>NC_133615.1:13160165-13760165 GCF_964106895.1 Numenius arquata
TTTTACCAGCACTGGCCTCCAATATGCCGAACGTCCTGGCCTTGTTCCCACACCCAAGGTGGCAGCCAGAACAACTCTTGCTTTTTATGAACTCCTCTGGGAACTACTTGCATTGCCACCCAGACTTTGGGGCTGCGGGCTTTCCTGGCCACCCTATCCTCAAAAGCACCTTTCTTTCACTATTTCCCAGCACCGGCCTCCAATATGCCGAACGTCCGGAGCTGACTCCCACAGTCAAGGTGGCAGCCAGAACAACCCTTGCTTTTTATGAACGCCTCTGGGAACTACTTGCATTGCCACCCAGACTTTGGGGCTGCGGGCTTTTCAGGCCACTCTATCCTGAAAAGCACCTTTTTTTCATATTACCCAGCACCGGCCTCCAATATGCCGAATGTCCTGGCCTTGTTCCCACACCCAAGGTGGCAGCCAGAACAACCCTTGCTTTTTATGAACGCCTCTGGGAACTACTTGCATTGCCACCCAGACTTTGGGGCTGCGGGCTTTCCTGGCCACTCTATCCTCAAAAGCACCTTTTTTTCATATTTCCCAGCACCGGCCTCCAATATGCCGAACGTCCTGGCCTGGCTCCCACAGTCAAGGTGGCAGCCAGAACAACTCTTGCTTTTTATGAACGCCTCTGGGAACTACTTGCATTGCCACCCAGACTTTGGGGCTGCGGGCTTTCCTGGCCACCCTATCCTCAAAAGCACCTTTTTTTCACTTTTTTCCCAGCACCGGCCTCCAATATGCCAAACGTCCGGAGCTGACTCCCACAGCCAAGGTGGCAGCCAGAACAACTCTTGCTTTTTATGAACGCCTCTGGGAACTACTTGCATTGCCACCCAGACTTTGGGGCTGCGGGCTTTCCTGGCCACTCTATCCTCAAAAGCACCTTTTTTTCACTTTTCCCCAGCACCGGCCTCCAATATGCCGAACGTCCTGGCCTTGTTCCCACAGCCAAGGTGGCAGCCAGAACAACTCTTGCTTTTTATGAACGCCTCTGGGAACTACTTGCATTGCCACCCAGACTTTGGGGCTGCGGGCTTTCCTGGCCACTCTATCCTCAAAAGCACCTTTTCTTCACTTTCTTCCCCCGCGCCGGCCTCCAATATGCCGAACGTCCTGGCCTGGCTCCCACAGTCACGGTGGCAGCCAGAACAACCCTTGCTTTTTATGAACGCCTCTGGGAACTACTTGCATTGCCACCCAGACTTTGGGGCTGCGGGCTTTCCTGGCCACCCTATCCTCAAAAGCACCTTTTTTTCATATTTCCCAGCACCAGCCTCCAATATGCCGAACGTCCTGGCCTTGTTCCCACAGCCAAGGTGGCAGCCAGAACAACCCTTGCTTTTTATGAACGCCTCTGGGAACTACTTGCATTGCCACCCAGACTTTGGGGCTGCGGGCTTTCCTGGCCACCCTATCCTCAAAAGCACCTTTTTTTCACTTTTTTCCCAGCACCGGCCTCCAATATGCCAAACGTCCGGAGCTGACTCCCACAGCCAAGGTGGCAGCCAGAACAACTCTTGCTTTTTATGAACGCCTCTGGGAACTACTTGCATTGCCACCCAGACTTTGGGGCTGCGGGCTTTCCTGGCCACCCTATCCTCAAAAGCACCTTTTTTTCATATTTCCCAGCACCGGCCTCCAATATGCCGAACGTCCTGGCCTTGTTCCCACAGCCAAGGTGGCAGCCAGAACAACTCTTGCTTTTTATGAATGCCTCTGGGAACTACTTGCATTGCCACCCAGACTTTGGGGCTGCGGGCTTTCCTGGCCACCCTATCCTCAAAAGCACCTTTTTTTCATATTTCCCAGCACCAGCCTCCAATATGCCGAACGTCCTGGCCTTGTTCCCACACCCAAGGTGGCAGCCAGAACAACCCTTGCTTTTTATGAACGCCTCTGGGAACTACTTGCATTGCCACCCAGACTTTGGGGCTGCGGGCTTTCCTGGCCACTCTATCCTCAAAAGCACCTTTTCTTCACTTTCTTCCCCAGCGCCGGCCTCCAATATGCCGAACGTCCTGGCCTGGCTCCCACAGTCAAGGTGGCAGCCAGAACAACCCTTGCTTTTTATGAACGCCTCTGGGAACTACTTGCATTGCCACCCAGACTTTGGGGCTGCGGGCTTTCCTGGCCACCCTATCCTCAAAAGCACCTTTTTTTCACTTTTTTCCCAGCACCGGCCTCCAATATGCCAAACGTCCGGAGCTGACTCCCACAGCCAAGGTGGCAGCCAGAACAACT
The DNA here is from genome assembly GCF_964106895.1 of Numenius arquata. NCBI lineage: Eukaryota > Metazoa > Chordata > Aves > Charadriiformes > Scolopacidae > Numenius > Numenius arquata. The sequence goes on from NC_133615.1 coordinate 13,162,416, forward strand.
CTTGCTTTTTATGAACGCCTCTGGGAACTACTTGCATTGCCACCCAGACTTTGGGGCTGCGGGCTTTCCTGGCCACTCTATCCTGAAAAGCACCTTTTTTTCATTTTTCCCCAGCACCGGCCTCCAATATGCCGAACGTCCGGAGCTGACTCCCACAGCCAAGGTGGCAGCCAGAACAACTCTTGCTTTTTATGAACGCCTCTGGGAACTACTTGCATTGCCACCCAGACTTTGGGGCTGCGGGCTTTCCTGGCCACTCTATCCTCAAAAGCACCTTTTTTTCATTTTTCCCCAGCACCGGCCTCCAATATGCCGAACGTCCTGGCCTTGTTCCCACAGCCAAGGTGGCAGCCAGAACAACTCTTGCTTTTTATGAACGCCTCTGGGAACTACTTGCATTGCCACCCAGACTTTGGGGCTGCGGGCTTTCCTGGCCACCCTATCCTCAAAAGCACCTTTTTTTCACTTTTTTCCCAGCACCGGCCTCCAATATGCCAAACGTCCGGAGATGACTCCCACAGCCAAGGTGGCAGCCAGAACAACTCTTGCTTTTTATGAACGCCTCTGGGAACTACTTGCATTGCCACCCAGACTTTGGGGCTGCGGGCTTTCCTGGCCACCCTATCCTCAAAAGCACCTTTTTTTCATATTTCCCAGCACCGGCCTCCAATATGCCGAACGTCCTGGCCTTGTTCCCACAGCCAAGGTGGCAGCCAGAACAACTCTTGCTTTTTATGAACGCCTCTGGGAACTACTTGCATTGCCACCCAGACTTTGGGGCTGCGGGCTTTCCTGGCCACCCTATCCTCAAAAGCACCTTTTTTTCACTTTTTTCCCAGCACCAGCCTCCAATATGCCGAACGTCCTGGCCTGGCTCCCACACCCAAGGTGGCAGCCAGAACAACCCTTGCTCTTTATGAACGCCTCTGGGAACTACTTGCATTGCCACCCAGACTTTGGGGCTGCGGGCTTTTCGTGCCACTCTATCCTCAAAAGCACCTTTTTTTCATTTTTCACCAGCACCGGCCTCCAATATGCCGAACGTCCGGAGCTGACTCCCACAGCCAAGGTGGCAGCCAGAACAACTCTTGCTTTTTATGAACGCCTCTGGGAACTACTTGCATTGCCACCCAGACTTTGGGGCTGCGGGCTTTCCTGGCCACCCTATCCTCAAAAGCACCTTTTTTTCACTTTTTTCCCAGCACCAGCCTCCAATATGCCGAACGTCCTGGCCTGGCTCCCACACCCAAGGTGGCAGCCAGAACAACCCTTGCTCTTTATGAACGCCTCTGGGAACTACTTGCATTGCCACCCAGACTTTGGGGCTGCAGGCTTTCCTGGCCACTCTATCCTCAAAAGCACCTTTTTTTCATATTTCCCAGCACCGGCCTCCAATATGCCGAACGTCCTGGCCTTGTTCCCACAGCCAAGGTGGCAGCCAGAACAACTCTTGCTTTTTATGAACGCCTCTGGGAACTACTTGCATTGCCACCCAGACTTTGGGGCTGCGGGCTTTCCTGGCCACTCTATCCTGAAAAGCACCTTTTTTTCATTTTTCCCCAGCACCGGCCTCCAATATGCCGAACGTCCGGAGCTGACTCCCACAGCCAAGGTGGCAGCCAGAACAACTCTTGCTTTTTATGAACGCCTCTGGGAACTACTTGCATTGCCACCCAGACTTTGGGGCTGCGGGCTTTCCTGGCCACTCTATCCTCAAAAGCACCTTTTTTTCACTTTTCCCCATCACCGGCCTCCAATATGCCGAACGTCCTGGCCTGGCTCCCACAGTCAAGGTGGCAGCCAGAACAACCCTTGCTTTTTATGAACGCCTCTGGGAACTACTTGCATTGCCACCCAGACTTTGGGGCTGCGGGCTTTCCTGGCCACTCTATCCTCAAAAGCACCTTTTTTTCACTTTTCCCCAGCACCGGCCTCCAATATGCTGAACGTCCGGAGCTGGCTCCCACACCCAAGGTGGCAGCCAGAACAACTCTTGCTTTTTATGAACGCCTCTGGGAACTACTTGCATTGCCACCCAGACTTTGGGGCTGCGGGCTTTCCTGGCCACTCTATCCTCAAAAGCACCTTTTTTTCATATTTCCCAGCACCGGCCTTTAATATGCCGAACGTCCGGAGCTGACTCCCACAGCCAAGGTGGCAGCCAGAACAACTCTTGCTTTTTATGAACGCCTCTGGGAACTACTTGCATTGCCAACCAGACTTTGGGGCTGCAGGCTTTCCTGGCCACTCTATCCTCAAAAGCACCTTTTTTTCACTGTTTTCCCAGCACCGGCCTCTAATACGCCTAACGTCCTGGCCTTGTTCCCACAGCCAAGGTGGCAGCCAGAACAACTCTTGCTTTTTATGAACTCCTCTGGGAACTACTTGCATTGCCACCCAGACTTTGGGGCTGCGGGCTTTCCTGGCCACCCTATCCTCAAAAGCACCTTTTTTTCATGTTACCCAGCACCGGCCTCCAATATGCCGAATGTCCTGGCCTTGTTCCCACAGCCAAGGTGGCAGCCAGAACAACTCTTGCTTTTTATGAACGCCTCTGGGAACTACTTGCATTGCCACCCAGACTTTGGGGCTGCGGGCTTTCCTGGCCACTCTATCCTCAAAAGCACCTTTTTTTCACTTTTTCCCAGCACCGGCCTCCAATATGCTGAACGTCCTGGCCTGGCTCCCACAGCCAAGGTGGCAGCCAGAACAACTCTTGCTTTTTATGAACGCCTCTGGGAACTACTTGCATTGCCACCCAGACTTTGGGGCTGCGGGCTTTCCTGGCCACTCTATCCTCAAAAGCACCTTTTTTTCATATTTCCCAGCACCGGCCTTTAATATGCCGAACGTCCGGAGCTGACTCCCACAGCCAAGGTGGCAGCCAGAACAACTCTTGCTTTTTATGAACGCCTCTGGGAACTACTTGCATTGCCAACCAGACTTTGGGGCTGCAGGCTTTCCTGGCCACTCTATCCTCAAAAGCACCTTTTTTTCACTGTTTTCCCAGCACCGGCCTCTAATACGCCTAACGTCCTGGCCTTGTTCCCACAGCCAAGGTGGCAGCCAGAACAACTCTTGCTTTTTATGAACTCCTCTGGGAACTACTTGCATTGCCACCCAGACTTTGGGGCTGCGGGCTTTCCTGGCCACCCTATCCTCAAAAGCACCTTTTTTTCATGTTACCCAGCACCGGCCTCCAATATGCCGAATGTCCTGGCCTTGTTCCCACAGCCAAGGTGGCAGCCAGAACAACCCTTGCTTTTTATGAACGCCTCTGGGAACTACTTGCATTGCCACCCAGACTTTGGGGCTGCGGGCTTTCCTGGCCACTCTATCCTCAAAAGCACCTTTTTTTCACTTTTTCCCAGCACCGGCCTCCAATATGCCGAACGTCCGGAGCTGACTCCCACAGCCAAGGTGGCAGCCAGAACAACTCTTGCTTTTTATGAACGCCTCTGGGAACTACTTGCATTGCCACCCAGACTTTGGGGCTGCGGGCTTTCCTGGCCACTCTATCCTCAAAAGCACCTTTTTTTCATATTTCCCAGCACCGGCCTCCAATATGCCGAACGTCCGGAGCTGACTCCCACAGCCAAGGTGGCAGCCAGAACAACTCTTGCTTTTTATGAACGCCTCTGGGAACTACTTGCATTGCCACCCAGACTTTGGGGCTGCGGGCTTTCCTGGCCACCCTATCCTCAAAAGCACCTTTTTTTCACTTTTTTCCCAGCACCGGCCTCCAATATGCCGAACGTCCTGGCCTTGTTCCCACACCCAAGGTGGCAGCCAGAACAACTCTTGCTTTTTATGAACTCCTCTGGGAACTACTTGCATTGCCACCCAGACTTTGGGGCTGCGGGCTTTCCTGGCCACTCTATCCTCAAAAGCACCTTTTTTTCATTTTTCCCCAGCACCGGCCTCCAATATGCCGAACGTCCGGAGCTGACTCCCACAGCCAAGGTGGCAGCCAGAACAACTCTTGCTTTTTATGAACGCCTCTGGGAACTACTTGCATTGCCACCCAGACTTTGGGGCTGCGGGCTTTCCTGGCCACCCTATCCTCAAAAGCACCTTTTTTTTACTTTTTTCCCAGCACCAGCCTCCAATATGCCGAACGTCCTGGCCTGGCTCCCACAGTCAAGGTGGCAGGCAGAACAACCCTTGCTTTTTATGAACGCCTCTGGGAACTACTTGCATTGCCACCCAGACTTTGGGGCTGCGGGCTTTCCTGGCCACCCTATCCTCAAAAGCACCTTTTTTTCACTTTTTTCCCAGCACAGGCCTCCAATATGCCGAACGTCCTGGCCTTGTTCCCACACCCAAGGTGGCAGCCAGAACAACTCTTGCTTTTTATGAACTCCTCTGGGAACTACTTGCATTGCCACCCAGACTTTGGGGCTGTGGGCTTTCCTGGCCACCCTATCCTCAAAAGCACCTTTTTTTCACTATTTCCCAGCACCGGCCTCCAATATGCCGAACGTCCGGAGCTGACTCCCACACCCAAGGTGGCAGCCAGAAGAACTCTTGCTTTTTATGAACGCCTCTGGGAACTACTTGCATTGCCACCCAGACTTTGGGGCTGCGGGCTTTCCTGGCCACCCTATCCTCAAAAGCACCTTTTTTTCATATTACCCAGCACCGGCCTCCAATATGCCGAATGTCCTGGCCTTGTTCCCACAGCCAAGGTGGCAGCCAGAACAACTCTTGCTTTTTATGAACGCCTCTGGGAACTACTTGCATTGCCACCCAGACTTTGGGGCTGCGGGCTTTCCTGGCCACTCTATCCTCAAAAGCACCTTTTTTTCACTTTTCCCCATCACCGGCCTCCAATATGCCGAATATCCTGGCCTGGCTCCCACAGTCAAGGTGGCAGCCAGAACAACCCTTGCTTTTTATGAACGCCTCTGGGAACTACTTGCATTGCCACCCAGACTTTGGGGCTGCGGGCTTTCCTGGCCACTCTATCCTCAAAAGCACCTTTTTTTCATATTTCCCAGCACCGGCCTCCAATATGCCGAACGTCCGGAGCTGACTCCCACAGCCAAGGTGGCAGCCAGAACAACTCTTGCTTTTTATGAACGCCTCTGGGAACTACTTGCATTGCCACCCAGACTTTGGGGCTGCGGGCTTTCCTGGCCACTCTATCCTCAAAAGCACCTTTTTTTCACTTTTTTCCCAGCACCGGCCTCTAATACGCCCAACGTCCTGGCCTTGTTCCCACAGCCAAGGTGGCAGCCAGAACAACTCTTGCTTTTTATGAACTCCTCTGGGAACTACTTGCATTGCCACCCAGACTTTGGGGCTGCGGGCTTTCCTGGCCACCCTATCCTCAAAAGCACCTTTTTTTCACTATTTCCCAGCACCGGCCTCCAATATGCCAAACGTCCGGAGCTGACTCCCACAGCCAAGGTGGCAGCCAGAACAACTCTTGCTTTTTACGAACTCCTCTGGGAACTACTTGCATTGCCACCCAGACTTTGGGGCTGCGGGCTTTCCTGGCCACCCTATCCTCAAAAGCACCTTTTTTTCATTTTTTCCCAGCACCGGCCTCCAATATGCCGAACGTCCGGAACTGGCTCCCACAGCCAAGGTGGCAGCCAGAACAACTCTTGCTTTTTATGAACGCCTCTGGGAACTACTTGCATTGCCACCCAGACTTTGGGGCTGCGGGCTTTCCTGGCCACTCTATCCTCAAAAGCACCTTTTTTTCATATTACCCAGCACCGGCCTCCAATATGCCGAACGTCCTGGCCTGGCTCCCACAGCCAAGGTGGCAGCCAGAACAACTCTTGCTTTTTATGAACTCCTCTGGGAACTACTTGCATTGCCACCCAGACTTTAGGGCTGTGGGCTTTCCTGGCCACCCTATCCTCAAAAGCACCTTTTTTTCATATTTCCCAGCACCGGCCTCCAATATGCCGAACATCCGGAACTGGCTCCCACACCCAAGGTGGCAGCCAGAACAACTCTTGCTTTTTATGAACTCCTCTGGGAACTACTTGCATTGCCACCCAGACTTTGGGGCTGCGGGCTTTCCTGGCCACTCTATCCTCAAAAGCACCTTTTCTTCACTTTTTTCCCAGCACCGGCCTCCAATATGCCGAACGTCCTGGCCTGGCTCCCACAGTCAAGGTGGCAGCCAGAACAACCCTTGCTTTTTATGAACGCCTCTGGGAACTACTTGCATTGCCACCCAGACTTTGGGGCTGCGGGCTTTCCTGGCCACCCTATCCTCAAAAGCATCTTTTTTCATATTTCCCAGCACCAGCCTCCAATATGCCGAACGTCCGGAACTGGCTCCCACACCCAAGGTGGCAGCCAGAACAACTCTTGCTTTTTATGAACGCCTCTGGGAACTACTTGCATTGCCACCCAGACTTTGGGGCTGCGGGCTTTCCTGGCCACCCTATCCTCAAAAGCACCTTTTTTTCACTTTTTTCCCAGCACCGGCCTCCAATATGCCAAAAGTCCGGAGCTGACTCCCACAGCCAAGGTGGCAGCCAGAACAACTCTTGCTTTTTATGAACGCCTCTGGGAACTACTTGCATTGCCACCCAGACTTTGGGGCTGCGGGCTTTCCTGGCCACCCTATCCTCAAAAGCACCTTTTTTTCACTTTTTTCCCAGCACAGGCCTCCAATATGCCGAACGTCCTGGCCTTGTTCCCACACCCAAGGTGGCAGCCAGAACAACTCTTGCTTTTTATGAACGCCTCTGGGAACTACTTGCATTGCCACCCAGACTTTGGGGCTGCGGGCTTTCCTGGCCACCCTATCCTCAAAAGCACCTTTTTTTCACTATTTCCCAGCACCGGCCTCCAATATGCCGAACGTCCGGAGCTGACTCCCACACCCAAGGTGGCAGCCAGAACAACTCTTGCTTTTTATGAACGCCTCTGGGAACTACTTGCATTGCCACCCAGACTTTGGGGCTGCGGGCTTTCCTGGCCACCCTATCCTCAAAAGCACCTTTTTTTCACTTTTCCCCATCACCGGCCTCCAATATGCCGAAAGTCCTGGCCTGGCTCCCACAGTCAAGGTGGCAGCCAGAACAACCCTTGCTTTTTATGAACGCCTCTGGGAACTACTTGCATTGCCACCCAGACTTTGGGGCTGCGGGCTTTCCTGGCCACTCTATCCTCAAAAGCACCTTTTTTTCACTTTTTTCCCAGCACCGGCCTCTAATACGCCCAACGTCCTGGCCTTGTTCCCACAGCCAAGGTGGCAGCCAGAACAACTCTTGCTTTTTATGAACTCCTCTGGGAACTACTTGCATTGCCACCCAGACTTTGGGGCTGCGGGCTTTCCTGGCCACCCTATCCTCAAAAGCACCTTTTTTTCATTTTTTCCCAGCACCGGCCTCCAATATGCCGAACGTCCGGAACTGGCTCCCACAGCCAAGGTGGCAGCCAGAACAACTCTTGCTTTTTATGAACGCCTCTGGGAACTACTTGCATTGCCACCCAGACTTTGGGGCTGCGGGCTTTCCTGGCCACCCTATCCTCAAAAGCACCTTCTTTTCATATTACCCAGCACCGGCCTCCAATATGCCGAACGTCCTGGCCTGGCTCCCACAGCCAAGGTGGCAGCCAGAACAACTCTTGCTTTTTATGAACTCCTCTGGGAACTACTTGCATTGCCACCCAGACTTAAGGGCTGTGGGCTTTCCTGGCCACCCTATCCTCAAAAGCACCTTTTTTTCATATTTCCCAGCACCGGCCTCCAATATGCCGAACGTCCTGGCCTTGTTCCCACACCCAAGGTGGCAGCCAGAACAACTCTTGCTTTTTATGAACTCCTCTGGGAACTACTTGCATTGCCACCCAGACTTTGGGGCTGCGGGCTTTCCTGGCCACTCTATCCTCAAAAGCACCTTTTCTTCACTTTTTTCCCAGCACTGGCCTCCAATATGCCGAACGTCCGGAGCTGACTCCCACAGTCAAGGTGGCAGCCAGAACAACCCTTGCTTTTTATGAACACCTCTGGGAACTACTTGCATTGCCACCCAGACTTTGGGGCTGCGGGCTTTCCTGGCCACCCTATCCTCAAAAGCACCTTTTTTCATATTTCCCAGCACCAGCCTCCAATATGCCGAACGTCCGGAACTGGCTCCCACAGCCAAGGTGGCAGCCAGAACAACTCTTGCTTTTTATGAACGCCTCTGGGAACTACTTGCATTGCCACCCAGACTTTGGTGCTGCGGGCTTTCCTGGCCACCCTATCCTCAAAAGCACCTTTTTTTCACTTTTTTCCCAGCACCGGCCTCCAATATGCCAAACGTCCGGAGCTGACTCCCACAGCCAAGGTGGCAGCCAGAACAACTCTTGCTTTTTATGAACGCCTCTGGGAACTACTTGCATTGCCACCCAGACTTTGGGGCTGCGGGCTTTCCTGGCCACCCTATCCTCAAAAGCACCTTTTTTTCACTTTTCCCCAGCACCGCCCTCCAATATGCCGAACGTCCTGGCCTTGTTCCCACAGCCAAGGTGGCAGCCAGAACAACTCTTGCTTTTTATGAACGCCTCTGGGAACTACTTGCATTGCCACCCAGACATTGGGGCTGCGGGCTTTCCTGGCCACTCTATCCTCAAAAGCACCTTTTTTTCATATTTCCCAGCACCGGCCTCCAATATGCCGAACGTCCTGGCCTTGTTCCCACACCCAAGGTGGCAGCCAGAACAACTCTTGCTTTTTATGAACTCCTCTGGGAACTACTTGCATTGCCACCCAGACTTTGGGGCTGCGGGCTTTCCTGGCCACTCTATCCTCAAAAGCACCTTTTCTTCACTTTTTTCCCAGCACCGGCCTCCAATATGCCGAACGTCCTGGCCTGGCTCCCACAGTCAAGGTGGCAGCCAGAACAACTCTTGCTTTTTATGAACGCCTCTGGGAACTACTTGCATTGCCACCCAGACTTTGGGGCTGCGGGCTTTCCTGGCCACCCTATCCTCAAAAGCACCTTTTTTTCATATTTCCCAGCACCAGCCTCCAATATGCCGAACGTCCGGAACTGGCTCCCACACCCAAGGTGGCAGCCAGAACAACTCTTGCTTTTTATGAACGCCTCTGGGAACTACTTGCATTGCCACCCAGACTTTGGGGCTGCGGGCTTTCCTGGCCACCCTATCCTCAAAAGCACCTTTTTTTCACTTTTTTCCCAGCACCGGCCTCCAATATGCCAAACGTCCGGAGCTGACTCCCACAGCCAAGGTGGCAGCCAGAACAACTCTTGCTTTTTATGAACGCCTCTGGGAACTACTTGCATTGCCACCCAGACTTTGGGGCTGCGGGCTTTCCTGGCCACCCTATCCTCAAAAGCACCTTTTTTTCACTTTTCCCCAGCACCGGCCTCCAATATGCCCAACGTCCTGGCCTTGTTCCCACAGCCAAGGTGGCAGCCAGAACAACTCTTGCTTTTTATGAACGCCTCTGGGAACTACTTGCATTGCCACCCAGACATTGGGGCTGCGGGCTTTCCTGGCCACTCTATCCTCAAAAGCACCTTTTTTTCACTATTTCCCAGCACCGGCCTCCAATATGCCGAACGTCCTGGCCTGGCTCCCACAGCCAAGGTGGCAGCCAGAACAACCCTTGCTTTTTATGAACGCCTCTGGGAACTACTTGCATTGCCACCCAGACTTTGGGGCTGCGGGCTTTCCTGGCCACTCTATCCTCAAAAGCACCTTTTTTTCATATTTCCCAGCACCGGCCTCCAATATGCCAAACGTCCTGGCCTTGTTCCCACACCCAAGGTGGCAGCCAGAACAACCCTTGCGTTTTATGAACGCCTCTGGGAACTACTTGCATTGCCACCCAGACTTTGGGGCTGCAGGCTTTCCTGGCCACTCTATCCTCAAAAGCACCTTTTTTTCATTTTTCCCCAGCACCGGCCTCCAATATGCCGAACGTCCGGAGCTGACTCCCACAGCCAAGGTGGCAGCCAGAACAACTCTTGCTTTTTATGAACGCCTCTGGGAACTACTTGCATTGCCACCCAGACTTTGGGGCTGCGGGCTTTCCTGGCCACCCTATCCTCAAAAGCACCTTTTTTTCACTTTTTTCCCAGCACCGGCCTCCAATATGCCAAACATCCGGAGATGACTCCCACAGCCAAGGTGGCAGCCAGAACAACTCTTGCTTTTTATGAACGCCTCTGGGAACTACTTGCATTGCCACCCAGACTTTGGGGCTGCGGGCTTTCCTGGCCACTCTATCCTCAAAAGCACCTTTTTTTCACTTTTCCCCATCACCGGCCTCCAATATGCCGAACGTCCTGGCCTGGCTCCCACAGTCAAGGTGGCAGCCAGAACAACCCTTGCTTTTTATGAACGCCTCTGGGAACTACTTGCATTGCCACCCAGACTTTGGGGCTGCGGGCTTTCCTGGCCACTCTATCCTCAAAAGCACCTTTTTTTCATATTTCCCAGCACCGCCCTCCAATATGCCGAACGTCCGGAGCTGACTCCCACAGCCAAGGTGGCAGCCAGAACAACTCTTGCTTTTTATGAACGCCTCTGGGAACTACTTGCATTGCCACCCAGACTTTGGGGCTGCGGGCTTTCCTGGCCACTCTATCCTCAAAAGCACCTTTTTTTCACTTTTCCCCAGCACCGGCCTCCAATATGCCCAACGTCCTGGCCTTGTTCCCACAGCCAAGGTGGCAGCCAGAACAACTCTTGCTTTTTATGAACGCCTCTGGGAACTACTTGCATTGCCACCCAGACTTTGGGGCTGCGGGCTTTCCTGGCCACTCTATCCTCAAAAGCACCTTTTTTTCATTTTTCCCAGCACCGGCCTCCAATATGCCGAATGTCCGGAGCTGACTCCCACAGCCAAGGTGGCAGCCAGAACAACTCTTGCTTTTTATGAACGCCTCTGGGAACTACTTGCATTGCCACCCAGACTTTGGGGCTGCGGGCTTTCCTGGCCACCCTATCCTCAAAAGCACCTTTTTTTCACTTTTCCCCAGCACCGGCCTCCAATATGCCGAACGTCCGGAGCTGACTCCCACACCCAAGGTGGCAGCCAGAACAACTCTTGCTTTTTATGAACGCCTCTGGGAACTACTTGCATTGCCACCCAGACTTTGGGGCTGCGGGCTTTCCTGGCCACCCTATCCTCAAAAGCACCTTTTTTTCACTATTTCCCAGCACCGGCCTCCAATATGCCGAACGTCCTGGCCTGGCTCCCACAGTCAAGGTGGCAGCCAGAACAACCCTTGCTTTTTATGAAAGCCTCTGGGAACTACTTGCATTGCCACCCAGACTTTGGGGCTGCGGGCTTTCCTGGCCACTCTATCCTCAAAAGCACCTTTTTTTCATATTTCATAGCACCGGCCTCCAATATGCCGAACGTCCTGGCCTTGTTCCCACAGCCAAGGTGGCAGCCAGAACAACTCTTGCTTTTTATTAACGCCTCTGGGAACTACTTGCATTGCCACCCAGACTTTGGGGCTGCGGGCTTTCCTGGCCACCCTATCCTCAAAAGCACCTTTTTTTCACTTTTTTCCCAGCACCGGCCTCCAATATGCCGAACGTCCGGAGCTGACTCCCACACCCAAGGTGGCAGCCAGAAGAACAACTCTTGCTTTTTATGAACTCCTCTGGGAACTACTTGCATTGCCACCCAGACTTTGGGGCTGCGGGCTTTCCTGACCACCCTATCCTCAAAAGCACCTTTTTTTCATATTACCCAGCACCGGCCTCCAATATGCCGAATGTCCTGGCCTTGTTCCCACAGCCAAGGTGGCAGCCAGAACAACTCTTGCTTTTTATGAACGCCTCTGGGAACTACTTGCATTGCCACCCAGACTTTGGGGCTGCGGGCTTTCCTGGCCACTCTATCGTCAAAAGCACCTTTTTTTCATATTACCCAGCACCGGCCTCCAATATGCCGAACGTCCGGAGCTGACTCCCACAGCCAAGGTGGCAGCCAGAACAACTCTTGCTTTTTATGAACGCCTCTGGGAACTACTTGCATTGCCACCCAGACTTTGGGGCTGCGGGTATTCCTGGCCACCCTATCCTCAAAAGCACCTTTTTTTCACTTTTTTCCCAGCACCGGCCTCCAATATGCCGAACGTCCGGAGCTGACTCCCACAGCCAAGGTGGCAGCCAGAAGAAATCTTGCTTTTTATGAACTCCTCTGGGAACTACTTGCATTGCCACCCAGACTTTGGGGCTGCGGGCTTTCCTGGCCACCCTATCCTCAAAAGCACCTTTTTTTCACTTTTCCCCAGCACCGCCCTCCAATATGCCGAACGTCCTGGCCTGGCTCCCACAGCCAAGGTGGCAGCCAGAAGAAATCTTGCTTTTTATGAACTCCTCTGGGAACTACTTGCATTGCCACCCAGACTTTGGGGCTGCGGGCTTTCCTGGCCACCCTATCCTCAAAAGCACCTTTTTTTCACTTTTCCCCAGCACCGCCCTCCAATATGCCGAACGTCCGGAGCTGACTCCCACAGCCAAGGTGGCAGCCAGAACAACTCTTGCTTTTTATGAACGCCTCTGGGAACTACTTGCATTGCCACCCAGACTTTGGGGCTGCGGGCTTTCCTGGCCACTCTATCCTCAAAAGCACCTTTTTTTCGTATTACCCAGCACCGGCCACCAATATGCCAAACGTCCGGAGCTGACTCCCACAGCCAAGGTGGCAGCCAGAACAACTCTTGCTTTTTATGAACGCCTCTGGGAACTACTTGCATTGCCACCCAGACTTTGGGGCTGCGGGCTTTCCTGGCCACCCTATCCTCAAAAGCACCTTTTTTTCACTTTTTTCCCAGCACCGTCCTCCAATATGCCGAACGTCCGGAGCTGACTCCCACAGCCAAGGTGGCAGCCAGAAGAACTCTTGCTTTTTATGAACTCCTCTGGGAACTACTTGCATTGCCACCCAGACTTTGGGGCTGCGGGCTTTCCTGGCCACCCTATCCTCAAAAGCACCTTTTTTTCACTTTTCCCCAGCACCGCCCTCCAATATGCCGAACGTCCGGAGCTGACTCCCACAGCCAAGGTGGCAGCCAGAACAACTCTTGCTTTTTATGAACGCCTCTGGGAACTACTTGCATTGCCACCCAGACTTTGGGGCTGCGGGCTTTCCTGGCCACTCTATCCTCAAAAGCACCTTTTTTTCGTATTACCCAGCACCGGCCACCAATATGCCAAACGTCCGGAGCTGACTCCCACAGCCAAGGTGGCAGCCAGAACAACTCTTGCTTTTTATGAACGCCTCTGGGAACTACTTGCATTGCCACCCAGACTTTGGGGCTGCGGGCTTTCCTGGCCACCCTATCCTCAAAAGCACCTTTTTTTCACTTTTTTCCCAGCACCGTCCTCTAATACGCCCAACGTCCTGGCCTTGTTCCCACAGCCAAGGTGGCAGCCAGAACAACTCTTGCTTTTTATGAACTCCTCTGGGAACTACTTGCATTGCCACCCAGACTTTGGGGCTGCGGGCTTTCCTGGCCACTCTATCCTCAAAAGCACCTTTTTTTCACTTTTCCCCAGCACCGGCCTCCAATATGCCCAACGTCCTGGCCTTGTTCCCACAGCCAAGGTGGCAGACAGAACAACTCTTGCTTTTTATGAACTCCTCTGGGAACTACTTGCATTGCCACCCAGACTTTGGGGCTGCGGGCTTTCCTGGCCACTCTATCCTCAAAAGCACCTTTTTTTCATTTTTCCCAGCACGGGCCTCCAATATGCCAAATGTCCGGAGCTGACTCCCACAGCCAAGGTGGCAGCCAGAACAACTCTTGCTTTTTATGAACGCCTCTGGGAACTACTTGCATTGCCACCCAGACTTTGGGGCTGCGGGCTTTCCTGGCCACCCTATCCTCAAAAGCACCTTTTTTTCACTATTTCCCAGCACCGGCCTCCAATATGCCGAACGTCCTGGCCTGGCTCCCACACCCAAGGTGGCAGCCAGAAGAACTCTTGCTTTTTATGAACTCCTCTGGGAACTACTTGCATTGCCACCCAGACTTTGGGGCTGCGGGCTTTCCTGACCACCCTATCCTCAAAAGCACCTTTTTTTCACTATTTCCCAGCACCGGCCTCCAATATGCCGAACGTCCGGAGCTGACTCCCACACCCAAGGTGGCAGCCAGAACAACTCTTGCTTTTTATGAACGCCTCTGGGAACTACTTGCATTGCCACCCAGACTTTGGGGCTGCGGGCTTTCCTGGCCACCCTATCCTCAAAAGCACCTTTTTTTCACTTTTTTCCCAGCACCGTCCTCTAATACGCCCAACGTCCTGGCCTTGTTCCCACAGCCAAGGTGGCAGCCAGAACAACTCTTGCTTTTTATGAACTCCTCTGGGAACTACTTGCATTGCCACCCAGACTTTGGGGCTGCGGGCTTTCCTGGCCACTCTATCCTCAAAAGCACCTTTTTTTCACTTTTTCCCAGCACCGGCCTCCAATATGCCGAACGTCCTGGCCTTGTTCCCACAGCCAAGGTGGCAGCCAGAACAACTCTTGCTTTTTATGAACGCCTCTGGGAACTACTTGCATTGCCACCCAGACTTTGGGGCTGCGGGCTTTCCTGGCCACTCTATCCTCAAAAGCACCTTTTTTTCAAATTTCCCAGCACCGGCCTCCAATATGCCGAACGTCCTGGCCTTGTTCCCACACCCAAGGTGGCAGCCAGAACAACTCTTGCTTTTTATGAACGCCTCTGGGAACTACTTGCATTGCCACCCAGACTTTGGGGCTGCGGGCTTTCCTGGCCACCCTATCCTCAAAAGCACCTTTTTTTCACTTTTTTCCCAGCACCGGCCTCCAATATGCCGAACGTCCGGAGCTGACTCCCACAGCCAAGGTGGCAGCCAGAAGAACTCTTGCTTTTTATGAACTCCTCTGGGAACTACTTGCATTGCCACCCAGACTTTGGGGCTGCGGGCTTTCCTGGCCACCCTATCCTCAAAAGCACCTTTTTTTCACTTTTCCCCAGCACCGCCCTCCAATATGCCGAACGTCCGGAGCTGACTCCCACAGCCAAGGTGGCAGCCAGAAGAACTCTTGCTTTTTATGAACTCCTCTGGGAACTACTTGCATTGCCACCCAGACTTTGGGGCTGCGGGCTTTCCTGGCCACCCTATCCTCAAAAGCACCTTTTTTTCACTTTTCCCCAGCACCGCCCTCCAATATGCCGAACGTCCGGAGCTGACTCCCACAGCCAAGGTGGCAGCCAGAACAACTCTTGCTTTTTATGAACGCCTCTGGGAACTACTTGCATT
The DNA here is from genome assembly GCF_964106895.1 of Numenius arquata. Taxonomy (NCBI): domain Eukaryota; kingdom Metazoa; phylum Chordata; class Aves; order Charadriiformes; family Scolopacidae; genus Numenius; species Numenius arquata. Next base: position 13,177,656 of record NC_133615.1, read on the forward strand.
GCCACCCAGACTTTGGGGCTGCGGGCTTTCCTGGCCACTCTATCCTCAAAAGCACCTTTTTTTCGTATTACCCAGCACCGGCCACCAATATGCCGAACGTCCGGAGCTGACTCCCACAGCCAAGGTGGCAGCCAGAACAACTCTTGCTTTTTATGAACGCCTCTGGGAACTACTTGCATTGCCACCCAGACTTTGGGGCTGCGGGCTTTCCTGGCCACCCTATCCTCAAAAGCACCTTTTTTTCACTTTTTTCCCAGCACCGTCCTCCAATATGCCGAACGTCCGGAGCTGACTCCCACAGCCAAGGTGGCAGCCAGAAGAACTCTTGCTTTTTATGAACGCCTCTGGGAACTACTTGCATTGCCACCCAGACTTTGGGGCTGCGGGCTTTCCTGGCCACTCTATCCTCAAAAGCACCTTTTTTTCGTATTACCCAGCATCGGCCACCAATATGCCAAACGTCCGGAGCTGACTCCCACAGCCAAGGTGGCAGCCAGAACAACTCTTGCTTTTTATGAACGCCTCTGGGAACTACTTGCATTGCCACCCAGACTTTGGGGCTGCGGGCTTTCCTGGCCACCCTATCCTCAAAAGCACCTTTTTTTCACTTTTTTCCCAGCACCGTCCTCTAATACGCCCAACGTCCTGGCCTTGTTCCCACAGCCAAGGTGGCAGCCAGAACAACTCTTGCTTTTTATGAACTCCTCTGGGAACTACTTGCATTGCCACCCAGACTTTGGGGCTGCGGGCTTTCCTGGCCACTCTATCCTCAAAAGCACCTTTTTTTCACTTTTCCCCAGCACCGGCCTCCAATATGCCCAACGTCCTGGCCTGGCTCCCACAGTCAAGGTGGCAGCCAGAACAACTCTTGCTTTTTATGAACGCCTCTGGGAACTACTTGCATTGCCACCCAGACTTTGGGGCTGCGGGCTTTCCTGGCCACCCTATCCTCAAAAGCACCTTTTTTTCACTATTTCCCAGCACCGGCCTCCAATATGCCGAACGTCCTGGCCTGGCTCCCACAGCCAAGGTGGCAGCCAGAAGAACTCTTGCTTTTTATGAACTCCTCTGGGAACTACTTGCATTGCCACCCAGACTTTGGGGCTGCGGGCTTTCCTGACCACCCTATCCTCAAAAGCACCTTTTTTTCATATTACCCAGCACCGGCCTCCAATATGCCGAATGTCCTGGCCTTGTTCCCACACCCAAGGTGGCAGCCAGAACAACTCTTGCTTTTTATGAACGCCTCTGGGAACTACTTGCATTGCCACCCAGACTTTGGGGCTGCGGGCTTTCCTGGCCACTCTATCGTCAAAAGCACCTTTTTTTCATATTACCCAGCACCGGCCACCAATATGCCGAACGTCCGGAGCTGACTCCCACAGCCAAGGTGGCAGCCAGAACAACTCTTGCTTTTTATGAACGCCTCTGGGAACTACTTGCATTGCCACCCAGACTTTGGGGCTGCGGGCTTTCCTGGCCACCCTATCCTCAAAAGCACCTTTTTTTCACTTTTTTCCCAGCACCGGCCTCCAATATGCCGAACGTCCGGAGCTGACTCCCACAGCCAAGGTGGCAGCCAGAAGAACTCTTGCTTTTTATGAACGCCTCTGGGAACTACTTGCATTGCCACCCAGAGTTTGGGGCTGCGGGCTTTCCTGGCCACCCTATCCTCAAAAGCACCTTTTTTTCACTTTTCCCCAGCACCGCCCTCCAATATGCCGAACGTCCGGAGCTGACTCCCACAGCCAAGGTGGCAGCCAGAAGAACTCTTGCTTTTTATGAACTCCTCTGGGAACTACTTGCATTGCCACCCAGACTTTGGGGCTGCGGGCTTTCCTGGCCACCCTATCCTCAAAAGCACCTTTTTTTCACTTTTCCCCAGCACCGCCCTCCAATATGCCGAACGTCCGGAGCTGACTCCCACAGCCAAGGTGGCAGCCAGAACAACTCTTGCTTTTTATGAACGCCTCTGGGAACTACTTGCATTGCCACCCAGACTTTGGGGCTGCGGGCTTTCCTGGCCACTCTATCCTCAAAAGCACCTTTTTTTCGTATTACCCAGCACCGGCCACCAATATGCCGAATGTCCGGAGCTGACTCCCACAGCCAAGGTGGCAGCCAGAACAACTCTTGCTTTTTATGAACGCCTCTGGGAACTACTTGCATTGCCACCCAGACTTTGGGGCTGCGGGCTTTCCTGGCCACCCTATCCTCAAAAGCACCTTTTTTTCACTTTTTTCCCAGCACCGGCCTCCAATATGCCGAACGTCCGGAACTGACTCCCACAGCCAAGGTGGCAGCCAGAAGAACTCTTGCTTTTTATGAACTCCTCTGGGAACTACTTGCATTGCCACCCAGACTTTGGGGCTGCAGGCTTTCCTGGCCACCCTATCCTCAAAAGCACCTTTTTTTCACTTTTCCCCAGCACCGCCCTCCAATATGCCGAACGTCCGGAGCTGACTCCCACAGCCAAGGTGGCAGCCAGAACAACTCTTGCTTTTTATGAACGCCTCTGGGAACTACTTGCATTGCCACCCAGACTTTGGGGCTGCGGGCTTTCCTGGCCACCCTATCCTCAAAAGCACCTTTTTTTCACTTTTTTCCCAGCACCGTCCTCTAATACGCCCAACGTCCTGGCCTTGTTCCCACAGCCAAGGTGGCAGCCAGAACAACTCTTGCTTTTTATGAACTCCTCTGGGAACTACTTGCATTGCCACCCAGACTTTGGGGCTGCGGGCTTTCCTGGCCACTCTATCCTCAAAAGCACCTTTTTTTCACTTTTCCCCAGCACCGGCCTCCAATATGCCCAACGTCCTGGCCTTGTTCCCACAGCCAAGGTGGCAGCCAGAACAACTCTTGCTTTTTATGAACGCCTCTGGGAACTACTTGCATTGCCACCCAGACTTTGGGGCTGCGGGCTTCCCTGGCCACTCTATCCTCAAAAGCACCTTTTTTTCATTTTTCCCAGCACCGGCCTCCAATATGCCAAATGTCCGGAGCTGACTCCCACAGCCAAGGTGGCAGCCAGAACAACTCTTGCTTTTTATGAACGCCTCTGGGAACTACTTGCATTGCCACCCAGACTTTGGGGCTGCGGGCTTTCCTGGCCACCCTATCCTCAAAAGCACCTTTTTTTCACTATTTCCCAGCACCGGCCTCCAATATGCCGAACGTCCTGGCCTGGCTCCCACACCCAAGGTGGCAGCCAGAAGAGCTCTTGCTTTTTATGAACTCCTCTGGGAACTACTTGCATTGCCACCCAGACTTTGGGGCTGCGGGCTTTCCTGACCACCCTATCCTCAAAAGCACCTTTTTTTCACTATTTCCCAGCACCGGCCTCCAATATGCCGAACGTCCGGAGCTGACTCCCACACCCAAGGTGGCAGCCAGAACAACTCTTGCTTTTTATGAACTCCTCTGGGAACTACTTGCATTGCCACCCAGACTTTGGGGCTGCGGGCTTTCCTGACCACCCTATCCTCAAAAGCACCTTTTTTTCATATTACCCAGCACCGGCCACCAATATGCCGAACGTCCTGGCCTGGCTCCCACAGCCAAGGTGGCAGCCAGAACAACTCTTGCTTTTTATGAACGCCTCTGGGAACTACTTGCATTGCCACCCAGACTTTGGGGCTGCGGGCTTTCCTGGCCACCCTATCCTCAAAAGCACCTTTTTTTCACTTTTTTCCCAGCACCGGCCTCTAATACGCCCAACGTCCTGGCCTTGTTCCCACAGCCAAGGTGGCAGCCAGAACAACTCTTGCTTTTTATGAACTCCTCTGGGAACTACTTGCATTGCCACCCAGACTTTGGGGCTGCGGGCTTTCCTGGCCACTCTATCCTCAAAAGCACCTTTTTTTCACTTTTTCCCAGCACCGGCCTCCAATATGCCGAACGTCCTGGCCTTGTTCCCACAGCCAAGGTGGCAGCCAGAACAACTCTTGCTTTTTATGAACGTCTCTGGGAACTACTTGCATTGCCACCCAGACTTTGGGGCTGCGGGCTTTCCTGGCCACTCTATCCTCAAAAGCACCTTTTTTTCATATTTCCCAGCACCGGCCTCCAATATGCCGAACGTCCTGGCATTGTTCCCACACCCAAGGTGGCAGCCAGAACAACTCTTGCTTTTTATGAACGCCTCTGGGAACTACTTGCATTGCCACCCAGACTTTGGGGCTGCGGGCTTTCCTGGCCACCCTATCCTCAAAAGCACCTTTTTTTCACTTTTTTCCCAGCACCGGCCTCCAATATGCCGAACGTCCGGAGCTGACTCCCACACCCAAGGTGGCAGCCAGAAGAACTCTTGCTTTTTATGAACTCCTCTGGGAACTACTTGCATTGCCACCCAGACTTTGGGGCTGCGGGCTTTCCTGGCCACCCTATCCTCAAAAGCACCTTTTTTTCACTTTTCCCCAGCACCGCCCTCCAATATGCCGAACGTCCGGAGCTGACTCCCACAGCCAAGGTGGCAGCCAGAAGAACTCTTGCTTTTTATGAACTCCTCTGGGAACTACTTGCATTGCCACCCAGACTTTGGGGCTGCGGGCTTTCCTGGCCACCCTATCCTCAAAAGCACCTTTTTTTCACTTTTTTCCCAGCACCGTCCTCCAATATGCCGAACGTCCGGAGCTGACTCCCACAGCCAAGGTGGCAGCCAGAAGAACTCTTGCTTTTTATGAACTCCTCTGGGAACTACTTGCATTGCCACCCAGACTTTGGGGCTGCGGGCTTTCCTGGCCACCCTATCCTCAAAAGCACCTTTTTTTCACTTTTCCCCAGCACCGCCCTCCAATATGCCGAACGTCCGGAGCTGACTCCCACAGCCAAGGTGGCAGCCAGAAGAACTCTTGCTTTTTATGAACTCCTCTGGGAACTACTTGCATTGCCACCCAGACTTTGGGGCTGCGGGCTTTCCTGGCCACTCTATCCTCAAAAGCACCTTTTTTTCGTATTACCCAGCACCGGCCACCAATATGCCAAACGTCCGGAGCTGACTCCCACAGCCAAGGTGGCAGCCAGAACAACTCTTGCTTTTTATGAACGCCTCTGGGAACTACTTGCATTGCCACCCAGACTTTGGGGCTGCGGGCTTTCCTGGCCACCCTATCCTCAAAAGCACCTTTTTTTCACTTTTTTCCCAGCACCGTCCTCCAATATGCCGAACGTCCGGAGCTGACTCCCACAGCCAAGGTGGCAGCCAGAAGAACTCTTGCTTTTTATGAACTCCTCTGGGAACTACTTGCATTGCCACCCAGACTTTGGGGCTGCGGGCTTTCCTGGCCACCCTATCCTCAAAAGCACCTTTTTTTCACTTTTCCCCAGCACCGCCCTCCAATATGCCGAACGTCCGGAGCTGACTCCCACAGCCAAGGTGGCAGCCAGAACAACTCTTGCTTTTTATGAACGCCTCTGGGAACTACTTGCATTTCCACCCAGACTTTGGGGCTGCGGGCTTTCCTGGCCACCCTATCCTCAAAAGCACCTTTTTTTCACTATTTCCCAGCACCGGCCTCCAATATGCCGAACGTCCTGGCCTGGCTCCCACACCCAAGGTGGTAGCCAGAAGAACTCTTGCTTTTTATGAACGCCTCTGGGAACTACTTGCATTGCCACCCAGACTTTGGGGCTGCGGGCTTTCCTGGCCACCCTATCCTCAAAAGCACCTTTTTTTCACTTTTTTCCCAGCACCGGCCTCTAATACGCCCAACGTCCTGGCCTTGTTCCCACAGCCAAGGTGGCAGCCAGAACAACTCTTGCTTTTTATGAACTCCTCTGGGAACTACTTGCATTGCCACCCAGACTTTGGGGCTGCGGGCTTTCCTGGCCACTCTATCCTCAAAAGCACCTTTTTTTCACTTTTTCCCAGCACCGGCCTCCAATATGCCGAACGTCCTGGCCTTGTTCCCACAGCCAAGGTGGCAGCCAGAACAACTCTTGCTTTTTATGAACGTCTCTGGGAACTACTTGCATTGCCACCCAGACTTTGGGGCTGCGGGCTTTCCTGGCCACTCTATCCTCAAAAGCACCTTTTTTTCATATTTCCCAGCACCGGCCTCCAATATGCCGAACGTCCTGGCATTGTTCCCACACCCAAGGTGGCAGCCAGAACAACTCTTGCTTTTTATGAACGCCTCTGGGAACTACTTGCATTGCCACCCAGACTTTGGGGCTGCGGGCTTTCCTGGCCACCCTATCCTCAAAAGCACCTTTTTTTCACTTTTTTCCCAGCACCGGCCTCCAATATGCCGAACGTCCGGAGCTGACTCCCACACCCAAGGTGGCAGCCAGAAGAACTCTTGCTTTTTATGAACTCCTCTGGGAACTACTTGCATTGCCACCCAGACTTTGGGGCTGCGGGCTTTCCTGGCCACCCTATCCTCAAAAGCACCTTTTTTTCACTTTTCCCCAGCACCGCCCTCCAATATGCCGAACGTCCGGAGCTGACTCCCACAGCCAAGGTGGCAGCCAGAAGAACTCTTGCTTTTTATGAACTCCTCTGGGAACTACTTGCATTGCCACCCAGACTTTGGGGCTGCGGGCTTTCCTGGCCACCCTATCCTCAAAAGCACCTTTTTTTCACTTTTCCCCAGCACCGCCCTCCAATATGCCGAACGTCCGGAGCTGACTCCCACAGCCAAGGTGGCAGCCAGAACAACTCTTGCTTTTTATGAACGCCTCTGGGAACTACTTGCATTGCCACCCAGACTTTGGGGCTGCGGGCTTTCCTGGCCACTCTATCCTCAAAAGCACCTTTTTTTCGTATTACCCAGCACCGGCCACCAATATGCCGAACGTCCGGAGCTGACTCCCACAGCCAAGGTGGCAGCCAGAACAACTCTTGCTTTTTATGAACGCCTCTGGGAACTACTTGCATTGCCACCCAGACTTTGGGGCTGCGGGCTTTCCTGGCCACCCTATCCTCAAAAGCACCTTTTTTTCACTTTTTTCCCAGCACCGTCCTCCAATATGCCGAACGTCCGGAGCTGACTCCCACAGCCAAGGTGGCAGCCAGAAGAACTCTTGCTTTTTATGAACTCCTCTGGGAACTACTTGCATTGCCACCCAGACTTTGGGGCTGCGGGCTTTCCTGGCCACCCTATCCTCAAAAGCACCTTTTTTTCACTTTTCCCCAGCACCGCCCTCCAATATGCCGAACGTCCGGAGCTGACTCCCACAGCCAAGGTGGCAGCCAGAACAACTCTTGCTTTTTATGAACGCCTCTGGGAACTACTTGCATTGCCACCCAGACTTTGGGGCTGCGGGCTTTCCTGGCCACTCTATCCTCAAAAGCACCTTTTTTTCGTATTACCCAGCATCGGCCACCAATATGCCAAACGTCCGGAGCTGACTCCCACAGCCAAGGTGGCAGCCAGAACAACTCTTGCTTTTTATGAACGCCTCTGGGAACTACTTGCATTGCCACCCAGACTTTGGGGCTGCGGGCTTTCCTGGCCACCCTATCCTCAAAAGCACCTTTTTTTCACTTTTTTCCCAGCACCGTCCTCTAATACGCCCAACGTCCTGGCCTTGTTCCCACAGCCAAGGTGGCAGCCAGAACAACTCTTGCTTTTTATGAACTCCTCTGGGAACTACTTGCATTGCCACCCAGACTTTGGGGCTGCGGGCTTTCCTGGCCACTCTATCCTCAAAAGCACCTTTTTTTCACTTTTCCCCAGCACCGGCCTCCAATATGCCCAACGTCCTGGCCTTGTTCCCACAGCCAAGGTGGCAGCCAGAACAACTCTTGCTTTTTATGAACGCCTCTGGGAACTACTTCCATTGCCACCCAGACTTTGGGGCTGCGGGCTTTCCTGGCCACTCTATCCTCAAAAGCACATTTTTTTCATTTTTCCCAGCACCGGCCTCCAATATGCCAAATGTCCGGAGCTGACTCCCACAGCCAAGGTGGCAGCCAGAACAACTCTTGCTTTTTATGAACGCCTCTGGGAACTACTTGCATTGCCACCCAGACTTTGGGGCTGCGGGCTTTCCTGGCCACCCTATCCTCAAAAGCACCTTTTTTTCACTATTTCCCAGCACCGGCCTCCAATATGCCGAACGTCCTGGCCTGGCTCCCACACCCAAGGTGGCAGCCAGAACAACTCTTGCTTTTTATGAACGCCTCTGGGAACTACTTGCATTGCCACCCAGACTTTGGGGCTGCGGGCTTTCCTGGCCACCCTATCCTCAAAAGCACCTTTTTTTCACTTTTCCCCAGCACCGGCCTCCAATATGCCGAACGTCCTGGCCTTGTTCCCACAGCCAAGGTGGCAGCCAGAACAACTCTTGCTTTTTATGAACGCCTCTGGGAACTACTTGCATTGCCACCCAGACTTTGGGGCTGCGGGCTTTCCTGGCCACCCTATCCTCAAAAGCACCTTTTTTTCACTATTTCCCAGCACCGGCCTCCAATATGCCGAACGTCCTGGCCTGGCTCCCACAGCCAAGGTGGCAGCCAGAAGAACTCTTGCTTTTTATGAACTCCTCTGGGAACTACTTGCATTGCCACCCAGACTTTGGGGCTGCGGGCTTTCCTGACCACCCTATCCTCAAAAGCACCTTTTTTTCATATTACCCAGCACCGGCCTCCAATATGCCGAATGTCCTGGCCTTGTTCCCACAGCCAAGGTGGCAGCCAGAAAAACTCTTGCTTTTTATGAACGCCTCTGGGAACTACTTGCATTGCCACCCAGACTTTGGGGCTGCGGGCTTTCCTGGCCACTCTATCGTCAAAAGCACCTTTTTCTCATATTACCCAGCACCGGCCACCAATATGCCGAACGTCCGGAGCTGACTCCCACAGCCAAGGTGGCAGCCAGAACAACTCTTGCTTTTTATGAACGCCTCTGGGAACTACTTGCATTGCCACCCAGACTTTGGGGCTGCGGGCTTTCCTGGCCACCCTATCCTCAAAAGCACCTTTTTTTCACTTTTTTCCCAGCACCGGCCTCCAATATGCCGAACGTCCGGAGCTGACTCCCACAGCCAAGGTGGCAGCCAGAAGAACTCTTGCTTTTTATGAACTCCTCTGGGAACTACTTGCATTGCCACCCAGACTTTGGGGCTGCGGGCTTTCCTGGCCACCCTATCCTCAAAAGCACCTTTTTTTCACTTTTCCCCAGCACCGCCCTCCAATATGCCGAACGTCCGGAGCTGACTCCCACAGCCAAGGTGGCAGCCAGAAGAACTCTTGCTTTTTATGAACTCCTCTGGGAACTACTTGCATTGCCACCCAGACTTTGGGGCTGCGGGCTTTCCTGGCCACCCTATCCTCAAAAGCACCTTTTTTTCACTTTTCCCCAGCACCGCCCTCCAATATGCCGAACGTCCGGAGCTGACTCCCACAGCCAAGGTGGCAGCCAGAACAACTCTTGCTTTTTATGAACGCCTCTGGGAACTACTTGCATTGCCACCCAGACTTTGGGGCTGCGGGCTTTCCTGGCCACTCTATCCTCAAAAGCACCTTTTTTTCACTTTTTCCCAGCACCGGCCACCAATATGCCGAACGTCCGGAGCTGACTCCCACAGCCAAGGTGGCAGCCAGAACAACTCTTGCTTTTTATGAACGCCTCTGGGAACTACTTGCATTGCCACCCAGACTTTGGGGCTGCGGGCTTTCCTGGCCACCCTATCCTCAAAAGCACCTTTTTTTCACTTTTTTCCCAGCACCGTCCTCCAATATGCCGAACGTCCGGAACTGACTCCCACAGCCAAGGTGGCAGCCAGAAGAACTCTTGCTTTTTATGAACTCCTCTGGGAACTACTTGCATTGCCACCCAGACTTTGGGGCTGCGGGCTTTCCTGGCCACCCTATCCTCAAAAGCACCTTTTTTTCACTTTTCCCCAGCACCGCCCTCCAATATGCCGAACGTCCGGAGCTGACTCCCACAGCCAAGGTGGCAGCCAGAACAACTCTTGCTTTTTATGAACGCCTCTGGGAACTACTTGCATTGCCACCCAGACTTTGGGGCTGCGGGCTTTCCTGGCCACTCTATCCTCAAAAGCACCTTTTTTTCGTATTACCCAGCACCGGCCACCAATATGCCAAACGTCCGGAGCTGACTCCCACAGCCAAGGTGGCAGCCAGAACAACTCTTGCTTTTTATGAACGCCTCTGGGAACTACTTGCATTGCCACCCAGACTTTGGGGCTGCGGGCTTTCCTGGCCACCCTATCCTCAAAAGCACCTTTTTTTCACTTTTTTCCCAGCACCGTCCTCTAATACGCCCAACGTCCTGGCCTTGTTCCCACAGCCAAGGTGGCAGCCAGAACAACTCTTGCTTTTTATGAACTCCTCTGGGAACTACTTGCATTGCCACCCAGACTTTGGGGCTGCGGGCTTTCCTGGCCACTCTATCCTCAAAAGCACCTTTTTTTCACTTTTCCCCAGCACCGGCCTCCAATATGCCCAACGTCCTGGCCTTGTTCCCACAGCCAAGGTGGCAGCCAGAACAACTCTTGCTTTTTATGAACGCCTCTGGGAACTACTTGCATTGCCACCCAGACTTTGGGGCAGCGGGCTTCCCTGGCCACTCTATCCTCAAAAGCACCTTTTTTTCATTTTTCCCAGCACCGGCCTTTAATATGCCAAATGTCCGGAGCTGACTCCCACAGCCAAGGTGGCAGCCAGAACAACTCTTGCTTTTTATGAACGCCTCTGGGAACTACTTGCATTGCCACCCAGACTTTGGGGCTGCGGGCTTTCCTGGCCACCCTATCCTCAAAAGCACCTTTTTTTCACTATTTCCCAGCACCGGCCTCCAATATGCCGAACGTCCTGGCCTGGCTCCCACACCCAAGGTGGCAGCCAGAACAACTCTTGCTTTTTATGAACTCCTCTGGGAACTACTTGCATTGCCACCCAGACTTTGGGGCTGCGGGCTTTCCTGACCACCCTATCCTCAAAAGCACCTTTTTTTCACTATTTCCCAGCACCGGCCTCCAATATGCCGAACGTCCGGAGCTGACTCCCACAGCCAAGGTGGCAGCCAGAACAACTCTTGCTTTTTATGAACGCCTCTGGGAACTACTTGCATTGCCACCCAGACTTTGGGGCTGCGGGCTTTCCTGGCCACCCTATCCTCAAAAGCACCTTTTTTTCACTTTTTTCCCAGCACCGTCCTCTAATACGCCCAACGTCCTGGCCTTGTTCCCACAGCCAAGGTGGCAGCCAGAACAACTCTTGCTTTTTATGAACTCCTCTGGGAACTACTTGCATTGCCACCCAGACTTTGGGGCTGCGGGCTTTCCTGGCCACTCTATCCTCAAAAGCACCTTTTTTTCACTTTTCCCCAGCACCGGCCTCCAATATGCCCAACGTCCTGGCCTTGTTCCCACAGCCAAGGTGGCAGCCAGAACAACTCTTGCTTTTTATGAACGCCTCTGGGAACTACTTGCATTGCCACCCAGACTTTGGGGCAGCGGGCTTTCCTGGCCACTCTATCCTCAAAAGCACCTTTTTTTCATTTTTCCCAGCACCGGCCTTTAATATGCCAAATGTCCGGAGCTGACTCCCACAGCCAAGGTGGCAGCCAGAACAACTCTTGCTTTTTATGAACGCCTCTGGGAACTACTTGCATTGCCACCCAGACTTTGGGGCTGCGGGCTTTCCTGGCCACCCTATCCTCAAAAGCACCTTTTTTTCACTATTTCCCAGCACCGGCCTCCAATATGCCGAACGTCCTGGCCTGGCTCCCACACCCAAGGTGGCAGCCAGAACAACTCTTGCTTTTTATGAACTCCTCTGGGAACTACTTGCATTGCCACCCAGACTTTGGGGCTGCGGGCTTTCCTGACCACCCTATCCTCAAAAGCACCTTTTTTTCACTATTTCCCAGCACCGGCCTCCAATATGCCGAACGTCCGGAGCTGACTCCCACACCCAAGGTGGCAGCCAGAAGAACTCTTGCTTTTTATGAACTCCTCTGGGAACTACTTGCATTGCCACCCAGACTTTGGGGCTGCGGGCTTTCCTGACCACCCTATCCTCAAAAGCACCTTTTTTTCATATTACCCAGCACCGGCCACCAATATGCCGAACGTCCTGGCCTGGCTCCCACAGCCAAGGTGGCAGCCAGAACAACTCTTGCTTTTTATGAACGCCTCTGGGAACTACTTGCATTGCCACCCAGACTTTGGGGCTGCGGGCTTTCCTGGCCACCCTATCCTCAAAAGCACCTTTTTTTCACTTTTTTCCAAGCACCGGCCTCTAATACGCCCAACGTCCTGGCCTTGTTCCCACAGCCAAGGTGGCAGCCAGAACAACTCTTGCTTTTTATGAACTCCTCTGGGAACTACTTGCATTGCCACCCAGACTTTGGGGCTGCGGGCTTTCCTGGCCACCCTATCCTCAAAAGCACCTTTTTTTCACTTTTTTCCCAGCACCGTCCTCCAATATGCCGAACGTCCGGAGCTGACTCCCACAGCCAAGGTGGCAGCCAGAAGAACTCTTGCTTTTTATGAACTCCTCTGGGAACTACTTGCATTGCCACCCAGACTTTGGGGCTGCGGGCTTTCCTGGCCACCCTATCCTCAAAAGCACCTTTTTTTCACTTTTCCCCAGCACCGCCCTCCAATATGCCGAACGTCCGGAGCTGACTCCCACAGCCAAGGTGGCAGCCAGAACAACTCTTGCTTTTTATGAACGCCTCTGGGAACTACTTGCATTTCCACCCAGACTTTGGGGCTGCGGGCTTTCCTGGCCACCCTATCCTCAAAAGCACCTTTTTTTCACTATTTCCCAGCACCGGCCTCCAATATGCCGAACGTCCTGGCCTGGCTCCCACACCCAAGGTGGTAGCCAGAAGAACTCTTGCTTTTTATGAACGCCTCTGGGAACTACTTGCATTGCCACCCAGACTTTGGGGCTGCGGGCTTTCCTGGCCACCCTATCCTCAAAAGCACCTTTTTTTCACTTTTTTCCCAGCACCGGCCTCTAATACGCCCAACGTCCTGGCCTTGTTCCCACAGCCAAGGTGGCAGCCAGAACAACTCTTGCTTTTTATGAACTCCTCTGGGAACTACTTGCATTGCCACCCAGACTTTGGGGCTGCGGGCTTTCCTGGCCACTCTATCCTCAAAAGCACCTTTTTTTCACTTTTTCCCAGCACCGGCCTCCAATATGCCGAACGTCCTGGCCTTGTTCCCACAGCCAAGGTGGCAGCCAGAACAACTCTTGCTTTTTATGAACGTCTCTGGGAACTACTTGCATTGCCACCCAGACTTTGGGGCTGCGGGCTTTCCTGGCCACTCTATCCTCAAAAGCACCTTTTTTTCATATTTCCCAGCACCGGCCTCCAATATGCCGAACGTCCTGGCATTGTTCCCACACCCAAGGTGGCAGCCAGAACAACTCTTGCTTTTTATGAACGCCTCTGGGAACTACTTGCATTGCCACCCAGACTTTGGGGCTGCGGGCTTTCCTGGCCACCCTATCCTCAAAAGCACCTTTTTTTCACTTTTTTCCCAGCACCGGCCTCCAATATGCCGAACGTCCGGAGCTGACTCCCACACCCAAGGTGGCAGCCAGAAGAACTCTTGCTTTTTATGAACTCCTCTGGGAACTACTTGCATTGCCACCCAGACTTTGGGGCTGCGGGCTTTCCTGGCCACCCTATCCTCAAAAGCACCTTTTTTTCACTTTTCCCCAGCACCGCCCTCCAATATGCCGAACGTCCGGAGCTGACTCCCACAGCCAAGGTGGCAGCCAGAAGAACTCTTGCTTTTTATGAACTCCTCTGGGAACTACTTGCATTGCCACCCAGACTTTGGGGCTGCGGGCTTTCCTGGCCACCCTATCCTCAAAAGCACCTTTTTTTCACTTTTCCCCAGCACCGCCCTCCAATATGCCGAACGTCCGGAGCTGACTCCCACAGCCAAGGTGGCAGCCAGAACAACTCTTGCTTTTTATGAACGCCTCTGGGAACTACTTGCATTGCCACCCAGACTTTGGGGCTGCGGGCTTTCCTGGCCACTCTATCCTCAAAAGCACCTTTTTTTCGTATTACCCAGCACCGGCCACCAATATGCCGAACGTCCGGAGCTGACTCCCACAGCCAAGGTGGCAGCCAGAACAACTCTTGCTTTTTATGAACGCCTCTGGGAACTACTTGCATTGCCACCCAGACTTTGGGGCTGCGGGCTTTCCTGGCCACCCTATCCTCAAAAGCACCTTTTTTTCACTTTTTTCCCAGCACCGTCCTCCAATATGCCGAACGTCCGGAGCTGACTCCCACAGCCAAGGTGGCAGCCAGAAGAACTCTTGCTTTTTATGAACTCCTCTGGGAACTACTTGCATTGCCACCCAGACTTTGGGGCTGCGGGCTTTCCTGGCCACCCTATCCTCAAAAGCACCTTTTTTTCACTTTTCCCCAGCACCGCCCTCCAATATGCCGAACGTCCGGAGCTGACTCCCACAGCCAAGGTGGCAGCCAGAACAACTCTTGCTTTTTATGAACGCCTCTGGGAACTACTTGCATTGCCACCCAGACTTTGGGGCTGCGGGCTTTCCTGGCCACTCTATCCTCAAAAGCACCTTTTTTTCGTATTACCCAGCATCGGCCACCAATATGCCAAACGTCCGGAGCTGACTCCCACAGCCAAGGTGGCAGCCAGAACAACTCTTGCTTTTTATGAACGCCTCTGGGAACTACTTGCATTGCCACCCAGACTTTGGGGCTGCGGGCTTTCCTGGCCACCCTATCCTCAAAAGCACCTTTTTTTCACTTTTTTCCCAGCACCGTCCTCTAATACGCCCAACGTCCTGGCCTTGTTCCCACAGCCAAGGTGGCAGCCAGAACAACTCTTGCTTTTTATGAACTCCTCTGGGAACTACTTGCATTGCCACCCAGACTTTGGGGCTGCGGGCTTTCCTGGCCACTCTATCCTCAAAAGCACCTTTTTTTCACTTTTCCCCAGCACCGGCCTCCAATATGCCCAACGTCCTGGCCTTGTTCCCACAGCCAAGGTGGCAGCCAGAACAACTCTTGCTTTTTATGAACGCCTCTGGGAACTACTTCCATTGCCACCCAGACTTTGGGGCTGCGGGCTTTCCTGGCCACTCTATCCTCAAAAGCACATTTTTTTCATTTTTCCCAGCACCGGCCTCCAATATGCCAAATGTCCGGAGCTGACTCCCACAGCCAAGGTGGCAGCCAGAACAACTCTTGCTTTTTATGAACGCCTCTGGGAACTACTTGCATTGCCACCCAGACTTTGGGGCTGCGGGCTTTCCTGGCCACCCTATCCTCAAAAGCACCTTTTTTTCACTATTTCCCAGCACCGGCCTCCAATATGCCGAACGTCCTGGCCTGGCTCCCACACCCAAGGTGGCAGCCAGAACAACTCTTGCTTTTTATGAACGCCTCTGGGAACTACTTGCATTGCCACCCAGACTTTGGGGCTGCGGGCTTTCCTGGCCACCCTATCCTCAAAAGCACCTTTTTTTCACTTTTCCCCAGCACCGGCCTCCAATATGCCGAACGTCCTGGCCTTGTTCCCACAGCCAAGGTGGCAGCCAGAACAACTCTTGCTTTTTATGAACGCCTCTGGGAACTACTTGCATTGCCACCCAGACTTTGGGGCTGCGGGCTTTCCTGGCCACCCTATCCTCAAAAGCACCTTTTTTTCACTATTTCCCAGCACCGGCCTCCAATATGCCGAACGTCCTGGCCTGGCTCCCACAGCCAAGGTGGCAGCCAGAAGAACTCTTGCTTTTTATGAACTCCTCTGGGAACTACTTGCATTGCCACCCAGACTTTGGGGCTGCGGGCTTTCCTGACCACCCTATCCTCAAAAGCACCTTTTTTTCATATTACCCAGCACCGGCCTCCAATATGCCGAATGTCCTGGCCTTGTTCCCACAGCCAAGGTGGCAGCCAGAAAAACTCTTGCTTTTTATGAACGCCTCTGGGAACTACTTGCATTGCCACCCAGACTTTGGGGCTGCGGGCTTTCCTGGCCACTCTATCGTCAAAAGCACCTTTTTCTCATATTACCCAGCACCGGCCACCAATATGCCGAACGTCCGGAGCTGACTCCCACAGCCAAGGTGGCAGCCAGAACAACTCTTGCTTTTTATGAACGCCTCTGGGAACTACTTGCATTGCCACCCAGACTTTGGGGCTGCGGGCTTTCCTGGCCACCCTATCCTCAAAAGCACCTTTTTTTCACTTTTTTCCCAGCACCGGCCTCCAATATGCCGAACGTCCGGAGCTGACTCCCACAGCCAAGGTGGCAGCCAGAAGAACTCTTGCTTTTTATGAACTCCTCTGGGAACTACTTGCATTGCCACCCAGACTTTGGGGCTGCGGGCTTTCCTGGCCACCCTATCCTCAAAAGCACCTTTTTTTCACTTTTCCCCAGCACCGCCCTCCAATATGCCGAACGTCCGGAGCTGACTCCCACAGCCAAGGTGGCAGCCAGAAGAACTCTTGCTTTTTATGAACTCCTCTGGGAACTACTTGCATTGCCACCCAGACTTTGGGGCTGCGGGCTTTCCTGGCCACCCTATCCTCAAAAGCACCTTTTTTTCACTTTTCCCCAGCACCGCCCTCCAATATGCCGAACGTCCGGAGCTGACTCCCACAGCCAAGGTGGCAGCCAGAACAACTCTTGCTTTTTATGAACGCCTCTGGGAACTACTTGCATTGCCACCCAGACTTTGGGGCTGCGGGCTTTCCTGGCCACTCTATCCTCAAAAGCACCTTTTTTTCACTTTTTCCCAGCACCGGCCACCAATATGCCGAACGTCCGGAGCTGACTCCCACAGCCAAGGTGGCAGCCAGAACAACTCTTGCTTTTTATGAACGCCTCTGGGAACTACTTGCATTGCCACCCAGACTTTGGGGCTGCGGGCTTTCCTGGCCACCCTATCCTCAAAAGCACCTTTTTTTCACTTTTTTCCCAGCACCGTCCTCCAATATGCCGAACGTCCGGAACTGACTCCCACAGCCAAGGTGGCAGCCAGAAGAACTCTTGCTTTTTATGAACTCCTCTGGGAACTACTTGCATTGCCACCCAGACTTTGGGGCTGCGGGCTTTCCTGGCCACCCTATCCTCAAAAGCACCTTTTTTTCACTTTTCCCCAGCACCGCCCTCCAATATGCCGAACGTCCGGAGCTGACTCCCACAGCCAAGGTGGCAGCCAGAACAACTCTTGCTTTTTATGAACGCCTCTGGGAACTACTTGCATTGCCACCCAGACTTTGGGGCTGCGGGCTTTCCTGGCCACTCTATCCTCAAAAGCACCTTTTTTTCGTATTACCCAGCACCGGCCACCAATATGCCAAACGTCCGGAGCTGACTCCCACAGCCAAGGTGGCAGCCAGAACAACTCTTGCTTTTTATGAACGCCTCTGGGAACTACTTGCATTGCCACCCAGACTTTGGGGCTGCGGGCTTTCCTGGCCACCCTATCCTCAAAAGCACCTTTTTTTCACTTTTTTCCCAGCACCGTCCTCTAATACGCCCAACGTCCTGGCCTTGTTCCCACAGCCAAGGTGGCAGCCAGAACAACTCTTGCTTTTTATGAACTCCTCTGGGAACTACTTGCATTGCCACCCAGACTTTGGGGCTGCGGGCTTTCCTGGCCACTCTATCCTCAAAAGCACCTTTTTTTCACTTTTCCCCAGCACCGGCCTCCAATATGCCCAACGTCCTGGCCTTGTTCCCACAGCCAAGGTGGCAGCCAGAACAACTCTTGCTTTTTATGAACGCCTCTGGGAACTACTTGCATTGCCACCCAGACTTTGGGGCAGCGGGCTTCCCTGGCCACTCTATCCTCAAAAGCACCTTTTTTTCATTTTTCCCAGCACCGGCCTTTAATATGCCAAATGTCCGGAGCTGACTCCCACAGCCAAGGTGGCAGCCAGAACAACTCTTGCTTTTTATGAACGCCTCTGGGAACTACTTGCATTGCCACCCAGACTTTGGGGCTGCGGGCTTTCCTGGCCACCCTATCCTCAAAAGCACCTTTTTTTCACTATTTCCCAGCACCGGCCTCCAATATGCCGAACGTCCTGGCCTGGCTCCCACACCCAAGGTGGCAGCCAGAACAACTCTTGCTTTTTATGAACTCCTCTGGGAACTACTTGCATTGCCACCCAGACTTTGGGGCTGCGGGCTTTCCTGACCACCCTATCCTCAAAAGCACCTTTTTTTCACTATTTCCCAGCACCGGCCTCCAATATGCCGAACGTCCGGAGCTGACTCCCACAGCCAAGGTGGCAGCCAGAACAACTCTTGCTTTTTATGAACGCCTCTGGGAACTACTTGCATTGCCACCCAGACTTTGGGGCTGCGGGCTTTCCTGGCCACCCTATCCTCAAAAGCACCTTTTTTTCACTTTTTTCCCAGCACCGTCCTCTAATACGCCCAACGTCCTGGCCTTGTTCCCACAGCCAAGGTGGCAGCCAGAACAACTCTTGCTTTTTATGAACTCCTCTGGGAACTACTTGCATTGCCACCCAGACTTTGGGGCTGCGGGCTTTCCTGGCCACTCTATCCTCAAAAGCACCTTTTTTTCACTTTTCCCCAGCACCGGCCTCCAATATGCCCAACGTCCTGGCCTTGTTCCCACAGCCAAGGTGGCAGCCAGAACAACTCTTGCTTTTTATGAACGCCTCTGGGAACTACTTGCATTGCCACCCAGACTTTGGGGCAGCGGGCTTTCCTGGCCACTCTATCCTCAAAAGCACCTTTTTTTCATTTTTCCCAGCACCGGCCTTTAATATGCCAAATGTCCGGAGCTGACTCCCACAGCCAAGGTGGCAGCCAGAACAACTCTTGCTTTTTATGAACGCCTCTGGGAACTACTTGCATTGCCACCCAGACTTTGGGGCTGCGGGCTTTCCTGGCCACCCTATCCTCAAAAGCACCTTTTTTTTCACTTTCTGCCAGCACCGGCCTCCAATATGCCGAACGTCCTGGCCTGACTCCCACAGCCAAGGTGGCAGCCAGAACAACTCTTGCTTTTTATGAACGCCTCTGGGAACTACTTGCATTGCCACCCAGACTTTGGGGCTGCGGGCTTTCCTGGCCACCCTATCCTCAAAAGCACCTTTTTTTCACTTTTTTCCCAGCACCGTCCTCCAATATGCCGAACGTCCGGAACTGACTCCCACAGCCAAGGTGGCAGCCAGAAGAACTCTTGCTTTTTATGAACTCCTCTGGGAACTACTTGCATTGCCACCCAGACTTTGGGGCTGCGGGCTTTCCTGGCCACCCTATCCTCAAAAGCACCTTTTTTTCACTTTTCCCCAGCACCGCCCTCCAATATGCCGAACGTCCGGAGCTGACTCCCACAGCCAAGGTGGCAGCCAGAACAACTCTTGCTTTTTATGAACGCCTCTGGGAACTACTTGCATTGCCACCCAGACTTTGGGGCTGCGGGCTTTCCTGGCCACTCTATCCTCAAAAGCACCTTTTTTTCGTATTACCCAGCACCGGCCACCAATATGCCAAACGTCCGGAGCTGACTCCCACAGCCAAGGTGGCAGCCAGAACAACTCTTGCTTTTTATGAACGCCTCTGGGAACTACTTGCATTGCCACCCAGACTTTGGGGCTGCGGGCTTTCCTGGCCACCCTATCCTCAAAAGCACCTTTTTTTCACTTTTTTCCCAGCACCGTCCTCTAATACGCCCAACGTCCTGGCCTTGTTCCCACAGCCAAGGTGGCAGCCAGAACAACTCTTGCTTTTTATGAACTCCTCTGGGAACTACTTGCATTGCCACCCAGACTTTGGGGCTGCGGGCTTTCCTGGCCACTCTATCCTCAAAAGCACCTTTTTTTCACTTTTCCCCAGCACCGGCCTCCAATATGCCCAACGTCCTGGCCTTGTTCCCACAGCCAAGGTGGCAGCCAGAACAACTCTTGCTTTTTATGAACGCCTCTGGGAACTACTTGCATTGCCACCCAGACTTTGGGGCAGCGGGCTTCCCTGGCCACTCTATCCTCAAAAGCACCTTTTTTTCATTTTTCCCAGCACCGGCCTTTAATATGCCAAATGTCCGGAGCTGACTCCCACAGCCAAGGTGGCAGCCAGAACAACTCTTGCTTTTTATGAACGCCTCTGGGAACTACTTGCATTGCCACCCAGACTTTGGGGCTGCGGGCTTTCCTGGCCACCCTATCCTCAAAAGCACCTTTTTTTCACTATTTCCCAGCACCGGCCTCCAATATGCCGAACGTCCTGGCCTGGCTCCCACACCCAAGGTGGCAGCCAGAACAACTCTTGCTTTTTATGAACTCCTCTGGGAACTACTTGCATTGCCACCCAGACTTTGGGGCTGCGGGCTTTCCTGACCACCCTATCCTCAAAAGCACCTTTTTTTCACTATTTCCCAGCACCGGCCTCCAATATGCCGAACGTCCGGAGCTGACTCCCACAGCCAAGGTGGCAGCCAGAACAACTCTTGCTTTTTATGAACGCCTCTGGGAACTACTTGCATTGCCACCCAGACTTTGGGGCTGCGGGCTTTCCTGGCCACCCTATCCTCAAAAGCACCTTTTTTTCACTTTTTTCCCAGCACCGTCCTCTAATACGCCCAACGTCCTGGCCTTGTTCCCACAGCCAAGGTGGCAGCCAGAACAACTCTTGCTTTTTATGAACTCCTCTGGGAACTACTTGCATTGCCACCCAGACTTTGGGGCTGCGGGCTTTCCTGGCCACTCTATCCTCAAAAGCACCTTTTTTTCACTTTTCCCCAGCACCGGCCTCCAATATGCCCAACGTCCTGGCCTTGTTCCCACAGCCAAGGTGGCAGCCAGAACAACTCTTGCTTTTTATGAACGCCTCTGGGAACTACTTGCATTGCCACCCAGACTTTGGGGCAGCGGGCTTTCCTGGCCACTCTATCCTCAAAAGCACCTTTTTTTCATTTTTCCCAGCACCGGCCTTTAATATGCCAAATGTCCGGAGCTGACTCCCACAGCCAAGGTGGCAGCCAGAACAACTCTTGCTTTTTATGAACGCCTCTGGGAACTACTTGCATTGCCACCCAGACTTTGGGGCTGCGGGCTTTCCTGGCCACCCTATCCTCAAAAGCACCTTTTTTTCACTATTTCCCAGCACCGGCCTCCAATATGCCGAACGTCCTGGCCTGGCTCCCACACCCAAGGTGGCAGCCAGAACAACTCTTGCTTTTTATGAACTCCTCTGGGAACTACTTGCATTGCCACCCAGACTTTGGGGCTGCGGGCTTTCCTGACCACCCTATCCTCAAAAGCACCTTTTTTTCACTATTTCCCAGCACCGGCCTCCAATATGCCGAACGTCCGGAGCTGACTCCCACACCCAAGGTGGCAGCCAGAAGAACTCTTGCTTTTTATGAACTCCTCTGGGAACTACTTGCATTGCCACCCAGACTTTGGGGCTGCGGGCTTTCCTGACCACCCTATCCTCAAAAGCACCTTTTTTTCATATTACCCAGCACCGGCCACCAATATGCCGAACGTCCTGGCCTGGCTCCCACAGCCAAGGTGGCAGCCAGAACAACTCTTGCTTTTTATGAACGCCTCTGGGAACTACTTGCATTGCCACCCAGACTTTGGGGCTGCGGGCTTTCCTGGCCACCCTATCCTCAAAAGCACCTTTTTTTCACTTTTTTCCAAGCACCGGCCTCTAATACGCCCAACGTCCTGGCCTTGTTCCCACAGCCAAGGTGGCAGCCAGAACAACTCTTGCTTTTTATGAACTCCTCTGGGAACTACTTGCATTGCCACCCAGACTTTGGGGCTGCGGGCTTTCCTGGCCACTCTATCCTCAAAAGCACCTTTTTTTCACTTTTTCCCAGCACCGGCCTCCAATATGCCGAACGTCCTGGCCTTGTTCCCACAGCCAAGGTGGCAGCCAGAACAACTCTTGCTTTTTATGAACGCCACTGGGAACTACTTGCATTGCCACCCAGACTTTGGGGCTGCGGGCTTTCCTGGCCACTCTATCCTCAAAAGCACCTTTTTTTCATATTTCACAGCACCGGCCTCCAATATGCCGAACGTCCTGGCCTTGTTCCCACAGCCAAGGTGGCAGCCAGAACAACTCTTGCTTTTTATGAACGCCTCTGGGAACTACTTGCATTGCCACCCAGACTTTGGGGCTGCGGGCTTTCCTGGCCACCCTATCCTCAAAAGCACCTTTTTTTCACTTTTTTCCCAGCACCGGCCTCCAATATGCCGAACGTCCGGAGCTGACTCCCACACCCAAGGTGGCAGCCAGAAGAACTCTTGCTTTTTATGAACTCCTCTGGGAACTACTTGCATTGCCACCCAGACTTTGGGGCTGCGGGCTTTCCTGGCCACCCTATCCTCAAAAGCACCTTTTTTTCACTTTTCCCAAGCACCGCCCTCCAATATGCCGAACGTCCGGAGCTGACTCCCACAGCCAAGGTGGCAGCCAGAACAACTCTTGCTTTTTATGAACGCCTCTGGGAACTACTTGCATTGCCACCCAGACTTTGGGGCTGCGGGCTTTCCTGGCCACCCTATCCTCAAAAGCACCTTTTTTTCACTTTTTTCCCAGCACCGTCCTCCAATATGCCGAACGTCCGGAGCTGACTCCCACAGCCAAGGTGGCAGCCAGAAGAACTCTTGCTTTTTATGAACTCCTCTGGGAACTACTTGCATTGCCACCCAGACTTTGGGGCTGCGGGCTTTCCTGGCCACCCTATCCTCAAAAGCACCTTTTTTTCACTTTTCCCCAGCACCGCCCTCCAATATGCCGAACGTCCGGAGCTGACTCCCACAGCCAAGGTGGCAGCCAGAACAACTCTTGCTTTTTATGAACGCCTCTGGGAACTACTTGCATTGCCACCCAGACTTTGGGGCTGCGGGCTTTCCTGGCCACTCTATCCTCAAAAGCACCTTTTTTTCGTATTACCCAGCACCGGCCACCAATATGCCAAACGTCCGGAGCTGACTCCCACAGCCAAGGTGGCAGCCAGAACAACTCTTGCTTTTTATGAACGCCTCTGGGAACTACTTGCATTGCCACCCAGACTTTGGGGCTGCGGGCTTTCCTGGCCACCCTATCCTCAAAAGCACCTTTTTTTCACTTTTTTCCCAGCACCGTCCTCTAATACGCCCAACGTCCTGGCCTTGTTCCCACAGCCAAGGTGGCAGCCAGAACAACTCTTGCTTTTTATGAACTCCTCTGGGAACTACTTGCATTGCCACCCAGACTTTGGGGCTGCGGGCTTTCCTGGCCACTCTATCCTCAAAAGCACCTTTTTTTCACTTTTCCCCAGCACCGGCCTCCAATATGCCCAACGTCCTGGCCTGGCTCCCACACCCAAGGTGGCAGCCAGAACAACTCTTGCTTTTTATGAACGCCTCTGGGAACTACTTGCATTGCCACCCAGACTTTGGGGCTGCGGGCTTTCCTGGCCACTCTATCCTCAAAAGCACCTTTTTTTCATTTTTCCCAGCACCGGCCTCCAATATGCCAAATGTCCGGAGCTGACTCCCACAGCCAAGGTGGCAGCCAGAACAACTCTTGCTTTTTATGAACGCCTCTGGGAACTACTTGCATTGCCACCCAGACTTTGGGGCTGCGGGCTTTCCTGGCCACCCTATCCTCAAAAGCACCTTTTTTTCACTATTTCCCAGCACCGGCCTCCAATATGCCGAACGTCCTGGCCTGGCTCCCACACCCAAGGTGGCAGCCAGAAGAACTCTTGCTTTTTATGAACTCCTCTGGGAACTACTTGCATTGCCACCCAGACTTTGGGGCTGCGGGCTTTCCTGACCACCCTATCCTCAAAAGCACCTTTTTTTCACTATTTCCCAGCACCGGCCTCCAATATGCCGAACGTCCGGAGCTGACTCCCACACCCAAGGTGGCAGCCAGAAGAACTCTTGCTTTTTATGAACTCCTCTGGGAACTACTTGCATTGCCACCCAGACTTTGGGGCTGCGGGCTTTCCTGGCCACCCTACCCTCAAAAGCACCTTTTTTTCACTTTTCCCCAGCACCGCCCTCCAATATGCCGAACGTCCGGAGCTGACTCCCACAGCCAAGGTGGCAGCCAGAAGAACTCTTGCTTTTTATGAACTCCTCTGGGAACTACTTGCATTGCCACCCAGACTTTGGGGCTGCGGGCTTTCCTGGCCACCCTATCCTCAAAAGCACCTTTTTTTCACTTTTTTCCCAGCACCGTCCTCCAATATGCCGAACGTCCGGAGCTGACTCCCACAGCCAAGGTGGCAGCCAGAAGAACTCTTGCTTTTTATGAACTCCTCTGGGAACTACTTGCATTGCCACCCAGACTTTGGGGCTGCGGGCTTTCCTGGCCACCCTATCCTCAAAAGCACCTTTTTTTCACTTTTCCCCAGCACCGCCCTCCAATATGCCGAACGTCCGGAGCTGACTCCCACAGCCAAGGTGGCAGCCAGAACAACTCTTGCTTTTTATGAACGCCTCTGGGAACTACTTGCATTGCCACCCAGACTTTGGGGCTGCGGGCTTTCCTGGCCACTCTATCCTCAAAAGCACCTTTTTTTCGTATTACCCAGCACCGGCCACCAATATGCCAAACGTCCGGAGCTGACTCCCACAGCCAAGGTGGCAGCCAGAACAACTCTTGCTTTTTATGAACGCCTCTGGGAACTACTTGCATTGCCACCCAGACTTTGGGGCTGCGGGCTTTCCTGGCCACCCTATCCTCAAAAGCACCTTTTTTTCACTTTTTTCCCAGCACCGTCCTCCAATATGCCGAACGTCCGGAGCTGACTCCCACACCCAAGGTGGCAGCCAGAAGAACTCTTGCTTTTTATGAACTCCTCTGGGAACTACTTGCATTGCCACCCAGACTTTGGGGCTGCGGGCTTTCCTGGCCACCCTATCCTCAAAAGCACCTTTTTTTCACTTTTCCCCAGCACCGGCCTCCAATATGCCGAACGTCCGGAGCTGACTCCCACAGCCAAGGTGGCAGCCAGAACAACTCTTGCTTTTTATGAACGCCTCTGGGAACTACTTGCATTGCCACCCAGACTTTGGGGCTGCGGGCTTTCCTGGCCACTCTATCCTCAAAAGCACCTTTTCTTCGTATTACCCAGCACCGGCCACCAATATGCCAAACGTCCGGAGCTGACTCCCACAGCCAAGGTGGCAGCCAGAACAACTCTTGCTTTTTATGAACGCCTCTGGGAACTACTTGCATTGCCACCCAGACTTTGGGGCTGCGGGCTTTCCTGGCCACCCTATCCTCAAAAGCACCTTTTTTTCACTTTTTTCCCAGCACCGTCCTCTAATACGCCCAACGTCCTGGCCTTGTTCCCACAGCCAAGGTGGCAGCCAGAACAACTCTTGCTTTTTATGAACTCCTCTGGGAACTACTTGCACTGCCACCCAGACTTTGGGGCTGCGGGCTTTCCTGGCCACTCTATCCTCAAAAGCACCTTTTTTTCACTTTTCCCCAGCACCGGCCTCCAATATGCCCAACGTCCTGGCCTTGTTCCCACACCCAAGGTGGCAGCCAGAACAACTCTTGCTTTTTATGAACGCCTCTGGGAACTACTTGCATTGCCACCCAGACTTTGGGGCTGCGGGCTTTCCTGGCCACTCTATCCTCAAAAGCACCTTTTTTTCATTTTTCCCAGCACCGGCCTCCAATATGCCAAATGTCCGGAGCTGACTCCCACAGCCAAGGTGGCAGCCAGAACAACTCTTGCTTTTTATGAACGCCTCTGGGAACTACTTGCATTGCCACCCAGACTTTGGGGCTGCGGGCTTTCCTGGCCACCCTATCCTCAAAAGCACCTTTTTTTCACTATTTCCCAGCACCGGCCTCCAATATGCCGAACGTCCTGGCCTGGCTCCCACACCCAAGGTGGCAGCCAGAACAACTCTTGCTTTTTATGAACTCCTCTGGGAACTACTTGCATTGCCACCCAGACTTTGGGGCTGCGGGCTTTCCTGACCACCCTATCCTCAAAAGCACCTTTTTTTCACTATTTCCCAGCACCGGCCTCCAATATGCCGAACGTCCGGAGCTGACTCCCACACCCAAGGTGGCAGCCAGAAGAACTCTTGCTTTTTATGAACTCCTCTGGGAACTACTTGCATTGCCACCCAGACTTTGGGGCTGCGGGCTTTCCTGACCACCCTATCCTCAAAAGCACCTTTTTTTCATATTACCCAGCACCGGCCACCAATATGCCGAACGTCCTGGCCTGGCTCCCACAGCCAAGGTGGCAGCCAGAACAACTCTTGCTTTTTATGAACGCCTCTGGGAACTACTTGCATTGCCACCCAGACTTTGGGGCTGCGGGCTTTCCTGGCCACTCTATCCTCAAAAGCACCTTTTTTTCATATTTCACAGCACCGGCCTCCAATATGCCGAACGTCCTGGCCTTGTTCCCACATCCAAGGTGGCAGCCTGAACAACTCTTGCTTTTTATGAACGCCTCTGGGAACTACTTGCATTGCCACCCAGACTTTGGGGCTGCGGGCTTTCCTGGCCACCCTATCCTCAAAAGCACCTTTTTTTCACTATTTCCCAGCACTGGCTTTTAATATGCCGAACGTCCGGAGCTGACTCCCACACCCAAGGTGGCAGCCAGAAGAACTCTTGCTTTTTATGAACTCCTCTGGGAACTACTTGCATTGCCACCCAGACTTTGGGGCTGCGGGCTTTCCTGGCCACCCTATCCTCAAAAGCACCTTTTTTTCATATTACCCAGCACCGGCCTCCAATATGCCGAATGTCCTGGCCTTGTTCCCACAGCCAAGGTGGCAGCCAGAACAACTCTTGCTTTTTATGAACGCCTCTGGGAACTACTTGCATTGCCACCCAGACTTTGGGGCTGCGGGCTTTCCTGGCCACCCTATCCTCAAAAGGACCTTTTTCTCACTTTTCCCCAGCACCGGCCTCCAATATGCCGAACGTCCTGGCCTTGTTCCCACAGCTTAGTGGCAGCCAGAACAACTCTTGCTTTTTATGAACGCCTCTGGGAACTACTTGCATTGCCACCCAGACTTTGGGGCTGCGGGCTTTCCTGGCCACCCTATCCTCAAAGGCACCTTTTTTTCACTATTTCCCAGCACCGGCCTCCAATATGCCGAACGTCCTGGCCTGGCTCCCACAGTCAAGGTGGCAGCCAGAACAACCCTTGCTTTTTATGAACGCCTCTGGGAACTACTTGCATTGCCACCCAGACTTTGGGGCCGCGGGCTTTCCTGGCCACTCTATCCTCAAAAGCACCTTTTTTTCATATTTCACAGCACCGGCCTCCAATATGCCGAACGTCCTGGCCTTGTTCCCACAGCCAAGGTGGCAGCCAGAACAACTCTTGCTTTCTATGAACGCCTCTGGGAACTACTTGCATTGCCACCCAGACTTTGGGGCTGCGGGCTTTCCTGGCCACTCTATCCTCAAAAGCACCTTTTTTTCACTATTTCCCAGCACCGGCCTCCAATATGCCGAACGTCCGGAGCTGACTCCCACAGCCAAGGTGGCAGCCAGAACAACTCTTGCTTTTTATGAACTCCTCTGGGAACTACTTGCATTGCCACCCAGACTTTGGGGCTGCGGACTTTCCTGGCCACCTTATCCTCAAAAGCACCTTTTTTTCATATTACCCAGCACCTGCCTCCAATATGCCGAATGTCCTGGCCTTGTTCCCACAGCCAAGGTGGCAGCCAGAACAACTCCTGCTTTTTATGAACGCTTCTGGGAACTACTTGCATTGCCACCCAGACTTTGGGGCTGCGGGCTTTCCTGGCCACTCTATCCTCAAAAGCACCTTTTTTTCATATTTCCCAGCACCGGCCTCCAATATGCCGAACGTCCGGAGCTCACTCCCACAGCCAAGGTGGCAGCCAGAACAACTCTTGCTTTTTATGAACGCCTCTGGGAACTACTTGCATTGCCACCCAGACTTTGGGGCTGCGGGCTTTCCTGGCCACTCTTTCCTCAAGAGCACCTTTTTTTCATATTTCCCAGCACCGGCCTCCAATATGCCGAACGTCCGGAGCTGACTCCCACAGCCAAGGTGGCAGCCAGAACAACTCTTGCTTTTTATGAACGCCTCTGGGAACTACTTGCATTGCCACCCAGACTTTGGGGCTGCGGGCTTTCCTGGCCACCCTATCCTCAAAAGCACCTTTTTTTCACTATTTCCCAGCACCGGCCTCCAATATGCCGAACGTCCTGGCCTGGCTCCCACAGTCAAGGTGGCAGCCAGAACAACCCTTGCTTTTTATGAACGCCTCTGGGAACTACTTGCATTGCCACCCAGACTTTGGGGCCGCAGGCTTTCCTGGCCACTCTATCCTCAAAAGCACCTTTTTTTCATATTTCACAGCACCGGCCTCCAATATGCCGAACGTCCTGGCCTTGTTTCCACACCCAAGGTGGCAGCCAGAACAACTCTTGCTTTCTATGAACTCCTCTGGGAACTACTTGCATTGCCACCCAGACTTTGGGGCTGCGGGCTTTCCTGGCCACTCTATCCTCAAAAGCACCTTTTTTTCACTATTTCCCAGCACCGGCCTCCAATATGCCGAACGTCCGGAGCTGACTCCCACAGCCAAGGTGGCAGCCAGAACAACTCTTGCTTTTTATGAACTCCTCTGGGAACTACTTGCATTGCCACCCAGACTTTGGGGCTGCGGACTTTCCTGGCCACCTTATCCTCAAAAGCACCTTTTTTTCATATTACCCAGCACCGGCCTCCAATATGCCGAATGTCCTGGCCTTGTTCCCACAGCCAAGGTGGCAGCCAGAACAACTCTTGCTTTTTATGAACGCTTCTGGGAACTACTTGCATTGCCACCCAGACTTTGGGGCTGCGGGCTTTCCTGGCCACCCTATCCTCAAAAGCACCTTTTTTTCATATTTCCCAGCACCGGCCTCCAATATGCCGAACGTCCGGAGCTCACTCCCACAGCCAAGGTGGCAGCCAGAACAACTCTTGCTTTTTATGAACGCCTCTGGGAACTACTTGCATTGCCACCCAGACTTTGGGGCTGCGGGCTTTCCTGGCCACTCTATCCTCAAGAGCACCTTTTTTTCATATTTCCCAGCACCGGTCTCCAATATGCCGAACGTCCGGAGCTGACTCCCACAGCCAAGGTGGCAGCCAGAACAACTCTTGCTTTTTATGAACGCCTCTGGGAACTACTTGCATTGCCACCCAGACTTTGGGGCTGCGGGCTTTCCTGGCCACTCTATCCTCAAAAGCACCTTTTTTTTAATTTTCCCCCGCGCCGGCCTCCAATATGCCGAACGTCCTGGCCTGGCTCCCACAGCCAAGGTGGCAGCCAGAACAACTCTTGCTTTTTATGAACGCCTCTGGGAACTACTTGCATTGCCACCCAGACTTTGGGGCTGCGGGCTTTCCTGGCCACTCTATCCTCAAAAGCACCTTTTTTTCATATTACCCAGCACCGGCCTCCAATATGCCGAACGTCCGGAGCTCACTCCCACGGCCAAGGTGGCAGCCAGAACAACTCTTGCTTTTTATGAACGCCCCTGGGAACTACTTAGATTGCCACCAATACTTTGGGGCTGCGGGCTTTCCTGGCCACTCTATCCTCAAAAGCACCTTTTTTTCACTTTTCCCCAGCACCGGCCTCCAATATGCCGAATGTCCTGGCATTGTTCCCACAGCCAAGGTGGCAGCCAGAACAACTCTTGCTTTTTATGAACGCTTCTGGGAACTACTTGCATTGCCACCCAGACTTTGGGGCTGCGGGCTTTCCTGGCCACTCTATCCTCAAAAGCACCTTTTTTTCATATTTCCCAGCACCGGCCTCCAATATGCCGAACGTCCGGAGCTGACTCCCACAGCCAAGGTGGCAGCCAGAACAACTCTTGCTTTTTATGAACGCCTCTGGGAACTACTTGCATTGCCACCCAGACTGGGGCTGCGGGCTTTCCTGGCCACTCTATCCTCAAAAGCACCTTTTTTTCACTTTTCCCCAGCACCGGCCTCCAATATGCCGAACGTCCGGAGCTGACTCCCACAGCCAAGGTGGCAGCCAGAACAACTCTTGCTTTTTATGAACGCCTCTGGGAACTACTTGCATTGCCACCCAGACTTTGGGGCTGCGGGCTTTCCTGGCCACTCTATCCTCAAAAGCACATTTTTTTCACTTTTTCCCAGCACCGGCCTCCAATATGCCGAACGTCCGGAGCTCACTCCCACGGCCAAGGTGGCAGCCAGAACAACTCTTGCTTTTTATGAACGCCCCTGGTAACTACTTAGATTACCACCAATACTTTGGGGCTGCGGGCTTTCCTGGCCACTCTATCCTCAAAAGCACCTTTTTTTCACTTTTCCCCAGCACCGGCCTCCAATATGCCGAACGTCCTGGCCTGGCTCCCACAGCCAAGGTGGCAGCCAGAACAACTCTTGCTTTTTATGAACGCCCCTGGGAACTACTTAGATTACCACCAATACTTTGGGGCTGCGGGCTTTCCTGGCCACTCTATCCTCAAAAGCACCTTTTTTTCACTTTTCCCCAGCACCGGCCTCCAATATGCCGAACGTCCTGGCCTGGCTCCCACAGCCAAGGTGGCAGCCAGAGCAACTCTTGCTTTTTATGAACGCTTCTGGGAACTACTTGCATTGCCACCCAGACTTTGGGGCTGCGGGCTTTCCTGGCCACTCTATCCTCAAAAGCACCTTTTTTTCATATTTCCCAGCACCGGCCTCCAATATGCCGAACGTCCGGAGCTCACTCCCACAGCCAAGGTGGCAGCCAGAACAACTCTTGCTTTTTATGAACGCCTCTGGGAACTACTTGCATTGCCACCCAGACTTTGGGGCTGCGGGCTTTCCTGGCCACTCTATCCTCAAGAGCACCTTTTTTTCATATTTCCCAGCACCGGCCTCCAATATGCCGAACGTCCTGGCCTGGCTCCCACAGCCAAGGTGGCAGCCAGAACAACTCTTGCTTTTTATGAACGCCTCTGGGAACTACTTGCATTGCCACCCAGACTTTGGGGCTGCGGGCTTTCCTGGCCACTCTATCCTCAAAAGCACCTTTTTTTCATATTACCCAGCACCGGCCTCCAATATGCCGAACGTCCGGAGCTCACTCCCACGGCCAAGGTGGCAGCCAGAACAACTCTTGCTTTTTATGAACGCCCCTGGGAACTACTTAGATTGCCACCAATACTTTGGGGCTGCGGGCTTTCCTGGCCACTCTATCCTCAAAAGCACCTTTTTTTCACTTTTCCCCAGCACCGGCCTCCAATATGCCGAATGTCCTGGCATTGTTCCCACAGCCAAGGTGGCAGCCAGAACAACTCTTGCTTTTTATGAACGCTTCTGGGAACTACTTGCATTGCCACCCAGACTTTGGGGCTGCGGGCTTTCCTGGCCACTCTATCCTCAAAAGCACCTTTTTTTCATATTTCCCAGCACCGGCCTCCAATATGCCGAACGTCCGGAGCTGACTCCCACAGCCAAGGTGGCAGCCAGAACAACTCTTGCTTTTTATGAACGCCTCTGGGAACTACTTGCATTGCCACCCAGACTTTGGGGCTGCGGGCTTTCCTGGCCACTCTATCCTCAAAAGCACCTTTTTTTCATATTACCCAGCACCGGCCTCTAATATGCCGAACGTCCGGAGCTCACTCCCACGGCCAAGGTGGCAGCCAGAACAACTCTTGCTTTTTATGAACGCCCCTGGGAACTACTTAGATTACCACCAATACTTTGGGGCTGCGGGCTTTCCTGGCCACTCTATCCTCAAAAGCACCTTTTTTTCACTTTTCCCCAGCACCGGCCTCCAATATGCCGAACGTCCTGGCCTGGCTCCCACAGCCAAGGTGGCAGCCAGAACAACTCTTGCTTTTTATGAACGCCCCTGGGAACTACTTAGATTACCACCAATACTTTGGGGCTGCGGGCTTTCCTGGCCACTCTATCCTCAAAAGCACCTTTTTTTCACTTTTCCCCAGCACCGGCCTCCAATATGCCGAACGTCCTGGCCTGGCTCCCACAGCCAAGGTGGCAGCCAGAGCAACTCTTGCTTTTTATGAACGCCTCTAGGAACTAATTGCATTGCCACCCAGACTTTGGGGCTGCGGGCTTTCCTGGCCACTCTATCCTCAAAAGCACCTTTTTTTCATATTTCCCAGCACCGGCCTCCAATATGCCGAAAGTCTTGGCTTTGTTCCCACAGCCAAGGTGGCAGCCAGAGCAACTCTTGCTTTTTATGAACGCCTCTGGGAACTACTTGCATTGCCACCCAGACTTTGGGGCTGCGGGCTTTCCTGGCCACTCTATCCTCAAAAGCACCTTTTTTTTCATATTACCCAGCACCGGCCTCCAATATGCCGAACGTCCGGAGCTCACTCCCACGGCCAAGGTGGCAGCCAGAACAACTCTTGCTTTTTATGAACGCCCCTGGGAACTACTTAGATTGCCACCAATACTTTGGGGCTGCGGGCTTTCCTGGCCACTCTATCCTCAAAAGCACCTTTTTTTCACTTTTCCCCAGCACCGGCCTCCAATATGCCGAATGTCCTGGCCTTGTTCCCACAGCCAAGGTGGCAGCCAGAACAACTCCTGCTTTTTATGAACGCTTCTGGGAACTACTTGCATTGCCACCCAGACTTTGGGGCTGCGGGCTTTCCTGGCCACTCTATCCTCAAAAGCACCTTTTTTTCATATTTCCCAGCACCGGCCTCCAATATGCCGAACGTCCGGAGCTCACTCCCACAGCCAAGGTGGCAGCCAGAACAACTCTTGCTTTTTATGAACGCCTCTGGGAACTACTTGCATTGCCACCCAGACTTTGGGGCTGCGGGCTTTCCTGGCCACTCTATCCTCAAGAGCACCTTTTTTTCATATTTCCCAGCACCGGCCTCCAATATGCCGAACGTCCGGAGCTGACTCCCACAGCCAAGGTGGCAGCCAGAACAACTCTTGCTTTTTATGAACGCCTCTGGGAACTACTTGCATTGCCACCCAGACTTTGGGGCTGCGGGCTTTCCTGGCCACTCTGTCCTCAAAAGCACCTTTTTTTCATATTACCCAGCACCGGCCTCCAATATGCCGAACGTCCGGAGCTCACTCCCACGGCCAAGGTGGCAGCCAGAACAACTCTTGCTTTTTATGAACGCCCCTGGGAACTACTTAGATTGCCACCAATACTTTGGGGCTGCGGGCTTTCCTGGCCACTCTATCCTCAAAAGCACCTTTTTTTCACTTTTCCCCAGCACCGGCCTCCAATATGCCGAATGTCCTGGCATTGTTCCCACAGCCAAGGTGGCAGCCAGAACAACTCTTGCTTTTTATGAACGCTTCTGGGAACTACTTGCATTGCCACCCAGACTTTGGGGCTGCGGGCTTTCCTGGCCACTCTATCCTCAAAAGCACCTTTTTTTCATATTTCCCAGCACCGGCCTCCAATATGCCGAACGTCCGGAGCTGACTCCCACAGCCAAGGTGGCAGCCAGAACAACTCTTGCTTTTTATGAACGCCTCTGGGAACTACTTGCATTGCCACCCAGACTTTGGGGCTGCGGGCTTTCCTGGCCACCCTATTCTCAAAAGCACCTTTTTTTCATATTTCCCAGCACCGGCCTCCAATATGCCGAAAGTCTTGGCTTTGTTCCCACAGCCAAGGTGGCAGCCAGAGCAACTCTTGCTTTTTATGAACGCCTCTGGGAACTACTTGCATTGCCACCCAGACTTTGGGGCTGCGGGCTTTCCTGGCCACTCTATCCTCAAAAGCACCTTTTTTTTCATATTACCCAGCACCGGCCTCCAATATGCCGAACGTCCGGAGCTCACTCCCACGGCCAAGGTGGCAGCCAGAACAACTCTTGCTTTTTATGAACGCCCCTGGGAACTACTTAGATTGCCACCAATACTTTGGGGCTGCGGGCTTTCCTGGCCACTCTATCCTCAAAAGCACCTTTTTTTCACTTTTCCCCAGCACCGGCCTCCAATATGCCGAATGTCCTGGCCTTGTTCCCACAGCCAAGGTGGCAGCCAGAACAACTCCTGCTTTTTATGAACGCTTCTGGGAACTACTTGCATTGCCACCCAGACTTTGGGGCTGCGGGCTTTCCTGGCCACTCTATCCTCAAAAGCACCTTTTTTTCATATTTCCCAGCACCGGCCTCCAATATGCCGAACGTCCGGAGCTCACTCCCACAGCCAAGGTGGCAGCCAGAACAACTCTTGCTTTTTATGAACGCCTCTGGGAACTACTTGCATTGCCACCCAGACTTTGGGGCTGCGGGCTTTCCTGGCCACTCTATCCTCAAAAGCACCTTTTTTTCATATTACCCAGCACCGGCCTCTAATATGCCGAACGTCCGGAGCTCACTCCCACGGCCAAGGTGGCAGCCAGAACAACTCTTGCTTTTTATGAACGCCCCTGGGAACTACTTAGATTACCACCAATACTTTGGGGCTGCGGGCTTTCCTGGCCACTCTATCCTCAAAAGCACCTTTTTTTCACTTTTCCCCAGCACCGGCCTCCAATATGCCGAACGTCCTGGCCTGGCTCCCACAGCCAAGGTGGCAGCCAGAACAACTCTTGCTTTTTATGAACGCCCCTGGGAACTACTTAGATTACCACCAATACTTTGGGGCTGCGGGCTTTCCTGGCCACTCTATCCTCAAAAGCACCTTTTTTTCACTTTTCCCCAGCACCGGCCTCCAATATGCCGAACGTCCTGGCCTGGCTCCCACAGCCAAGGTGGCAGCCAGAGCAACTCTTGCTTTTTATGAACGCCTCTAGGAACTAATTGCATTGCCACCCAGACTTTGGGGCTGCGGGCTTTCCTGGCCACTCTATCCTCAAAAGCACCTTTTTTTCATATTTCCCAGCACCGGCCTCCAATATGCCGAAAGTCTTGGCTTTGTTCCCACAGCCAAGGTGGCAGCCAGAGCAACTCTTGCTTTTTATGAACGCCTCTGGGAACTACTTGCATTGCCACCCAGACTTTGGGGCTGCGGGCTTTCCTGGCCACTCTATCCTCAAAAGCACCTTTTTTTTCATATTACCCAGCACCGGCCTCCAATATGCCGAACGTCCGGAGCTCACTCCCACGGCCAAGGTGGCAGCCAGAACAACTCTTGCTTTTTATGAACGCCCCTGGGAACTACTTAGATTGCCACCAATACTTTGGGGCTGCGGGCTTTCCTGGCCACTCTATCCTCAAAAGCACCTTTTTTTCACTTTTCCCCAGCACCGGCCTCCAATATGCCGAATGTCCTGGCCTTGTTCCCACAGCCAAGGTGGCAGCCAGAACAACTCCTGCTTTTTATGAACGCTTCTGGGAACTACTTGCATTGCCACCCAGACTTTGGGGCTGCGGGCTTTCCTGGCCACTCTATCCTCAAAAGCACCTTTTTTTCATATTTCCCAGCACCGGCCTCCAATATGCCGAACGTCCGGAGCTCACTCCCACAGCCAAGGTGGCAGCCAGAACAACTCTTGCTTTTTATGAACGCCTCTGGGAACTACTTGCATTGCCACCCAGACTTTGGGGCTGCGGGCTTTCCTGGCCACTCTATCCTCAAGAGCACCTTTTTTTCATATTTCCCAGCACCGGCCTCCAATATGCCGAACGTCCGGAGCTGACTCCCACAGCCAAGGTGGCAGCCAGAACAACTCTTGCTTTTTATGAACGCCTCTGGGAACTACTTGCATTGCCACCCAGACTTTGGGGCTGCGGGCTTTCCTGGCCACTCTGTCCTCAAAAGCACCTTTTTTTCATATTACCCAGCACCGGCCTCCAATATGCCGAACGTCCGGAGCTCACTCCCACGGCCAAGGTGGCAGCCAGAACAACTCTTGCTTTTTATGAACGCCCCTGGGAACTACTTAGATTGCCACCAATACTTTGGGGCTGCGGGCTTTCCTGGCCACTCTATCCTCAAAAGCACCTTTTTTTCACTTTTCCCCAGCACCGGCCTCCAATATGCCGAATGTCCTGGCATTGTTCCCACAGCCAAGGTGGCAGCCAGAACAACTCTTGCTTTTTATGAACGCTTCTGGGAACTACTTGCATTGCCACCCAGACTTTGGGGCTGCGGGCTTTCCTGGCCACTCTATCCTCAAAAGCACCTTTTTTTCATATTTCCCAGCACCGGCCTCCAATATGCCGAACGTCCGGAGCTGACTCCCACAGCCAAGGTGGCAGCCAGAACAACTCTTGCTTTTTATGAACGCCTCTGGGAACTACTTGCATTGCCACCCAGACTTTGGGGCTGCGGGCTTTCCTGGCCACTCTATCCTCAAAAGCACCTTTTTTTCATATTACCCAGCACCAGCCTCTAATATGCCGAACGTCCGGAGCTCACTCCCACGGCCAAGGTGGCAGCCAGAACAACTCTTGCTTTTTATGAACGCCCCTGGGAACTACTTAGATTACCACCAATACTTTGGGGCTGCGGGCTTTCCTGGCCACTCTATCCTCAAAAGCACCTTTTTTTCACTTTTCCCCAGCACCGGCCTCCAATATGCCGAACGTCCTGGCCTGGCTCCCACAGCCAAGGTGGCAGCCAGAACAACTCTTGCTTTTTATGAACGCCCCTGGGAACTACTTAGATTACCACCAATACTTTGGGGCTGCGGGCTTTCCTGGCCACTCTATCCTCAAAAGCACCTTTTTTTCACTTTTCCCCAGCACCGGCCTCCAATATGCCGAACGTCCTGGCCTGGCTCCCACAGCCAAGGTGGCAGCCAGAGCAACTCTTGCTTTTTATGAACGCCTCTAGGAACTAATTGCATTGCCACCCAGACTTTGGGGCTGCGGGCTTTCCTGGCCACCCTATTCTCAAAAGCACCTTTTTTTCATATTTCCCAGCACCGGCCTCCAATATGCCGAAAGTCTTGGCTTTGTTCCCACAGCCAAGGTGGCAGCCAGAGCAACTCTTGCTTTTTATGAACGCCTCTGGGAACTACTTGCATTGCCACCCAGACTTTGGGGCTGCGGGCTTTCCTGGCCACTCTATCCTCAAAAGCACCTTTTTTTTCATATTACCCAGCACCGGCCTCCAATATGCCGAACGTCCGGAGCTCACTCCCACGGCCAAGGTGGCAGCCAGAACAACTCTTGCTTTTTATGAACGCCCCTGGGAACTACTTAGATTGCCACCAATACTTTGGGGCTGCGGGCTTTCCTGGCCACTCTATCCTCAAAAGCACCTTTTTTTCACTTTTCCCCAGCACCGGCCTCCAATATGCCGAATGTCCTGGCCTTGTTCCCACAGCCAAGGTGGCAGCCAGAACAACTCCTGCTTTTTATGAACGCTTCTGGGAACTACTTGCATTGCCACCCAGACTTTGGGGCTGCGGGCTTTCCTGGCCACTCTATCCTCAAAAGCACCTTTTTTTCATATTTCCCAGCACCGGCCTCCAATATGCCGAACGTCCGGAGCTCACTCCCACAGCCAAGGTGGCAGCCAGAACAACTCTTGCTTTTTATGAACGCCTCTGGGAACTACTTGCATTGCCACCCAGACTTTGGGGCTGCGGGCTTTCCTGGCCACTCTATCCTCAAGAGCACCTTTTTTTCATATTTCCCAGCACCGGCCTCCAATATGCCGAACGTCCGGAGCTGACTCCCACAGCCAAGGTGGCAGCCAGAACAACTCTTGCTTTTTATGAACGCCTCTGGGAACTACTTGCATTGCCACCCAGACTTTGGGGCTGCGGGCTTTCCTGGCCACTCTATCCTCAAAAGCACCTTTTTTTTAATTTTCCCCCGCGCCGGCCTCCAATATGCCGAACGTCCTGGCCTGGCTCCCACAGCCAAGGTGGCAGCCAGAACAACTCTTGCTTTTTATGAACGCCTCTGGGAACTACTTGCATTGCCACCCAGACTTTGGGGCTGCGGGCTTTCCTGGCCACTCTATCCTCAAAAGCACCTTTTTTTCATATTACCCAGCACCGGCCTCCAATATGCCGAACGTCCGGAGCTCACTCCCACGGCCAAGGTGGCAGCCAGAACAACTCTTGCTTTTTATGAACGCCCCTGGGAACTACTTAGATTGCCACCAATACTTTGGGGCTGCGGGCTTTCCTGGCCACTCTATCCTCAAAAGCACCTTTTTTTCACTTTTCCCCAGCACCGGCCTCCAATATGCCGAATGTCCTGGCATTGTTCCCACAGCCAAGGTGGCAGCCAGAACAACTCTTGCTTTTTATGAACGCTTCTGGGAACTACTTGCATTGCCACCCAGACTTTGGGGCTGCGGGCTTTCCTGGCCACTCTATCCTCAAAAGCACCTTTTTTTCATATTTCCCAGCACCGGCCTCCAATATGCCGAACGTCCGGAGCTCACTCCCACAGCCAAGGTGGCAGCCAGAACAACTCTTGCTTTTTATGAACGCCTCTGGGAACTACTTGCATTGCCACCCAGACTTTGGGGCTGCGGGCTTTCCTGGCCACTCTGTCCTCAAAAGAACCTTTTTTTTAATTTTCCCCCGCGCCGGCCTCCAATATGCCGAACGTCCTGGCCTGGCTCCCACAGCCAAGGTGGCAGCCAGAACAACTCTTGCTTTTTATGAACGCCTCTGGAACTAATTGCATTGCCACCCAGACTTTGGGGCTGCGGGCTTTCCTGGCCACCCTATTCTCAAAAGCACCTTTTTTCATATTTCTCAGCACCGGCCTCCAATATGCCGAAAGTCTTGGCTTTGTTCCCACAGCAAGGTGGCAGCCAGAACAACTCTTGCTTTTTATGAACGCCTCTGGGAACTACTTGCATTGCCACCCAGACTTTGGGGCTGCGGGCTTTCCTGGCCACTCTATCCTCAAAAGCACCTTTTTTTCATATTACCCAGCACCGGCCTCCAATATGCCGAACGTCCGGAGCTCACTCCCACGGCCAAGGTGGCAGCCAGAACAACTCTTGCTTTTTATGAACGCCCCTGGGAACTACTTAGATTACCACCAATACTTTGGGGCTGCGGGCTTTCCTGGCCACTCTATCCTCAAAAGCACCTTTTTTTCACTTTTCCCCAGCACCGGCCTCCAATATGCCGAACGTCCTGGCCTGGCTCCCACAGCCAAGGTGGCAGCCAGAACAACTCTTGCTTTTTATGAACGCCCCTGGGAACTACTTAGATTACCACCAATACTTTGGGGCTGCGGGCTTTCCTGGCCACCTTATCCTCAAAAGCACCTTTTTTTCACTTTTCCCCAGCACCGGCCTCCAATATGCCGAACGTCCTGGCCTGGCTCCCACAGCCAAGGTGGCAGCCAGAGCAACTCTTGCTTTTTATGAACGCCTCTGGGAACTACTTGCATTGCCACCCAGACTTTGGGGCTGCGGGCTTTCCTGGCCACCCTATTCTCAAAAGCACCTTTTTTTCATATTTCCCAGCACCGGCCTCCAATATGCCGAAAGTCTTGGCTTTGTTCCCACAGCCAAGGTGGCAGCCAGAACAACTCTTGCTTTTTATGAACGCCTCTGGGAACTACTTGCATTGCCACCCAGACTTTGGGGCTGCGGGCTTTCCTGGCCACTCTATCCTCAAAAGCACCTTTTTTTCATATTACCCAGCACCGGCCTCCAATATGCCGAACGTCCGGAGCTCACTCCCACGGCCAAGGTGGCAGCCAGAACAACTCTTGCTTTTTATGAACGCCCCTGGGAACTACTTAGATTGCCACCAATACTTTGGGGCTGCGGGCTTTCCTGGCCACTCTATCCTCAAAAGCACCTTTTTTTCACTTTTCCCCAGCACCGGCCTCCAATATGCCGAATGTCCTGGCATTGTTCCCACAGCCAAGGTGGCAGCCAGAACAACTCTTGCTTTTTATGAACGCTTCTGGGAACTACTTGCATTGCCACCCAGACTTTGGGGCTGCGGGCTTTCCTGGCCACTCTATCCTCAAAAGCACCTTTTTTTCATATTTCCCAGCACCGGCCTCCAATATGCCGAACGTCCGGAGCTCACTCCCACAGCCAAGGTGGCAGCCAGAACAACTCTTGCTTTTTATGAACGCCTCTGGGAACTACTTGCATTGCCACCCAGACTTTGGGGCTGCGGGCTTTCCTGGCCACTCTATCCTCAAGAGCACCTTTTTTTCATATTTCCCAGCACCGGCCTCCAATATGCCGAATGTCCGGAGCTGACTCCCACAGCCAAGGTGGCAGCCAGAACAACTCTTGCTTTTTATGAACGCCTCTGGGAACTACTTGCATTGCCACCCAGACTTTGGGGCTGCGGGCTTTCCTGGCCACTCTGTCCTCAAAAGAACCTTTTTTTTAATTTTCCCCCGCGCCGGCCTCCAATATGCCGAACGTCCTGGCCTGGCTCCCACACCCAAGGTGGCAGCCAGAACAACTCTTGCTTTTTATGAACGCCTCTGGGAACTACTTGCATTGCCACCCAGACTTTGGGGCTGCGGGCTTTCCTGGCCACCCTATTCTCAAAAGCACCTTTTTTGCATATTTCTCAGCACCGGCCTCCAATATGCCGAAAGTCTTGGCTTTGTTCCCACAGCCAAGGTGGCAGCCAGAACAACTCTTGCTTTTTATGAACGCCTCTGGGAACTACTTGCATTGCCACCCAGACTTGGGGCTGCGGCTTTCCTGGCCACTCTGTCCTCAAAAGCACCTTTTTTTCACTTTTTCCCAGCACCGGCCTCCAATATGCCGAACGTCCGGAGCTGACTCCCACAGCCAAGGTGGCAGCCAGAACAACTCTTGCTTTTTATGAACGCCTCTGGGAACTACTTGCATTGCCACCCCAGACTTTGGGGCTGCGGGCTTTCCTGGCCCACCCTATCCTCAAAGCACCTTTTTTTCACCTTTTTTCAATTTCCAGCACCCGGCTTTTAATATGCCGAACGTCCTGGCCTGGCTCCCACAGCCAAGGTGGCAGCCAGAACAACTCTTGCTTTTTATGAACGCCTCTGGGAACTACTTGCATTGCCACCCAGACTTTGGGGCTGCGGGCTTTCCTGGCCACTCTGTCCTCAAAAGCACCTTTTTTTCACTTTTTTCCCAGCACCGGCCTTCAATATGCCGAATGTCCGGAGCTGACTCCCACACCCAAGGTGGCAGCCAGAACAACTCTTGCTTTTTATGAATGCCTCTGGGAACTACTTGCATTGCCACCCAGACTTTGGGGCTGCGGGCTTTCCTGGCCACCCCTATCCTCAAAGCACCTTTTTTTCACTTTTTTCCAGCACCGGCCTCTAATACGCCCAACGTCCTGGCCTTGTTCCCACAGCCAAGGTGGCAGCCAGAACAACTCTTGCTTTTTATGAATGCCTCTGGGAACTACTTGCATTGCCACCCAGACTTTGGGGCTGCGGGCTTTCCTGGCCACTCTATCCTCAAAAGCACCTTTTTTTCACTTTTTTCCAGCACCGGCCTCTAATACGCCCAACGTCCTGGCCTTGTTCCCACAGCCAAGGTGGCAGCCAGAACAACTCTTGCTTTTTATGAATGCCTCTGGGAACTACTTGCATTGCCACCCAGACTTTGGGGCTGCGGGCTTTCCTGGCCACCCTATCCTCAAAAGCACCTTTTTTTCACTTTTCCCCAGCACCCGGCCTCCAATATGCCGAACGTCCTGGCCTTGTTCCCACAGCCAAGGTGGCAGCCAGAACAACTCTTGCTTTTTATGAACGCCTCTGGGAACTACTTGCATTGCCACCCAGACTTTGGGGCTGCGGGCTTTCCTGGCCACTCTATCCTCAAAAGCACCTTTTTTTCATTTTTCCCAGCACCGGCCTCCAATATGCCGAATGTCCGGAGCTGACTCCCACTAGCCAAGGTGGCAGCCAGAACAACTCTTGCTTTTTATGAACTCCTCTGGGAACTACTTGC
This sequence comes from Numenius arquata, assembly GCF_964106895.1. Classification (NCBI taxonomy): domain Eukaryota; kingdom Metazoa; phylum Chordata; class Aves; order Charadriiformes; family Scolopacidae; genus Numenius; species Numenius arquata. The sequence continues at coordinate 13,219,423 of NC_133615.1, forward strand.
ATTGCCACCCAGACTTTGGGGCTGCGGGCTTTCCTGGCCACTCTATCCTCAAAAGCACCTTTTTTTCATATTTCACGGCACCGGCCTCCAATATGCTGAATGTCCTGGCCTTGTTCCCACACCCAAGGTGGCAGCCAGAACAACTCTTGCTTTTTATGAACTCCTCTGGAACTACTTGCATTGCCACCCAGACTTTGGGGCTGCGGGCTTTCCTGGCCACTCTATCCTCAAAAGCACCTTTTTTTCATATTTCCAGCACCGGCCTCCAATATGCCGAACGTCCGGAGCTGACTCCCACAGCCAAGGTGGCAGCCAGAACAACTCTTGCTTTTTATGAATGTCTCTGGGAACTACTTGCATTGCCACCCAGACTTTGGGGCTGCGGGCTTTCCTGGCCACTCTATCCTCAAAAGCATATTTTTTTCATATTACCCAGCACCGGCCTCCAATATGCCGAACGTCCTGGCCTTGTTCCCACACCGAAGGTGGCAGCCAGAACAACCCTTGCTTTTTATGAACGCCTCTGGGAACTACTTGCATTGCCACCCAGACTTTGGGGCTGCGGGCTTTCCTGGCCACCCTATCCTCAAAAGCACCTTTTTTTCATATTTCCCAGCACCGGCCTCCAATATGCCGAACGTCCTGGCCTGGCTCCCACAGCCAAGGTGGCAGCCAGAACAACCCTTGCTTTTTATGAACGCCCCTGGGAACTACTTAGATTACCACCAATACTTTGGGGCTGCGGGCTTTCCTGGCCACTCTATCCTCAAAAGCACCTTTTTTTCACTTTTCCCCAGCACCGGCCTCCAATATGCCGAACGTCCTGGCCTGGCTCCCACAGCCAAGGTGGCAGCCAGAACAACTCTTGCTTTTTATGAACGCCTCTGGGAACTACTTGCATTGCCACCCCAGACTTTGGGGCTGCGGGCTTTCCTGGCCACTCTGTCCTCAAAAGCACCTTTTTTTCACTTTTTCCCAGCACCGGCCTCCAATATGCCGAACGTCCGGAGCTGACTCCCACAGCCAAGGTGGCAGCCAGAACAACTCTTGCTTTTTATGAACGCCTCTGGGAACTACTTGCATTGCCACCCAGACTTTGGGGCTGCGGGCTTTCCTGGCCACTCTGTCCTCAAAAGCACCTTTTTTTCACTTTTTTCCCAGCACCGGCCTTCAATATGCCGAATGTCCGGAGCTGACTCCCACACCCAAGGTGGCAGCCAGAACAACTCTTGCTTTTTATGAACGCCTCTGGGAACTACTTGCATTGCCACCCAGACTTTGGGGCTGCGGGCTTTCCTGGCCACCCTATCCTCAAAAGCACCTTTTTTTTTCACTTTTTGCCAGCACCGGCCTCCAATATGCCGAACATCCTGGCCTTGGTTCCACACCCAAGGTGGCAGCCAGAACAACTCTTGCTTTTTATGAATGCCTCTGGGAACTACTTGCATTGCCACCCAGACTTTGGGGCTGCGGGCTTTCCTGGCCACCCTATCCTCAAAAGCACCTTTTTTTCACTTTTTTCCAGCACCGGCCTCTAATACGCCCAACGTCCTGGCCTTGTTCCCACAGCCAAGGTGGCAGCCAGAACAACCCTTGCTTTTTATGAACGCCTCTGGGAACTACTTGCATTGCCACCCAGACTTTGGGGCTGCGGGCTTTCCTGGCCACTCTATCCTCAAAAGCACCTTTTTTTCATATTACCCAGCACCGGCCTCCAATATGCCGAACGTCCTGGCCTGGCTCCCACAGCCAAGGTGGCAGCCAGAACAACTCTTGCTTTTTATGAACGCCTCTGGGAACTACTTGCATTGCCACCCAGACTTTGGGGCTGCGGGCTTTTCGGGCCACTCTATCCTCAAAAGCACCTTTTTTTCATTTTTCCCAGCACCGGCCTCCAATATGCCGAATGTCCGGAGCTGACTCCCACTAGCCAAGGTGGCAGCCAGAACAACTCTTGCTTTTTATGAACTCCTCTGGGAACTACTTGCATTGCCACCCAGACTTTGGGGCTGCGGGCTTTCCTGGCAACCCTATCCTCAAAAGCACCTTTTTTTCACTTTTCCCCAGCACCGGCCTCCAATATGCCGAACGTCCTGGCCTTGTTCCCACAGCAAAGGTGGCAGCCAGAACAACTCTTGCTTTTTATGAACGCCTCTGGGAACTACTTGCATTGCCACCCAGACTTTGGGGCTGCGGGCTTTCCTGGCCACTCTATCCTCAAAAGCACCTTTTTTTCACTATTTCCCAGCACCGGCCTCCAATATGCCGAACGTCCTGGCCTGGCTCCCACAGTCAAGGTGGCAGCCAGAACAACCCTTGCTTTTTATGAACGCCTCTGGGAACTACTTGCATTGCCACCCAGAGTTTGGGGCCGCGGGCTTTCCTGGCCACTCTATCCTCTAAAGCACCTTTTTTTCATATTTCACGGCACCGGCCTCCAATATGCCGAACGTCCTGGCCTTGTTCCCACAGCCAAGGTGGCAGCCAGAACAACTCTTGCTTTTATGAACTCCTCTGGGAACTACTTGCATTGGCCACCCAGACTTTGGGGCTGCGGGCTTTCCTGGCCACTCTATCCTCAAAAGCACCTTTTTTTCATATTTCCCAGCACCGGCCTCCAATATGCCGAACGTCCGGAGCTGACTCCCACAGCCAAGGTGGCAGCCAGAACAACTCTTGCTTTTTATGAATGCCTCTGGGAACTACTTGCATTGCCACCCAGACTTTGGGGCTGCGGGCTTTCCTGGCCACTCTATCCTCAAAAGCATATTTTTTTCATATTACCACAGCACCGGCCTCCAATATGCCGAACGTCCTGGCCTTGTTCCCACACCGAAGGTGGCAGCCAGAACAACTCTTGCTTTTTATGAACGCCTCTGGGAACTACTTGCATTGCCACCCAGACTTTGGGGCTGCCGGCTTTCCTGGCCACTCTATCCTCAAAAGCACCTTTTTTTCATATTTCCCAGCACCGGCCTCCAATATGCCGAACGTCCGGAGCTGACTCCCACAGCCAAGGTGGCAGCCAGAACAACTCTTGCTTTTTATGAACGCCTCTGGGAACTACTTGCATTGCCACCCAGACTTTGGGGCTGCGGGCTTTCCTGGCCACCCTATTCTCAAAAGCACCTTTTTTTCATAATTCCCAGCACCGGCCTCCAATATGCCGAAAGTCTTGGCTTTGTTCCCACAGCCAAGGTGGCAGCCAGAACAACTCTTGCTTTTTATGAACGCCCCTGGGAACTACTTAGATTGCCACCAATACTTTGGGACTGCGGGCTTTCCTGGCCACTCTATCCTCAAAAGCACCTTATTTTCACTTTTCCCCAGCACCGGCCTCCAATATGCCGAACGTCCTGGCCTGGCTCCCACAGCCAAGGTGGCAGCCAGAACAACTCTTGCTTTTTATGAACGCCTCTGGGAACTACTTGCATTGCCACCCAGACTTTGGGGCTGCGGGCTTTCCTGGCCACTCTATCTTCAAAAGCACCTTTTTTTTTATTTTTCCGCAGCACCGGCCCTCCAATATGCCGAACGTCCTGGCCTGGGCTCCCACAGCCAAGGTTGCAGCCAGAACAACTCTTGCTTTCTATGAACGCCTCTGGGAACTACTTGCATTGCCACCCAGACTTTGGGGCTGCGGGCTTTCCTGGCCACCTTATCCTCAAAAGCACCTTTTTTTTCACTTTTTTCCCAGCACTGGCTTTTAATATGACGAACGTCCTGGCCTGGCTCCCACAGCCAAGGTGGCAGCCAGAACAACTCTTGCTTTTTATGAACGCCTCTGGGAACTACTTAGATTGCCACCCAGACTTTGGGGCTGCGGGCTTTCCTGGCCACCCTATCCTCAAAAGCACCTTTTTTTCATTTTTTCCCAGCACCGGCCTCCAATATGCCAAACGTCCTGGCCTGGCTCCCACAGCCAAGGTGGCAGCCAGAACAGCTCTTGCTTTTTACGAACGCCTCTGGGAACTACTTAGATTGCCACCCAGACTTTGGGGCTGCGGGCTTTCCTGGCCACCCTATCCTCAAAAGCACCTTTTTTTCACTTTTCCCCAGCACCGGCCTCCAATATGCCGAATATCCGGAGCTGACTCCCACAGACAAGGTGGCAGCCAGAACAACTCTTGCTTTTTATGAACGCCTCTGGGAACTACTTGCATTGCCACCCAGACTTTGGGGCTGCGGGCTTTCCTGGCCACCCTATCCTCAAAAGCACCTTTTTTTTACTTTTTCCCAGCACCGGCCTCCAATATGCCGAACGTCCTGGCCTTGTTCCCACAACCAAGATGGCAGCCAGAACAACTCTTGCTTTTTATGAACGCCTCTGGGAACTACTTGCATTGCCACCCAGACTTTGGGGCTGCGGGCTTTTCGGGCCACTCTATTCTCAAAAGCACCTTTTTTTCATATTTCCCAGCACCGGCCTCCAATATGCCGAACGTCCGGAGCTGACGCCCACAGCAAAGGTGGCAGCCAGAACAACTCTTGCTTTTTATGAACGCCTCTGGGAACTACTTGCATTGCCACCCAGACTTTGGGGCTGCGGGCTTTCCTGGCCACCCTATCCTCAAAAGCACCTTTTTTTCACTTTTTCCCAGCACCGGCCTCCAATATGCCGAACGTCCTGGCCTTGTTCCCACAGCCAAGGTGGCAGCCAGAACAACTCTTGCTTTTTATGAACGCCTCTGGGAACTACTTGCATTGCCACCCAGACTTTGGGGCTGCGGGCTTTCCTGGCCACCCTATCCTCAAAAGCACCTTTTTTTCACTTTTCCCCAGCACCGGCCTCCAATATGCCGAACGTCCGGAGCTGACTCCCACAGCCAAGGTGGCAGCAAGAACAACTCTTGCTTTTTATGAACGCCTCTGGGAACTACTTGCATTGCCACCCAGACTTTGGGGCTGCGGGCTTTCCTGGCCACTCTATCCTCAAAAGCACCTTTTTTTCACTTTTCCCCAGCACCGGCCTCCAATATGCCGAACGTCCGGAGCTGACGCCCACAGCCAAGGTGGCAGCCAGAACAACTCTTGCTTTTTATGAACGCCTCTGGGAACTACTTGCATTGCCACCCAGACTTTGGGGCTGCGGGCTTTTCAGGCCACTCTATTCTCAAAAGCACCTTTTTTTCATATTTCCCAGCACCGGCCTCCAATATGCCGAAGGTCCGGAGCTGACGCCCACAGCAAAGGTGGCAGCCAGAACAACTCTTGCTTTTTAGGAACGCCTCTGGGAACTACTTGCATTGCCACCCAGACTTTGGGGCTGCGGGCTTTCCTAGCCACCCTATCCTCAAAAGCACCTTTTTTTCACTTTTTCCCAGCACCGGCCTCCAATATGCCGAACGTCCTGGCCTGGCTCCCACAGCCAAGGTGGCAGCCAGAACAACCCTTGCTTTTTATGAACGCCTCTGGGAACTACTTGCATTGCCACCCAGACTTTGGGGCTGCGGGCTTTCCTGGCCACCTTATCCTCAAAAGCACCTTTTTTTCACTTTTCCCCAGCACCGGCCTCCAATATGCCGAACGTCCTGGCCTGGCTCCCACAGCCAAGGTGGCAGCCAGAACAACCCTTGCTTTTTATGAACGCCTCTGGGAACTACTTGCATTGCCACCCAGACTTTGGGGCTGCGGGCTTTCCTGGCCACCCTGTCCTCAAAAGCACCTTTTTTTCACTTTTCCCCAGCACCGGCCTCCAATATGCCGAATGTCCGGAGCTGACTCCCACAGCCAAGGTGGCAGCCAGAACAACTCTTGCTTTTTATGAACGCCTCTGGGAACTACTTGCATTGCCACCCAGACTTTGGGGCTGCGGGCTTTTCAGGCCACTCTATTCTCAAAAGCACCTTTTTTTCATATTTCCCAGCACCGGCCTCCAATATGCCGAAGGTCCGGAGCTGACGCCCACAGCAAAGGTGGCAGCCAGAACAACTCTTGCTTTTTAGGAACGCCTCTGGGAACTACTTGCATTGCCACCCAGACTTTGGGGCTGCGGGCTTTCCTAGCCACCCTATCCTCAAAAGCACCTTTTTTTCACTTTTTCCCAGCACCGGCCTCCAATATGCCGAACGTCCTGGCCTGGCTCCCACAGCCAAGGTGGCAGCCAGAACAACCCTTGCTTTTTATGAACGCCTCTGGGAACTACTTGCATTGCCACCCAGACTTTGGGGCTGCGGGCTTTCCTCGCCACCCTATCCTCAAAAGCACCTTTTTTTCACTTTTTTCCCAGCACCGGCCTCCAATATGCCGAATGTCTGGAGCTGACTCCCACAGTCAAGGTGGCAGCCAGAACAACCCTTGCTTTTTATGAACGCCTCTGGGAACTACTTGCATTGCCACCCAGACTTTGGGGCTGCGGGCTTTCCTGACCACCCTATCCTCAAAAGCACCTTTTTTTCATATTTCCCAGCAGTGGCCTCCAATATGCCGAACGTCCTGGCCTTGTTCTCACAGCCAATGTGGCAGCCAGAACAACTCTTGCTTTTTATGAACGCCTCTGGGAACTACTTGCATTGCCACCCAGACTTTGGGGCTGCGGGCTTTCCTGGCCACCCTATCCTCAAAAGCACCTTTTTTTCACTTTCCCCCAGCACCGGCCTCCAATATGCCGAAAGTCCTGGCCTGGCTCCCACAGCCAAGGTGGCAGCCAGAACAACTCTTGCTTTTTACGAACGCCTCTGGGAACTACTTAGATTGCCACCCAGACTTTGGGGCTGCGGGCTTTCCTGGCCACCCTATCCTCAAAAGCACCTTTTTTTCACTTTTCCCCAGCACCGGCCTCCAATATGCCGAATATCCGGAGCTGACTCCCACAGACAAGGTGGCAGCCAGAACAACTCTTGCTTTTTATGAACGCCTCTGGGAACTACTTGCATTGCCACCCAGACTTTGGGGCTGCGGGCTTTCCTGGCCACCCTATCCTCAAAAGCACCTTTTTTTTACTTTTTCCCAGCACCGGCCTCCAATATGCCGAACGTCCTGGCCTTGTTCCCACAACCAAGATGGCAGCCAGAACAACTCTTGCTTTTTATGAACGCCTCTGGGAACTACTTGCATTGCCACCCAGACTTTGGGGCTGCGGGCTTTTCGGGCCACTCTATTCTCAAAAGCACCTTTTTTTCATATTTCCCAGCACCGGCCTCCAATATGCCGAACGTCCGGAGCTGACGCCCACAGCAAAGGTGGCAGCCAGAACAACTCTTGCTTTTTATGAACGCCTCTGGGAACTACTTGCATTGCCACCCAGACTTTGGGGCTGCGGGCTTTCCTGGCCACCCTATCCTCAAAAGCACCTTTTTTTCACTTTTTCCCAGCACCGGCCTCCAATATGCTGAACGTCCGGAGCTCACTCCCACAGCCAAGGTGGCAGCCAGAACAACTCTTGCTTTTTATGAACGCCTCTGGGAACTACTTGCATTGCCACCCAGACTTTGGGGCTGCGGGCTTTCCTGGCCACCCTATCCTCAAAAGCACCTTTTTTTCACTTTTTCCCAGCACCGGCCTCCAATATGCCGAACGTCCTGGCCTTGTTCCCACAGCCAAGGTGGCAGCCAGAACAACTCTTGCTTTTTATGAACGCCTCTGGGAACTACTTGCATTGCCACCCAGACTTTGGGGCTGCGGGCTTTCCTGGCCACCCTATCCTCAAAAGCACCTTTTTTTCACTTTTCCCCAGCACCGGCCTCCAATATGCCGAATGTCCGGAGCTGACTCCCACAGCCAAGGTGGCAGCAAGAACAACTCTTGCTTTTTATGAACGCCTCTGGGAACTACTTGCATTGCCACCCAGACTTTGGGGCTGCGGGCTTTCCTGGCCACTCTATCCTCAAAAGCACCTTTTTTTCACTTTTCCCCAGCACCGGCCTCCAATATGCCGAACGTCCGGAGCTGACGCCCACAGCCAAGGTGGCAGCCAGAACAACTCTTGCTTTTTATGAACGCCTCTGGGAACTACTTGCATTGCCACCCAGACTTTGGGGCTGCGGGCTTTTCAGGCCACTCTATTCTCAAAAGCACCTTTTTTTCATATTTCCCAGCACCGGCCTCCAATATGCCGAAGGTCCGGAGCTGACGCCCACAGCAAAGGTGGCAGCCAGAACAACTCTTGCTTTTTAGGAACGCCTCTGGGAACTACTTGCATTGCCACCCAGACTTTGGGGCTGCGGGCTTTCCTAGCCACCCTATCCTCAAAAGCACCTTTTTTTCACTTTTTCCCAGCACCGGCCTCCAATATGCCGAACGTCCTGGCCTGGCTCCCACAGCCAAGGTGGCAGCCAGAACAACCCTTGCTTTTTATGAACGCCTCTGGGAACTACTTGCATTGCCACCCAGACTTTGGGGCTGCGGGCTTTCCTGGCCACCCTATCCTCAAAAGCACCTTTTTTTCACTTTTTTCCCAGCACCGGCCTCCAATATGCCGAACGTCCTGGCCTTGTTCCCACAACCAAGATGGCAGCCAGAACAACTCTTGCTTTTTATGAATGCCTCTGGGAACTACTTGCATTGCCACCCAGACTCTGGGGCTGCAGGCTTTTCGGGCCACTCTATTCTCAAAAGCACCTTTTTTTCATATTTCCCAGCACCGGCCTCCAATATGCCGAACGTCCTGGCCTTGTTCCCACAGCCAAGGTGGCAGCCAGAACAACTCTTGCTTTTTATGAACGCCTCTGGGAACTACTTGCATTGCCACCCAGACTTTGGGGCTGCGGGCTTTCCTGGCCACCCTATCCTCAAAAGCACCTTTTTTTCACTTTTTTCCCAGCACCGGCCTCCAATATGCCGAATGTCTGGAGCTGACTCCCACAGTCAAGGTGGCAGCCAGAACAACCCTTGCTTTTTATGAACGCCTCTGGGAACTACTTGCATTGCCACCCAGACTTTGGGGCTGCGGGCTTTCCTGGCCACCCTATCCTCAAAAGCACCTTTTTTTCACTTTTCCCCAGCACCGGCCTCCAATATGCCGAACGTCCTGGCCTTGTTCCCACAACCAAGGTGGCAGCCAGAACAACTCTTGCTTTTTATGAACGCCTCTGGGAACTACTTGCATTGCCACCCAGACTTTGGGGCTGCGGGCTTTCCTGGCCACCCTGTCCTCAAAAGCACCTTTTTTTCACTTTTTCCCAGCACCGGCCTCCAATATGCCGAATGTCCGGAGCTGACTCCCACAGCCAAGGTGGCAGCCAGAACAACTCTTGCTTTTTATGAACGCCTCTGGGAACTACTTGCATTGCCACCCAGACTTTGGGGCTGCGGGCTTTCCTGGCCACTCTATCCTCAAAAGCACCTTTTTTTTACTTTTTCCCAGCACCGGCCTCCAATATGCCGAACGTCCTGGCCTTGTTCCCACAACCAAGATGGCAGCCAGAACAACTCTTGCTTTTTATGAATGCCTCTGGGAACTACTTGCATTGCCACCCAGACTCTGGGGCTGCGGGCTTTTTGGGCCACTCTATTCTCAAAAGCACCTTTTTTTCATATTTCCCAGCACCGGCCTCCAATATGCCGAACGTCCTGGCCTTGTTCCCACAGCCAAGGTGGCAGCCAGAACAACTCTTGCTTTTTATGAACGCCTCTGGGAACTACTTGCATTGCCACCCAGACTTTGGGGCTGCGGGCTTTCCTGGCCACCCTATCCTCAAAAGCACCTTTTTTTCACTTTTCCCCAGCACCGGCCTCCAATATGCCGAATGTCCGGAGCTGACTCCCACAGCCAAGGTGGCAGCCAGAACAACTCTTGCTTTTTATGAACGCCTCTGGGAACTACTTGCATTGCCACCCAGACTTTGGGGCTGCGGGCTTTCCTGGTCACTCTATCCTCAAAAGCACCTTTTTTTCACTTTTTCCCAGCACCGGCCTCCAATATGCCGAACGTCCTGGCCTTGTTCCCACAGCCAAGGTGGCAGCCAGAACAACTCTTGCTTTTTATGAACGCCTCTGGGAACTACTTGCATTGCCACCCAGACTTTAGGGCTGCGGGCTTTCCTGGCCACCCTGTCCTCAAAAGCACCTTTTTTTCACTTTTCCCCAGCACCGGCCTCCAATATGCCGAACGTCTGGAGCTGACGCCCACAGCCAAGGTGGCAGCCAGAACAACTCTTGCTTTTTATGAACGCCTCTGGGAACTACTTGCATTGCCACCCAGACTTTGGGGCTGCGGGCTTTTCAGGCCACTCTATTCTCAAAAGCACCTTTTTTTCATATTTCCCAGCACCGGCCTCCAATATGCCGAACGTCCGGAGCTGATGCCCACAGCAAAGGTGGCAGCCAGAACAACTCTTGCTTTTTATGAACGCCTCTGGGAACTACTTGCATTGCCACCCAGACTTTGGGGCTGCGGGCTTTCCTGGCCACCCTATCCTCAAAAGCACCTTTTTTTCACTTTTTCCCAGCACCGGCCTCCAATATGCCGAACGTCCTGGCCTGGCTCCCACAGCCAAGGTGGCAGCCAGAACAACTCTTGCTTTTTATGAACTCCTCTGGGAACTACTTGCATTGCCACCCAGACTTTGGGGCTGCGGGCTTTCCTGGCCACCCTATACTCAAAAGCACCTTTTTTTCACTTTTTCCCAGCACCGGCCTCCAATATGCCGAACATCCTGGCCTTGTTCCCACAGCCAAGGTGGCAGCCAGAACAACTCTTGCTTTTTATGAACGCCTCTGGGAACTACTTGCATTGCCACCCAGACTTTGGGGCTGCAGGCTTTCCTGGCCACCCTATCCTCAAAAGCACCTTTTTTTCACTTTTCCCCAGCACCGGCCTCCAATATGCCGAATGTCCGGAGCTGACTCCCACAGCCAAGGTGGCAGCAAGAACAACTCTTGCTTTTTATGAACGCCTCTGGGAACTACTTGCATTGCCACCCAGACTTTGGGGCTGCGGGCTTTCCTGGCCACTCTATCCTCAAAAGCACCTTTTTTTCACTTTTCCCCAGCACCGGCCTCCAATATGCCGAACGTCCGGAGCTGACGCCCACAGCAAAGGTGGCAGCCAGAACAACCCTTGCTTTTTATGAACGCCTCTGGGAACTACTTGCATTGCCACCCAGACTTTGGGGCTGCGGGCTTTCCTGGCCACCCTATCCTCAAAAGCACCTTTTTTTCACTTTTTCCCAGCACCGGCCTCCAATATGCCGAACGTCCTGGCCTTGTTCCCACAGCCAAGGTGGCAGCCAGAACAACTCTTGCTTTTTATGAACGCCTCTGGGAACTACTTGCATTGCCACCCAGACTTTGGGGCTGCGGGCTTTCCTGGCCACCCTGTCCTCAAAAGCACCTTTTTTTCACTTTTTCCCAACACCGGCCTCCAATATGCCGAACGTCCTGGCCTTGTTCCCACAACCAAGATGGCAGCCAGAACAACTCTTGCTTTTTATGAATGCCTCTGGGAACTACTTGCATTGCCACCCAGACTCTGGGGCTGCGGGCTTTTTGGGCCACTCTATTCTCAAAAGCACCTTTTTTTCATATTTCCCAGCACCGGCCTCCAATATGCCGAACGTCCTGGCCTTGTTCCCACAGCCAAGGTGGCAGCCAGAACAACTCTTGCTTTTTATGAACGCCTCTGGGAACTACTTGCATTGCCACCCAGACTTTGGGGCTGCGGGCTTTCCTGGCCACCCTGTCCTCAAAAGCACCTTTTTTTCACTTTTTCCCAGCACCGGCCTCCAATATGCCGAATGTCCGGAGCTGACTCCCACAGCCAAGGTGGCAGCCAGAACAACTCTTGCTTTTTATGAACGCCTCTGGGAACTACTTGCATTGCCACCCAGACTTTGGGGCTGCGGGCTTTCCTGGTCACTCTATCCTCAAAAGCACCTTTTTTTCACTTTTTCCCAGCACCGGCCTCCAATATGCCGAACGTCCTGGCCTTGTTCCCACAGCCAAGGTGGCAGCCAGAACAACTCTTGCTTTTTATGAACGCCTCTGGGAACTACTTGCATTGCCACCCAGACTTTAGGGCTGCGGGCTTTCCTGGCCACCCTGTCCTCAAAAGCACCTTTTTTTCACTTTTCCCCAGCACCGGCCTCCAATATGCCGAACGTCTGGAGCTGACGCCCACAGCCAAGGTGGCAGCCAGAAAACCTCTTGCTTTTTATGAACGCCTCTGGGAACTACTTGCATTGCCACCCAGACTTTGGGGCTGCGGGCTTTTCAGGCCACTCTATTCTCAAAAGCACCTTTTTTTCATATTTCCCAGCACCGGCCTCCAATATGCCGAACGTCCGGAGCTGATGCCCACAGCAAAGGTGGCAGCCAGAACAACTCTTGCTTTTTATGAACGCCTCTGGGAACTACTTGCATTGCCACCCAGACTTTGGGGCTGCGGGCTTTCCTGGCCACCCTATCCTCAAAAGCACCTTTTTTTCACTTTTTCCCAGCACCGGCCTCCAATATGCCGAACGTCCTGGCCTGGCTCCCACAGCCAAGGTGGCAGCCAGAACAACTATTGCTTTTTATGAATGCCTCTGGGAACTACTTGCATTGCCACCCAGACTTTGGGGCTGCGGGCTTTCCTGGCCACCCTATCCTCAAAAGCACCTTTTTTTCACTTTTCCCCAGCACCGGCCTCCAATATGCCGAATGTCCGGAGCTGACTCCCACAGCCAAGGTGGCAGCCAGAACAACTCTTGCTTTTTATGAACGCCTCTGGGAACTACTTGCATTGCCACCCAGACTTTGGGGCTGCGGGCTTTCCTGGCCACTCTATCCTCAAAAGCACCTTTTTTTCACTTTTCCCCAGCACCGGCCTCCAATATGCCTAACGTCCGGAGCTGACGCCCACAGCAAAGGTGGCAGCCAGAACAACTCTTGCTTTTTATGAACGCCTCTGGGAACTACTTGCATTGCCACCCAGACATTGGGGCTGCGGGCTTTTCAGGCCACTCTATTCTCAAAAGCACCTTTTTTTCATATTTCCCAGCACCGGCCTCCAATATGCCGAACGTCCGGATCTGACGCCCACAGCAAAGGTGGCAGCCAGAACAACTCTTGCTTTTTATGAACGCCTCTGGGAACTACTTGCATTGCCACCCAGACTTTGGGGCTGCGGGCTTTCCTGGCCACCCTATCCTCAAAAGCACCTTTTTTTCACTTTTTCCCAGCACCGGCCTCCAATATGCTGAACGTCCGGAGCTCACTCCCACAGCCAAGGTGGCAGCCAGAACAACTCTTGCTTTTTATGAACGCCTCTGGGAACTACTTGCATTGCCACCCAGACTTTGGGGCTGCGGGCTTTCCTGGCCACCCTATACTCAAAAGCACCTTTTTTTCACTTTTTCCCAGCACCGGCCTCCAATATGCCGAATGTCCTGGCCTTGTTCCCACAGCCAAGGTGGCAGCCAGAACAACTCTTGCTTTTTATGAACGCCTCTGGGAACTACTTGCATTGCCACCCAGACTTTGGGGCTGCGGGCTTTCCTGGCCACTCTATCCTCAAAAGCACCTTTTTTTCACTTTTCCCCAGCACTGGCCTCCAATATGCCGAACGTCCGGAGCTGACGCCCACAGCCAAGGTGGCAGCCAGAACAACTCTTGCTTTTTATGAACGCCTCTGGGAACTACTTGCATTGCCACCCAGACTTTGGGGCTGCGGACTTTTCAGGCCACTCTATTCTCAAAAGCACCTTTTTTTCATATTTCCCAGCACCGGCCTCCAATATGCCGAACGTCCGGAGCTGACTCCCACAGCCAAGGTGGCAGCCAGAACAACTCTTGCTTTTTATGAACGCCTCTGGGAACTACTTGCATTGCCACCCAGACTTTGGGGCTGCGGGCTTTCCTGGCCACCCTATCCTCAAAAGCACCTTTTTTTCACTTTTCCCCATCACCGGCCTCCAATATGCCGAATGTTTGGAGCTGACTCCCACAGCCAAGGTGGCAGCCAGAAGAACTCTTGCTTTTTATTAACGCCTCTGGGAACTACTTGCATTGCCACCCAGACTTTGGGGCTGCGGGCTTTCCTGGCCACCCTATCCTCAAAAGCACCTTTTTTTCACTTTTTTCCCAGCACTGGCTTTTAATATGCCGAACGTCCTGGCCTGGCTCCCACACCCAAGGTGGCAGCCAGAACAACTCCTGCTTTTTATGAACGCCTCTGGGAACTACTTGCATTGCCACCCAGACTTTGGGGCTGCGGGCTTTCCTGGCCACCCTATCCTCAAAAGCACCTTTTTTTCACTTTTTTCCCAGCACTGGCTTTTAATATGCCGAACGTCCTGGCCTGGCTCCCACAGCCAAGGTGGCAGCCAGAACAACTCTTGCTTTTTATGAACGCCTCTGGGAACTACTTGCATTGCCACCCAGACTTTGGGGCTGCGGGCTTTCCTGGCCACCCTATCCTCAAAAGCACCTTTTTTTCACTTTTTCCCAGCACCGGCCTCCAATATGCCGAACGTCCTGGCCTTGTTCCCACAGCCAAGGTGGCAGCCAGAACAACTCTTGCTTTTTATGAACGCCTCTGGGAACTACTTGCATTGCCACCCAGACTTTAGGGCTGCGGGCTTTCCTGGCCACCCTGTCCTCAAAAGCACCTTTTTTTCACTTTTCCCCAGCACCGGCCTCCAATATGCCGAACGTCCGGAGCTGACGCCCACAGCCAAGGTGGCAGCCAGAACAACTCTTGCTTTTTATGAACGCCTCTGGGAACTACTTGCATTGCCACCCAGACTTTGGGGCTGCGGGCTTTCCTGGCCACCCTATCCTCAAAAGCACCTTTTTTTCACTTTTTTCCCAGCACTGGCTTTTAATATGCCGAACGTCCTGGCCTGGCTCCCACACCCAAGGTGGCAGCCAGAACAACTCCTGCTTTTTATGAACGCCTCTGGGAACTACTTGCATTGCCACCCAGACTTTGGGGCTGCGGGCTTTCCTGGCCACCCTATCCTCAAAAGCACCTTTTTTTCACTTTTTTCCCAGCACTGGCTTTTAATATGCCGAACGTCCTGGCCTGGCTCCCACAGCCAAGGTGGCAGCCAGAACAACTCTTGCTTTTTATGAACGCCTCTGGGAACTACTTGCATTGCCACCCAGACTTTGGGGCTGCGGGCTTTCCTGGCCACCCTATCCTCAAAAGCACCTTTTTTTCACTTTTTCCCAGCACCGGCCTCCAATATGCCGAACGTCCTGGCCTTCTTCCCACAGCCAAGGTGGCAGCCAGAACAACTCTTGCTTTTTATGAACGCCTCTGGGAACTACTTGCATTGCCACCCAGACTTTGGGGCTGCGGGCTTTCCTGGCCACCCTATCCTCAAAAGCACCTTTTTTTCACTTTTCCCCAGCACCGGCCTCCAATATGCCGAATGTCCGGAGCTGACTCCCACAGCCAAGGTGGCAGCAAGAACAACTATTGCTTTTTATGAACGCCTCTGGGAACTACTTGCATTGCCACCCAGACTTTGGGGCTGCGGGCTTTCCTGGCCACTCTATCCTCAAAAGCACCTTTTTTTCACTTTTTCCCAGCACCGGCCTCCAATATGCCGAACGTCCTGGCCTTGTTCCCACAGCCAAGGTGGCAGCCAGAACAACTCTTGCTTTTTATGAACGCCTCTGGGAACTACTTGCATTGCCACCCAGACTTTAGGGCTGCGGGCTTTCCTGGCCACTCTGTCCTCAAAAGCACCTTTTTTTCACTTTTCCCCAGCACCGGCCTCCAATATGCCGAACGTCCGGAGCTGACGCCCACAGCCAAGGTGGCAGCCAGAACAACTCTTGCTTTTTATGAACGCCTCTGGGAACTACTTGCATTGCCACCCAGACTTTGGGGCTGCGGGCTTTTCAGGCCACTCTATTCTCAAAAGCACCTTTTTATCATATTTCCCAGCACCGGCCTCCAATATGCCGAACGTCCGGAGCTGATGCCCACAGCAAAGGTGGCAGCCAGAACAACTCTTGCTTTTTATGAACGCCTCTGGGAACTACTTGCATTGCCACCCAGACTTTGGGGCTGCGGGCTTTCCTGGCCACCCTATCCTCAAAAGCACCTTTTTTTCACTTTTCCCCAGCACCGGCCTCCAATATGCCGAACGTCCTGGCCTGGCTCCCACAGCCAAGGTGGCAGCCAGAACAACTATTGCTTTTTATGAACGCCTCTGGGAACTACTTGCATTGCCACCCAGACTTTGGGGCTGCGGGCTTTCCTGGCCACTCTATCCTCAAAAGCACCTTTTTCTCATATTTCCCAGCACCCGCCTCCAATATGCCGAACGTCTGGAGCTGACTCCCACAGCCAAGGTGGCAGCCAGAACAACTCTTGCTTTTTATGAACGCCTCTGGGAACTTCTTGCATTGCCACCCAGACTTTGGGGCTGCGGGCTTTCCTGGCCACCTTATCCTCAAAAGCACCTTTTTTTCACTTTTCCCCAGCACCGGCCTCCAATATGCCGAACGTCCTGGCCTGGCTCCCACAGCCAAGGTGGCAGCCAGAACAACTCTTGCTTTTTATGAACGCCTCTGGGAACTACTTGCATTGCCACCCAGACTTTGGGGCTGCGGGCTTTCCTGGCCACTCTATCCTCAAAAGCACCTTTTTTTCACTTTTTCCCAGCACCGGCCTCCAATATGCCGAACGTCCTGGCCTTGTTCCCACAGCCAAGGTGGCAGCCAGAACAACTCTTGCTTTTTATGAACGCCTCTGGGAACTACTTGCATTGCCACCCAGACTTTAGGGCTGCGGGCTTTCCTGGCCACTCTGTCCTCAAAAGCACCTTTTTTTCACTTTTCCCCAGCACCGGCCTCCAATATGCCGAACGTCCGGAGCTGACGCCCACAGCCAAGGTGGCAGCCAGAACAACTCTTGCTTTTTATGAACGCCTCTGGGAACTACTTGCATTGCCACCCAGACTTTGGGGCTGCGGGCTTTTCAGGCCACTCTATTCTCAAAAGCACCTTTTTTTCATATTTCCCAGCACCGGCCTCCAATATGCCGAACGTCCGGAGCTGATGCCCACAGCAAAGGTGGCAGCCAGAACAACTCTTGCTTTTTATGAACGCCTCTGGGAACTACTTGCATTGCCACCCAGACTTTGGGGCTGCGGGCTTTCCTGGCCACCCTATCCTCAAAAGCACCTTTTTTTCACTTTTCCCCAGCACCGGCCTCCAATATGCCGAACGTCCTGGCCTGGCTCCCACAGCCAAGGTGGCAGCCAGAACAACTATTGCTTTTTATGAACGCCTCTGGGAACTACTTGCATTGCCACCCAGACTTTGGGGCTGCGGGCTTTCCTGGCCACTCTATCCTCAAAAGCACCTTTTTCTCATATTTCCCAGCACCGGCCTCCAATATGCCGAATGTCTGGAGCTGACTCCCACAGCCAAGGTGGCAGCCAGAACAACTCTTGCTTTTTATGAACGCCTCTGGGAACTACTTGCATTGCCACCCAGACTTTGGGGCTGCGGGCTTTCCTGGCCACCTTATCCTCAAAAGCACCTTTTTTTCACTTTTCCCCAGCACCGGCCTCCAATATGCCGAACGTCCTGGCCTGGCTCCCACAGCCAAGGTGGCAGCCAGAACAACTCTTGCTTTTTATTAACGCCTCTGGGAACTACTTGCATTGCCACCCAGACTTTGGGGCTGCGGGCTTTCCTGGCCACCCTATCCTCAAAAGCACCTTATTTTCACTTTTCCCCAGCACCGGCCTCCAATATGCCGAACGTCCGGAGCTGATGCCCACAGCAAAGGTGGCAGCCAGAACAACTCTTGCTTTTTATGAACGCCTCTGGGAACTACTTGCATTGCCACCCAGACTTTGGGGCTGCGGGCTTTCCTGGCCACCCTATCCTCAAAAGCACCTTTTTTTCACTTTTTCCCAGCACCGGCCTCCAATATGCCGAACGTCCTGGCCTGGCTCCCACAGCCAAGGTGGCAGCCAGAACAACTCTTGCTTTTTATGAACGCCTCTGGGAACTACTTGCATTGCCACCCAGACTTTGGGGCTGCGGGCTTTTCAGGCCACTCTATTCTCAAAAGCACCTTTTTTTCATATTTCCCAGCACCGGCCTCCAATATGCCGAACGTCCGGAGCTGATGCCCACAGCAAAGGTGGCAGCCAGAACAACTCTTGCTTTTTATGAACGCCTCTGGGAACTACTTGCATTGCCACCCAGACTTTGGGGCTGTGGGCTTTCCTGGCCACCCTATCCTCAAAAGCACCTTTTTTTCACTTTTTCCCAGCACCGGCCTCCAATATGCCGAACGTCCTGGCCTTGTTCCCACAGCCAAGGTGGCAGCCAGAACAACTCTTGCTTTTTATGAACGCCTCTGGGAACTACTTGCATTGCCACCCAGACTTTGGGGCTGCGGGCTTTCCTGGCCACCCTATCCTCAAAAGCACCTTTTTTTCACTTTTCCCCAGCACCGGCCTCCAATATGCCGAATGTCCGGAGCTGACTCCCACAGCCAAGGTGGCAGCAAGAACAACTCTTGCTTTTTATGAACTCCTCTGGGAACTACTTGCATTGCCACCCAGACTTTGGGGCTGCGGGCTTTCCTGGCCACTCTATCCTCAAAAGCACCTTTTTTTCACTTTTCCCCAGCACCGGCCTCCAATATGCCGAACGTCCGGAGCTGACGCCCACAGCCAAGGTGGCAGCCAGAACAACTCTTGCTTTTTATGAACGCCTCTGGGAACTACTTGCATTGCCACCCAGACTTTGGGGCTGCGGGCTTTTCAGGCCACTCTATTCTCAAAAGCACCTTTTTTTCATATTTCCCAGCACCGGCCTCCAATATGCCGAACGTCCGGAGCTGACGCCCACAGCAAAGGTGGCAGCCAGAACAACTCTTGCTTTTTATGAACGCCTCTGGGAACTACTTGCATTGCCACCCAGACTTTGGGGCTGCGGGCTTTCCTGGCCACCCTATCCTCAAAAGCACCTTTTTTTCACTTTTCCCCAGCACCGGCCTCCAATATGCCGAACGTCCTGGCCTGGCTCCCACACCCAAGCTGGCAGCCAGAACAACTCTTGCTTTTTATGAATGCCTCTGGGAACTACTTGCATTGCCACCCAGACTTTGGGGCTGCGGGCTTTCCTGGCCACCCTATCCTCAAAAGCACCTTTTTCTCATATTTCCCAGCACCGGCCTCCAATATGCCGAATGTCTGGAGCTGACTCCCACAGCCAAGGTGGCAGCCAGAACAACTCTTGCTTTTTATGAACGCCTCTGGGAACTACTTGCATTGCCACCCAGACTTTGGGGCTGCGGGCTTTCCTGGCCACCTTATGCTCAAAAGCACCTTTTTTTCACTTTTCCCCAGCACCGGCCTCCAATATGCCGAACGTCCTGGCCTGGCTCCCACAGCCAAGGTGGCAGCCAGAACAACTCTTGCTTTTTATTAACGCCTCTGGGAACTACTTGCATTGCCACCCAGACTTTGGGGCTGCGGGCTTTCCTGGCCACCCTATCCTCAAAAGCACCTTTTTTTCACTTTTCCCCAGCACCGGCCTCCAATATGCCGAATGTCCGGAGCTGACTCCCACAGCCAAGGTGGCAGCAAGAACAACTCTTGCTTTTTATGAACTCCTCTGGGAACTACTTGCATTGCCACCCAGACTTTGGGGCTGCGGGCTTTCCTGGCCACTCTATCCTCAAAAGCACCTTTTTTTCACTTTTCCCCAGCACCGGCCTCCAATATGCCGAACGTCCGGAGCTGACGCCCACAGCCAAGGTGGCAGCCAGAACAACTCTTGCTTTTTATGAACGCCTCTGGGAACTACTTGCATTGCCACCCAGACTTTGGGGCTGCGGGCTTTTCAGGCCACTCTATTCTCAAAAGCACCTTTTTTTCATATTTCCCAGCACCGGCCTCCAATATGCCGAACGTCCGGAGCTGACGCCCACAGCAAAGGTGGCAGCCAGAACAACTCTTGCTTTTTATGAACGCCTCTGGGAACTACTTGCATTGCCACCCAGACTTTGGGGCTGCGGGCTTTCCTGGCCACCCTATCCTCAAAAGCACCTTTTTTTCACTTTTCCCCAGCACCGGCCTCCAATATGCCGAACGTCCTGGCCTGGCTCCCACACCCAAGCTGGCAGCCAGAACAACTCTTGCTTTTTATGAATGCCTCTGGGAACTACTTGCATTGCCACCCAGACTTTGGGGCTGCGGGCTTTCCTGGCCACCCTATCCTCAAAAGCACCTTTTTTTCACTTTTCCCCAGCACCGGCCTCCAATATGCCGAATGTCTGGAGCTGACTCCCACGGTCAAGGTGGCAGCCAGAACAACCCTTGCTTTTTATGAACGCCTCTGGGAACTACTTGCATTGCCACCCAGACTTTGGGGCTGCGGGCTTTCCTGGCCACTCTATCCTCAAAAGCACCTTTTTTTTACTTTTTCCCAGCACCGGCCTCCAATATGCCGAACGTCCTGGCCTTGTTCCCACAACCAAGGTGGCAGCCAGAACAACTCTTGCTTTTTATGAACGCCTCTGGGAACTACTTGCATTGCCACCCAGACTTTGGGGCTGCGGGCTTTCCTGGCCACCCTGTCCTCAAAAGCACCTTTTTTTTACTTTTTCCCAGCACCGGCCTCCAATATGCTGAACGTCCTGGCCTTGTTCCCACAACCAAGATGGCAGCCAGAACAACTCTTGCTTTTTATGAACGCCTCTGGGAACTACTTGCATTGCCACCCAGACTTTGGGGCTGCGGGCTTTTCGGGCCACTCTATTCTCAAAAGCACCTTTTTTTCATATTTCCCAGCACCGGCCTCCAATATGCCGAACGTCCGGAGCTGACGCCCACAGCAAAGGTGGAAGCCAGAACAACTCTTGCTTTTTATGAACGCCTCTGGGAACTACTTGCATTGCCACCCAGACTTTGGGGCTGCGGGCTTTCCTGGCCACCCTATCCTCAAAAGCACCTTTTTTTCACTTTTTCCCAGCACCGGCCTCCAATATGCTGAACGTCCGGAGCTCACTCCCACAGCCAAGGTGGCAGCCAGAACAACTCTTGCTTTTTATTAACGCCTCTGGGAACTACTTGCATTGCCACCCAGACTTTGGGGCTGCGGGCTTTCCTGGCCACCCTATACTCAAAAGCACCTTTTTTTCACTTTTTCCCAGCACCGGCCTCCAATATGCCGAACGTCCTGGCCTTGTTCCCACAGCCAAGGTGGCAGCCAGAACAACTCTTGCTTTTTATGAACGCCTCTGGGAACTACTTGCATTGCCACCCAGACTTTGGGGCTGCGGGCTTTCCTGGCCACCCTATCCTCAAAAGCACCTTTTTTTCACTTTTCCCCAGCACCGGCCTCCAATATGCCGAATGTCCGGAGCTGACTCCCACAGCCAAGGTGGCAGCAAGAACAACTCTTGCTTTTTATGAACGCCTCTGGGAACTACTTGCATTGCCACCCAGACTTTGGGGCTGCGGGCTTTCCTGGCCACTCTATCCTCAAAAGCACCTTTTTTTCACTTTTCCCCAGCACCGGCCTCCAATATGCCGAACGTCCGGAGCTGACGCCCACAGCCAAGGTGGCAGCCAGAACAACTCTTGCTTTTTATGAACGCCTCTGGGAACTACTTGCATTGCCACCCAGACTTTGGGGCTGCGGACTTTTCAGGCCACTGTATTCTCAAAAGCACCTTTTTTTCATATTTCCCAGCACCGGCCTCCAATATGCCGAACGTCCGGAGCTGACTCCCACAGCCAAGGTGGCAGCCAGAACAACTCTTGCTTTTTATGAACGCCTCTGGGAACTACTTGCATTGCCACCCAGACTTTGGGGCTGCGGGCTTTCCTGGCCACCCTATCCTCAAAAGCACCTTTTTTTCACTTTTTTCCCAGCACTGGCTTTTAATATGCCGAACGTCCTGGCCTGGCTCCCACACCCAAGGTGGCAGCCAGAACAACTCCTGCTTTTTATGAACGCCTCTGGGAACTACTTGCATTGCCACCCAGACTTTGGGGCTGCGGGCTTTCCTGGCCACCCTGTCCTCAAAAGCACCTTTTTTTCACTTTTTTCCCAGCACTGGCTTTTAATATGCCGAACGTCCTGGCCTGGCTCCCACAGCCAAGGTGGCAGCCAGAACAACTCTTGCTTTTTATGAACGCCTCTGGGAACTACTTGCATTGCCACCCAGACTTTGGGGCTGCGGGCTTTCCTGGCCACCCTATCCTCAAAAGCACCTTTTTTTCACTTTTTCCCAGCACCGGCCTCCAATATGCCGAACGTCCTGGCCTTCTTCCCACAGCCAAGGTGGCAGCCAGAACAACTCTTGCTTTTTATGAACGCCTCTGGGAACTACTTGCATTGCCACCCAGACTTTAGGGCTGCGGGCTTTCCTGGCCACTCTGTCCTCAAAAGCACCTTTTTTTCACTTTTCCCCAGCACCGGCCTCCAATATGCCGAACGTCCGGAGCTGACGCCCACAGCCAAGGTGGCAGCCAGAACAACTCTTGCTTTTTATGAACGCCTCTGGGAACTACTTGCATTGCCACCCAGACTTTGGGGCTGCGGGCTTTTCAGGCCACTCTATTCTCAAAAGCACCTTTTTTTCATATTTCCCAGCACCGGCCTCCAATATGCCGAACGTCCGGAGCTGATGCCCACAGCAAAGGTGGCAGCCAGAACAACTCTTGCTTTTTATGAACGCCTCTGGGAACTACTTGCATTGCCACCCAGACTTTGGGGCTGCGGGCTTTCCTGGCCACCCTATCCTCAAAAGCACCTTTTTTTCACTTTTTCCCAGCACCGGCCTCCAATATGCCGAACGTCCTGGCCTTGTTCCCACAGCCAAGGTGGCAGCCAGAACAACTCTTGCTTTTTATGAACGCCTCTGGGAACTACTTGCATTGCCACCCAGACTTTGGGGCTGCGGGCTTTTCAGGCCACTCTATTCTCAAAAGCACCTTTTTTTCATATTTCCCAGCACCGGCCTCCAATATGCCGAACGTCCGGAGCTGATGCCCACAGCAAAGGTGGCAGCCAGAACAACTCTTGCTTTTTATGAACGCCTCTGGGAACTACTTGCATTGCCACCCAGACTTTGGGGCTGCGGGCTTTCCTGGCCACCCTATCCTCAAAAGCACCTTTTTTTCACTTTTCCCCAGCACCGGCCTCCAATATGCCGAATGTCCGGAGCTGATTCCCACAGCCAAGGTGGCAGCCAGAACAACTCTTGCTTTTTATGAGCGCCTCTGGGAACTACTTGCATTGCCACCCAGACTTTGGGGCTGCGGGCTTTCCTGGCCACCCTATCCTCAAAAGCACCTTTTTTTCACTTTTCCCCAGCACCGGCCTCCAATATGCCGAATGTCCGGAGCTGACTCCCACAGCCAAGGTGGCAACAAGAACAACTCTTGCTTTTTATGAACGCCTCTGGGAACTACTTGCATTGCCACCCAGACTTTGGGGCTGCGGGCTTTTCAGGCCACTCTATTCTCAAAAGCACCTTTTTTTCATATTTCCCAGCACCGGCCTCCAATATGCCGAACGTCCGGAGCTGACGCCCACAGCAAAGGTGGCAGCCAGAACAACTCTTGCTTTTTATGAACGCCTCTGGGAACTACTTGCATTGCCACCCAGACTTTGGGGCTGCGGGCTTTCCTGGCCACCCTATCCTCAAAAGCACCTTTTTTTCTCTTTTCCCCAGCACCGGCCTCCAATATGCCGAACGTCCTGGCCTGGCTCCCACAGCCAAGGTGGCAGCCAGAACAACTCTTGCTTTTTATGAATGCCTCTGGGAACTACTTGCATTGCCACCCAGACTTTGGGGCTGCGGGCTTTCCTGGCCACCCTATCCTCAAAAGCACCTTTTTTTCACTTTTCCCCAGCACCGGCCTCCAATATGCCGAATGTCTGGAGCTGACTCCCACAGTCAAGGTGGCAGCCAGAACAACCCTTGTTTTTTATGAACGCCTCTGGGAACTACTTGCATTGCCACCCAGACTTTGGGGCTGCGGGCTTTCCTGGCCACTCTATCCTCAAAAGCACCTTTTTTTTACTTTTTCCCAGCACCGGCCTCCAATATGCCGAACGTCCTGGCCTTGCTTCCACAACCAAGGTGGCAGCCAGAACAACTCTTGCTTTTTATGAACGCCTCTGGGAACTACTTGCATTGCCACCCAGACTTTGGGGCTGCGGGCTTTCCTGGCCACCCTGTCCTCAAAAGCACCTTTTTTTTACTTTTTCCCAGCACCGGCCTCCAATATGCTGAACGTCCTGGCGTTGTTCCCACAACCAAGATGGCAGCCAGAACAACTCTTGCTTTTTATGAACGCCTCTGGGAACTACTTGCATTGCCACCCAGACTTTGGGGCTGCGGGCTTTTCGGGCCACTCTATTCTCAAAAGCACCTTTTTTTCATATTTCCCAGCACCGGCCTCCAATATGCCGAACGTCCGGAGCTGACGCCCACAGCAAAGGTGGCAGCCAGAACAACTCTTGCTTTTTATGAACGCCTCTGGGAACTACTTGCATTGCCACCCAGACTTTGGGGCTGCGGGCTTTCCTGGCCACCCTATCCTCAAAAGCACCTTTTTTTCACTTTTCCCCAGCACCGGCCTCCAATATGCCGAACGTCCTGGCCTGGCTCCCACAGCCAAGGTGGCAGCCAGAACAACTATTGCTTTTTATGAATGCCTCTGGGAACTACTTGCATTGCCACCCAGACTTTGGGGCTGCGGGCTTTCCTGGCCACTCTATCCTCAAAAGCACCTTTTTCTCATATTTCCCAGCACCGGCCTCCAATATGCCGAATGTCTGGAGCTGACTCCCACAGCCAAGGTGGCAGCCAGAACAACTCTTGCTTTTTATGAACGCCTCTGGGAACTACTTGCATTGCCACCCAGACTTTGGGGCTGCGGGCTTTCCTGGCCACCTTATCCTCAAAAGCACCTTTTTTTCACTTTTCCCCAGCACCGGCCTCCAATATGCCGAACGTCCTGGCCTGGCTCCCACAGCCAAGGTGGCAGCCAGAACAACTCTTGCTTTTTATGAACGCCTCTGGGAACTACTTGCATTGCCACCCAGACTTTGGGGCTGCGGGCTTTCCTGGCCACCCTATCCTCAAAAGCACCTTTTTTTCACTTTTCCCCAGCACCGGCCTCCAATATGCCGAATGTCCGGAGCTGACTCCCACAGCCAAGGTGGCAGCCAGAACAACTCTTGCTTTTTATGAATGCCTCTGGGAACTACTTGCATTGCCACCCAGACTTTGGGGCTGCGGGCTTTCCTGGCCACTCTATCCTCAAAAGCACCTTTTTTTCACTTTTTCCCAGCACCGGCCTCCAATATGCCGAACGTCCTGGCCTTGTTCCCACAGCCAAGGTGGCAGCCAGAACAACTCTTGCTTTTTATGAACGCCTCTGGGAACTACTTGCATTGCCACCCAGACTTTAGGACTGCGGGCTTTCCTGGCCACTCTGTCCTCAAAAGCACCTTTTTTTCACTTTTCCCCAGCACCGGCCTCCAATATGCCGAACGTCCGGAGCTGACGCCCACAGCCAAGGTGGCAGCCAGAACAACTCTTGCTTTTTATGAACGCCTCTGGGAACTACTTGCATTGCCACCCAGACTTTGGGGCTGCGGGCTTTTCAGGCCACTCTATTCTCAAAAGCACCTTTTTTTCATATTTCCCAGCACCGGCCTCCAATATGCCGAACGTCCGGAGCTGATGCCCACAGCAAAGGTGGCAGCCAGAACAACTCTTGCTTTTTATGAACGCCTCTGGGAACTACTTGCATTGCCACCCAGACTTTGGGGCTGCGGGCTTTCCTGGCCACCCTATCCTCAAAAGCACCTTTTTTTCTCTTTTCCCCAGCACCGGCCTCCAATATGCCGAACGTCCTGGCCTGGCTCCCACAGCCAAGGTGGCAGCCAGAACAACTCTTGCTTTTTATGAATGCCTCTGGGAACTACTTGCATTGCCACCCAGACTTTGGGGCTGCGGGCTTTCCTGGCCACTCTATCCTCAAAAGCACCTTTTTCTCATATTTCCCAGCACCGGCCTCCAATATGCCGAATGTCTGGAGCTGACTCCCACAGCCAAGGTGGCAGCCAGAACAACTCTTGCTTTTTATGAACGCCTCTGGGAACTACTTGCATTGCCACCCAGACTTTGGGGCTGCGGGCTTTCCTGGCCACCTTATCCTCAAAAGCACCTTTTTTTCACTTTTCCCCAGCACCGGCCTCCAATATGCCGAACGTCCTGGCCTGGCTCCCACAGCCAAGGTGGCAGCCAGAACAACTCTTGCTTTTTATTAACGCCTCTGGGAACTACTTAGATTGCCACCCAGACTTTGGGGCTGCGGGCTTTCCTGGCCACTCTATCCTCAAAAGCACCTTTTTTTCACTTTTCCCCAGCACCGGCCTCCAATATGCCGAACGTCCGGAGCTGACGCCCACAGCCAAGGTGGCAGCCAGAACAACTCTTGCTTTTTATGAACGCCTCTGGGAACTACTTGCATTGCCACCCAGACTTTGGGGCTGCGGGCTTTTCAGGCCACTCTATTCTCAAAAGCACCTTTTTTTCATATTTCCCAGCACCGGCCTCCAATATGCCGAATGTCCGGAGCTGATGCCCACAGCCAAGGTGGCAGCCAGAACAACTCTTGCTTTTTATGAACGCCTCTGGGAACTACTTGCATTGCCACCCAGACTTTGGGGCTGCGGGCTTTCCTGGCCACTCTATCCTCAAAAGCACCTTTTTTTCACTTTTCCCCAGCACCGGCCTCCAATATGCCGAACGTCCGGAGCTGACGCCCACAGCCAAGGTGGCAGCCAGAACAACTCTTGCTTTTTATGAACGCCTCTGGGAACTACTTGCATTGCCACCCAGACTTTGGGGCTGCGGGCTTTCCTGGCCACCCTATCCTCAAAAGCACCTTTTTTTCACTTTTCCCCATCACCGGCCTCCAATATGCCGAATGTCCGGAGCTGACTCCCACAGCCAAGGTGGCAGCCAGAACAACTCTTGCTTTTTATGAACGCCTCTGGGAACTACTTGCATTGCCACCCAGACTTTGGGGCTGCGGGCTTTCCTGGCCACCCTATCCTCAAAAGCACCTTTTTTTCACTTTTTTCCCAGCACTGGCTTTTAATATGCCGAACGTCCTGGCCTGGCTCCCACACCCAAGGTGGCAGCCAGAACAACTCCTGCTTTTTATGAACGCCTCTGGGAACTACTTGCATTGCCACCCAGACTTTGGGGCTGCGGGCTTTCCTGGCCACCCTGTCCTCAAAAGCACCTTTTTTTCACTTTTTTCCCAGCACTGGCTTTTAATATGCCGAACGTCCTGGCCTGGCTCCCACAGCCAAGGTGGCAGCCAGAACAACTCTTGCTTTTTATGAACGCCTCTGGGAACTACTTGCATTGCCACCCAGACTTTGGGGCTGCGGGCTTTCCTGGCCACCCTATCCTCAAAAGCACCTTTTTTTCACTTTTTCCCAGCACCGGCCTCCAATATGCCGAACGTCCTGGCCTTCTTCCCACAGCCAAGGTGGCAGCCAGAACAACTCTTGCTTTTTATGAACGCCTCTGGGAACTACTTGCATTGCCACCCAGACTTTGGGGCTGCGGGCTTTCCTGGCCACCCTACCCTCAAAAGCACCTTTTTTTCACTTTTCCCCAGCACCGGCCTCCAATATGCCGAATGTCCGGAGCTGACTCCCACAGCCAAGGTGGCAGCCAGAACAACTCTTGCTTTTTATGAACGCCTCTGGGAACTACTTGCATTGCCACCCAGACTTTGGGGCTGCGGGCTTTCCTGGCCACTCTATCCTCAAAAGCACCTTTTTTTCACTTTTTCCCAGCACCGGCCTCCAATATGCCGAACGTCCTGGCCTTGTTCCCACAGCCAAGGTGGCAGCCAGAACAACTCTTGCTTTTTATGAACGCCTCTGGGAACTACTTGCATTGCCACCCAGACTTTAGGACTGCGGGCTTTCCTGGCCACTCTGTCCTCAAAAGCACCTTTTTTTCACTTTTCCCCAGCACCGGCCTCCAATATGCCGAACGTCCGGAGCTGACGCCCACAGCCAAGGTGGCAGCCAGAACAACTCTTGCTTTTTATGAACGCCTCTGGGAACTACTTGCATTGCCACCCAGACTTTGGGGCTGCGGGCTTTTCAGGCCACTCTATTCTCAAAAGCACCTTTTTTTCATATTTCCCAGCACCGGCCTCCAATATGCCGAACGTCCGGAGCTGATGCCCACAGCAAAGGTGGCAGCCAGAACAACTCTTGCTTTTTATGAACGCCTCTGGGAACTACTTGCATTGCCACCCAGACTTTGGGGCTGCGGGCTTTCCTGGCCACCCTATCCTCAAAAGCACCTTTTTTTCACTTTTTCCCAGCACCGGCCTCCAATATGCCGAACGTCCTGGCCTTGTTCCCACAGCCAAGGTGGCAGCCAGAACAACTCTTGCTTTTTATGAACGCCTCTGGGAACTACTTGCATTGCCACCCAGACTTTGGGGCTGCGGGCTTTCCTGGCCACCCTATCCTCAAAAGCACCTTTTTTTCACTTTTCCCCAGCACCGGCCTCCAATATGCCGAATGTCCGGAGCTGACTCCCACAGCCAAGGTGGCAGCAAGAACAACTCTTGCTTTTTATGAACGCCTCTGGGAACTACTTGCATTGCCACCCAGACTTTGGGGCTGCGGGCTTTCCTGGCCACTCTATCCTCAAAAGCACCTTTTTTTCACTTTTCCCCAGCACCGGCCTCCAATATGCCGAACGTCCGGAGCTGACGCCCACAGCCAAGGTGGCAGCCAGAACAACTCTTGCTTTTTATGAACGCCTCTGGGAACTACTTGCATTGCCACCCAGACTTTGGGGCTGCGGGCTTTTCAGGCCACTCTATTCTCAAAAGCACCTTTTTTTCATATTTCCCAGCACCGGCCTCCAATATGCCGAACGTCCGGAGCTGACGCCCACAGCAAAGGTGGCAGCCAGAACAACTCTTGCTTTTTATGAACGCCTCTGGGAACTACTTGCATTGCCACCCAGACTTTGGGGCTGCGGGCTTTCCTGGCCACCCTATCCTCAAAAGCACCTTTTTTTCTCTTTTCCCCAGCACCGGCCTCCAATATGCCGAACGTCCTGGCCTGGCTCCCACAGCCAAGGTGGCAGCCAGAACAACTCTTGCTTTTTATGAATGCCTCTGGGAACTACTTGCATTGCCACCCAGACTTTGGGGCTGCGGGCTTTCCTGGCCACCCTATCCTCAAAAGCACCTTTTTTTCACTTTTCCCCAGCACCGGCCTCCAATATGCCGAATGTCTGGAGCTGACTCCCACAGTCAAGGTGGCAGCCAGAACAACCCTTGCTTTTTATGAACGCCTCTGGGAACTACTTGCATTGCCACCCAGACTTTGGGGCTGCGGGCTTTCCTGGCCACTCTATCCTCAAAAGCACCTTTTTTTTACTTTTTCCCAGCACCGGCCTCCAATATGCCGAACGTCCTGGCCTTGCTCCCACAACCAAGGTGGCAGCCAGAACAACTCTTGCTTTTTATGAACGCCTCTGGGAACTACTTGCATTGCCACCCAGACTTTGGGGCTGCGGGCTTTTCGGGCCACTCTATTCTCAAAAGCACCTTTTTTTCATATTTCCCAGCACCGGCCTCCAATATGCCGAACGTCCGGAGCTGACGCCCACAGCAAAGGTGGCAGCCAGAACAACTCTTGCTTTTTATGAACGCCTCTGGGAACTACTTGCATTGCCACCCAGACTTTGGGGCTGCGGGCTTTCCTGGCCACCCTATCCTCAAAAGCACCTTTTTTTCACTTTTCCCCAGCACCGGCCTCCAATATGCCGAACGTCCTGGCCTGGCTCCCACAGCCAAGGTGGCAGCCAGAACAACTATTGCTTTTTATGAATGCCTCTGGGAACTACTTGCATTGCCACCCAGACTTTGGGGCTGCGGGCTTTCCTGGCCACTCTATCCTCAAAAGCACCTTTTTCTCATATTTCCCAGCACCGGCCTCCAATATGCCGAATGTCTGGAGCTGACTCCCACAGCCAAGGTGGCAGCCAGAACAACTCTTGCTTTTTATGAACGCCTCTGGGAACTACTTGCATTGCCACCCAGACTTTGGGGCTGCGGGCTTTTCAGGCCACTCTATTCTCAAAAGCACCTTTTTTTCATATTTCCCAGCACCGGCCTCCAATATGCCGAACGTCCGGAGCTGATGCCCACAGCAAAGGTGGCAGCCAGAACAACTCTTGCTTTTTATGAACGCCTCTGGGAACTACTTGCATTGCCACCCAGACTTTGGGGCTGCGGGCTTTCCTGGCCACCCTATCCTCAAAAGCACCTTTTTTTCACTTTTCCCCAGCACCGGCCTCCAATATGCCGAATGTCCGGAGCTGACTCCCACAGCCAAGGTGGCAGCAAGAACAACTCTTGCTTTTTATGAACGCCTCTGGGAACTACTTGCATTGCCACCCAGACTTTGGGGCTGCGGGCTTTCCTGGCCACTCTATCCTCAAAAGCACCTTTTTTTCACTTTTCCCCAGCACCGGCCTCCAATATGCCGAACGTCCGGAGCTGACGCCCACAGCCAAGGTGGCAGCCAGAACAACTCTTGCTTTTTATGAACGCCTCTGGGAACTACTTGCATTGCCACCCAGACTTTGGGGCTGCGGGCTTTTCAGGCCACTCTATTCTCAAAAGCACCTTTTATTCATATTTCCCAGCACCGGCCTCCAATATGCCGAACGTCCGGAGCTGACGCCCACAGCAAAGGTGGCAGCCAGAACAACTCTTGCTTTTTATGAACGCCTCTGGGAACTACTTGCATTGCCACCCAGACTTTGGGGCTGCGGGCTTTCCTGGCCACCCTATCCTCAAAAGCACCTTTTTTTCTCTTTTCCCCAGCACCGGCCTCCAATATGCCGAACGTCCTGGCCTGGCTCCCACAGCCAAGGTGGCAGCCAGAACAACTCTTGCTTTTTATGAATGCCTCTGGGAACTACTTGCATTGCCACCCAGACTTTGGGGCTGCGGGCTTTCCTGGCCACCCTATCCTCAAAAGCACCTTTTTTTCACTTTTCCCCAGCACCGGCCTCCAATATGCCGAATGTCTGGAGCTGACTCCCACAGTCAAGGTGGCAGCCAGAACAACCCTTGCTTTTTATGAACGCCTCTGGGAACTACTTGCATTGCCACCCAGACTTTGGGGCTGCGGGCTTTCCTGGCCACTCTATCCTCAAAAGCACCTTTTTTTTACTTTTTCCCAGCACCGGCCTCCAATATGCCGAACGTCCTGGCCTTGCTCCCACAACCAAGGTGGCAGCCAGAACAACTCTTGGTTTTTATGAACGCCTCTGGGAACTACTTGCATTGCCACCCAGACTTTGGGGCTGCGGGCTTTTCGGGCCACTCTATTCTCAAAAGCACCTTTTTTTCATATTTCCCAGCACCGGCCTCCAATATGCCGAACGTCCGGAGCTGACGCCCACAGCAAAGGTGGCAGCCAGAACAACTCTTGCTTTTTATGAACGCCTCTGGGAACTACTTGCATTGCCACCCAGACTTTGGGGCTGCGGGCTTTCCTGGCCACCCTATCCTCAAAAGCACCTTTTTTTCACTTTTCCCCAGCACCGGCCTCCAATATGCCGAACGTCCTGGCCTGGCTCCCACAGCCAAGGTGGCAGCCAGAACAACTATTGCTTTTTATGAATGCCTCTGGGAACTACTTGCATTGCCACCCAGACTTTGGGGCTGCGGGCTTTCCTGGCCACTCTATCCTCAAAAGCACCTTTTTCTCATATTTCCCAGCACCGGCCTCCAATATGCCGAATGTCTGGAGCTGACTCCCACAGCCAAGGTGGCAGCCAGAACAACTCTTGCTTTTTATGAACGCCTCTGGGAACTACTTGCATTGCCACCCAGACTTTGGGGCTGCGGGCTTTCCTGGCCACCTTATCCTCAAAAGCACCTTTTTTTCACTTTTCCCCAGCACCGGCCTCCAATATGCCGAACGTCCTGGCCTGGCTCCCACAGCCAAGGTGGCAGCCAGAACAACTCTTGCTTTTTATTAACGCCTCTGGGAACTACTTAGATTGCCACCCAGACTTTGGGGCTGCGGGCTTTCCTGGCCACTCTATCCTCAAAAGCACCTTTTTTTCACTTTTCCCCAGCACCGGCCTCCAATATGCCGAACGTCCGGAGCTGACGCCCACAGCCAAGGTGGCAGCCAGAACAACTCTTGCTTTTTATGAACGCCTCTGGGAACTACTTGCATTGCCACCCAGACTTTGGGGCTGCGGGCTTTTCAGGCCACTCTATTCTCAAAAGCACCTTTTTTTCATATTTCCCAGCACCGGCCTCCAATATGCCGAACGTCCGGAGCTGATGCCCACAGCAAAGGTGGCAGCCAGAACAACTCTTGCTTTTTATGAACGCCTCTGGGAACTACTTGCATTGCCACCCAGACTTTGGGGCTGCGGGCTTTCCTGGCCACCCTATCCTCAAAAGCACCTTTTTTTCACTTTTTCCCAGCACCGGCCTCCAATATGCCGAACGTCCTGGCCTTGTTCCCACAGCCAAGGTGGCAGCCAGAACAACTCTTGCTTTTTATGTACGCCTCTGGGAACTACTTGCATTGCCACCCAGACTTTGGGGCTGCGGGCTTTTCAGGCCACCCTATTCTCAAAAGCACCTTTTTTTCATATTTCCCAGCACCGGCCTCCAATATGCCGAACGTCCGGAGCTGATGCCCACAGCAAAGGTGGCAGCCAGAACAACTCTTGCTTTTTATGAACGCCTCTGGGAACTACTTGCATTGCCACCCAGACTTTGGGGCTGCGGGCTTTCCTGGCCACCCTATCCTCAAAAGCACCTTTTTTTCACTTTTTCCCAGCACCGGCCTCCAATATGCCGAACGTCCTGCCCTTGTTCCCACAGCCAAGGTGGCAGCCAGAACAACTCTTGCTTTTTATGAACGCCTCTGGGAACTACTTGCATTGCCACCCAGACTTTGGGGCTGCGGGCTTTCCTGGCCACCCTATCCTCAAAAGCACCTTTTTTTCACTTTTCCCCAGCACCGGCCTCCAATATGCCGAATGTCCGGAGCTGACTCCCACAGCCAAGGTGGCAGCAAGAACAACTCTTGCTTTTTATGAACGCCTCTGGGAACTACTTGCATTGCCACCCAGACTTTGGGGCTGCGGGCTTTCCTGGCCACTCTATCCTCAAAAGCACCTTTTTTTCACTTTTCCCCAGCACCGGCCTCCAATATGCCGAACGTCCGGAGCTGACGCCCACAGCCAAGGTGGCAGCCAGAACAACTCTTGCTTTTTATGAACGCCTCTGGGAACTACTTGCATTGCCACCCAGACTTTGGGGCTGCGGGCTTTTCAGGCCACTCTATTCTCAAAAGCACCTTTTTTTCATATTTCCCAGCACCGGCCTCCAATATGCCGAACGTCCGGAGCTGACGCCCACAGCAAAGGTGGCAGCCAGAACAACTCTTGCTTTTTATGAACGCCTCTGGGAACTACTTGCATTGCCACCCAGACTTTGGGGCTGCGGGCTTTCCTGGCCACCCTATCCTCAAAAGCACCTTTTTTTCACTTTTCCCCAGCACCGGCCTCCAATATGCCGAACGTCCTGGCCTGGCTCCCACACCCAAGCTGGCAGCCAGAACAACTCTTGCTTTTTATGAATGCCTCTGGGAACTACTTGCATTGCCACCCAGACTTTGGGGCTGCGGGCTTTCCTGGCCACCCTATCCTCAAAAGCACCTTTTTTTCACTTTTCCCCAGCACCGGCCTCCAATATGCCGAATGTCTGGAGCTGACTCCCACAGTCAAGGTGGCAGCCAGAACAACCCTTGCTTTTTATGAACGCCTCTGGGAACTACTTGCATTGCCACCCAGACTTTGGGGCTGCGGGCTTTCCTGGCCACTCTATCCTCAAAAGCACCTTTTTTTTACTTTTTCCCAGCACCGGCCTCCAATATGCCGAACGTCCTGGCCTTGTTCCCACAACCAAGGTGGCAGCCAGAACAACTCTTGCTTTTTATGAACGCCTCTGGGAACTACTTGCATTGCCACCCAGACTTTGGGGCTGCGGGCTTTCCTGGCCACCCTGTCCTCAAAAGCACCTTTTTTTTACTTTTTCCCAGCACCGGCCTCCAATATGCTGAACGTCCTGGCCTTGTTCCCACAACCAAGATGGCAGCCAGAACAACTCTTGCTTTTTATGAACGCCTCTGGGAACTACTTGCATTGCCACCCAGACTTTGGGGCTGCGGGCTTTCCTGGCCACTCTATCCTCAAAAGCACCTTTTTCTCATATTTCCCAGCACCGGCCTCCAATATGCCGAATGTCTGGATCTGACTCCCACAGCCAAGGTGGCAGCCAGAACAACTCTTGCTTTTTATGAACGCCTCTGGGAACTACTTGCATTGCCACCCAGACTTTGGGGCTGCGGGCTTTCCTGGCCACCTTATCCTCAAAAGCACCTTTTTTTCACTTTTCCCCAGCACCGGCCTCCAATATGCCGAACGTCCTGGCCTGGCTCCCACAGCCAAGGTGGCAGCCAGAACAACTCTTGCTTTTTATTAACGCCTCTGGGAACTACTTAGATTGCCACCCAGACTTTGGGGCTGCGGGCTTTCCTGGCCACTCTATCCTCAAAAGCACCTTTTTTTCACTTTTCCCCAGCACCGGCCTCCAATATGCCGAACGTCCGGAGCTGACGCCCACAGCCAAGGTGGCAGCCAGAACAACTCTTGCTTTTTATGAACGCCTCTGGGAACTACTTGCATTGCCACCCAGACTTTGGGGCTGCGGGCTTTTCAGGCCACTCTATTCTCAAAAGCACCTTTTTTTCATATTTCCCAGCACCGGCCTCCAATATGCCGAACGTCCGGAGCTGATGCCCACAGCAAAGGTGGCAGCCAGAACAACTCTTGCTTTTTATGAACGCCTCTGGGAACTACTTGCATTGCCACCCAGACTTTGGGGCTGCGGGCTTTCCTGGCCACCCTATC
The DNA here is from genome assembly GCF_964106895.1 of Numenius arquata. Taxonomy (NCBI): domain Eukaryota; kingdom Metazoa; phylum Chordata; class Aves; order Charadriiformes; family Scolopacidae; genus Numenius; species Numenius arquata. The sequence continues at coordinate 13,254,368 of NC_133615.1, forward strand.
CTCAAAAGCACCTTTTTTTCACTTTTTTCCAGCACCGGCCTCCAATATGCCGAACGTCCTGGCCTTGTTCCCACAGCCAAGGTGGCAGCCAGAACAACTCTTGCTTTTTATGAACGCCTCTGGGAACTACTTGCATTGCCACCCAGACTTTGGGGCTGCGGGCTTTTCAGGCCACCCTATTCTCAAAAGCACCTTTTTTTCATATTTCCCAGCACCGGCCTCCAATATGCCGAACGTCCGGAGCTGATGCCCACAGCAAAGGTGGCAGCCAGAACAACTCTTGCTTTTTATGAACGCCTCTGGGAACTACTTGCATTGCCACCCAGACTTTGGGGCTGCGGGCTTTCCTGGCCACCCTATCCTCAAAAGCACCTTTTTTTCACTTTTTCCCAGCACCGGCCTCCAATATGCCGAACGTCCTGGCCTTGTTCCCACAGCCAAGGTGGCAGCCAGAACAACTCTTGCTTTTTATGAACGCCTCTGGGAACTACTTGCATTGCCACCCAGACTTTGGGGCTGCGGGCTTTCCTGGCCACTCTATCCTCAAAAGCACCTTTTTTTCACTTTTCCCCAGCACCGGCCTCCAATATGCCGAATGTCCGGAGCTGACTCCCACAGCCAAGGTGGCAGCAAGAACAACTCTTGCTTTTTATGAACGCCTCTGGGAACTACTTGCATTGCCACCCAGACTTTGGGGCTGCGGGCTTTTCAGGCCACTCTATTCTCAAAAGCACCTTTTTTTCATATTTCCCAGCACCGGCCTCCAATATGCCGAACGTCCGGAGCTGACGCCCACAGCAAAGGTGGCAGCCAGAACAACTCTTGCTTTTTATGAACGCCTCTGGGAACTACTTGCATTGCCACCCAGACTTTGGGGCTGCGGGCTTTCCTGGCCACCCTATCCTCAAAAGCACCTTTTTTTCACTTTTCCCCAGCACCGGCCTCCAATATGCCGAACGTCCTGGCCTGGCTCCCACAGCCAAGGTGGCAGCCAGAACAACTCTTGCTTTTTATGAATGCCTCTGGGAACTACTTGCATTGCCACCCAGACTTTGGGGCTGCGGGCTTTCCTGGCCACCCTATCCTCAAAAGCACCTTTTTTTCACTTTTCCCCAGCACCGGCCTCCAATATGCCGAATGTCTGGAGCTGACTCCCACAGTCAAGGTGGCAGCCAGAACAACCCTTGCTTTTTATGAACGCCTCTGGGAACTACTTGCATTGCCACCCAGACTTTGGGGCTGCGGGCTTTCCTGGCCACTCTATCCTCAAAAGCACCTTTTTTTTACTTTTTCCCAGCACCGGCCTCCAATATGCCGAACGTCCTGGCCTTGTTCCCACAACCAAGGTGGCAGCCAGAACAACTCTTGCTTTTTATGAACGCCTCTGGGAACTACTTGCATTGCCACCCAGACTTTGGGGCTGCGGGCTTTCCTGGCCACCCTGTCCTCAAAAGCACCTTTTTTTTACTTTTTCCCAGCACCGGCCTCCAATATGCTGAACGTCCTGGCCTTGTTCCCACAACCAAGATGGCAGCCAGAACAACTCTTGCTTTTTATGAACGCCTCTGGGAACTACTTGCATTGCCACCCAGACTTTGGGGCTGCGGGCTTTCCTGGCCACTCTATCCTCAAAAGCACCTTTTTCTCATATTTCCCAGCACCGGCCTCCAATATGCCGAATGTCTGGATCTGACTCCCACAGCCAAGGTGGCAGCCAGAACAACTCTTGCTTTTTATGAACGCCTCTGGGAACTACTTGCATTGCCACCCAGACTTTGGGGCTGCGGGCTTTCCTGGCCACCTTATCCTCAAAAGCACCTTTTTTTCACTTTTCCCCAGCACCGGCCTCCAATATGCCGAACGTCCTGGCCTGGCTCCCACAGCCAAGGTGGCAGCCAGAACAACTCTTGCTTTTTATGAACGCCTCTGGGAACTACTTGCATTGCCACCCAGACTTTGGGGCTGCGGGCTTTCCTGGCCACCCTATCCTCAAAAGCACCTTTTTTTCACTTTTCCCCAGCACCGGCCTCCAATATGCCGAATGTCCGGAGCTGACTCCCACAGCCAAGGTGGCAGCCAGAACAACTCTTGCTTTTTATGAATGCCTCTGGGAACTACTTGCATTGCCACCCAGACTTTGGGGCTGCGGGCTTTCCTGGCCACTCTATCCTCAAAAGCACCTTTTTTTCACTTTTTCCCAGCACCGGCCTCCAATATGCCGAACGTCCTGGCCTTGTTCCCACAGCCAAGGTGGCAGCCAGAACAACTCTTGCTTTTTATGAACGCCTCTGGGAACTACTTGCATTGCCACCCAGACTTTAGGGCTGCGGGCTTTCCTGGCCACTCTGTCCTCAAAAGCACCTTTTTTTCACTTTTCCCCAGCACCGGCCTCCAATATGCCGAACGTCCGGAGCTGACGCCCACAGCCAAGGTGGCAGCCAGAACAACTCTTGCTTTTTATGAACGCCTCTGGGAACTACTTGCATTGCCACCCAGACTTTGGGGCTGCAGGCTTTTCAGGCCACTCTATTCTCAAAAGCACCTTTTTTTCATATTTCCCAGCACCGGCCTCCAATATGCCGAACGTCTGGAGCTGATGCCCACAGCAAAGGTGGCAGCCAGAACAACTCTTGCTTTTTATGAACGCCTCTGGGAACTACTTGCATTGCCACCCAGACTTTGGGGCTGCGGGCTTTCCTGGCCACCCTATCCTCAAAAGCACCTTTTTTTCACTTTTCCCCAGCACCGGCCTCCAATATGCCGAACGTCCTGGCCTGGCTCCCACAGCCAAGGTGGCAGCCAGAACAACTATTGCTTTTTATGAATGCCTCTGGGAACTACTTGCATTGCCACCCAGACTTTGGGGCTGCGGGCTTTCCTGGCCACTCTATCCTCAAAAGCACCTTTTTCTCATATTTCCCAGCACCGGCCTCCAATATGCCGAATGTCTGGAGCTGACTCCCACAGCCAAGGTGGCAGCCAGAACAACTCTTGCTTTTTATGAACGCCTCTGGGAACTACTTGCATTGCCACCCAGACTTTGGGGCTGCGGGCTTTTCAGGCCACTCTATTCTCAAAAGCACCTTTTTTTCATATTTCCCAGCACCGGCCTCCAATATGCCGAACGTCCTGGCCTGGCTCCCACAGCCAAGGTGGCAGCCAGAACAACTCTTGCTTTTTATGAACGCCTCTGGGAACTACTTAGATTGCCACCCAGACTTTGGGGCTGCGGGCTTTCCTGGCCACCCTATCCTCAAAAGCACCTTTTTTTCACTTTTCCCCAGCACCGGCCTCCAATATGCCGAACGTCCGGAGCTGACGCCCACAGCCAAGGTGGCAGCCAGAACAACTCTTGCTTTTTATGAACGCCTCTGGGAACTACTTGCATTGCCACCCAGACTTTGGGGCTGCGGGCTTTTCAGGCCACTCTATTCTCAAAAGCACCTTTTTTTCATATTTCCCAGCACCGGCCTCCAATATGCCGAACGTCCGGAGCTGATGCCCACAGCAAAGGTGGCAGCCAGAACAACTCTTGCTTTTTATGAACGCCTCTGGGAACTACTTGCATTGCCACCCAGACTTTGGGGCTGCGGGCTTTCCTGGCCACCCTATCCTCAAAAGCACCTTTTTTTTACTTTTTCCCAGCACCGGCCTCCAATATGCTGAACGTCCTGGCCTTGTTCCCACAACCAAGATGGCAGCCAGAACAACTCTTGCTTTTTATGAACGCCTCTGGGAACTATTTGCATTGCCACCCAGACTTTGGGGCTGCGGGCTTTCCTGGCCACTCTATCCTCAAAAGCACCTTTTTCTCATATTTCCCAGCACCGGCCTCCAATATGCCGAATGTCTGGATCTGACTCCCACAGCCAAGGTGGCAGCCAGAACAACTCTTGCTTTTTATGAACGCCTCTGGGAACTACTTGCATTGCCACCCAGACTTTGGGGCTGCGGGCTTTCCTGGCCACCTTATCCTCAAAAGCACCTTTTTTTCACTTTTCCCCAGCACCGGCCTCCAATATGCCGAACGTCCTGGCCTGGCTCCCACAGCCAAGGTGGCAGCCAGAACAACTCTTGCTTTTTATTAACGCCTCTGGGAACTACTTAGATTGCCACCCAGACTTTGGGGCTGCGGGCTTTCCTGGCCACTCTATCCTCAAAAGCACCTTTTTTTCACTTTTCCCCAGCACCGGCCTCCAATATGCCGAACGTCCGGAGCTGACGCCCACAGCCAAGGTGGCAGCCAGAACAACTCTTGCTTTTTATGAACGCCTCTGGGAACTACTTGCATTGCCACCCAGACTTTGGGGCTGCGGGCTTTTCAGGCCACTCTATTCTCAAAAGCACCTTTTTTTCATATTTCCCAGCACCGGCCTCCAATATGCCGAACGTCCGGAGCTGATGCCCACAGCAAAGGTGGCAGCCAGAACAACTCTTGCTTTTTATGAACGCCTCTGGGAACTACTTGCATTGCCACCCAGACTTTGGGGCTGCGGGCTTTCCTGGCCACCCTATCCTCAAAAGCACCTTTTTTTCACTTTTTCCCAGCACCGGCCTCCAATATGCCGAACGTCCTGGCCTTGTTCCCACAGCCAAGGTGGCAGCCAGAACAACTCTTGCTTTTTATGAACGCCTCTGGGAACTACTTGCATTGCCACCCAGACTTTGGGGCTGCGGGCTTTTCAGGCCACCCTATTCTCAAAAGCACCTTTTTTTCATATTTCCCAGCACCGGCCTCCAATATGCCGAACGTCCGGAGCTGATGCCCACAGCAAAGGTGGCAGCCAGAACAACTCTTGCTTTTTATGAACGCCTCTGGGAACTACTTGCATTGCCACCCAGACTTTGGGGCTGCGGGCTTTCCTGGCCACCCTATCCTCAAAAGCACCTTTTTTTCACTTTTTCCCAGCACCGGCCTCCAATATGCCGAACGTCCTGGCCTTGTTCCCACAGCCAAGGTGGCAGCCAGAACAACTCTTGCTTTTTATGAACGCCTCTGGGAACTACTTGCATTGCCACCCAGACTTTGGGGCTGCGGGCTTTCCTGGCCACCCTATCCTCAAAAGCACCTTTTTTTCACTTTTCCCCAGCACCGGCCTCCAATATGCCGAATGTCCGGAGCTGACTCCCACAGCCAAGGTGGCAGCAAGAACAACTCTTGCTTTTTATGAACGCCTCTGGGAACTACTTGCATTGCCACCCAGACTTTGGGGCTGCGGGCTTTCCTGGCCACTCTATCCTCAAAAGCACCTTTTTTTCACTTTTCCCCAGCACCGGCCTCCAATATGCCGAACGTCCGGAGCTGACGCCCACAGCCAAGGTGGCAGCCAGAACAACTCTTGCTTTTTATGAATGCCTCTGGGAACTACTTGCATTGCCACCCAGACTTTGGGGCTGCGGGCTTTCCTGGCCACCCTATCCTCAAAAGCACCTTTTTTTCACTTTTCCCCAGCACCGGCCTCCAATATGCCGAATGTCTGGAGCTGACTCCCACAGTCAAGGTGGCAGCCAGAACAACCCTTGCTTTTTATGAACGCCTCTGGGAACTACTTGCATTGCCACCCAGACTTTGGGGCTGCGGGCTTTCCTGGCCACTCTATCCTCAAAAGCACCTTTTTTTTACTTTTTCCCAGCACCGGCCTCCAATATGCCGAACGTCCTGGCCTTGTTCCCACAACCAAGGTGGCAGCCAGAACAACTCTTGCTTTTTATGAACGCCTCTGGGAACTACTTGCATTGCCACCCAGACTTTGGGGCTGCGGGCTTTCCTGGCCACCCTGTCCTCAAAAGCACCTTTTTTTTACTTTTTCCCAGCACCGGCCTCCAATATGCTGAACGTCCTGGCCTTGTTCCCACAACCAAGATGGCAGCCAGAACAACTCTTGCTTTTTATGAACGCCTCTGGGAACTACTTGCATTGCCACCCAGACTTTGGGGCTGCGGGCTTTCCTGGCCACTCTATCCTCAAAAGCACCTTTTTCTCATATTTCCCAGCACCGGCCTCCAATATGCCGAATGTCTGGATCTGACTCCCACAGCCAAGGTGGCAGCCAGAACAACTCTTGCTTTTTATGAACGCCTCTGGGAACTACTTGCATTGCCACCCAGACTTTGGGGCTGCGGGCTTTCCTGGCCACCTTATCCTCAAAAGCACCTTTTTTTCACTTTTCCCCAGCACCGGCCTCCAATATGCCGAACGTCCTGGCCTGGCTCCCACAGCCAAGGTGGCAGCCAGAACAACTCTTGCTTTTTATGAACGCCTCTGGGAACTACTTGCATTGCCACCCAGACTTTGGGGCTGCGGGCTTTCCTGGCCACCCTATCCTCAAAAGCACCTTTTTTTCACTTTTCCCCAGCACCGGCCTCCAATATGCCGAATGTCCGGAGCTGACTCCCACAGCCAAGGTGGCAGCCAGAACAACTCTTGCTTTTTATGAATGCCTCTGGGAACTACTTGCATTGCCACCCAGACTTTGGGGCTGCGGGCTTTCCTGGCCACTCTATCCTCAAAAGCACCTTTTTTTCACTTTTTCCCAGCACCGGCCTCCAATATGCCGAACGTCCTGGCCTTGTTCCCACAGCCAAGGTGGCAGCCAGAACAACTCTTGCTTTTTATGAACGCCTCTGGGAACTACTTGCATTGCCACCCAGACTTTAGGGCTGCGGGCTTTCCTGGCCACTCTGTCCTCAAAAGCACCTTTTTTTCACTTTTCCCCAGCACCGGCCTCCAATATGCCGAACGTCCGGAGCTGACGCCCACAGCCAAGGTGGCAGCCAGAACAACTCTTGCTTTTTATGAACGCCTCTGGGAACTACTTGCATTGCCACCCAGACTTTGGGGCTGCGGGCTTTTCAGGCCACTCTATTCTCAAAAGCACCTTTTTTTCATATTTCCCAGCACCGGCCTCCAATATGCCGAACGTCCTGGCCTGGCTCCCACAGCCAAGGTGGCAGCCAGAACAACTCTTGCTTTTTATTAACGCCTCTGGGAACTACTTAGATTGCCACCCAGACTTTGGGGCTGCGGGCTTTCCTGGCCACCCTATCCTCAAAAGCACCTTTTTTTCACTTTTCCCCAGCACCGGCCTCCAATATGCCGAACGTCCGGAGCTGACGCCCACAGCCAAGGTGGCAGCCAGAACAACTCTTGCTTTTTATGAACGCCTCTGGGAACTACTTGCATTGCCACCCAGACTTTGGGGCTGCGGGCTTTTCAGGCCACTCTATTCTCAAAAGCACCTTTTTTTCATATTTCCCAGCACCGGCCTCCAATATGCCGAACGTCCGGAGCTGATGCCCACAGCAAAGGTGGCAGCCAGAACAACTCTTGCTTTTTATGAACGCCTCTGGGAACTACTTGCATTGCCACCCAGACTTTGGGGCTGCGGGCTTTCCTGGCCACCCTATCCTCAAAAGCACCTTTTTTTTACTTTTTCCCAGCACCGGCCTCCAATATGCTGAACGTCCTGGCCTTGTTCCCACAACCAAGATGGCAGCCAGAACAACTCTTGCTTTTTATGAACGCCTCTGGGAACTACTTGCATTGCCACCCAGACTTTGGGGCTGCGGGCTTTCCTGGCCACTCTATCCTCAAAAGCACCTTTTTCTCATATTTCCCAGCACCGGCCTCCAATATGCCGAATGTCTGGATCTGACTCCCACAGCCAAGGTGGCAGCCAGAACAACTCTTGCTTTTTATGAACGCCTCTGGGAACTACTTGCATTGCCACCCAGACTTTGGGGCTGCGGGCTTTCCTGGCCACCTTATCCTCAAAAGCACCTTTTTTTCACTTTTCCCCAGCACCGGCCTCCAATATGCCGAACGTCCTGGCCTGGCTCCCACAGCCAAGGTGGCAGCCAGAACAACTCTTGCTTTTTATGAACGCCTCTGGGAACTACTTGCATTGCCACCCAGACTTTGGGGCTGCGGGCTTTCCTGGCCACCCTATCCTCAAAAGCACCTTTTTTTCACTTTTCCCCAGCACCGGCCTCCAATATGCCGAATGTCCGGAGCTGACTCCCACAGCCAAGGTGGCAGCCAGAACAACTCTTGCTTTTTATGAATGCCTCTGGGAACTACTTGCATTGCCACCCAGACTTTGGGGCTGCGGGCTTTCCTGGCCACTCTATCCTCAAAAGCACCTTTTTTTCACTTTTTCCCAGCACCGGCCTCCAATATGCCGAACGTCCTGGCCTTGTTCCCACAGCCAAGGTGGCAGCCAGAACAACTCTTGCTTTTTATGAACGCCTCTGGGAACTACTTGCATTGCCACCCAGACTTTAGGGCTGCGGGCTTTCCTGGCCACTCTGTCCTCAAAAGCACCTTTTTTTCACTTTTCCCCAGCACCGGCCTCCAATATGCCGAACGTCCGGAGCTGACGCCCACAGCCAAGGTGGCAGCCAGAACAACTCTTGCTTTTTATGAACGCCTCTGGGAACTACTTGCATTGCCACCCAGACTTTGGGGCTGCGGGCTTTTCAGGCCACTCTATTCTCAAAAGCACCTTTTTTTCATATTTCCCAGCACCGGCCTCCAATATGCCGAACGTCCGGAGCTGATGCCCACAGCAAAGGTGGCAGCCAGAACAACTCTTGCTTTTTATGAACGCCTCTGGGAACTACTTGCATTGCCACCCAGACTTTGGGGCTGCGGGCTTTCCTGGCCACCCTATCCTCAAAAGCACCTTTTTTTCACTTTTCCCCAGCACCGGCCTCCAATATGCCGAACGTCCTGGCCTGGCTCCCACAGCCAAGGTGGCAGCCAGAACAACTATTGCTTTTTATGAATGCCTCTGGGAACTACTTGCATTGCCACCCAGACTTTGGGGCTGCGGGCTTTCCTGGCCACTCTATCCTCAAAAGCACCTTTTTCTCATATTTCCCAGCACCGGCCTCCAATATGCCGAATGTCTGGAGCTGACTCCCACAGCCAAGGTGGCAGCCAGAACAACTCTTGCTTTTTATGAACGCCTCTGGGAACTACTTGCATTGCCACCCAGACTTTGGGGCTGCGGGCTTTCCTGGCCACCTTATCCTCAAAAGCACCTTTTTTTCACTTTTCCCCAGCACCGGCCTCCAATATGCCGAACGTCCTGGCCTGGCTCCCACAGCCAAGGTGGCAGCCAGAACAACTCTTGCTTTTTATTAACGCCTCTGGGAACTACTTAGATTGCCACCCAGACTTTGGGGCTGCGGGCTTTCCTGGCCACCCTATCCTCAAAAGCACCTTTTTTTCACTTTTCCCCAGCACCGGCCTCCAATATGCCGAACGTCCGGAGCTGACGCCCACAGCCAAGGTGGCAACAAGAACAACTCTTGCTTTTTATGAACGCCTCTGGGAACTACTTGCATTGCCACCCAGACTTTGGGGCTGCGGGCTTTTCAGGCCACTCTATTCTCAAAAGCACCTTTTTTTCATATTTCCCAGCACCGGCCTCCAATATGCCGAACGTCCGGAGCTGATGCCCACAGCAAAGGTGGCAGCCAGAACAACTCTTGCTTTTTATGAACGCCTCTGGGAACTACTTGCATTGCCACCCAGACTTTGGGGCTGCGGGCTTTCCTGGCCACCCTATCCTCAAAAGCACCTTTTTTTCACTTTTTCCCAGCACCGGCCTCCAATATGCCGAACGTCCTGGCCTTGTTCCCACAGCCAAGGTGGCAGCCAGAACAACTCTTGCTTTTTATGAACACCTCTGGGAACTACTTGCATTGCCACCCAGACTTTGGGGCTGCGGGCTTTTCAGGCCACCCTATTCTCAAAAGCACCTTTTTTTCATATTTCCCAGCACCGGCCTCCAATATGCCGAACGTCCGGAGCTGATGCCCACAGCAAAGGTGGCAGCCAGAACAACTCTTGCTTTTTATGAACGCCTCTGGGAACTACTTGCATTGCCACCCAGACTTTGGGGCTGCGGGCTTTCCTGGCCACCCTATCCTCAAAAGCACCTTTTTTTCACTTTTTCCCAGCACCGGCCTCCAATATGCCGAACGTCCTGGCCTTGTTCCCACAGCCAAGGTGGCAGCCAGAACAACTCTTGCTTTTTATGAACGCCTCTGGGAACTACTTGCATTGCCACCCAGACTTTGGGGCTGCGGGCTTTCCTGGCCACCCTATCCTCAAAAGCACCTTTTTTTCACTTTTCCCCAGCACCGGCCTCCAATATGCCGAATGTCCGGAGCTGACTCCCACAGCCAAGGTGGCAGCAAGAACAACTCTTGCTTTTTATGAACGCCTCTGGGAACTACTTGCATTGCCACCCAGACTTTGGGGCTGCGGGCTTTCCTGGCCACTCTATCCTCAAAAGCACCTTTTTTTCACTTTTCCCCAGCACCGGCCTCCAATATGCCGAACGTCCGGAGCTGACGCCCACAGCCAAGGTGGCAGCCAGAACAACTCTTGCTTTTTATGAACGCCTCTGGGAACTACTTGCATTGCCACCCAGACTTTGGGGCTGCGGGCTTTTCAGGCCACTCTATTCTCAAAAGCACCTTTTTTTCATATTTCCCAGCACCGGCCTCCAATATGCCGAACGTCCGGAGCTGACGCCCACAGCAAAGGTGGCAGCCAGAACAACTCTTGCTTTTTATGAACGCCTCTGGGAACTACTTGCATTGCCACCCAGACTTTGGGGCTGCGGGCTTTCCTGGCCACCCTATCCTCAAAAGCACCTTTTTTTCACTTTTCCCCAGCACCGGTCTCCAATATGCCGAACGTCCTGGCCTGGCTCCCACAGCCAAGGTGGCAGCCAGAACAACTCTTGCTTTTTATGAATGCCTCTGGGAACTACTTGCATTGCCACCCAGACTTTGGGGCTGCGGGCTTTCCTGGCCACCCTATCCTCAAAAGCACCTTTTTTTCACTTTTCCCCAGCACCGGCCTCCAATATGCCGAATGTCTGGAGCTGACTCCCACAGTCAAGGTGGCAGCCAGAACAACCCTTGCTTTTTATGAACGCCTCTGGGAACTACTTGCATTGCCACCCAGACTTTGGGGCTGCGGGCTTTCCTGGCCACTCTATCCTCAAAAGCACCTTTTTTTTACTTTTTCCCAGCACCGGCCTCCAATATGCCGAACGTCCTGGCCTGGCTCCCACAGCCAAGGTGGCAGCCAGAACAACTCTTGCTTTTTATGAACGCCTCTGGGAACTACTTGCATTGCCACCCAGACTTTGGGGCTGCGGGCTTTCCTGGCCACCCTGTCCTCAAAAGCACCTTTTTTTTACTTTTTCCCAGCACCGGCCTCCAATATGCTGAACGTCCTGGCCTTGTTCCCACAACCAAGATGGCAGCCAGAACAACTCTTGCTTTTTATGAACGCCTCTGGGAACTACTTGCATTGCCACCCAGACTTTGGGGCTGCGGGCTTTTCGGGCCACTCTATTCTCAAAAGCACCTTTTTTTCATATTTCCCAGCACCGGCCTCCAATATGCCGAACGTCCGGAGCTGACGCCCACAGCAAAGGTGGCAGCCAGAACAACTCTTGCTTTTTATGAACGCCTCTGGGAACTACTTGCATTGCCACCCAGACTTTGGGGCTGCGGGCTTTCCTGGCCACCCTATCCTCAAAAGCACCTTTTTTTCATATTTCCCAGCACCGGCCTCCAATATGCTGAACGTCCGGAGCTCACTCCCACAGCCAAGGTGGCAGCCAGAACAACTCTTGCTTTTTATTAACGCCTCTGGGAACTACTTGCATTGCCACCCAGACTTTGGGGCTGCGGGCTTTCCTGGCCACCCTATACTCAAAAGCACCTTTTTTTCACTTTTTCCCAGCACCGGCCTCCAATATGCCGAACGTCCTGGCCTTGTTCCCACAGCCAAGGTGGCAGCCAGAACAACTCTTGCTTTTTATGAACGCCTCTGGGAACTACTTGCATTGCCACCCAGACTTTGGGGCTGCGGGCTTTCCTGGCCACCCTATCCTCAAAAGCACCTTTTTTTCACTTTTCCCCAGCACCGGCCTCCAATATGCCGAATGTCCGGAGCTGACTCCCACAGCCAAGGTGGCAGCCAGAAGAACTCTTGCTTTTTATGAACGCCTCTGGGAACTACTTGCATTGCCACCCAGACTTTGGGGCTGCGGGCTTTCCTGGCCACTCTATCCTCAAAAGCACCTTTTTTTCACTTTTCCCCAGCACCGGCCTCCAATATGCCGAACGTCCGGAGCTGACGCCCACAGCCAAGGTGGCAGCCAGAACAACTCTTGCTTTTTATGAACGCCTCTGGGAACTACTTGCATTGCCACCCAGACTTTGGGGCTGCGGACTTTTCAGGCCACTGTATTCTCAAAAGCACCTTTTTTTCATATTTCCCAGCACCGGCCTCCAATATGCCGAACGTCCGGAGCTGACTCCCACAGCCAAGGTGGCAGCCAGAACAACTCTTGCTTTTTATGAACGCCTCTGGGAACTACTTGCATTGCCACCCAGACTTTGGGGCTGCGGGCTTTCCTGGCCACCCTATCCTCAAAAGCACCTTTTTTTCACTTTTCCCCAGCACCGGCCTCCAATATGCCGAATGTCCGGAGCTGACTCCCACAGCCAAGGTGGCAGCCAGAACAACTCTTGCTTTTTATGAACGCCTCTGGGAACTACTTGCATTGCCACCCAGACTTTGGAGCTGCGGGCTTTCCTGGCCACCCTATCCTCAAAAGCACCTTTTTTTCACTTTTTTCCCAGCACTGGCTTTTAATATGCCGAACGTCCTGGCCTGGCTCCCACACCCAAGGTGGCAGCCAGAACAACTCCTGCTTTTTATGAACGCCTCTGGGAACTACTTGCATTGCCACCCAGACTTTGGGGCTGCGGGCTTTCCTGGCCACCCTATCCTCAAAAGCACCTTTTTTTCACTTTTTCCCAGCACCGGCCTCCAATATGCCGAACGTCCTGGCCTTGTTCCCACAGCCAAGGTGGCAGCCAGAACAACTCTTGCTTTTTATGAACGCCTCTGGGAACTACTTGCATTGCCACCCAGACTTTGGGGCTGCGGGCTTTCCTGGCCACCCTATCCTCAAAAGCACCTTTTTTTCACTTTTCCCCAGCACCGGCCTCCAATATGCCGAATGTCCGGAGCTGACTCCCACAGCCAAGGTGGCAGCAAGAACAACTCTTGCTTTTTATGAACGCCTCTGGGAACTACTTGCATTGCCACCCAGACTTTGGGGCTGCGGGCTTTCCTGGCCACTCTATCCTCAAAAGCACCTTTTTTTCACTTTTCCCCAGCACCGGCCTCCAATATGCCGAACGTCCGGAGCTGACGCCCACAGCCAAGGTGGCAGCCAGAACAACTCTTGCTTTTTATGAACGCCTCTGGGAACTACTTGCATTGCCACCCAGACTTTGCGGCTGCGGGCTTTTCAGGCCACTCTATTCTCAAAAGCACCTTTTTTTCATATTTCCCAGCACCGGCCTCCAATATGCCGAACGTCCGGAGCTGACGCCCACAGCAAAGGTGGCAGCCAGAACAACTCTTGCTTTTTATGAACGCCTCTGGGAACTACTTGCATTGCCACCCAGACTTTGGGGCTGCGGGCTTTCCTGGCCACCCTATCCTCAAAAGCACCTTTTTTTCACTTTTCCCCAGCACCGGTCTCCAATATGCCGAACGTCCTGGCCTGGCTCCCACAGCCAAGGTGGCAGCCAGAACAACTCTTGCTTTTTATGAATGCCTCTGGGAACTACTTGCATTGCCACCCAGACTTTGGGGCTGCGGGCTTTCCTGGCCACCCTATCCTCAAAAGCACCTTTTTTTCACTTTTCCCCAGCACCGGCCTCCAATATGCCGAATGTCTGGAGCTGACTCCCACAGTCAAGGTGGCAGCCAGAACAACCCTTGCTTTTTATGAACGCCTCTGGGAACTACTTGCATTGCCACCCAGACTTTGGGGCTGCGGGCTTTCCTGGCCACTCTATCCTCAAAAGCACCTTTTTTTTACTTTTTCCCAGCACCGGCCTCCAATATGCCGAACGTCCTGGCCTTGTTCCCACAACCAAGGTGGCAGCCAGAACAACTCTTGCTTTTTATGAACGCCTCTGGGAACTACTTGCATTGCCACCCAGACTTTGGGGCTGCGGGCTTTCCTGGCCACCCTGTCCTCAAAAGCACCTTTTTTTTACTTTTTCCCAGCACCGGCCTCCAATATGCTGAACGTCCTGGCCTTGTTCCCACAACCAAGATGGCAGCCAGAACAACTCTTGCTTTTTATGAACGCCTCTGGGAACTACTTGCATTGCCACCCAGACTTTGGGGCTGCGGGCTTTTCGGGCCACTCTATTCTCAAAAGCACCTTTTTTTCATATTTCCCAGCACCGGCCTCCAATATGCCGAACGTCCGGAGCTGACGCCCACAGCAAAGGTGGCAGCCAGAACAACTCTTGCTTTTTATGAACGCCTCTGGGAACTACTTGCATTGCCACCCAGACTTTGGGGCTGCGGGCTTTCCTGGCCACCCTATCCTCAAAAGCACCTTTTTTTCACTTTTTCCCAGCACCGGCCTCCAATATGCTGAACGTCCGGAGCTCACTCCCACAGCCAAGGTGGCAGCCAGAACAACTCTTGCTTTTTATTAACGCCTCTGGGAACTACTTGCATTGCCACCCAGACTTTGGGGCTGCGGGCTTTCCTGGCCACCCTATACTCAAAAGCACCTTTTTTTCACTTTTTCCCAGCACCGGCCTCCAATATGCCGAACGTCCTGGCCTTGTTCCCACAGCCAAGGTGGCAACCAGAACAACTCTTGCTTTTTATGAACGCCTCTGGGAACTACTTGCATTGCCACCCAGACTTTGGGGCTGCGGGCTTTCCTGGCCACCCTATCCTCAAAAGCACCTTTTTTTCACTTTTCCCCAGCACCGGCCTCCAATATGCCGAATGTCCGGAGCTGACTCCCACAGCCAAGGTGGCAGCCAGAAGAACTCTTGCTTTTTATGAACGCCTCTGGGAACTACTTGCATTGCCACCCAGACTTTGGGGCTGCGGGCTTTCCTGGCCACTCTATCCTCAAAAGCACCTTTTTTTCACTTTTCCCCAGCACCGGCCTCCAATATGCCGAACGTCCGGAGCTGACGCCCACAGCCAAGGTGGCAGCCAGAACAACTCTTGCTTTTTATGAACGCCTCTGGGAACTACTTGCATTGCCACCCAGACTTTGGGGCTGCGGACTTTTCAGGCCACTGTATTCTCAAAAGCACCTTTTTTTCATATTTCCCAGCACCGGCCTCCAATATGCCGAACGTCCGGAGCTGACTCCCACAGCCAAGGTGGCAGCCAGAACAACTCTTGCTTTTTATGAACGCCTCTGGGAACTACTTGCATTGCCACCCAGACTTTGGGGCTGCGGGCTTTCCTGGCCACCCTATCCTCAAAAGCACCTTTTTTTCACTTTTCCCCATCACCGGCCTCCAATATGCCGAATGTCCGGAGCTGACTCCCACAGCCAAGGTGGCAGCCAGAACAACTCTTGCTTTTTATGAACGCCTCTGGGAACTACTTGCATTGCCACCCAGACTTTGGGGCTGCGGGCTTTCCTGGCCACCCTATCCTCAAAAGCACCTTTTTTTCACTTTTTTCCCAGCACTGGCTTTTAATATGCCGAACGTCCTGGCCTGGCTCCCACACCCAAGGTGGCAGCCAGAACAACTCCTGCTTTTTATGAACGCCTCTGGGAACTACTTGCATTGCCACCCAGACTTTGGGGCTGCGGGCTTTCCTGGCCACTCTATCCTCAAAAGCACCTTTTTTTCACTTTTTTCCCAGCACTGGCTTTTAATATGCCGAACGTCCTGGCCTGGCTCCCACAGCCAAGGTGGCAGCCAGAACAACTCTTGCTTTTTATGAACGCCTCTGGGAACTACTTGCATTGCCACCCAGACTTTGGGGCTGCGGGCTTTCCTGGCCACTCTATCCTCAAAAGCACCTTTTTTTCACTTTTTCCCAGCACCGGCCTCCAATATGCCGAACGTCCTGGCCTTCTTCCCACAGCCAAGGTGGCAGCCAGAACAACTCTTGCTTTTTATGAACGCCTCTGGGAACTACTTGCATTGCCACCCAGACTTTGGGGCTGCGGGCTTTCCTGGCCACCCTATCCTCAAAAGCACCTTTTTTTCACTTTTCCCCATCACCGGCCTCCAATATGCCGAATGTCCGGAGCTGACTCCCACAGCCAAGGTGGCAGCCAGAACAACTCTTGCTTTTTATGAACGCCTCTGGGAACTACTTGCATTGCCACCCAGACTTTGGGGCTGCGGGCTTTCCTGGCCACCCTATCCTCAAAAGCACCTTTTTTTCACTTTTTTCCCAGCACTGGCTTTTAATATGCCGAACGTCCTGGCCTGGCTCCCACACCCAAGGTGGCAGCCAGAACAACTCCTGCTTTTTATGAACGCCTCTGGGAACTACTTGCATTGCCACCCAGACTTTGGGGCTGCGGGCTTTCCTGGCCACCCTATCCTCAAAAGCACCTTTTTTTCACTTTTTCCCTCCACCGGCCTCCAATATGCCGAATGTCTGGAGCTGACTCCCACAGTCAAGGTGGCAGCCAGAACAACCCTTGCTTTTTATGAACGCCTCTGGGAACTACTTGCATTGCCACCCAGACTTTGGGGCTGCGGGCTTTCCTGGCCACCCTATCCTCAAAAGCACCTTTTTTTCACTTTTCCCCAGCACCGGTCTCCAATATGCCGAACGTCCTGGCCTGGCTCCCACAGCCAAGGTGGCAGCCAGAACAACTCTTGCTTTTTATGAATGCCTCTGGGAACTACTTGCATTGCCACCCAGACTTTGGGGCTGCGGGCTTTCCTGGCCACCCTATCCTCAAAAGCACCTTTTTTTCACTTTTCCCCAGCACCGGCCTCCAATATGCCGAATGTCTGGAGCTGACTCCCACAGTCAAGGTGGCAGCCAGAACAACCCTTGCTTTTTATGAACGCCTCTGGGAACTACTTGCATTGCCACCCAGACTTTGGGGCTGCGGGCTTTCCTGGCCACCCTGTCCTCAAAAGCACCTTTTTTTTACTTTTTCCCAGCACCGGCCTCCAATATGCTGAACGTCCTGGCCTTGTTCCCACAACCAAGATGGCAGCCAGAACAACTCTTGCTTTTTATGAACGCCTCTGGGAACTACTTGCATTGCCACCCAGACTTTGGGGCTGCGGGCTTTTCGGGCCACTCTATTCTCAAAAGCACCTTTTTTTCATATTTCCCAGCACCGGCCTCCAATATGCCGAACGTCCGGAGCTGACTCCCACAGCCAAGGTGGCAGCCAGAACAACTCTTGCTTTTTATGAACGCCTCTGGGAACTACTTGCATTGCCACCCAGACTTTGGGGCTGCGGGCTTTCCTGGCCACCCTATCCTCAAAAGCACCTTTTTTTCACTTTTTCCCAGCACCGGCCTCCAATATGCTGAACGTCCGGAGCTCACTCCCACAGCCAAGGTGGCAGCCAGAACAACTCTTGCTTTTTATTAACGCCTCTGGGAACTACTTGCATTGCCACCCAGACTTTGGGGCTGCGGGCTTTCCTGGCCACCCTATACTCAAAAGCACCTTTTTTTCACTTTTTCCCAGCACCGGCCTCCAATATGCCGAACGTCCTGGCCTTGTTCCCACAGCCAAGGTGGCAACCAGAACAACTCTTGCTTTTTATGAACGCCTCTGGGAACTACTTGCATTGCCACCCAGACTTTGGGGCTGCGGACTTTTCAGGCCACTGTATTCTCAAAAGCACCTTTTTTTCATATTTCCCAGCACCGGCCTCCAATATGCCGAACGTCCGGAGCTGACTCCCACAGCCAAGGTGGCAGCCAGAACAACTCTTGCTTTTTATGAACGCCTCTGGGAACTACTTGCATTGCCACCCAGACTTTGGGGCTGCGGGCTTTCCTGGCCACCCTATCCTCAAAAGCACCTTTTTTTCACTTTTCCCCATCACCGGCCTCCAATATGCCGAATGTCCGGAGCTGACTCCCACAGCCAAGGTGGCAGCCAGAACAACTCTTGCTTTTTATGAACGCCTCTGGGAACTACTTGCATTGCCACCCAGACTTTGGGGCTGCGGGCTTTCCTGGCCACCCTATCCTCAAAAGCACCTTTTTTTCACTTTTTTCCCAGCACTGGCTTTTAATATGCCGAACGTCCTGGCCTGGCTCCCACACCCAAGGTGGCAGCCAGAACAACTCCTGCTTTTTATGAACGCCTCTGGGAACTACTTGCATTGCCACCCAGACTTTGGGGCTGCGGGCTTTCCTGGCCACTCTATCCTCAAAAGCACCTTTTTTTCACTTTTTTCCCAGCACTGGCTTTTAATATGCCGAACGTCCTGGCCTGGCTCCCACAGCCAAGGTGGCAGCCAGAACAACTCTTGCTTTTTATGAACGCCTCTGGGAACTACTTGCATTGCCACCCAGACTTTGGGGCTGCGGGCTTTCCTGGCCACTCTATCCTCAAAAGCACCTTTTTTTCACTTTTTCCCAGCACCGGCCTCCAATATGCCGAACGTCCTGGCCTTCTTCCCACAGCCAAGGTGGCAGCCAGAACAACTCTTGCTTTTTATGAACGCCTCTGGGAACTACTTGCATTGCCACCCAGACTTTGGGGCTGCGGGCTTTCCTGGCCACCCTATCCTCAAAAGCACCTTTTTTTCACTTTTCCCCAGCACCGGCCTCCAATATGCCGAATGTCCGGAGCTGACTCCCACAGCCAAGGTGGCAGCAAGAACAACTCTTGCTTTTTATGAACGCCTCTGGGAACTACTTGCATTGCCACCCAGACTTTGGGGCTGCGGGCTTTCCTGGCCACTCTATCCTCAAAAGCACCTTTTTTTCACTTTTCCCCAGCACCGGCCTCCAATATGCCGAACGTCCGGAGCTGACGCCCACAGCCAAGGTGGCAGCCAGAACAACTCTTGCTTTTTATGAACGCCTCTGGGAACTACTTGCATTGCCACCCAGACTTTGGGGCTGCGGACTTTTCAGGCCACTGTATTCTCAAAAGCACCTTTTTTTCATATTTCCCAGCACCGGCCTCCAATATGCCGAACGTCCGGAGCTGACTCCCACAGCCAAGGTGGCAGCCAGAACAACTCTTGCTTTTTATGAACGCCTCTGGGAACTACTTGCATTGCCACCCAGACTTTGGGGCTGCGGGCTTTCCTGGCCACCCTATCCTCAAAAGCACCTTTTTTTCACTTTTCCCCATCACCGGCCTCCAATATGCCGAATGTCCGGAGCTGACTCCCACAGCCAAGGTGGCAGCCAGAACAACTCTTGCTTTTTATGAACGCCTCTGGGAACTACTTGCATTGCCACCCAGACTTTGGGGCTGCGGGCTTTCCTGGCCACCCTATCCTCAAAAGCACCTTTTTTTCACTTTTTTCCCAGCACTGGCTTTTAATATGCCGAACGTCCTGGCCTGGCTCCCACACCCAAGGTGGCAGCCAGAACAACTCCTGCTTTTTATGAACGCCTCTGGGAACTACTTGCATTGCCACCCAGACTTTGGGGCTGCGGGCTTTCCTGGCCACCCTATCCTCAAAAGCACCTTTTTTTCACTTTTTTCCCAGCACTGGCTTTTAATATGCCGAACGTCCTGGCCTGGCTCCCACAGCCAAGGTGGCAGCCAGAACAACTCTTGCTTTTTATGAACGCCTCTGGGAACTACTTGCATTGCCACCCAGACTTTGGGGCTGCGGGCTTTCCTGGCCACCCTATCCTCAAAAGCACCTTTTTTTCACTTTTTCCCAGCACCGGCCTCCAATATGCCGAACGTCCTGGCCTTCTTCCCACAGCCAAGGTGGCAGCCAGAACAACTCTTGCTTTTTATGAACGCCTC
The DNA here is from genome assembly GCF_964106895.1 of Numenius arquata. Lineage (NCBI taxonomy): Eukaryota > Metazoa > Chordata > Aves > Charadriiformes > Scolopacidae > Numenius > Numenius arquata. The sequence continues at coordinate 13,274,197 of NC_133615.1, forward strand.
TGGGAACTACTTGCATTGCCACCCAGACTTTGGGGCTGCGGGCTTGCCTGGCCACCCTATCCTCAAAAGCACCTTTTTTTCACTTTTCCCCAGCACCGGCCTCCAATATGCCGAATGTCCGGAGCTGACTCCCACAGCCAAGGTGGCAGCCAGAACAACTCTTGCTTTTTATGAACGCCTCTGGGAACTACTTGCATTGCCACCCAGACTTTGGGGCTGCGGGCTTTCCTGGCCACTCTATCCTCAAAAGCACCTTTTTTTCACTTTTTCCCAGCACCGGCCTCCAATATGCCGAACGTCCTGGCCTTGTTCCCACAGCCAAGGTGGCAGCCAGAACAACTCTTGCTTTTTATGAACGCCTCTGGGAACTACTTGCATTGCCACCCAGACTTTAGGGCTGCGGGCTTTCCTGGCCACTCTATTCTCAAAAGCACCTTTTTTTCATATTTCCCAGCACCGGCCTCCAATATGCCGAACGTCCGGAGCTGATGCCCACAGCAAAGGTGGCAGCCAGAACAACTCTTGCTTTTTATGAACGCCTCTGGGAACTACTTGCATTGCCACCCAGACTTTGGGGCTGCGGGCTTTCCTGGCCACCCTATCCTCAAAAGCACCTTTTTTTCACTTTTTCCCAGCACCGGCCTCCAATATGCCGAACGTCCTGGCCTGGCTCCCACAGCCAAGGTGGCAGCCAGAACAACTATTGCTTTTTATGAATGCCTCTGGGAACTACTTGCATTGCCACCCAGACTTTGGGGCTGCGGGCTTTCCTGGCCACTCTATCCTCAAAAGCACCTTTTTCTCATATTTCCCAGCACCGGCCTCCAATATGCCGAATGTCTGGAGCTGACTCCCACAGCCAAGGTGGCAGCCAGAACAACTCTTGCTTTTTATGAACGCCTCTGGGAACTACTTGCATTGCCACCCAGACTTTGGGGCTGCGGGCTTTCCTGGCCACCTTATCCTCAAAAGCACCTTTTTTTCACTTTTCCCCAGCACCGGCCTCCAATATGCCGAACGTCCTGGCCTGGCTCCCACAGCCAAGGTGGCAGCCAGAACAACTCTTGCTTTTTATTAACGCCTCTGGGAACTACTTAGATTGCCACCCAGACTTTGGGGCTGCGGGCTTTCCTGGCCACCCTATCCTCAAAAGCACCTTTATTTCACTTTTCCCCAGCACCGGCCTCCAATATGCCGAATGTCCGGAGCTGACTCCCACAGCCAAGGTGGCAGCCAGAACAACTCTTGCTTTTTATTAACGCCTCTGGGAACTACTTGCATTGCCACCCAGACTTTGGGGCTGCGGGCTTTCCTGGCCACTCTATCCTCAAAAGCACCTTTTTTTCACTTTTTCCCAGCACCGGCCTCCAATATGCTGAACGTCCTGGCCTTGTTCCCACAACCAAGATGGCAGCCAGAACAACTCTTGCTTTTTATGAACGCCTCTGGGAACTACTTGCATTGCCACCCAGACTTTGGGGCTGCGGGCTTTTCGGGCCACTCTATTCTCAAAAGCACCTTTTTTTCATATTTCCCAGCACCGGCCTCCAATATGCCGAATGTCCGGAGCTGACGCCCACAGCAAAGGTGGCAGCCAGAACAACTCTTGCTTTTTATGAACGCCTCTGGGAACTACTTGCATTGCCACCCAGACTTTGGGGCTGCGGGCTTTCCTGGCCACCCTATCCTCAAAAGCACCTTTTTTTCACTTTTTCCCAGCACCGGCCTCCAATATGCTGAACGTCCGGAGCTCACTCCCACAGCCAAGATGGCAGCCAGAACAACTCTTGCTTTTTATTAACGCCTCTGGGAACTACTTGCATTGCCACCCAGACTTTGGGGCTGCGGGCTTTCCTGGCCACCCTATCCTCAAAAGCACCTTTTTTTCACTTTTTCCCAGCAACGGCCTCCAATATGCCGAACGTCCTGGCCTTGTTCCCACAGCCAAGGTGGCAGCCAGAACAACTCTTGCTTTTTATGAACGCCTCTGGGAACTACTTGCATTGCCACCCAGACTTTGGGGCTGCGGGCTTTCCTGGCCACCCTATCCTCAAAAGCACCTTTTTTTCACTTTTCCCCAGCACCGGCCTCCAATATGCCGAACGTCCTGGCCTGGCTCCCACAGCCAAGGTGGCAGCCAGAACAACTCTTGCTTTTTATGAACGCCTCTGGGAACTACTTGCATTGCCACCCAGACTTTGGGGCTGCGGGCTTTCCTGGCCACTCTATCCTCAAAAGCACCTTTTTCTCATATTTCCCAGCACCGGCCTCCAATATGCCGAACGTCCGGAGCTGACACCCACAGCCAAGGTGGCAGCCAGAACAACTCTTGCTTTTTATGAACGCCTCTGGGAACTACTTGCATTGCCACCCAGACTTTGGGGCTGCGGACTTTTCAGGCCACTCTATTCTCAAAAGCACCTTTTTTTCATATTTCCCAGCACCGGCCTCCAATATGCCGAACGTCCGGAGCTGACTCCCACAGCCAAGGTGGCAGCCAGAACAACTCTTGCTTTTTATGAACGCCTCTGGGAACTACTTGCATTGCCACCCAGACTTTGGGGCTGCGGGCTTTCCTGGCCACCCTATCCTCAAAAGCACCTTTTTTTCACTTTTCCCCATCACCGGCCTCCAATATGCCGAATGTCCGGAGCTGACTCCCACAGCCAAGGTGGCAGCCAGAACAACTCTTGCTTTTTATGAACGCCTCTGGGAACTACTTGCATTGCCACCCAGACTTTGGGGCTGCGGGCTTTCCTGGCCACCCTATCCTCAAAAGCACCTTTTTTTCACTTTTTTCCCAGCACTGGCTTTTAATATGCCGAACGTCCTGGCCTGGCTCCCACAGCCAAGGTGGCAGCCAGAACAACTCTTGCTTTTTATGAACGCCTCTGGGAACTACTTGCATTGCCACCCAGACTTTGGGGCTGCGGGCTTTTCAGGCCACTCTATTCTCAAAAGCACCTTTTTTTCATATTTCCCAGCACCGGCCTCCAATATGCCGAACGTCCGGAGCTGATGCCCACAGCAAAGGTGGCAGCCAGAACAACTCTTGCTTTTTATGAACGCCTCTGGGAACTACTTGCATTGCCACCCAGACTTTGGGGCTGCGGGCTTTCCTGGCCACCCTATCCTCAAAAGCACCTTTTTTTCACTTTTCCCCAGCACCGGCCTCCAATATGCCGAACGTCCTGGCCTGGCTCCCACAGCCAAGGTGGCAGCCAGAACAACTATTGCTTTTTATGAATGCCTCTGGGAACTACTTGCATTGCCACCCAGACTTTGGGGCTGCGGGCTTTCCTGGCCACTCTATCCTCAAAAGCACCTTTTTCTCATATTTCCCAGCACCGGCCTCCAATATGCCGAATGTCTGGAGCTGACTCCCACACCCAAGGTGGCAGCCAGAACAACTCTTGCTTTTTATGAACGCCTCTGGGAACTACTTGCATTGCCACCCAGACTTTGGGGCTGCGGGCTTTCCTGGCCACCTTATCCTCAAAAGCACCTTTTTTTCACTTTTCCCCAGCACCGGCCTCCAATATGCCGAACGTCCTGGCCTGGCTCCCACAGCCAAGGTGGCAGCCAGAACAACTCTTGCTTTTTATTAACGCCTCTGGGAACTACTTAGATTGCCACCCAGACTTTGGGGCTGCGGGCTTTCCTGGCCACCCTATCCTCAAAAGCACCTTTTTTTCACTTTTCCCCAGCACCGGCCTCCAATATGCCGAATGTCCGGAGCTGACTCCCACAGCCAAGGTGGCAGCCAGAACAACTCTTGCTTTTTATTAACGCCTCTGGGAACTACTTGCATTGCCACCCAGACTTTGGGGCTGCGGGCTTTCCTGGCCACCCTATCCTCAAAAGCACCTTTTTTTCACTTTTTCCCAGCACCGGCCTCCAATATGCTGAACGTCCTGGCCTTGTTCCCACAACCAAGATGGCAGCCAGAACAACTCTTGCTTTTTATGAACGCCTCTGGGAACTACTTGCATTGCCACCCAGACTTTGGGGCTGCGGGCTTTTCGGGCCACTCTATTCTCAAAAGCACCTTTTTTTCATATTTCCCAGCACCGGCCTCCAATATGCCGAACGTCCGGAGCTGACGCCCACAGCAAAGGTGGCAGCCAGAACAACTCTTGCTTTTTATGAACGCCTCTGGGAACTACTTGCATTGCCACCCAGACTTTGGGGCTGCGGGCTTTCCTGGCCACCCTATCCTCAAAAGCACCTTTTTTTCACTTTTTCCCAGCACCGGCCTCCAATATGCTGAACGTCCGGAGCTCACTCCCACAGCCAAGGTGGCAGCCAGAACAACTCTTGCTTTTTATGAACGCCTCTGGGAACTACTTGCATTGCCACCCAGACTTTGGGGCTGCGGGCTTTCCTGGCCACCCTATACTCAAAAGCACCTTTTTTTCACTTTTTCCCAGCACCGGCCTCCAATATGCCGAACGTCCTGGCCTGGCTCCCACAGCCAAGGTGGCAGCCAGAACAACTCTTGCTTTTTATGAACGCCTCTGGGAACTACTTGCATTGCCACCCAGACTTTGGGGCTGCGGGCTTTCCTGGCCACCCTATCCTCAAAAGCACCTTTTTTTCACTTTTTCCCAGCACCGGCCTCCAATATGCCGAACGTCCGGAGCTGATGCCCACAGCAAAGGTGGCAGCCAGAACAACTCTTGCTTTTTATGAACGCCTCTGGGAACTACTTGCATTGCCACCAAGACTTTGGGGCTGCGGGCTTTCCTGGCCACCCTATCCTCAAAAGCACCTTTTTTTCACTTTTCCCCAGCACCGGCCTCCAATATGCCGAATGTCCGGAGCTGACTCCCACAGCCAAGGTGGCAGCCAGAACAACTCTTGCTTTTTATGAACGCCTCTGGGAACTACTTGCATTGCCACCCAGACTTTGGGGCTGCGGGCTTTCCTGGCCACTCTATCCTCAAAAGCACCTTTTTTTCACTTTTTCCCAGCACCGGCCTCCAATATGCCGAACGTCCTGGCCTTGTTCCCACAGCCAAGGTGGCAGCCAGAACAACTCTTGCTTTTTATGAACGCCTCTGGGAACTACTTGCATTGCCACCCAGACTTTGGGGCTGCGGGCTTTCCTGGCCACTCTGTCCTCAAAAGCACCTTTTTTTCACTTTTCCCCAGCACCGGCCTCCAATATGCCGAACGTCCGGAGCTGACGCCCACAGCCAAGGTGGCAGCCAGAACAACTCTTGCTTTTTATGAATGCCTCTGGGAACTACTTGCATTGCCACCCAGACTTTGGGGCTGCGGGCTTTTCAGGCCACTCTATTCTCAAAAGCACCTTTTTTTCATATTTCCCAGCACCGGCCTCCAATATGCCGAACGTCCGGAGCTGATGCCCACAGCAAAGGTGGCAGCCAGAACAACTCTTGCTTTTTATGAACGCCTCTGGGAACTACTTGCATTGCCACCCAGACTTTGGGGCTGCGGGCTTTCCTGGCCACCCTATCCTCAAAAGCACCTTTTTTTCACTTTTCCCCAGCACCGGCCTCCAATATGCCGAACGTCCTGGCCTGGCTCCCACAGCCAAGGTGGCAGCCAGAACAACTATTGCTTTTTATGAATGCCTCTGGGAACTACTTGCATTGCAACCCAGACTTTGGGGCTGCGGGCTTTCCTGGCCACTCTATCCTCAAAAGCACCTTTTTCTCATATTTCCCAGCACCGGCCTCCAATATGCCGAATGTCTGGAGCTGACTCCCACAGCCAAGGTGGCAGCCAGAACAACTCTTGCTTTTTATGAACGCCTCTGGGAACTACTTGCATTGCCACCCAGACTTTGGGGCTGCGGGCTTTCCTGGCCACCTTATCCTCAAAAGCACCTTTTTTTCACTTTTCCCCAGCACCGGCCTCCAATATGCCGAACGTCCTGGCCTGGCTCCCACAGCCAAGGTGGCAGCCAGAACAACTCTTGCTTTTTATTAACGCCTCTGGGAACTACTTAGATTGCCACCCAGACTTTGGGGCTGCGGGCTTTCCTGGCCACCCTCTCCTCAAAAGCACCTTTTTTTTACTTTTTCCCAGCACCGGCCTCCAATATGCCGAATGTCCGGAGCTGAATCCCACAGCCAAGGTGGCAGCCAGAACAACCCTTGCTTTTTATGAACGCCTCTGGGAACTACTTGCATTGCCACCCAGACTTTGGGGCTGCGGGCTTTCCTGGCCACCCTATCCTCAAAAGCACCTTTTTTTCACTTTTTTCCCAGCACTGGCTTTTAATATGCTGAACGTCCTGGCCTGGCTCCCACAGCCAAGGTGGCAGCCAGAACAACTCTTGCTTTTTATGAACGCCTCTGGGAACTCCTTGCATTGCCACCCAGACTTTGGGGCTGCGGGCTTTCCTGGCCACTCTATCCTCAAAAGCACCTTTTTTTCACTTTTTCCCAGCACCGGCCTCCAATAAGCCGAATGTCCGGAGTTGACTCCCACAGCCAAGGTGGCAGCCAGAACAACTCTTGCTTTTTATTAACGCCTCTGGGAACTACTTGCATTGCCACCCAGACTTTGGGGCTGCGGGCTTTCCTGGCCACCCTATCCTCAAAAGCACCTTTTTTTTCACTTTCTGCCAGCACCGGCCTCCAATATGCCGAACGTCCTGGCCTGGCTCCCACAGCCAAGGTGGAAGCCAGAACAACTCTTGCTTTTTATGAACGCCTCTGGGAACTACTTGCATTGCCACCCAGACTTTGGGGCTGCGGGCTTTTCGGGCCACTCTGTTCTCAAAAGCACCTTTTTTTCATATTTCCCAGCACCGGCCTCCAATATGCCGAACGTCCGGAGCTGACTCCCACAGCCAAGGTGGCAGCCAGAACAACTCTTGCTTTTTATGAACGCCTCTGGGAACTACTTGCATTGCCACCCAGACTTTGGGGCTGCGGGCTTTCCTGGCCACCCTATCCTCAAAAGTACCTTTTTTTCACTTTTCCCCAGCACCGGCCTCCAATATGCCGAATGTCCGGAGCTGATTCCCACAGCCAAGGTGGCAGCCAGAACAACTCTTGCTTTTTATGAACGCCTCTGGGAACTACTTGCATTGCCACCCAGACTTTGGGGCTGCGGGCTTTCCTGGCCACCCTGTCCTCAAAAGCACCTTTTTTTCACTTATCCCCAGCACCGGCCTCCAATATGCCGAACGTTTGGAGCTGACGCCCACAGCCAAGGTGGCAGCCAGAACAACTCTTGCTTTTTATTAACGCCTCTGGGAACTACTTGCATTGCCACCCAGACTTTGGGGCTGCGGGCTTTCCTGGCCACCCTATCCTCAAAAGCACCTTTTTTTTCACTTTCTGCCAGCACCGGCCTCCAATATGCCGAACGTCCTGGCCTGGCTCCCACAGCCAAGGTGGAAGCCAGAACAACTCTTGCTTTTTATGAACGCCTCTGGGAACTACTTGCATTGCCACCCAGACTTTGGGGCTGCGGGCTTTTCGGGCCACTCTGTTCTCAAAAGCACCTTTTTTTCATATTTCCCAGCACCGGCCTCCAATATGCCGAACGTCCGGAGCTGACTCCCACAGCCAAGGTGGCAGCCAGAACAACTCTTGCTTTTTATGAACGCCTCTGGGAACTACTTGCATTGCCACCCAGACTTTGGGGCTGCGGGCTTTCCTGGCCACCCTATCCTCAAAAGTACCTTTTTTTCACTTTTCCCCAGCACCGGCCTCCAATATGCCGAATGTCCGGAGCTGATTCCCACAGCCAAGGTGGCAGCCAGAACAACTCTTGCTTTTTATGAACGCCTCTGGGAACTACTTGCATTGCCACCCAGACTTTGGGGCTGCGGGCTTTCCTGGCCACCCTGTCCTCAAAAGCACCTTTTTTTCACTTATCCCCAGCACCGGCCTCCAATATGCCGAACGTTTGGAGCTGACGCCCACAGCCAAGGTGGCAGCCAGAACAACTCTTGCTTTTTATGAACGCCTCTTGGAAGTACTTGCATTGCCACCCAGACTTTGGGGCTGCGGGCTTTCCTGGCCACTCTATCCTCAAAAGCACCTTTTTTTCACTTTTTCCCAGCACCGGCCTCCAATATGCTGAACGTCCTGGCCTGGCTCCCACAGTCAAGGTGGCAGCCAGAACAACTCTTGCTTTTTATGAACGCCTCTGGGATCTACTTGCATTGCCACCCAGACTCTGGGGCTGCGGGCTTTCCTGGCCACCCTATCCTCAAAAGCACCTTTTTTTCACTTTTTTCCCAGCAGTGGATTTTAATATGCCAAACGTCCTGGCCTGGCTCCCACAGTCAAGGTGGCAGCCAGAACAACTCTTGCTTTTTATGAACGCCTCTGGGAACTACTTGCATTGCCACCCAGACTTTGGGGCTGCGGGCTTTCCTGGCCACCCTGTCCTCAAAAGCACCTTTTTTTCACTTTTTCCCAGCACCGGCCTCCAATATGCCGAATGTCCGGAGCTGACTCCCACAGCCAAGGTGGCAGCCAGAACAACCCTTGCTTTTTATGAACGCCTCTGGGAACTACTTGCATTGCCACCCAGACTTTGGGGCTGCGGGCTTTCCTGGCCACCCTATGCTCAAAAGCACCTTTTTTTTCACTTTCTGCCAGCACCGGCCTCCAATATGCCGAACGTCCTGGCCTGGCTCCCACAGCCAAGGTGGAAGCCAGAACAACTCTTGCTTTTTATGAACGCCTCTGGGAACTACTTGCATTGCCACCCAGACTTTGGGGCTGCGGGCTTTTCGGGCCACTCTGTTCTCAAAAGCACCTTTTTTTCATATTTCCCAGCACCGGCCTCCAATATGCCGAACGTCCGGAGCTGACTCCCACAGCCAAGGTGGCAGCCAGAACAACTCTTGCTTTTTATGAACGCCTCTGGGAACTACTTGCATTGCCACCCAGACTTTGGGGCTGCGGGCTTTCCTGGCCACCCTATCCTCAAAAGTACCTTTTTTTCACTTTTCCCCAGCACCGGCCTCCAATATGCCGAATGTCCGGAGCTGATTCCCACAGCCAAGGTGGCAGCCAGAACAACTCTTGCTTTTTATGAACGCCTCTGGGAACTACTTGCATTGCCACCCAGACTTTGGGGCTGCGGGCTTTTCGGGCCACTCTGTTCTCAAAAGCACCTTTTTTTCATATTTCCCAGCACCGGCCTCCAATATGCCGAACGTCCTGGCCTGGCTCCCACAGCCAAGGTGGCAGCCAGAACAACTCTTGCTTTTTATGAACGCCTCTGGGAACTACTTGCATTGCCACCCAGACTTTGGGGCTGCGGGCTTTCCTGGCCACCCTATCCTCAAAAGTACCTTTTTTTCACTTTTCCCCAGCACCGGCCTCCAATATGCCGAATGTCCGGAGCTGATTCCCACAGCCAAGGTGGCAGCCAGAACAACTCTTGCTTTTTATGAACGCCTCTGGGAACTACTTGCATTGCCACCCAGACTTTGGGGCTGCGGGCTTTCCTGGCCACCCTGTCCTCAAAAGCACCTTTTTTTCACTTATCCCCAGCACCGGCCTCCAATATGCCGAACGTTTGGAGCTGACGCCCACAGCCAAGGTGGCAGCCAGAACAACTCTTGCTTTTTATGAACGCCTCTTGGAAGTACTTGCATTGCCACCCAGACTTTGGGGCTGCGGGCTTTCCTGGCCACTCTATCCTCAAAAGCACCTTTTTTTCACTTTTTCCCAGCACCGGCCTCCAATATGCTGAACGTCCTGGCCTTGTTCCCACAGCCAAGGTGGCAGCCAGAACAACTCCTGCTTTTTATTAACGCCTCTGGGAACTACTTGCATTGCCACCCAGACTTTGGGGCTGCGGGCTTTCCTGGCCACCCTATCCTCAAAAGCACCTTTTTTTCACTTTTTTCCCAGCACCGGCCTCCAATATGCCGAACGTCCGGAGCTGACTCCTACAGCCAATGTGGCAGCCAGAACAACTCTTGCTTTTTATGAACGCCTCTGGGAACTACTTGCATTGCCACCCAGACTTTGGGGCTGCGGGCTTTCCTGGCCACCCTGTCCTCAAAAGCACCTTTTTTTCACTTTTTCCCAGCACCGGCCTCCAATATGCCGAACGTCCGGAGCTGACTCCCACAGCCAAGGTGGCAGCCAGAAGAACTCTTGCTTTTTATGAATGCCTCTGGGAACTACTTGCATTGCCACCCAGACTTTGGGGCTGCGGGCTTTCCTGGCCACCCTATCCTAAAAGCACCTTTTTTTCACTTTTTTTCCCAGCAGTGGCTTTTAATATGCCGAACGTCCTGGCCTGGCTCCCACAGCCAAGGTGGCAGCCAGAACAACTCTTGCTTTTTATGAACGCCTCTGGGAACTACTTGCATTGCCACCCAGACTTTGGGGCTGCGGGCTTTCCTGGCCACTCTGTCCTCAAAAGCACCTTTTTTTCACTTTTTCCCAGCACCGGCCTCCAATATGCCGAACGTCCGGAGCTGACGCCCACAGCCAAGGTGGAAGCCAGAACAACTCTTGCTTTTTATGAATGCCTCTGGGAACTACTTGCATTGCCACCCAGACTTTGGGGCTGCGGGCTTTCCTGGCCACCCTATCCTCAAAAGCACCTTTTTTTCACTTTTTCCCAGCACTGGCTTTTAATATGCCGAACGTCCTGGCCTGGCTCCCACAGTCAAGGTGGCAGCCAGAACAACTCTTGCTTTTTATGAACGCCTCTGGGATCTACTTGCATTGCCACCCAGACTCTGGGGCTGCGGGCTTTCCTGGCCACCCTATCCTCAAAAGCACCTTTTTTTCACTTTTTTCCCAGCAGTGGATTTTAATATGCCAAACGTCCTGGCCTGGCTCCCACAGTCAAGGTGGCAGCCAGAACAACTCTTGCTTTTTATTAACGCCTCTGGGAACTACTTGCATTGCCACCCAGACTTTGGGGCTGCGGGCTTTCCTGGCCACCCTATCCTCAAAAGCACCTTTTTTTTCACTTTCTGCCAGCACCGGCCTCCAATATGCCGAACGTCCGGAGCTGACTCCCACAGCCAAGCTGGCAGCCAGAACAACTCTTGCTTTTTATGAACGCCTCTGGGAACTACTTGCATTGCCACCCAGACTTTGGGGCTGCGGGCTTTCCTGGCCACCCTATCCTCAAAAGCACCTTTTTTTCACTTTTCCCCAGCACCGGCCTCCAATATGCCGAATGTCCGGAGCTGACTCCCACAGCCAAGGTGGCAGCCAGAACAACTCTTGCTTTTTAGGAACGCCTCTGGGAACTACTTGCATTGCCACCCAGACTTTGGGGCTGCGGGCTTTCCTGACCACCCTATCCTCAAAAGCACCTTTTTTTCACTTTTTCCCAGCAGTGGCTTTTAATATGCCGAACGTCCTGGCCTGGCTCCCACAGCCAAGGTGGCAGCCAGAACAACTCTTGCTTTTTAGGAACGCCTCTGGGAACTACTTGCATTGCCACCCAGACTTTGGGGCTGCGGGCTTTCCTGGCCACCCTATCCTCAAAAGCACCTTTTTTTTCACTTTTCCCCAGCACCGGCCTCCAATATGCCCAACGTCCTGGCCTGGCTCCCACATCCAAGGTGGCAGCCAGAACAACTCTTGCTTTTTATGAACGCCTCTGGGAACTACTTGCATTGCTACCCAGACTTTGGGGCTGCGGGCTTTTCGGGCCACTCTGTTCTCAAAAGCACCTTTTTTTCATATTTCCCAGCACCGGCCTCCAATATGCCGAACGTCCGGAGCTGACTCCCACAGCCAAGGTGGCAGCCAGAACAACTCTTGCTTTTTAGGAACGCCTCTGGGAACTACTTGCATTGCTACCCAGACTTTGGGGCTGCGGGCTTTTCGGGCCACTCTGTTCTCAAAAGCACCTTTTTTTCACTTTTCCCCAGCACCGGCCTCCAATATGCTGAACGTCCGGAGCTGACGCCCAGAGCCAAGGTGGCAGCCAGAACAACTCTTGCTTTTTATGAACGCCTCTGGGAACTACTTGCATTGCCACCCAGACTTTGGGGCTGCGGGCTTTCCTGGCCACTCTATCCTCAAAAGCACCTTTTTTTCACTTTTTCCCAGCACCGGCCTCAAATATGCCGAACGTCCTGGCCTTGTTCCCACACCCAAGGTGGCAGCCAGAACAACTCCTGCTTTTTATTAACGCCTCTGGGAACTACTTGCATTGCCACCCAGACTTTGGGGCTGCGGGCTTTCCTGGCCACCCTATCCTCAAAAGTACCTTTTTTTCACTTTTCCCCAGCACCGGCCTCCAATATGCCGAATGTCCGGAGCTGATTCCCACAGCCAAGGTGGCAGCCAGAACAACTCTTGCTTTTTATGAACGCCTCTGGGAACTACTTGCATTGCCACCCAGACTTTGGGGCTGCGGGCTTTCCTGGCCACCCTGTCCTCAAAAGCACCTTTTTTTCACTTATCCCCAGCACCGGCCTCCAATATGCCGAACGTTTGGAGCTGACGCCCACAGCCAAGGTGGCAGCCAGAACAACTCTTGCTTTTTATGAACGCCTCTTGGAAGTACTTGCATTGCCACCCAGACTTTGGGGCTGCGGGCTTTCCTGGCCACTCTATCCTCAAAAGCACCTTTTTTTCACTTTTTCCCAGCACCGGCCTCCAATATGCTGAACGTCCTGGCCTTGTTCCCACAGCCAAGGTGGCAGCCAGAACAACTCCTGCTTTTTATTAACGCCTCTGGGATCTACTTGCATTGCCACCCAGACTCTGGGGCTGCGGGCTTTCCTGGCCACCCTATCCTCAAAAGCACCTTTTTTTCACTTTTTTCCCAGCAGTGGATTTTAATATGCCAAACGTCCTGGCCTGGCTCCCACAGTCAAGGTGGCAGCCAGAACAACTCTTGCTTTTTATTAACGCCTCTGGGAACTACTTGCATTGCCACCCAGACTTTGGGGCTGCGGGCTTTCCTGGCCACCCTATCCTCAAAAGCACCTTTTTTTTCACTTTCTGCCAGCACCGGCCTCCAATATGCCGAACGTCCGGAGCTGACTCCCACAGCCAAGGTGGCAGCCAGAACAACTCTTGCTTTTTATGAACGCCTCTGGGAACTACTTGCATTGCCACCCAGACTTTGGGGCTGCGGGCTTTCCTGGCCACCCTATCCTCAAAAGCACCTTTTTTTCACTTTTCCCCAGCACCGGCCTCCAATATGCCGAATGTCCGGAGCTGACTCCCACAGCCAAGGTGGCAGCCAGAACAACTCTTGCTTTTTAGGAACGCCTCTGGGAACTACTTGCATTGCCACCCAGACTTTGGGGCTGCGGGCTTTCCTGACCACCCTATCCTCAAAAGCACCTTTTTTTCACTTTTTCCCAGCAGTGGCTTTTAATATGCCGAACGTCCTGGCCTGGCTCCCACAGCCAAGGTGGCAGCCAGAACAACTCTTGCTTTTTAGGAACGCCTCTGGGAACTACTTGCATTGCCACCCAGACTTTGGGGCTGCGGGCTTTCCTGGCCACCCTATCCTCAAAAGCACCTTTTTTTTCACTTTTCCCCAGCACCGGCCTCCAATATGCCCAACGTCCTGGCCTGGCTCCCACATCCAAGGTGGCAGCCAGAACAACTCTTGCTTTTTATGAACGCCTCTGGGAACTACTTGCATTGCTACCCAGACTTTGGGGCTGCGGGCTTTTCGGGCCACTCTGTTCTCAAAAGCACCTTTTTTTCATATTTCCCAGCACCGGCCTCCAATATGCCGAACGTCCGGAGCTGACTCCCACAGCCAAGGTGGCAGCCAGAACAACTCTTGCTTTTTAGGAACGCCTCTGGGAACTACTTGCATTGCCACCCAGACTTTGGGGCTGCGGGCTTTCCTGGCCACCCTATCCTCAAAAGCACCTTTTTTTCACTTTTCCCCAGCACCGGCCTCCAATATGCTGAACGTCCGGAGCTGACGCCCAGAGCCAAGGTGGCAGCCAGAACAACTCTTGCTTTTTATGAACGCCTCTGGGAACTACTTGCATTGCCACCCAGACTTTGGGGCTGCGGGCTTTCCTGGCCACTCTATCCTCAAAAGCACCTTTTTTTCACTTTTTCCCAGCACCGGCCTCAAATATGCCGAACGTCCTGGCCTTGTTCCCACACCCAAGGTGGCAGCCAGAACAACTCCTGCTTTTTATTAACGCCTCTGGGAACTACTTGCATTGCCACCCAGACTTTGGGGCTGCGGGCTTTCCTGGCCACCCTATCCTCAAAAGCACCTTTTTTTCACTTTTTTCCCAGCACTGGCTTTTAATATGCCGAACGTCCTGGCCTGGCTCCCACAGTCAAGGTGGCAGCCAGAACAACTCTTGCTTTTTATGAACGCCTCTGGGATCTACTTGCATTGCCACCCAGACTCTGGGGCTGCGGGCTTTCCTGGCCACCCTATCCTCAAAAGCACCTTTTTTTCACTTTTTTCCCAGCAGTGGATTTTAATATGCCAAACGTCCTGGCCTGGCTCCCACAGTCAAGGTGGCAGCCAGAACAACTCTTGCTTTTTATGAACGCCTCTGGGAACTACTTGCATTGCCACCCAGACTTTGGGGCTGCGGGCTTTCCTGGCCACTCTATCCTCAAAAGCACCTTTTTTTCATATTTCCCAGCACCGGCCTCCAATATGCCGAACGTCCTGGCCTTGTTCCCACAGCCAAGGTGGCAGCCAGAACAACTCTTGCTTTTTATGAACGCCTCTGGGAACTACTTGCATTGCCACCCAGACTTTGGGGCTGCCGGCTTTCCTGGCCACTCTATCCTCAAAAGCACCTTTTTTTTCACTTTTCCCCAGCACCGGCCTCCAATATGCCGAACGTCCTGGCCTTGTTCCCACACCCAAGGTGGCAGCCAGAACAACTCTTGCTTTTTATGAACGCCTCTGGGAACTACTTGCATTGCTACCCAGACTTTGGGGCTGCGGGCTTTTCGGGCCACTCTGTTCTCAAAAGCACCGTTTTTTCATATTTCCCAGCACCGGCCTCCAATATGCCGAACGTCCGGAGCTGACTCCCACAGCCAAGGTGGCAGCCAGAACAACTCTTGCTTTTTATGAACGCCTCTGGGAACTACTTGCATTGCCACCCAGACTTTGGGGCTGCGGGCTTTCCTGGCCACCCTATCCTCAAAAGCACCTTTTTTTCACTTTTCCCCAGCACCGGCCTCCAATATGCCGAATGTCCGGAGCTGATTCCCACAGCCAAGGTGGCAGCCAGAACAAATCTTGCTTTTTATGAACGCCTCTGGGAACTACTTGCATTGCCACCCAGACTTTGGGGCTGCGGGCTTTCCTGGCCACTCTATCCTCAAAAGCACCTTTTTTTCACTTTTTCCCAGCACCGGCCTCCAATATGCCGAACGTCCTGGCCTTGTTCCCACAACCAAGGTGGCAGCCAGAACAACTCTTGCTTTTTATGAATGCCTCTGGGAACTACTTGCATTGCCACCCAGACTTTGGGGCTGCGGGCTTTCCTGGCCACCCTGTCCTCAAAAGAACCTTTTTTTCACTTTTTCCCAGCACCGGCCTCCAATATGCCGAATGTCTGGAGCTGACTCCCACAGCCAAGGTGGCAGCCAGAACAACTCTTGCTTTTTATGAACGCCTCTGGGAACTACTTGCATTGCCACCCAGACTTTGGGGCTGCGGGCTTTCCTGGCCACTCTGTCCTCAAAAGCACCTTTTTTTCACTTTTTCCCAGCACCAGCCTCCAATATGCCGAATGTCCGGAGCTGACTCCCACAGCCAAGGTGGCAGCCAGAACAACTCTTGCTTTTTAGGAACGCCTCTGGGAACTACTTGCATTGCCACCCAGACTTTGGGGCTGCGGGCTTTCCTGGCCACCCTATCCTCAAAAGCACCTTTTTTTCACTTTTTTCCCAGCACTGGCTTTCAATATGCCGAACGTCCTGGCCTGGCTCCCACAGCCAAGGTGGCAGCCAGAACAACTCTTGCTTTTTATGAACGCCTCTGGGAACTACTTGCATTGCCACCCAGACTTTGGGGCTGCGGGCTTTCCTGGCCACCCTATCCTCAAAAGCACCTTTTTTTTCATATTTCCCCAGCACCGGCCTCCAATATGCCGAACGTCCTGGCCTGGCTCCCACATCCAAGGTGGCAGCCAGAACAACTCTTGCTTTTTATGAACGCCTCTGGGAACTACTTGCATTGCTACCCAGACTTTGGGGCTGCGGGCTTTTCGGGCCTCTCTGTTCTCAAAAGCACCTTTTTTTCATATTTCCCAGCACCGGCCTCCAATATGCCGAACGTCCGGAGCTGACTCCCACAGCCAAGGTGGCAGCCAGAACAACTCTTGCTTTTTATGAACGCCTCTGGGAACTACTTGCATTGCCACCCAGACTTTGGGGCTGCGGGCTTTCCTGGCCACCCTATCCTCAAAAGCACCTTTTTTTTTACTTTTCCCCAGCACCGGCCTCCAATATGCCGAATGTCCGGAGCTGATTCCCACAGCCAAGGTGGCAGCCAGAACAACTCTTGCTTTTTATGAACGCCTCTGGGAACTACTTGCATTGCCACCCAGACTTTGGGGCTGCGGGCTTTCCTGGCCACTCTATCCTCAAAAGCACCTTTTTTTCACTTTTTCCCAGCACCGGCCTCCAATATGCCGAACGTCCTGGCCTTGTTCCCACAACCAAGGTGGCAGCCAGAACAACTCTTGCTTTTTATGAATGCCTCTGGGAACTACTTGCATTGCCACCCAGACTTTGGGGCTGCGGGCTTTCCTGGCCACCCTGTCCTCAAAAGCACCTTTTTTTCACTTTTCCCCAGCACCGGCCTCCAATATGCCGAATGTCCGGAGCTGACTCCCACAGCCAAGGTGGCAGCC
This sequence comes from Numenius arquata, assembly GCF_964106895.1. Lineage (NCBI taxonomy): Eukaryota > Metazoa > Chordata > Aves > Charadriiformes > Scolopacidae > Numenius > Numenius arquata. The sequence continues at coordinate 13,291,001 of NC_133615.1, forward strand.
AGAACAACTCCTGCTTTTTATTAACGCCTCTGGGAACTACTTGCATTGCCACCCAGACTTTGGGGCTGCGGGCTTTCCTGGCCACCCTATCCTCAAAAGCACCTTTTTTTTCACTTTTTGCCAGCACCGGCCTCCAATATGCCAAACGTCCTGGCCTTGTTTCCACACCCCAGGTGGCAGCCAGAACAACTCTTGCTTTTTATGAATGCCTCTGGGAACTACTTGCATTGCCACCCAGACTTTGGGGCTGCGGGCTTTCCTGGCCACTCTGTCCTCAAAATCACCTTTTTTTCACTTTTTCCAAGCAGTGGCTTTTAATATGCCGAACATCCGGAGCTGACTCCCACACCCAAGGTGGCAGCCAGAACAACTCTTGCTTTTTATGAACGCCTCTGGGAACTACTTGCATTGCCACCCAGACTTTGGGGCTGCGGGCTTTCCTGGCCACTCTGTCCTCAAAAGCACCTTTTTTTCACTTTTTCCCAGCACCGGCCTCCAATATGCCGAATGTCCGGAGCTGACTCCCACACCCAAGGTGGCAGCCAGAACAACTCTTGCTTTTTATTAACGCCTCTGGGAACTACTTGCATTGCCACCCAGACTTTGGGGCTGCGGGCTTTCCTGGCCGCCCTATCCTCAAAAACACCTTTTTTTTCACTTTCTGCCAGCACCGGCCTCCAATATGCCGAACGTCCTGGCCTTGTTTCCACAGCCAAGGTGGAAGCCAGAACAACTCTTGCTTTTTATGAACGCCTCTGGGAACTACTTGCATTGCCACCCAGACTTTGGGGCTGCGAGCTTTTTGGGCCACTCTATCCTCAAAAGCACCTTTTTTTCATATTTCCCAGCACCGGCCTCCAATATGCCGAACGTCCTGGCCTGACTCCCACAGCCAAGGTGGCAGCCAGAACAACTCTTGCTTTTTATGAACGCCTCTGGGAACTACTTGCATTGCCACCCAGACTTTGGGGCTGCGGGCTTTCCTGGCCACCCTATCCTCAAAAGCACCTTTTTTTCACTTTTTTCCCAGCACTGGCTTTTAATATGCCGAACGTCCTGGCCTGGTTCCCACAGCCAAGGTAGCAGCCAGAACAACTCTTGCTTTTTATGAACGCCTCTGGGAACTACTTGCATTGCCACCCAGACTTTGGGGCTGCGGGCTTTCCTGGCCACCCTATCCTAAAAGCACCTTTTTTTCACTTTTTCCCAGCACCAGCCTCCAATATGCCGTATGTCCGGAGCTGACTCCCACAGCCAAGGTGGCAGCCAGAACAACTCTTGCTTTTTAGGAACGCCTCTGGGAACTACTTGCATTGCCACCCAGACTTTGGGGCTGCGGGCTTTCCTGGCCACCCTATCCTCAAAAGCACCTTTTTTTCACTTTTTTCCCAGCAATGGCTTTCAATATGCCGAACATCCTGGCCTGGCTCCCACAGCCAAGGTGGCAGCCAGAACAACTCTTGCTTTTTATGAACGCCTCTGGGAACTACTTGCATTGCCACCCAGACTTTGGGGCTGCGGGCTTTCCTGGCCACCCTATCCTCAAAAGCACCTTTTTTTTCATATTTCCCCAGCACCGGCCTCCAATATGCCGAACGTCCTGGCCTGGCTCCCACATCCAAGGTGGCAGCCAGAACAACTCTTGCTTTTTATGAACGCCTCTGGGAACTACTTGCATTGCCACCCAGACTTTGGGGCTGCGGGCTTTCCTGGCCACCCTATCCTCAAAAGCACCTTTTTTTTCACTTTTTGCCAGCACCGGCCTCCAATATGCCGAACGTCCTGGCCTTGTTCCCACACCCAAGGTGGCAGCCAGAACAACTCTTGCTTTTTATGAACGCCTCTGGGAACTACTTGCATTGCTACCCAGACTTTGGGGCTGCGGGCTTTTCGGGCCACTCTATTCTCAAAAGCACCTTTTTTTCATATTTCCCAGCACCGGCCTCCAATATGCCGAACGTCCGGAGCTGACTCCCACAGCCAAGGTGGCAGCCAGAACAACTCTTGCTTTTTATGAACGCCTCTGGGAACTACTTGCATTGCCACCCAGACTTTGGGGCTGTGGGCTTTCCTGGCCACCCTATCCTCAAAAGCACCTTTTTTTTTACTTTTCCCCAGCACCGGCCTCCAATATGCCGAATGTCCGGAGCTGATTCCCACAGCCAAGGTGGCAGCCAGAACAACTCTTGCTTTTTATGAACGCCTCTGGGAACTACTTGCATTGCCACCCAGACTTTGGGGCTGCGGGCTTTCCTGGCCACTCTATCCTCAAAAGCACCTTTTTTTCACTTTTTCCCAGCACCGGCCTCCAATATGCCGAACGTCCTGGCCTTGTTCCCACAACCAAGGTGGCAGCCAGAACAACTCTTGCTTTTTATGAATGCCTCTGGGAACTACTTGCATTGCCACCCAGACTTTGGGGCTGCGGGCTTTCCTGGCCACCCTGTCCTCAAAAGCACCTTTTTTTCACTTTTTCCCAGCACCGGCCTCCAATATGCCGAATGTCCGGAGCTGACTCCCACAGCCAAGGTGGCAGCCAGAACAACTCCTGCTTTTTATTAACGCCTCTGGGAACTACTTGCATTGCCACCCAGACTTTGGGGCTGCGGGCTTTCCTGGCCACCCTATCCTCAAAAGCACCTTTTTTTTCACTTTTTGCCAGCACCGGCCTCCAATATGCCAAACGTCCTGGCCTTGTTTCCACACCCAAGGTGGCAGCCAGAACAACTCTTGCTTTTTATGAATGCCTCTGGGAACTACTTGCATTGCCACCCAGACTCTGGGGCTGCGGGCTTTCCTGGCCACTCTGTCCTCAAAATCACCTTTTTTTCACTTTTTCCCAGCAGTGGCTTTTAATATGCCGAACATCCGGAGCTGACTCCCACACCCAAGGTGGCAGCCAGAACAACTCTTGCTTTTTATGAACGCCTCTGGGAACTACTTGCATTGCCACCCAGACTTTGGGGCTGCGGGCTTTCCTGGCCACTCTGTCCTCAAAAGCACCTTTTTTTCACTTTTTCCCAGCACCGGCCTCCAATATGCCGAATGTCCGGAGCTGACTCCCACACCCAAGGTGGCAGCCAGAACAACTCTTGCTTTTTATTAACGCCTCTGGGAACTACTTGCATTGCCACCCAGACTTTGGGGCTGCGGGCTTTCCTGGCCACTCTATCCTCAAAAGCACCTTTTTTTCATATTTCCCAGCACCGGCCTCCAATATGCCGAACGTCCTGGCCTGACTCCCACAGCCAAGGTGGCAGCCAGAACAACTCTTGCTTTTTATGAACGCCTCTGGGAACTACTTGCATTGCCACCCAGACTCTGGGGCTGCGGGCTTTCCTGGCCACCCTATCCTCAAAAGCACCTTTTTTTCACTTTTTTCCCAGCACTGGCTTTTAATATGCCGAACGTCCTGGCCTGGTTCCCACAGCCAAGGTAGCAGCCAGAACAACTCTTGCTTTTTATGAACGCCTCTGGGAACTACTTGCATTGCCACCCAGACTTTGGGGCTGCGGGCTTTCCTGGCCACCCTATCCTAAAAGCACCTTTTTTTCACTTTTTTCCCAGCAGTGGCTTTTAATATGCCGAACGTCCTGGCCTGGCTCCCACAGCCAAGGTGGCAGCCAGAACAACTCTTGCTTTTTATGAACGCCTCTGGGAACTACTTGCATTGCCACCCAGACTTTGGGGCTGCGGGCTTTCCTGGCCACTCTGTCCTCAAAAGCACCTTTTTTTCACTTTTTCCCAGCACCGGCCTCCAATATGCCGAACGTCCTGGCCTGGCTCCCACAGCCAAGGTGGCAGCCAGAAGAACTCCTGCTTTTTATTAACGCCTCTGGGAACTACTTGCATTGCCACCCAGACTTTGGGGCTGCGGGCTTTCCTGGCCACCCTATCCTCAAAAGCACCTTTTTTTCACTTTTTCCCAGCACTGGCTTTTAATATGCCGAACGTCCTGGCCTGGCTCCCACAGTCAAGGTGGCAGCCAGAACAACTCTTGCTTTTTATGAACGCCTCTGGGATCTACTTGCATTGCCACCCAGACTCTGGGGCTGCGGGCTTTCCTGGCCACCCTATCCTCAAAAGCACCTTTTTTTCACTTTTTTCCCAGCAGTGGATTTTAATATGCCAAACGTCCTGGCCTGGCTCCCACAGTCAAGGTGGCAGCCAGAACAACTCTTGCTTTTTCTGAACGCCTCTGGGAACTACTTGCATTGCCACCCAGACTTTGGGGCTGCGGGCTTTCCTGGCCACTCTATCCTCAAAAGCACCTTTTTTTTCACTTTTCCCCAGCACCGGCCTCCAATATGCCGAACGTCCTGGCCTTGTTCCCACAACCAAGGTGGCAGCCAGAACAACTCTTGCTTTTTCTGAACGCCTCTGGGAACTACTTGCATTGCCACCCAGACTTTGGGGCTGCGGGCTTTCCTGGCCACTCTATCCTCAAAAGCACCTTTTTTTTCACTTTTTCCCAGCACCGGCCTCCAATATGCCGAACGTCCTGGCCTTGTTCCCACAGCCAAGGTGGCAGCCAGAACAACTCTTGCTTTTTATGAACGCCTCTGGGAACTACTTGCATTGCCACCCAGAATTTGGGGCTGTGGGCTTTTCGGGCCACTCTGTTCTCAAAAGCACCTTTTTTTCACTTTTTCCCAGCACCGGCCTCCAATATGCCGAACGTCCTGGCCTGGCTCCCACGACCAAGGTGGCAGCCAGAACAACTCTTGCTTTTTATGAACGCCTCTGGGAACTACTTGCATTGCCACCCAGACTTTGGGGCTGCGGGCTTTCCTGGCCACCCTATCCTCAAAAGCACCTTTTTTTCACTTTTCCCCAGCACCGGCCTCCAATATGCCGAATGTCCGGAGCTGATTCCCACAGCCAAGGTGGCAGCCAGAACAACTCTTGCTTTTTATGAGCGCCTCTGGGAACTACTTGCATTGCCATCCAGACTTTGGGGCTGCGGGCTTTCCTGGCCACCCTATCCTCAAAAGCACCTTTTTTTCACTTTTTTCCCAGCAGTGGCTTTTAATATGCCGAACGTCCTGGCCTGGCTCCCACAGCCAAGGTGGCAGCCAGAACAACTCTTGCTTTTTATGAACGCCTCTGGGAACTACTTGCATTGCCACCCAGACTTTGGGGCTGCGGGCTTTCCTCGCCACCCTATCCTCAAAAGCACCTTTTTTTCACTTTTTTCCCAGCACTGGCTTTTAATATGCCGAACGTCCTGGCCTGGCTCCAACAGTCAAGGTGGCAGCCAGAACAACTCTTGCTTTTTATGAACGCCTCTGGGATCTACTTGCATTGCCACCCAGACTCTGGGGCTGCGGGCTTTTCGGGCCACTCTGTTCTCAAAAGCACCTTTTTTTCACTTTTTTCCCAGCAGTGGATTTTAATATGCCAAACGTCCTGGCCTGGCTCCCAGAGTCAAGGTGGCAGCCAGAACAACTCTTGCTTTTTATGAACGCCTCTGGGAACTACTTGCATTGCCACCCAGACTTTGGGGCTGCGGGCTTTCCTGGCCACTCTATCCTCAAAAGCACCTTTTTTTCATATTCCCCAGCACCGGCCTCCAATATGCCGAACGTCCTGGCCTTGTTCCCACACCCAAGGTGGCAGCCAGAACAACTCTTGCTTTTTATGAACGCCTCTGGGAACTACTTGCATTGCCACCCAGACTTTGGGGCTGCGGGCTTTCCTGGCCACCATGTCCTCAAAAGCACCTTTTTTTTCATATTCCCCAGCACCGGCCTCCAATATGCCGAACGTCCTGGCCTGGCTCCCACAGCCAAGGTGGCAGCCAGAACAACTCTTGCTTTTTATGAACGCCTCTGGGAACTACTTGCATTGCCACCCAGACTTTGGGGCTGCGGGCTTTCCTGGCCACCATGTCCTCAAAAGCACCTTTTTTTTCACTTTTCCCCAGCACCGGCCTCCAATATGCCGAACGTCCTGGCCTTGTTCCCACACCCAAGGTGGCAGCCAGAACAACCCTTGCTTTTTATGAACGCCTCTGGGAACTACTTGCATTGCCACCCAGACTTTGGGGCTGCGGGCTTTTCGGGCCACCCTATCCTCAAAAGCACCTTTTTTTCACTTTTTCCCAGCACCGGCCTCCAATATGCCGAACGTCCTGGCCTGGCTCCCACAGCCAAGGTGGCAGCCAGAACAACTCTTGCTTTTTATGAACGCCTCTGGGAACTACTTGCATTGCCACCCAGACTTTGGGGCTGCGGGCTTTCCTGGCCACCCTATCCTCAAAAGCACCTTTTTTTCACTTTTTTCCCAGCACTGGCTTTTAATATGCCGAACGTCCTGGCCTGGCTCCCACACCCAAGGTGGCAGCCAGAACAACTCTTGCTTTTTATGAACGCCTCTGGGAACTACTTGCATTGCCACCCAGACTTTGGGGCTGCGGGCTTTCCTGGCCACCCTATCCTCAAAAGCACCTTTTTTTCACTTTTTTCCCAGCAGTGGCTTTTAATATGCCGAACGTCCTGGCCTGGCTCCCACAGCCAAGGTGGCAGCCAGAACAACTCTTGCTTTTTATGAACGCCTCTGGGAACTACTTGCATTGCCACCCAGACTTTGGGGCTGCGGGCTTTCCTGGCCACCCTATCCTCAAAAGCACCTTTTTTTCACTTTTTTCCCAGCACTGGCTTTTAATATGCCGAACGTCCTGGCCTGGCTCCAACAGTCAAGGTGGCAGCCAGAACAACTCTTGCTTTTTATGAACGCCTCTGGGATCTACTTGCATTGCCACCCAGACTCTGGGGCTGCGGGCTTTTCGGGCCACTCTGTTCTCAAAAGCACCTTTTTTTCACTTTTTTCCCAGCAGTGGATTTTAATATGCCAAACGTCCTGGCCTGGCTCCCAGAGTCAAGGTGGCAGCCAGAACAACTCTTGCTTTTTATGAACGCCTCTGGGAACTACTTGCATTGCCACCCAGACTTTGGGGCTGCGGGCTTTCCTGGCCACTCTATCCTCAAAAGCACCTTTTTTTCATATTCCCCAGCACCGGCCTCCAATATGCCGAACGTCCTGGCCTTGTTCCCACACCCAAGGTGGCAGCCAGAACAACTCTTGCTTTTTATGAACGCCTCTGGGAACTACTTGCATTGCCACCCAGACTTTGGGGCTGCGGGCTTTCCTGGCCACCATGTCCTCAAAAGCACCTTTTTTTTCACTTTTCCCCAGCACCGGCCTCCAATATGCCGAACGTCCTGGCCTTGTTCCCACACCCAAGGTGGCAGCCAGAACAACTCTTGCTTTTTATGAACGCCTCTGGGAACTACTTGCATTGCCACCCAGACTTTGGGGCTGCGGGCTTTTCGGGCCACTCTGTTCTCAAAAGCACCTTTTTTTCATATTTCCCAGCACCGGCCTCCAATATGCCGAACGTCCGGAGCTGACTCCCACAGCCAAGGTGGCAGCCAGAACAACTCTTGCTTTTTATGAACGCCTCTGGGAACTACTTGCATTGCCACCCAGACTTTGGGGCTGCGGGCTTTTCGGGCCACCCTATCCTCAAAAGCAACTTTTTTTCACTTTTTTCCCAGCACCGGCCTCCAATATGCCGAACGTCCTGGCCTGGCTCCCACAGCCAAGGTGGCAGCCAGAACAACTCTTGCTTTTTATGAACGCCTCTGGGAACTACTTGCATTGCCACCCAGACTTTGGGGCTGCGGGCTTTCCTGGCCACCCTATCCTCAAAAGCACCTTTTTTTCACTTTTTTCCCAGCAGTGGCTTTTAATATGCCGAACGTCCTGGCCTGGCTCCCACACCCAAGGTGGCAGCCAGAACAACTCTTGCTTTTTATGAACGCCTCTGGGAACTACTTGCATTGCCACCCAGACTTTGGGGCTGCGGGCTTTCCTGGCCACCCTATCCTCAAAAGCACCTTTTTTTTCACTTTTCCCCAGCACCGGCCTCCAATATGCCGAACGTCCTGGCCTGGCTCCCACAGCCAAGGTGGCAGCCAGAACAACTCTTGCTTTTTATGAATGCCTCTGGGAACTACTTGCATTGGCACCCAGACTTTGGGGCTGCGGGCTTTCCTGGCCACCCTATCCTCAAAAGCACCTTTTTTTCACTTCTTTCCCAGCACCGGCCTCCAATATGCCGAACGTCCTGGCCTGGCTCCCACAGCCAAGGTGGCAGCCAGAACAACTCTTGCTTTTTCTGAACGCCTCTGGGAACTACTTGCATTGCCACCCAGACTTTGGGGCTGCGGGCTTTCCTGGCCACTCTATCCTCAAAAGCACCTTTTTTTTCACTTTTTCCCAGCACCGGCCTCCAATATGCCGAACGTCCTGGCCTTGTTCCCACAGCCAAGGTGGCAGCCAGAACAACTCTTGCTTTTTATGAACGCCTCTGGGAACTACTTGCATTGCCACCCAGAATTTGGGGCTGTGGGCTTTTCGGGCCACTCTGTTCTCAAAAGCACCTTTTTTTCATATTTCCCAGCACCGGCCTCCAATATGCCTAACGTCCGGAGCTGACTCCCACAGCCAAGGTGGCAGCCAGAACAACTCTTGCTTTTTATGAACGCCTCTGGGAACTACTTGCATTGCCACCCAGACTTTGGGGCTGCGGGCTTTCCTGGCCACCCTATCCTCAAAAGCACCTTTTTGTCACTTTTTCCCAGCACTGGCTTTTAATATGCCGAACGTCCTGGCCTGGCTCCCACAGTCAAGGTGGCAGCCAGAACAACTCTTGCTATTTATGAACGCCTCTGGGATCTACTTGCATTGCCACCCAGACTCTGGGGCTGCGGGCTTTCCTGGCCACCCTATCCTCAAAAGCACCTTTTTTTCACTTTTTTCCCAGCACTGGCTTTTAATATGCCGAACGTCCTGGCCTGGCTCCCACAGTCAAGGTGGCAGCCAGAACAACTCTTGCTTTTTCTGAACGCCTCTGGGAACTACTTGCATTGCCACCCAGACTCTGGGGCTGCGGGCTTTCCTGGCCACTCTATCCTCAAAAGCACCTTTTTTTCATATTTCCCAGCACCGGCCTCCAATATGCCGAACGTCCTGGCCTTGTTCCCACAGCCAAGGTGGCAGCCAGAACAACTCTTGCTTTTTCTGAACGCCTCTGGGAACTACTTGCATTGCCACCCAGACTTTGGGGCTGCGGGCTTTCCTGGCCACTCTATCCTCAAAAGCACCTTTTTTTTCACTTTTCCCCAGCACCGGCCTCCAATATGCCGAACGTCCTGGCCTTGCTCCCACAGCCAAGGTGGCAGCCAGAACAACTCTTGCTTTTTATGAACGCCTCTGGGAACTACTTGCATTGCCACCCAGAATTTGGGGCTGTGGGCTTTTCGGGCCACTCTGTTCTCAAAAGCACCTTTTTTTCATATTTCCCAGCACCGGCCTCCAATATGCCGAACGTCCGGAGCTGACTCCCACAGCCAAGGTGGCAGCCAGAACAACTCTTGCTTTTTATGAACGCCTCTGGGAACTACTTGCATTGCCACCCAGACTTTGGGGCTGCGGGCTTTCCTGGCCACCCTATCCTCAAAAGCACCTTTTTTTCACTTTTTCCCAGCACCGGCCTCCAATATGCCGAACGTCCTGGCCTGGCTCCCACGACCAAGGTGGCAGCCAGAACAACTCTTGCTTTTTAGGAACGCCTCTGGGAACTACTTGCATTGCCACCCAGACTTTGGGGCTGCGGGCTTTCCTGGCCACCCTATCCTCAAAAGCACCTTTTTTTCACTTTTTCCCAGCACCGGACTCCAATATGCCGAACGTCCTGGCCTGGCTCCCACAGCCAAGGTGGCAGCCAGAACAACTCTTGCTTTTTATGAACGCCTCTGGGAACTACTTGCATTGCCACCCAGACTTTGGGGCTGCGGGCTTTCCTGGCCACCCTATCCTCAAAAGCACCTTTTTTTCACTTTTTTCCCAGCAGTGGCTTTTAATATGCCGAACGTCCTGGCCTGGCTCCCACAGTCAAGGTGGCAGCCAGAACAACTCTTGCTTTTTATGAACGCCTCTGGGATCTACTTGCATTGCCACCCAGACTTTGGGGCTGCGGGCTTTCCTGGCCACCCTGTCCTCAAAAGCACCTTTTTTTTCACTTTTCCCCAGCACCGGCCTCCAATATGCCGAACGTCCTGGCCTTGTTCCCACACCCAAGGTGGCAGCCAGAACAGCTCTTGCTTTTTATGAACGCCTCTGGGAACTACTTGCATTGCCACCCAGACTTTGGGGCTGCGGGCTTTTCGGGCCACTCTGTTCTCAAAAGCACCTTTTTTTCATATTTCCCAGCACCGGCCTCCAATATGCCGAACGTCCGGAGCTGACTCCCACAGCCAAGGTGGCAGCCAGAACAACTCTTGCTTTTTATGAACGCCTCTGGGAACTACTTGCATTGCCACCCAGACTTTGGGGCTGCGGGCTTGTCGGGCCACCCTATCCTCAAAAGCAACTTTTTTTCACTTTTTCCCAGCACCGGCCTCCAATATGCCGAACGTCCTGGCCTGGCTCCCACAGCCAAGGTGGCAGCCAGAACAACTCTTGCTTTTTATGAACGCCTCTGGGAACTACTTGCATTGCCACCCAGACTTTGGGGCTGCGGGCTTTCCTGGCCACCCTATTCTCAAAAGCACCTTTTTTTCACTTTTCCCCAGCACCGGCCTCCAATATGCCGAATGTCCGGAGCTGATTCCCACAGCCAAGGTGGCAGCCAGAACAACTCTTGCTTTTTATGAACGCCTCTGGGAACTACTTGCATTGCCACCCAGACTTTGGGGCTGTGGGCTTTCCTGGCCACCCTGTCCTCAAAAGCACCTTTTTTTCACTTTTTCCCAGCACCGGCCTCCAATATGCCGAATGTCTGGAGCTGACTCCCACAGCCAAGGTGGCAGCCAGAACAACTCTTGCTTTTTATGAACGCCTCTGGGAACTACTTGCATTGCCACCCAGACTTTGGGGCTGCGGGCTTTCCTGGCCACTCTGTCCTCAAAAGCACCTTTTTTTCACTTTTTTCCCAGCACTGGCTTTTAATATGCCGAATGTCCGGAGCTGACTCCCACAGCCAAGGTGGCAGCCAGAACAACTCTTGCTTTTTATGAACGCCTCTGGGAACTACTTGCATTGCCACCCAGACTTTGGGGCTGCGTGCTTTCCTGGCCACTCTATCCTCAAAAGCACCTTTTTTTCACTTTTTCCCAGCACCGGCCTCCAATATGCCCAACGTCCTGGCCTTGTTCCCACAACCAAGGTGGCAGGCAGAACAACTCTTGCTTTTTATGAATGCCTCTGGGAACTACTTGCATTGCCACCCAGACTTTGGGGCTGCGGGCTTTCCTGGCCACCCTGTCCTCAAAAGCACCTTTTTTTCACTTTTTCCCAGCACCGGCCTCCAATATGCCGAACGTCCTGGCCTGGCTCCCACAGCCAAGGTGGCAGCCAGAACAACTCTTGCTTTTTATGAACGCCTCTGGGAACTACTTGCATTGCCACCCAGACTTTGGGGCTGCGGGCTTTCCTGGCCACCCTATCCTCAAAAGCACCTTTTTTTCACTTTTTTCCCAGCACTGGCTTTTAATATGCCGAACGTCCTGGCCTGGTTCCCACAGCCAAGGTGGCAGTCAGAACAACTCTTGCTTTTTATGAACGCCTCTGGGAACTACTTGCATTGCCACCCAGACTTTGGGGCTGCGGGCTTTCCTGGCCACCCTATCCTCAAAAGCACCTTTTTTTCACTTTTTTCCCAGCAGTGGCTTTTAATATGCCGAACGTCCTGCCCTGGCTCCCACAGCCAAGCTGGCAGCCAGAACAACTCTTGCTTTTTATGAACGCCTCTGGGAACTACTTGCATTGCCACCCAGACTTTGGGGCTGCGGGCTTTCCTGGCCACCCTATCCTCAAAAGCACCTATTTTTTCACTTTTCCCCAGCACCGGCCTCCAATATGCCGAACGTCCTGGCCTTGTTCCCACACCCAAGGTGGCAGCCAGAACAACTCTTGCTTTTTATGAACGCCTCTGGGAACTACTTGCATTGCCACCCAGACTTTGGGGCTGCGGGCTTTTCGGGCCACTCTATTCTCAAAAGCACCTTTTTTTCATATTTCCCAGCACCGGCCTCCAATATGCCGAACGTCCGGAGCTGACGCCCACAGCAAAGGTGGCAGCCAGAACAACTCTTGCTTTTTATGAACGCCTCTGGGAACTACTTGCATTGCCACCCAGACTTTGGGGCTGCGGGCTTTCCTGGCCACCCTATCCTCAAAAGCACCTTTTTTTCACTTTTTCCCAGCACTGGCCTCCAATATGCTGAACGTCCGGAGCTGACGCCCACAGCCAAGGTGGCAGCCAGAACAACTCTTGCTTTTTATGAACGCCTCTGGGAACTACTTGCATTGCCACCCAGACTTTGGGGCTGCGGGCTTTCCTGGCCACTCTATCCTCTAAAGCACCTTTTTTTCACTTTTTTCCCAGCACTGGCTTTTAATATGCCGAACGTCCTGGCCTGGCTCCCACACCCAAGGTGGCAGCCAGAACAGCTCTTGCTTTTTATGAACGCCTCTGGGAACTACTTGCATTGCCACCCAGACTTTGGGGCTGCGGGCTTTTCGGGCCACTCTGTTCTCAAAAGCACCTTTTTTTCATATTTCCCAGCACCGGCCTCCAATATGCCGAACGTCCGGAGCTGACTCCCACAGCCAAGGTGGCAGCCAGAACAACTCTTGCTTTTTATGAACGCCTCTGGGAACTACTTGCATTGCCACCCAGACTTTGGGGCTGCGGGCTTTTCGGGCCACTCTGTTCTCAAAAGCACCTTTTTTTCATATTTCCCAGCACCGGCCTCCAATATGCCGAACGTCCGGAGCTGACTCCCACAGCCAAGGTGGCAGCCAGAACAACTCTTGCTTTTTATGAACGCCTCTGGGAACTACTTGCATTGCCACCCAGACTTTGGGGCTGCGGGCTTGTCGGGCCACCCTATCCTCAAAAGCAACTTTTTTTCACTTTTTCCCAGCACCGGCCTCCAATATGCCGAACGTCCTGGCCTGGCTCCCACAGCCAAGGTGGCAGCCAGAACAACTCTTGCTTTTTATGAACGCCTCTGGGAACTACTTGCATTGCCACCCAGACTTTGGGGCTGCGGGCTTTCCTGGCCACCCTATCCTCAAAAGCACCTTTTTTTCACTTTTCCCCAGCACCGGCCTCCAATATGCCGAATGTCCGGAGCTGACTCCCACAGCCAAGGTGGCAGACAGAACAACTCTTGCTTTTTATGAACGCCTCTGGGAACTACTTGCATTGCCACCCAGACTTTGGGGCTGCGGGCTTTCCTGGCCACCCTATCCTCAAAAGCACCTTTTTTTTCACTTTTCCCCAGCACCGGACCCCAATATGCCGAACGTCCTGGCCTGGCTCCCACAGCCAAGGTGGCAGCCAGAACAACTCTTGCTTTTTATGAACGCCTCTGGGAACTACTTGCATTGCCACCCAGACTTTGGGGCTGCGGGCTTTCCTGGCCACCCTATCCTCAAAAGCACCTTTTTTTTCACTTTTTGCCAGCACCGGCCTCCAATATGCCGAACGTCCTGGCCTTGTTTCCACACCCAAGGTGGCAGCCAGAACAACTCTTGCTTTTTATGAATGCCTCTGGGAACTACTTGCATTGCCACCCAGACTCTAGGGCTGCGGGCTTTCCTGGCCACCTTATCCTCAAAAGCACCTTTTTTTCACTTTTCCCCAGCACCGGCCTCCAATATGCTGAATGTCCGGAGCTGACTCCCACAGCCAAGGTGGCAGCCAGAACAACTCTTGCTTTTTATGAACGCCTCTGGGAACTACTTGCATTGCCACCCAGACTTTGGGGCTGCGGGCTTTCCTGGCCACCCTATCCTCAAAAGCACCTTTTTTTCACTTTTTTCCCAGCACTGGCTTTTAATATGCCGAACATCCTGGCCTGGTTCCCACAGCCAAGGTGGCAGTCAGAACAACTCTTGCTTTTTATGAACGCCTCTGGGAACTACTTGCATTGCCACCCAGACTTTGGGGCTGCGGGCTTTCCTGGCCACCCTATCCTCAAAAGCACCTTTTTTTCACTTTTTTCCCAGCAGTGGCTTTTAATATGTAGAACGTCCTGCCCTGGCTCCCACAGCCAAGCTGGCAGCCAGAACAACTCTTGCTTTTTATGAACGCCTCTGGGAACTACTTGCATTGCCACCCAGACTTTGGGGCTGCGGGCTTTCCTGGCCACCCTATCCTCAAAAGCACCTATTTTTTCACTTTTCCCCAGCACCGGCCTCCAATATGCCGAACGTCCTGGCCTTGTTCCCACACCCAAGGTGGCAGCCAGAACAACCCTTGCTTTTTATGAACGCCTCTGGGAACTACTTGCATTGCCACCCAGACTTTGGGGCTGCGGGCTTTTCGGGCCACTCTATTCTCAAAAGCACCTTTTTTTCATATTTCCCAGCACCGGCCTCCAATATGCCGAACGTCTGGAGCTGACGCCCACAGCAAAGGTGGCAGCCAGAACAACTCTTGCTTTTTATGAACGCCTCTGGGAACTACTTGCATTGCCACCCAGACTTTGGGGCTGCGGGCTTTCCTGGCCACCCTATCCTCAAAAGCACCTTTTTTTCACTTTTTCCCAGCACTGGCCTCCAATATGCTGAACGTCTGGAGCTCACTCCCACAGCCAAGGTGGCAGCCAGAACAACTCTTGCTTTTTATGAACGCCTCTGGGAACTACTTGCATTGCCACCCAGACTTTGGGGCTGCGGGCTTTCCTGGCCACCCTATCCTCTAAAGCACCTTTTTTTCACTTTTTCCCAGCACCGGCCTCCAATATGCCGAACGTCCTGGCCTTGTTCCCACAGCCAAGGTGGCAGCCAGAACAACTCTTGCTTTTTATGAACGCCTCTGGGAACTACTTGCATTGCCACCCAGACTTTGGGGCTGCGGGCTTTCCTGGCCACCCTATCCTCAAAAGCACCTTTTTTTCACTTTTCCCCAGCACCGGCCTCCAATATGCCGAACGTCCTGGCCTGGCTCCCACAGCCAAGGTGGCAGCCAGAACAACTCTTGCTTTTTATGAACGCCTCTGGGAACTACTTGCATTGCCACCCAGACTTTGGGGCTGCGGGCTTTCCTGGCCACTCTATCCTCAAAAGCACCTTTTTTTCATATTTCCCAACACCCGCCTCCAATATGCCAAATGTCCGGAGCTGACTCCCACAGCCAAGGTGGCAGCCAGAACAACTCTTGCTTTTTATGAACGCCTCTGGGAACTACTTGCATTGCCACCCAGACTTTGGGGCTGCGGGCTTTCCTGGCCACTCTATCCTCAAAAGCACCTTTTTTTCATATTTCCCAGCACCGGCCTCCAATATGCCGAATATCCGGAGCTGACTCCCACACCCAAGGTGGCAGCCAGAACAACTCTTGCTTTTTATGAACGCCTCTGGGAACTACTTGCATTGCCACCCAGACTTTGGGGCTGCGGGCTTTCCTGGCCACCTTATCCTCAAAAGCACCTTTTTTTCACTTTTTTCCCAGCAGTGGCTTTTAATATGCCGAACGTCCTGGCCTGGTTCCCACAGCCAAGGTGGCAGCCAGAACAACTCTTGCTTTTTATGAACGCCTCTGGGAACTACTTGCATTGCCACCCAGACTTTGGGGCTGCGGGCTTTCCTGGCCACCCTATCCTCAAAAGCACCTTTTTTTCACTTTTTTCCCAGCACTGGCTTTTAATATGCCTAACGTCCTGGCCTGGTTCCCACAGCCAAGGTGGCAGTCAGAACAACTCTTGCTTTTTATGAACGCCTCTGGGAACTACTTGCATTGCCACCCAGACTTTGGGGCTGCGGGCTTTCCTGGCCACCCTATCCTCAAAAGCACCTTTTTTTCACTTTTTTTCCCAGCAGTGGCTTTTAATATGCCGAACGTCCTGCCCTGGCTCCCACACCCAAGGTGGCAGCCAGAACAACTCTTGCTTTTTATGAACGCCTCTGGGAACTACTTGCATTGCCACCCAGACTTTGGGGCTGCGGGCTTTTCGGGCCACTCTATTCTCAAAAGCACCTTTTTTTCATATTTCCCAGCACCGGCCTCCAATATGCCGAACGTCCGGAGCTGACGCCCACAGCAAAGGTGGCAGCCAGAACAACTCTTGCTTTTTATGAACGCCTCTGGGAACTACTTGCATTGCCACCCAGACTTTGGGGCTGCGGGCTTTTCGGGCCACTCTATTCTCAAAAGCACCTTTTTTTCACTTTTTCCCAGCACCGGCCTCCAATATGCTGAACGTCCGGAGCTGACTCCCACAGCCAAGGTGGCAGCCAGAACAACTCTTGCTTTTTATTAACGCCTCTGGGAACTACTTGCATTGCCACCCAGACTTTGGGGCTGCGGGCTTTCCTGGCCACCCTATCCTCAAAAGCACCTTTTTTTTCACTTTTCCCCAGCACCGGCCTCCAATATGCCGAACGTCCTGGCCTTGTTCCCACACCCAAGGTGGCAGCCAGAACAACTCTTGCTTTTTATGAACGCCTCTGGGAACTACTTGCATTGCCACCCAGACTTTGGGGCTGCGGGCTTTTCGGGCCACCCTATCCTCAAAAGCACCTTTTTTTCATATTTCCCAGCACCGGCCTCCAATATGCCGAACGTCCGGAGCTGACGCCCACAGCAAAGGTGGCAGCCAGAACAACTCTTGCTTTTTATGAACGCCTCTGGGAACTACTTGCATTGCCACCCAGACTTTGGGGCTGCGGGCTTTCCTGGCCACCCTATCCTCAAAAGCACCTTTTTTTCACTTTTTCCCAGCACCGGCCTCCAATATGCCGAACGTCCGGAGCTCACTCCCACAGCCAAGGTGGCAGCCAGAACAACTCTTGCTTTTTATTAACGCCTCTGGGAACTACTTGCATTGCCACCCAGACTTTGGGGCTGCGGGCTTTCCTGGCCACTCTATCTTCAAAAGCACCTTTTATTCACATTTTCCCAGCACCGGCCTCCAATATGCCGAACGTCCTGGCCTTGTTCCCACAGCCAAGGTGGCAGCCAGAACAACTCTTGCTTTTTATGAACGCCTCTGGGAACTACTTGCATTGCCACCGAGACTTTGGGGCTGCGGGCTTTCCTGGCCACTCTATCCTCAAAAGCACCTTTTTTTCATATTTCCCAGCACCGGCCTCCAATATGACGAATGTCTGGAGCTGACTCCCACAGCCAAGGTGGCAGCCAGAACAACTCTTGCTTTTTATGAATGCCTCTGGGAACTACTTGCATTGCCACCCAGACTTTGGGGCTGCGGGCTTTCCTGGCCACCTTATCCTCAAAAGCACCTTTTTTTCACTTTTCCCCAGCACCGGCCTCCAATATGCCGAACGTCCTGGCCTGGCTCCCACAGCCAAGGTGGCAGCCAGAACAACTCTTGCTTTTTATGAACGCCTCTGGGAACTACTTGCATTGCCACCCAGACTTTGGGGCTGCGGGCTTTCCTGGCCACCCTGTCCTCAAAAGCACCTTTTCTTCACTTTTTCCCAGCACCGGCCTCCAATATGCCGAACGTCCTGGCCTAGCTCCCACATCCAAGGTGGCAGCCAGAACAACTCTTGCTTTTTATGAACGCCTCTGGGAACTACTTGCATTGCCACCCAGACTTTGGGGCTACCGGCTTTCATGGCCACCCTATCCTCAAAAGCACCTTTTTTTCACTTTTTTCCCAGCACTGGCTTTTAATATGCCGAACGTCCTGGCCTGGCTCCCACACCCAAGGTGGCAGCCAGAACAACTCTTGCTTTTTATGAACGCCTCTGGGAACTACTTGCATTGCCACCCAGACTTTGGGGCTGCGGGCTTTCCTGGCCACCCTATCCTCAAAAGCACCTTTTTTTCACTTTTCCCCAGCACCGGCCTCCAATATGCCGAACGTCCTGGCCTGGCTCCCACAGCCAAGGTGGCAGCCAGAACAACTCTTGCTTTTTATGAACGCCTCTGGGAACTACTTGCATTGCCACCCAGACTTTGGGGCTGCGGGCTTTCCTGGCCACCCTATCCTCAAAAGCACCTTTTTTTCACTTTTTTCCCAGCACTGGCTTTTAATATGCCTAACGTCCTGGCCTGGTTCCCACAGCCAAGGTGGCAGTCAGAACAACTCTTGCTTTTTATGAACGCCTCTGGGAACTACTTGCATTGCCACCCAGACTTTGGGGCTGCGGGCTTTTCGGGCCACTCTATTCTCAAAAGCACCTTTTTTTCATATTTCCCAGCACCGGCCTCCAATATGCCGAACGTCCGGAGCTGACGCCCACAGCAAAGGTGGCAGCCAGAACAACTCTTGCTTTTTATGAACGCCTCTGGGAACTACTTGCATTGCCACCCAGACTTTGGGGCTGCGGGCTTTCCTGGCCACTCTATCCTCAAAAGCACCTTTTTTTCACTTTTTTCCCAGCACTGGCTTTTAATATGCCGAACGTCCTGGCCTGGCTCCCACACCCAAGGTGGCAGCCAGAACAACTCTTGCTTTTTATGAACGCCTCTGGGAACTACTTGCATTGCCACCCAGACTTTGGGGCTGCGGGCTTTCCTGGCCACCCTATCCTCAAAAGCACCTTTTTTTCACTTTTCCCCAGCACCGGCCTCCAATATGCCGAACGTCCTGGCCTGGCTCCCACATCCAAGGTGGCAGCCAGAACAACTCTTGCTTTTTATGAACGCCTCTGGGAACTACTTGCATTGCCACCCAGACTTTGGGGCTGCGGGCTTTTCGGGCCACCCTATCCTCAAAAGCACCTTTTTTTCATATTTCCCAGCACCGGCCTCCAATATGCCGAACGTCCGGAGCTGACGCCCACAGCAAAGTTGGCAGCCATAACAACTCTTGCTTTTTATGAACGCCTCTGGGAACTACTTGCATTGCCACCCAGACTTTGGGGCTGCGGGCTTTCCTGGCCACCCTATCCTCAAAAGCACCTTTTTTTCACTTTTTCCCAGCACCGGCCTCCAATATGCCGAACGTCCGGAGCTCACTCCCACAGCCAAGGTGGCAGCCAGAACAACTCTTGCTTTTTATTAACGCCTCTGGGAACTACTTGCATTGCCACCCAGACTTTGGGGCTGCGGGCTTTCCTGGCCACTCTATCTTCAAAAGCACCTTTTATTCACATTTTCCCAGCACCGGCCTCCAATATGCCGAACGTCCTGGCCTTGTTCCCACAGCCAAGGTGGCAGCCAGAACAACTCTTGCTTTTTATGAACGCCTCTGGGAACTACTTGCATTGCCACCGAGACTTTGGGGCTGCGGGCTTTCCTGGCCACTCTATCCTCAAAAGCACCTTTTTTTCATATTTCCCAGCACCGGCCTCCAATATGACGAATGTCTGGAGCTGACTCCCACAGCCAAGGTGGCAGCCAGAACAACTCTTGCTTTTTATGAATGCCTCTGGGAACTACTTGCATTGCCACCCAGACTTTGGGGCTGCGGGCTTTCCTGGCCACCTTATCCTCAAAAGCACCTTTTTTTCACTTTTCCCCAGCACCGGCCTCCAATATGCCGAACGTCCTGGCCTGGCTCCCACAGCCAAGGTGGCAGCCAGAACAACTCTTGCTTTTTATGAACGCCTCTGGGAACTACTTAGATTGCCACCCAGACTTTGGGGCTGCGGGCTTTCCTGGCCACCCTGTCCTCAAAAGCACCTTTTCTTCACTTTTTCCCAGCACCGGCCTCCAATATGCCGAACGTCCTGGCCTGGCTCCCACATCCAAGGTGGCAGCCAGAACAACTCTTGCTTTTTATGAACGCCTCTGGGAACTACTTGCATTGCCACCCAGACTTTGGGGCTACCGGCTTTCATGGCCACCCTATCCTCAAAAGCACCTTTTTTTCACTTTTTTCCCAGCACTGGCTTTTAATATGCCGAACGTCCTGGCCTGGCTCCCACACCCAAGGTGGCAGCCAGAACAACTCTTGCTTTTTATGAACGCCTCTGGGAACTACTTGCATTGCCACCCAGACTTTGGGGCTGCGGGCTTTCCTGGCCACCCTATCCTCAAAAGCACCTTTTTTTCACTTTTCCCCAGCACCGGCCTCCAATATGCCGAACGTCCTGGCCTGGCTCCCACAGCCAAGGTGGCAGCCAGAACAACTCTTGCTTTTTATGAACGCCTCTGGGAACTACTTGCATTGCCACCCAGACTTTGGGGCTGCGGGCTTTCCTGGCCACCCTATCCTCAAAAGCACCTTTTTTTCACTTTTTTCCCAGCACTGGCTTTTAATATGCCTAACGTCCTGGCCTGGTTCCCACACCCAAGGTGGCAGTCAGAACAACTCTTGCTTTTTATGAACGCCTCTGGGAACTACTTGCATTGCCACCCAGACTTTGGGGCTGCGGGCTTTCCTGGCCACCCTATCCTCAAAAGCACCTTTTTTTCACTTTTTTTCCCAGCAGTGGCTTTTAATATGCCGAACGTCCTGCCCTGGCTCCCACACCCAAGGTGGCAGCCAGAACAACTCTTGCTTTTTATGAACGCCTCTGGGAACTACTTGCATTGCCACCCAGACTTTGGGGCTGCGGGCTTTTCGGGCCACTCTATTCTCAAAAGCACCTTTTTTTCATATTTCCCAGCACCGGCCTCCAATATGCCGAACGTCCGGAGCTGACGCCCACAGCAAAGGTGGCAGCCAGAACAACTCTTGCTTTTTATGAACGCCTCTGGGAACTACTTGCATTGCCACCCAGACTTTGGGGCTGCGGGCTTTCCTGGCCACTCTATCCTCAAAAGCACCTTTTTTTCACTTTTTTCCCAGCACTGGCTTTTAATATGCCTAACGTCCTGGCCTGGTTCCCACAGCCAAGGTGGCAGTCAGAACAACTCTTGCTTTTTATGAACGCCTCTGGGAACTACTTGCATTGCCACCCAGACTTTGGGGCTGCGGGCTTTCCTGGCCACCCTATCCTCAAAAGCACCTTTTTTTCACTTTTTTTCCCAGCACCGGCCTCCAATATGCCGAACGTCCTGGCCTTGTTCCCACACCCAAGGTGGCAGCCAGAACAACCCTTGCTTTTTATGAACGCCTCTGGGAACTACTTGCATTGCCACCCAGACTTTGGGGCTGCGGGCTTTTCGGGCCACTCTATTCTCAAAAGCACCTTTTTTTCATATTTCCCAGCACCGGCCTCCAATATGCCGAACGTCCGGAGCTGACGCCCACAGCAAAGGTGGCAGCCAGAACAACTCTTGCTTTTTATGAACGCCTCTGGGAACTACTTGCATTGCCACCCAGACTTTGGGGCTGCGGGCTTTCCTGGCCACCCTATCCTCAAAAGCACCTTTTTTTCACTTTTTCCCAGCACCGGCCTCCAATATGCTGAACGTCCGGAGCTCACTCCCACAGCCAAGGTGGCAGCCAGAACAACTCTTGCTTTTTATGAACGCCTCTGGGAACTACTTGCATTGCCACCCAGACTTTGGGGCTGCGGGCTTTCCTGGCCACCCTATCCTCAAAAGCACCGTTTTTTCATATTTCCCAGCACCGGCCTCCAATATGCCGAATGTCCGGAGCTGACTCCCACACCCAAGGTGGCAGCCAGAACAACTCTTGCTTTTTATGAACGCCTCTGGGAACTACTTGCATTGCCACCCAGACTTTGGGGCTGCGGGCTTTCCTGGCCACCCTATCCTCAAAAGCACCTTTTTTTTCACTTTTCCCCAGCACCGGCCTCCAATATGCCGAACGTCCTGGCCTGGCTCCCACATCCAAGGTGGCAGCCAGAACAACTCTTGCTTTTTATGAACGCCTCTGGGAACTACTTGCATTGCCACCCAGACTTTGGGGCTGCGGGCTTTTCAGGCCACCCTATCCTCAAAAGCACCTTTTTTTCATATTTCCCAGCACCGGCCTCCAATATGCCGAACGTCCGGAGCTGACGCCCACAGCAAAGTTGGCAGCCATAACAACTCTTGCTTTTTATGAACGCCTCTGGGAACTACTTGCATTGCCACCCAGACTTTGGGGCTGCGGGCTTTCCTGGCCACCCTATCCTCAAAAGCACCTTTTTTTCACTTTTTCCCAGCACCGGCCTCCAATATGCCGAACGTTGGGAGCTCACTCCCACAGCCAAGGTGGCAGCCAGAACAACTCTTGCTTTTTATTAACGCCTCTGGGAACTACTTGCATTGCCACCCAGACTTTGGGGCTGCGGGCTTTCCTGGCCACTCTATCTTCAAAAGCACCTTTTATTCACATTTTCCCAGCACCGGCCTCCAATATGCCGAACGTCCTGGCCTTGTTCCCACAGCCAAGGTGGCAGCCAGAACAACTCTTGCTTTTTATGAACGCCTCTGGGAACTACTTGCATTGCCACCCAGACTTTGGGGCTGCGGGCTTTCCTGGCCACTCTATCCTCAAAAGCACCTTTTTTTCATATTTCCCAGCACCGGCCTCCAATATGACGAATGTCTGGAGCTGACTCCCACAGCCAAGGTGGCAGCCAGAACAACTCTTGCTTTTTATGAATGCCTCTGGGAACTACTTGCATTGCCACCCAGACTTTGGGGCTGCGGGCTTTCCTGGCCACCTTATCCTCAAAAGCACCTTTTTTTCACTTTTCCCCAGCACCGGCCTCCAATATGCCGAACGTCCTGGCCTGGCTCCCACAGCCAAGGTGGCAGCCAGAACAACTCTTGCTTTTTATGAACGCCTCTGGGAACTACTTAGATTGCCACCCAGACTTTGGGGCTGCGGGCTTTCCTGGCCACCCTGTCCTCAAAAGCACCTTTTCTTCACTTTTTCCCAGCACCGGCCTCCAATATGCCGAACGTCCTGGCCTGGCTCCCACAGCCAAGGTGGCAGCCAGAACAACTCTTGCTTTTTATGAACGCCTCTGGGAACTACTTGCATTGCCACCCAGACTTTGGGGCTGCGGGCTTTCCTGGCCACCCTATCCTCAAAAGCACCTTTTTTTCACTTTTTTCCCAGCACCGGCCTCCAATATGCCGAACGTCCTGGCCTTGTTCCCACACCCAAGGTGGCAGCCAGAACAACTCTTGCTTTTTATGAACGCCTCTGGGAACTACTTGCATTGCCACCCAGACTTTGGGGCTGCGGGCTTTTCGGGCCACTCTATTCTCAAAAGCACCTTTTTTTCATATTTCCCAGCACCGGCCTCCAATATGCCGAACGTCCGGAGCTGACGCCCACAGCAAAGGTGGCAGCCAGAACAACTCTTGCTTTTTATGAACGCCTCTGGGAACTACTTGCATTGCCACCCAGACTTTGGGGCTGCGGGCTTTCCTGGCCACCCTATCCTCAAAAGCACCTTTTTTTCACTTTTTCCCAGCACCGGCCTCCAATATGCTGAACGTCCGGAGCTCACACCCACAGCCAAGGTGGCAGCCAGAACAACTCTTGCTTTTTATGAACGCCTCTGGGAACTACTTGCATTGCCACCCAGACTTTGGGGCTGCGGGCTTTCCTGGCCACCCTATCCTCAAAAGCACCTTTTTTTCACTTTTTCCCAGCACCGGCCTCCAATATGCCGAACGTCCCGGCCTTGTTCCCACAGCCAAGGTGGCAGCCAGAACAACTCTTGCTTTTTATGAACGCCTCTGGGAACTACTTGCATTGCCACCCAGACTTTGGGGCTGCGGGCTTTCCTGGCCACCCTATCCTCAAAAGCACCTTTTTTTCACTTTTTCCCAGCACCGGCCTCCAATATGCCGAACGTTCGGAGCTCACTCCCACAGCCAAGGTGGCAGCCAGAACAACTCTTGCTTTTTATGAACGCCTCTGGGAACTACTTGCATTGCCACCCAGACTTTGGGGCTGCGGGCTTTCCTGGCCACTCTATCCTCAAAAGCACCTTTTTTTCATATTTCCCAACACCCGCCTCCAATATGCCGAATGTCCGGAGCTGACTCCCACAGCCAAGGTGGCAGCCAGAACAACTCTTGCTTTTTATGAACGCCTCTGGGAACTACTTGCATTGCCACCCAGACTTTGGGGCTGCGGGCTTTCGTGGCCACTCTATCCTCAAAAGCACCTTTTTTTCATATTTCCCAGCACCGGCCTCCAATATGCCGAATGTCCGGAACTGACTCCCACAGCCAAGGTGGCAGCCAGAACAACTCTTGCTTTTTATGAACGCCTCTGGGAACTACTTGCATTGCCACCCAGACTTTGGGGCTGCGGGCTTTCCTGGCCACCCTGTCCTCAAAAGCACCTTTTTTTTTCACTTTTT
Organism: Numenius arquata; assembly: GCF_964106895.1. Lineage (NCBI taxonomy): Eukaryota > Metazoa > Chordata > Aves > Charadriiformes > Scolopacidae > Numenius > Numenius arquata. Next base: position 13,315,220 of record NC_133615.1, read on the forward strand.
CCCAGCACCGGCCTCCAATATGCCGAATGTCCGGAGATGACTCCCATACCCAAGGTGGCAGCCAGAACAACTCCTGCTTTTTATGAACGCCTCTGGGAACTACTTGCATTGCCACCCAGACTTTGGGGCTGCGGGCTTTCCTGGCCACCCTATCCTCAAAAGCACCTTTTTTTTCACTTTTCCCCAGCACCGGCCTCCAATATGCCGAACGTCCTGGCCTGGCTCCCACATCCAAGGTGGCAGCCAGAACAACTCTTGCTTTTTATGAACGCCTCTGGGAACTACTTGCATTGCCACCCAGACTTTGGGGCTGCGGGCTTTTCGGGCCACCCTATCCTCAAAAGCACCTTTTTTTCATATTTCCCAGCACCGGCCTCCAATATGCTGAACGTCCGGAGCTGACGCCCACAGCAAAGTTGGCAGCCATAACAACTCTTGCTTTTTATGAACGCCTCTGGGAACTACTTGCATTGCCACCCAGACTTTGGGGCTGCGGGCTTTCCTGGCCACCCTATCCTCAAAAGCACCTTTTTTTCACTTTTTCCCAGCACCGGCCTCCAATATGCCGAACGTCCGGAGCTCACTCCCACAGCCAAGGTGGCAGCCAGAACAACTCTTGCTTTTTATGAATGCCTCTGGGAACTACTTGCATTGCCACCCAGACTTTGGGGCTGCGGGCTTTCCTGGCCACTCTATCTTCAAAAGCACCTTTTATTCACATTTTCCCAGCACCGGCCTCCAATATGCCGAACGTCCTGGCCTTGTTCCCACAGCCAAGGTGGCAGCCAGAACAACTCTTGCTTTTTATGAACGCCTCTGGGAACTACTTGCATTGCCACCCAGACTTTGGGGCTGCGGGCTTTCCTGGCCACCCTATACTCAAAAGCACCTTTTTTTCACTTTTCCCCAGCACCGGCCTCCAATATGCCGAACGTCCTGGCCTGGCTCCCACAGCCAAGGTGGCAGCCAGAACAACTCTTGCTTTTTATGAATGCCTCTGGGAACTACTTGCATTGCCACCCAGACTTTGGGGCTGCGGGCTTTCCTGGCCACTCTATCCTCAAAAGCACCTTTTTTTCATATTTCCCAGCACCGGCCTCCAATATGACGAATGTCTGGAGCTGACTCCCACAGCCAAGGTGGCAGTCAGAACAACTCTTGCTTTTTATGAACGCCTCTGGGAACTACTTGCATTGCCACCCAGACTTTGGGGCTGCGGGCTTTCCTGGCCACCCTATCCTCAAAAGCACCTTTTTTTCACTTTTTTCCCAGCACTGGCTTTTAATATGCCGAACGTCCTGGCCTGGCTCCCACAGCCAAGGTGGCAGCCAGAACAACTCTTGCTTTTTATGAACGCCTCTGGGAACTACTTGCATTGCCACCCAGACTTTGGGGCTGCGGGCTTTTCGGGCCACCCTATCCTCAAAAGCACCTTTTTTTCACTTTTTCCCAGCACCGGCCTCCAATATGCCGAACGTCCGGAGCTCACTCCCACAGCCAAGGTGGCAGCCAGAACAACTCTTGCTTTTTATGAACGCCTCTGGGAACTACTTGCATTGCCACCCAGACTTTGGGGCTGCGGGCTTTTCGGGCCACTCTATCCTCAAAAGCACCTTTTTTTCATATTTCCCAGCACCGGCCTCCAAAATGCCTAACGTCCTGGCCTGGATCCCACAGCCAAGGTGGCAGCCAGAACAACTCTTGCTTTTTATGAACGCCTCTGGGAACTACTTGCATTGCCACCCAGACTTTGGGGCTGCGGGCTTTCCTGGACACTCTGTCCTCAAAAGCACCTTTTTTTCACTTCTTCCCAGCACCGGCCTCCAATATGCCGAATGTCCGGAGCTGACTCCCACAGCCAAGGTGGCAGCCAGAACAACTCCTGCTTTTTATGAACGCCTCTGGGAACTACTTGCATTGCCACCCAGACTTTGGGGCTGCGGGCTTTCCTGGCCACCCTATCCTCAAAAGCACCTTTTTTTTCACTTTTTTCCCAGCACTGGCTTTTAATATGCCGAACGTCCTGGCCTGGTTCCCACAGCCAAGGTGGCAGCCAGAACAACTCTTGCTTTTTATGAACGCCTCTGGGAACTACTTGCATTGCCACCCAGACTTTGGGGCTGCGGGCTTTTCAGGCCACTCTATCCTCAAAAGCACCTTTTTTTCATATTTCCCAGCACCGGCCTCCAATATGCCTAATGTCCGGAGCTGACTCCCACACCCAAGGTGGCAGCCAGAACAACCCTTGCTTTCTATGAACGCCTCTGGGAACTACTTAGATTGCCACCCAGACTTTGGGGCTGCGGGCTTTCCTGGCCACCCTGTCCTCAAAAGCACCTTTTCTTCACTTTTTCCCAGCACCGGCCTCCAATATGCCGAACGTCCTGGCCTGGCTCCCACAGCCAAGGTGGCAGCCAGAACAACTCTTGCTTTTTATGAACGCCTCTGGGAACTACTTGCATTGCCACCCAGACTTTGGGGCTGCGGGCTTTCCTGGCCACCCTATCCTCAAAAGCACCTTTTTTTCACTTTTTTCCCAGCACTGGCTTTTAATATGCCGAACGTCCTGCCCTGGCTCCCACACCCAAGGTGGCAGCCAGAACAACTCTTGCTTTTTATGAACGCCTCTGGGAACTACTTGCATTGCCACCCAGACTTTGGGGCTGCGGGCTTTTCGGGCCACTCTATCCTCAAAAGCACTTTTTCTTCATATTTCCCAGCACCGGCCTCCAATATGCCGAACGTCCGGAGCTGACGCCCACAGCAAAGGTGGCAGCCAGAACAACTCTTGCTTTTTATGAACGCCTCTGGGAACTACTTGCATTGCCACCCAGACTTTGGGGCTGCGGGCTTTCCTGGCCACCCTATCCTCAAAAGCACCTTTTTTTCACTTTTTCCCAGCACCGGCCTCCAATATGCTGAACGTCCGGAGCTCACTCCCACAGCCAAGGTGGCAGCCATAACAACTCTTGCTTTTTATGAACGCCTCTGGGAACTACTTGCATTGCCACCCAGACTTTGGGGCTGCGGGCTTTCCTGGCCACCCTATCCTCAAAAGCACCTTTTTTTCACTTTTTCCCAGCACCGGCCTCCAATATGCCGAACGTCCTGGCCTTGTTCCCACAGCCAAGGTGGCAGCCAGAACAACTCTTGCTTTTTATGAACGCCTCTGGGAACTACTTGCATTGCCACCCAGACTTTGGGGCTGCGGGCTTTCCTGGCCACCCTATCCTCAAAAGCACCTTTTTTTCACTTTTTCCCAGCACCGGCCTCCAATATGCCGAACGTTCGGAGCTCACTCCCACAGCCAAGGTGGCAGCCAGAACAACTCTTGCTTTTTATGAACGCCTCTGGGAACTACTTGCATTGCCACCCAGACTTTGGGGCTGCGGGCTTTCCTGGCCACTCTATCCTCAAAAGCACCTTTTTTTCATATTTCCCAACACCCGCCTCCAATATGCCGAATGTCCGGAGCTGACTCCCACAGCCAAGGTGGCAGCCAGAACAACTCTTGCTTTTTATGAACGCCTCTGGGAACTACTTGCATTGCCACCCAGACTTTGGGGCTGCGGGCTTTCGTGGCCACTCTATCCTCAAAAGCACCTTTTTTTCATATTTCCCAGCACCGGCCTCCAATATGCCGAATGTCCGGAACTGACTCCCACAGCCAAGGTGGCAGCCAGAACAACTCTTGCTTTTTATGAACGCCTCTGGGAACTACTTGCATTGCCACCCAGACTTTGGGGCTGCGGGCTTTCCTGGCCACCCTGTCCTCAAAAGCACCTTTTTTTCACTTTTCCCCAGCACCGGCCTCCAATATGCCGAATGTCCGGAGATGACTCCCATACCCAAGGTGGCAGCCAGAACAACTCCTGCTTTTTATGAACGCCTCTGGGAACTACTTGCATTGCCACCCAGACTTTGGGGCTGCGGGCTTTCCTGGCCACCCTATCCTCAAAAGCACCATTTTTTTCACTTTTCCCCAGCACCGGCCTCCAATATGCCGAACGTCCTGGCCTGGCTCCCACATCCAAGGTGGCAGCCAGAACAACTCTTGCTTTTTATGAACGCCTCTGGGAACTACTTGCATTGCCACCCAGACTTTGGGGCTGCGGGCTTTTCGGGCCACCCTATCCTCAAAAGCACCTTTTTTTCATATTTCCCAGCACCGGCCTCCAATATGCTGAACGTCCGGAGCTGACGCCCACAGCAAAGTTGGCAGCCAAAACAACTCTTGCTTTTTATGAACGCCTCTGGGAACTACTTGCATTGCCACCCAGACTTTGGGGCTGCGGGCTTTCCTGGCCACCCTATCCTCAAAAGCACCTTTTTTTCACTTTTTCCCAGCACCGGCCTCCAATATGCCGAACGTCCGGAGCTCACTCCCACAGCCAAGGTGGCAGCCAGAACAACTCTTGCTTTTTATGAATGCCTCTGGGAACTACTTGCATTGCCACCCAGACTTTGGGGCTGCGGGCTTTCCTGGCCACTCTATCTTCAAAAGCACCTTTTATTCACATTTTCCCAGCACCGGCCTCCAATATGCCGAACGTCCTGTCCTTGTTCCCACACCCAAGGTGGCAGCCAGAACAACTCTTGCTTTTTATGAACGCCTCTGGGAACTACTTGCATTGCCACCCAGACTTTGGGGCTGCGGGCTTTCCTGGCCACCCTATACTCAAAAGCACCTTTTTTTCACTTTTCCCCAGCACCGGCCTCCAATATGCCGAACGTCCTGGCCTGGCTCCCACAGCCAAGGTGGCAGCCAGAACAACTCTTGCTTTTTATGAATGCCTCTGGGAACTACTTGCATTGCCACCCAGACTTTGGGGCTGCGGGCTTTCCTGGCCACTCTATCCTCAAAAGCACCTTTTTTTCATATTTCCCAGCACCGGCCTCCAATATGACGAATGTCTGGAGCTGACTCCCACAGCCAAGGTGGCAGCCAGAACAACTCTTGCTTTTTATGAACGCCTCTGGGAACTACTTGCATTGCCACCCAGACTTTGGGGCTGCGGGCTTTCCTGGCCACCCTATCCTCAAAAGCACCTTTTTTTCACTTTTCCCCAGCACCGGCCTCCAATATGCCGAACGTCCTGGCCTGGCTCCCACATCCAAGGTGGCAGCCAGAACAACTCTTGCTTTTTATGAACGCCTCTGGGAACTACTTGCATTGCCACCCAGACTTTGGGGCTGCGGGCTTTTCGGGCCACCCTATCCTCAAAAGCACCTTTTTTTCATATTTCCCAGCACCGGCCTCCAATATGCTGAACGTCCGGAGCTGACGCCCACAGCAAAGTTGGCAGCCAAAACAACTCTTGCTTTTTATGAACGCCTCTGGGAACTACTTGCATTGCCACCCAGACTTTGGGGCTGCGGGCTTTCCTGGCCACCCTATCCTCAAAAGCACCTTTTTTTCACTTTTTCCCAGCACCGGCCTCCAATATGCCGAACGTCCGGAGCTCACTCCCACAGCCAAGGTGGCAGCCAGAACAACTCTTGCTTTTTATGAATGCCTCTGGGAACTACTTGCATTGCCACCCAGACTTTGGGGCTGCGGGCTTTCCTGGCCACTCTATCTTCAAAAGCACCTTTTATTCACATTTTCCCAGCACCGGCCTCCAATATGCCGAACGTCCTGTCCTTGTTCCCACAGCCAAGGTGGCAGCCAGAACAACTCTTGCTTTTTATGAACGCCTCTGGGAACTACTTGCATTGCCACCCAGACTTTGGGGCTGCGGGCTTTCCTGGCCACCCTATACTCAAAAGCACCTTTTTTTCACTTTTCCCCAGCACCGGCCTCCAATATGCCGAACGTCCTGGCCTGGCTCCCACAGCCAAGGTGGCAGCCAGAACAACTCTTGCTTTTTATGAATGCCTCTGGGAACTACTTGCATTGCCACCCAGACTTTGGGGCTGCGGGCTTTCCTGGCCACTCTATCCTCAAAAGCACCTTTTTTTCATATTTCCCAGCACCGGCCTCCAATATGACGAATGTCTGGAGCTGACTCCCACAGCCAAGGTGGCAGCCAGAACAACTCTTGCTTTTTATGAACGCCTCTGGGAACTACTTGCATTGCCACCCAGACTTTGGGGCTGCGGGCTTTCCTGGCCACCCTATCCTCAAAAGCACCTTTTTTTCACTTTTTTCCCAGCACTGGCTTTTAATATGCCGAACGTCCTGCCCTGGCTCCCACACCCAAGGTGGCAGCCAGAACAACTCTTGCTTTTTATGAACGCCTCTGGGAACTACTTGCATTGCCACCCAGACTTTGGGGCTGCGGGCTTTCCTGGCCACCCTATCCTCAAAAGCACCTTTTTTTTCACTTTCTGCCAGCACCGGCCTCCAATATGCCGAACGTCCTGGCCTTGTTCCCACACCCAAGGTGGCAGCCAGAACAACTCTTGCTTTTTATGAACGCCTCTGGGAACTACTTGCATTGCCACCCAGACTTTGGGGCTGCGGGCTTTTCGGGCCACTCTATTCTCAAAAGCACCTTTTTTTCATATTTCCCAGCACCGGCCTCCAATATGCCGAACGTCCGGAGCTGACGCCCACAGCAAAGGTGGCAGCCAGAACAACTCTTGCTTTTTATGAACGCCTCTGGGAACTACTTGCATTGCCACCCAGACTTTGGGGCTGCGGGCTTTCCTGGCCACCCTATCCTCAAAAGCACCTTTTATTCACATTTTCCCAGCACCGGCCTCCAATATGCCGAACGTCCTGGCCTTGTTCCCACAGCCAAGGTGGCAGCCAGAACAACTCTTGCTTTTTATGAACGCCTCTGGGAACTACTTGCATTGCCACCCAGACTTTGGGGCTGCGGGCTTTCCTGGCCACCCTATCCTCAAAAGCACCTTTTTTTCACTTTTTCCCAGCACCGGCCTCCAATATGCCGAACGTCCTGGCCTTGTTCCCACAGCCAAGGTGGCAGCCAGAACAACTCTTGCTTTTTATGAACGCCTCTGGGAACTACTTGCATTGCCACCCAGACTTTGGGGCTGCGGGCTTTCCTGGCCACCCTATCCTCAAAAGCACCTTTTTTTCACTTTTTCCCAGCACCGGCCTCCAATATGCCGAACGTTCGGAGCTCACTCCCACAGCCAAGGTGGCAGCCAGAACAACTCTTGCTTTTTATGAACGCCTCTGGGAACTACTTGCATTGCCACCCAGACTTTGGGGCTGCGGGCTTTCCTGGCCACTCTATCCTCAAAAGCACCTTTTTTTCATATTTCCCAACACCCGCCTCCAATATGCCGAATGTCCGGAGCTGACTCCCACAGCCAAGGTGGCAGCCAGAACAACTCTTGCTTTTTATGAACGCCTCTGGGAACTACTTGCATTGCCACCCAGACTTTGGGGCTGCGGGCTTTCGTGGCCACTCTATCCTCAAAAGCACCTTTTTTTCATATTTCCCAGCACCGGCCTCCAATATGCCGAATGTCCGGAACTGACTCCCACAGCCAAGGTGGCAGCCAGAACAACTCTTGCTTTTTATGAACGCCTCTGGGAACTACTTGCATTGCCACCCAGACTTTGGGGCTGCGGGCTTTCCTGGCCACCCTGTCCTCAAAAGCACCTTTTTTTCACTTTTTCCCAGCACCGGCCTCCAATATGCCGAATGTCCGGAGATGACTCCCATACCCAAGGTGGCAGCCAGAACAACTCTTGCTTTTTATGAACGCCTCTGGGAACTACTTGCATTGCCACCCAGACTTTGGGGCTGCGGGCTTTCCTGGCCACCCTATCCTCAAAAGCACCATTTTTTTCACTTTTCCCCAGCACCGGCCTCCAATATGCCGAACGTCCTGGCCTGGCTCCCACATCCAAGGTGGCAGCCAGAACAACTCTTGCTTTTTATGAACGCCTCTGGGAACTACTTGCATTGCCACCCAGACTTTGGGGCTGCGGGCTTTTCGGGCCACCCTATCCTCAAAAGCACCTTTTTTTCATATTTCCCAGCACCGGCCTCCAATATGCTGAACGTCCGGAGCTGACGCCCACAGCAAAGTTGGCAGCCATAACAACTCTTGCTTTTTATGAACGCCTCTGGGAACTACTTGCATTGCCACCCAGACTTTGGGGCTGCGGGCTTTCCTGGCCACCCTATCCTCAAAAGCACCTTTTTTTCACTTTTTCCCAGCACCGGCCTCCAATATGCCGAACGTCCGGAGCTCACTCCCACAGCCAAGGTGGCAGCCAGAACAACTCTTGCTTTTTATGAATGCCTCTGGGAACTACTTGCATTGCCACCCAGACTTTGGGGCTGCGGGCTTTCCTGGCCACTCTATCTTCAAAAGCACCTTTTATTCACATTTTCCCAGCACCGGCCTCCAATATGCCGAACGTCCTGGCCTTGTTCCCACAGCCAAGGTGGCAGCCAGAACAACTCTTGCTTTTTATGAACGCCTCTGGGAACTACTTGCATTGCCACCCAGACTTTGGGGCTGCGGGCTTTCCTGGCCACCCTATACTCAAAAGCACCTTTTTTTCACTTTTTCCCAGCACCGGCCTCCAATATGCCGAACGTCCTGGCCTGGCTCCCACAGCCAAGGTGGCAGCCAGAACAACTCTTGCTTTTTATGAATGCCTCTGGGAACTACTTGCATTGCCACCCAGTCTTTGGGGCTGCGGGCTTTCCTGGCCACTCTATCCTCAAAAGCACCTTTTTTTCATATTTCCCAGCACCGGCCTCCAATATGACGAATGTCTGGAGCTGACTCCCACAGCCAAGGTGGCAGCCAGAACAACCCTTGCTTTTTATGAACGCCTCTGGGAACTACTTGCATTGCCACCCAGACTCTGGGGCTGCGGGCTTTCCTGGCCACTCTGTCCTCAAAAGCACCTTTTTTTCACTTTTTCCCAGACCCGGCCTCCAATATGCCGAATGTACTGGCCTGGCTCCCACAGCCAAGGTGGCAGCCAGAACAACTCTTGCTTTTTATGAACGCCTCTGGGAACTACTTGCATTGCCACCCAGACTTTGGGGCTTTGGGCTTTTCGGGCCACTCTATCCTCAAAAGCACCTTTTTTTCATATTTCCCAGCACCAGCCTCCAATATGCCTAACGTCCTGGCCTGGATCCCACAGCCAAGGTGGCAGCCAGAACAACTCTTGCTTTTTATGAACGCCTCTGGGAACTACTTGCATTGCCACCCAGACTTTGGGGCTGCGGGCTTTCCTGGACACTCTGTCCTCAAAAGCACCTTTTTTTCACTTTTTCCCAGCACCGGCCTCCAATATGCCGAATGTCCGGAGCTGACTCCCACAGCCAAGGTGGCAGCCAGAACAACTCCTGCTTTTTATGAACGCCTCTGGGAACTACTTGCATTGCCACCCAGACTTTGGGGCTGCGGGCTTTCCTGGCCACCCTATCCTCAAAAGCACCTTTTTTTTCACTTTTTTCCCAGGACTGGCTTTTAATATGCCGAACGTCCTGGCCTTGTTCCCACAGCCAAGGTGGCAGCCAGAACAACTCTTGCTTTTTATGAACGCCTCTGGGAACTACTTGCATTGCCACCCAGACTTTGGGGCTGCGGGCTTTTCAGGCCACTCTATCCTCAAAAGCACCTTTTTTTCATATTTCCCAGCACCGGCCTCCAATATGCCTAATGTCCGGAGCTGACTCCCACACCCAAGGTGGCAGCCAGAACAACCCTTGCTTTTTATGAACGCCTCTGGGAACTACTTGCATTGCCACCCAGACTTTGGGGCTGCGGGCTTTCCTGGCCACCCTATCCTCAAAAGCACCTTTTTTTCACTTTTTTCCCAGCACTGGCTTTTAATATGCCGAATGTCCTGCCCTGGTTCCCACAGCCAAGGTAGCAGCCAGAACAACTCTTGCTTTTTATGAACGCCTCTGGGAACTACTTGCATTGCCACCCAGACTTTGGGGCTGCGGGCTTTCCTGGCCACCCTATCCTCAAAAGCACCTTTTTTTCACTTTTTTCCCAGCAGTGGCTTTTAATATGCCGAACGTCCTGGCCTGGCTCCCACGACCAAGGTGGCAGCCAGAACAACTCTTGCTTTTTATGAACGCCTCTGGGAACTACTTGCATTGCCACCCAGACTTTGGGGCTGCGGGCTTTCCTGGCCACTCTATCCTCAAAAGCACCTTTTTTTCACTTTGTCCTAGCACCGGCCTCCAATACGCCGAATGTCCGGAATTGACTCTCACACCCAAGGTGGCAGCCAGAACAACTCTTGCTTTTTATGAACGCCTCTGGGAACTACTTGCATTGCCACCCAGACTTTGGGGCTGCGGGCTTTTGTGGCCACTCTATCCTCAAAAGCACCTTTTTTTCATATTTCCCAGCACCGGCCTCCAATATGCCGAATGTCCGGAACTGACTCCCACAGCCAAGGTGGCAGCCAGAACAACTCTTGCTTTTCATGAACGCCTCTGGGAACTACTTGCATTGCCACCCAGACTTTGGGGCTGCGGGCTTTTCGGGCCACTCTATCCTCAAAAGCACCTTTTTTTCACTTTTTCCCAGCACCGGCCTCCAATATGCCGAACGTCCTGGCCTGGCTCCCACAGCCAAGGTGGCAGCCAGAACAACTCTTGCTTTTTATGAACTCCTCTGGGAACTACTTGCATTGCCACCCAGACTTTGGGGCTGCGGGCTTTCCTGGCCACCTTATCCTCAAAAGCACCTTTTTTTCACTTTTCCCCAGCACCGGCCTCCAATATGCCGCATGTCCTGAGCTGACTCCCACACCCAAGGTAGCAGCCAGAACAACTCTTGCTTTTTATGAACGCCTCTGGGAACTACTTGCATTGCCACCCAGACTTTGGGGCTGCGGGCTTTTCGGGCCACTCTATCCTCAAAAGCACCTTTTTCTCATATTTCCCAGCACCGGCCTCCATTATGCCGAACGTCTGGAGCTGACTCCCACAGCCAAGGTGGCAGCCAGAACAACTCTTGCTTTTTATGAACGCCTCTGGCAACTACTTGCATTGCCACCCAGACTTTGGGGCTGCGGGCTTTCCTGGCCACCTTATCCTCAAAAGCACCTTTTTTTAACTTTTCCCCAGCACCGGCCTCCAATATGCCGAATGTCCTGGCCTGGCTCCCACACCCAAATTGGCAGCCAGAACAACTCTTGCTTTTTATGAACGCCTCTGGGAACTACTTGCATTGCCACCCAGACTTTGGGGCTGCGGGCTTTCCTGGCCACTCTATCCTCAAAAGCACCTTTTTTTCACTTTTTTCCCAGCAGTGGCTTTTAATATGCCGAACGTCCTGGCCTGGCTCCCACAGTCAAGGTGGCAGCCAGAACAACTCTTGCTTTTTATGAACGCCTCTGGGAACTACTTGCATTGCCACCCAGACTTTGGGGCTGCGGGCTTTCCTGGCCACTCTGTCCTCAAAAGCACCTTTTTTTCATATTTCCCAGCACCGGCCTCCAATATGCCGAACGTCCTGGCCTGGCTCCCACAGCCAAGGTGGCAGCCAGAACAACTCTTGCTTTTGATGAACGCCTCTGGGAACTACTTGCATTGCCACCCAGACTTTGGGGCTGCGGGCTTTCCTGGCCACCTTATCCTCAAAAGCACCTTTTTTTCACTTTTCCCCAGCACCGGCCTCCAATATGCCGAATGTCCTGAGCTGACTCCCACACCCAAGGTAGCAGCCAGAACAACCCTTGCTTTTTATGAACGCCTCTGGGAACTACTTGCATTGCCACCCAGACTTCGGGGCTGCGGGCTTTCCTGGCCACTCTATCCTCAAAAGCACCTTTTTTTCACTTTTTTCCCAGCAGTGGCTTTTAATATGCCGAACGTTCTGGCCTGGCTCCCACAGCCAAGGTGGCAGCCAGAACAACTCTTGCTTTTTATGAACGCCACTGGGAACTACTTGCATTGCCACCCAGACTTTGGGGCTGCGGGCTTTCCTGGCCACTCTGTCCTCAAAAGCACCTTTTTTTCACTTTTTCCCAGCACCGGCCTCCAATATGCCGAATGGCCGGAGCTGACTCCCACACCCAAATTGGCAGCCAGAACAACTCCTGCTTTTTATTAACGCCTCTGGGAACTACTTGCATTGCCACCCAGACTTTGGGGCTGCGGGCTTTTCGGGCCACTCTATCCTCAAAAGCACCTTTTTTTCATATTTCCCAGCACCGGCCACCAATATGCCGAACGTCCTGGCCTGGCTCCCACAGCCAAGGTGGCAGCCAGAACAACTCTTGCTTTTTATGAACGCCTCTGGGAACTACTTGCATTGCCACCCAGACTTTGGGGCTGCGGGCTTTCCTGGCCACCCTATCCTCAAAAGCACCTTTTTTTCACTTTTTTCCCAGCACTGGCTTTTAATATGCCGAACGTCCTGGCCTGGTTCCCACAGCCAAGGTAGCAGCCAGAACAACTCTTGCTTTTTATGAACGCCTCTGGGAACTACTTGCATTGCCACCCAGACTTTGGGGCTGCGGGCTTTCCTGGCCACCCTATCCTCAAAAGCACCTTTTTTTCACTTTTTTCCCAGCAGTGGCTTTTAATATGCCGAACGTCCTGGCCTGGCTCCCACAGCCAAGGTGGCAGCCAGAACAACTCTTGCTTTTTATGAACGCCTCTGGGAACTACTTGCATTGCCACCCAGACTTTGGGGCTGCGGGCTTTCCTGGCCACCCTATCCTCAAAAGCACCTTTTTTTTCACTTTCTGCCAGCACAAGCCTCCAATATGCCGAACGTCCGGGCCTTGTTTCCACAGCCAAGGTGGCAGCCAGAACAACTCTTGCTTTTTATGAACGCCTCTGGGAACTACTTGCATTGCCACCCAGACTTTGGGGCTGCGGGCTTTCCTGACCACCCTATCCTCAAAAGCACCTTTTTTTTCACTTTCTGCCAGCACCGGCCTCCAATATGCCGAACGTCCTGGCCTCGTTTCCACAGCCAAGGTGGAAGCCAGAACAACTCTTGCTTTTTATGAACGCCTCTGGGAACTACTTGCATTGCCACCCAGACTTTGGGGCTGCGGGCTTTTCAAGCCACTCTATCCTCAAAAGCACCTTTTTTTCATATTTCCCAGCACCGGCCTCCAATATGCCGAACGTCCTGGCCTGGCTCCCACAGCCAAGGTGGCAGCCAGAACAACTCTTGCTTTTTATGAACGCTCCTGGGAACTACTTGCATTGCCACCCAGACTTTGGGGCTGCGGGCTTTCCTGGCCACCCTATCCTCAAAAGCACCTTTTTTTCACTTTTTTCCCAGCAGTGGCTTTTAATATGCCGAACGTCCTGGCCTGGCTCCCACAGCCAAGGTGGCAGCCAGAACAACTCTTGCTTTTTATGAACGCTCCTGGGAACTACTTGCATTGCCACCCAGACTTTGGGGCTGCGGGCTTTCCTGGCCACTCTGTCCTCAAAAGCACCTTTTTTTCACTTTTCCCCAGCACCGGCCTCCAATATGCCCAATGTCCGGAGCTGACTCCCACAGCCAAGGTGGCAGCCAGAACAACTCTTGCTTTTTATGAACGCCTCTGGGAACTACTTGCATTGCCACCCAGACTTTGGGGCTGCGGGCTTTCCTGGCCACCCTATCCTCAAAAGCACCTTTTTTTCACTTTTTCCCAGCACCGGCCTCCAATATGCCGAACGTCCTGGCCTTGTTTCCACAGCCAAGGTGGAAGACAGAACAACTCTTGCTTTTTATGAACGCCTCTGGGAACTACTTGCATTGCCACCCAGACTTTGGGGCTGCGGGCTTTCCTGGCCACCCTATCCTCAAAAGCACCTTTTTTTCATATTTCCCAGCACCGGCCTCCAATATGCCGAACGTCCTGGCCTGGCTCCCACACCCAAGGTGGCAGCCAGAACAACTCTTGCTTTTTATGAACGCCTCTGGGAACTACTTGCATTGCCACCCAGACTTTGGGGCTGCGGGCTTTCCTGGCCACTCTATCCTCAAAAGCACCTTTTTTTCACTTTTTCCCAGCACCGGCCTCCAATATGCCGAACGTCCGGAGCTGACTCCCACAGCCAAAGTGGCAGCCAGAACAACTCTTGCTTTTTATGAATGCCTGTGGGAACTACTTGCATTGCCACCCAGACTTTGGGGCTGCGGGCTTTCCTGGCCACTCTATCCTCAAAAGCACCTTTTTTTCACTTTTTTCCCAGCACTGGCTTTTAATATGCCGAACGTCCTGTCCTTGTTCCCACACCCAAGGTGGCAGCCAGAACAACTCTTGCTTTTTATGAACGCCTCTGGGAACTACTTGCATTGCCACCCAGACTTTGGGGCTGCGGGCTTTCCTGTCCACCCTATCCTCAAAAGCACCTTTTTTTCACTTTTTTCCCAGCACTGGATTTTAATATGCCGAACGTCCTGGCCTGGCTCCCACAGCCAAGGTGGCAGCCAGAACAACTCTTGCTTTTTATGAACGCCTCTGGGAACTACTTGCATTGCCACCCAGACTTTGGGGCTGCGGGCTTTTCGGGCCACTCTGTTCTCAAAAGCACCTTTTTTTCATATTTCCCAGCACCGGCCTCCAATATGCCGAACATCCTGGCCTTGTTCCCACAGCCAAGGTGGCAGCCAGATCAACTCTTGCTTTTTATGAACGCCTCTGGGAACTACTTGCATTGCCACCCAGACTTTGGGGCTGCGGGCTTTCCTGGCCACTCTAACCTCAAAAGCACCTTTTTTTCATATTTCCCAGCACCGGCCTCCAATATGCCGAACGTCCGGAGCTGACTCCCACAGCCAAGGTGGCAGCCAGAACAACTCTTGCTTTTTATGAACGCCTCTGGGAACTACTTGCATTGCCACCCAGACTTTGGGGCTGCGGGCTTTCCTGGCCACTCTATCGTCAAAAGCACTTTTTTTTCACTTTTTCCCAGCACCGGCCTCCAATATGCCGAACGTCCTGGCCTGGCTCCCACAGCCAAGGTGGCAGCCAGAACAACTCTTGCTTTTTATGAACGCCTCTGGGAACTACTTGCATTGCCACCCAGTCTTTGGGGCTGCGGGCTTTCCTGGCCACCCTGTCCTCAAAAGCACCTTTTTTTCACTTTTTCCCAGCACCGGCCTCCAATATGCCGAACGTCCTGGCCTGGCTCCCACACCCAAGGTAGCAGCCAGAACAACTCTTGCTTTTTATTAACGCCTCTGGGAACTACTTGCATTGCCACCCAGACTTTGGGGCTGCGGGCTTTCCTGGCCACCCTATCCTCAAAAGCACCTTTTTTTCATATTACCCAGCACCGGCCTCCAATATGCCAAACGTCCTGGCCTTGTTCCCACAGCCAAGGTGGCAGCCAGAACAACTCTTGCTTTTTATGAACACCTCTGGGAACTACTTGCATTGCCACCCAGACTTTGGGGCTGCGGGCTTTCCTGGCCACCCTATCCTCAAAAGCACCTTTTTTTCATATTTCCCAGCACCGGCCTCCAGTATGCTGAACGTCCGGAGCTGACTCCCACACCCAAGGTGGCAGCCAGAACAACTCCTGCTTTTTATGAACGCCTCTGGGAACTACTTGCATTGCCACCCAGACTTCGGGGCTGCGGGCTTTCCTGGCCACTCTATCCTCAAAAGCACCTTTTTTTCACTTTTTTCCCAGCAGTGGCTTTTAATATGCCGAACGTTCTGGCCTGGCTCCCACAGCCAAGGTGGCAGCCAGAACAACTCTTGCTTTTTATGAACGCCACTGGGAACTACTTGCATTGCCACCCAGACTTTGGGGCTGCGGGCTTTCCTGGCCACTCTGTCCTCAAAAGCACCTTTTTTTCACTTTTTCCCAGCACCGGCCTCCAATATGCCGAATGGCCGGAGCTGACTCCCACACCCAAATTGGCAGCCAGAACAACTCCTGCTTTTTATTAACGCCTCTGGGAACTACTTGCATTGCCACCCAGACTTTGGGGCTGCGGGCTTTTCGGGCCACTCTATCCTCAAAAGCACCTTTTTTTCATATTTCCCAGCACCGGCCACCAATATGCCGAACGTCCTGGCCTGGCTCCCACAGCCAAGGTGGCAGCCAGAACAACTCTTGCTTTTTATGAACGCCTCTGGGAACTACTTGCATTGCCACCCAGACTTTGGGGCTGCGGGCTTTCCTGGCCACCCTATCCTCAAAAGCACCTTTTTTTCACTTTTTTCCCAGCACTGGCTTTTAATATGCCGAACGTCCTGGCCTGGTTCCCACAGCCAAGGTAGCAGCCAGAACAACTCTTGCTTTTTATGAACGCCTCTGGGAACTACTTGCATTGCCACCCAGACTTTGGGGCTGCGGGCTTTCCTGGCCACCCTATCCTCAAAAGCACCTTTTTTTCACTTTTTTCCCAGCAGTGGCTTTTAATATGCCGAACGTCCTGGCCTGGCTCCCACAGCCAAGGTGGCAGCCAGAACAACTCTTGCTTTTTATGAACGCCTCTGGGAACTACTTGCATTGCCACCCAGACTTTGGGGCTGCGGGCTTTCCTGGCCACCCTATCCTCAAAAGCACCTTTTTTTTCACTTTCTGCCAGCACAAGCCTCCAATATGCCGAACGTCCGGGCCTTGTTTCCACAGCCAAGGTGGCAGCCAGAACAACTCTTGCTTTTTATGAACGCCTCTGGGAACTACTTGCATTGCCACCCAGACTTTGGGGCTGCGGGCTTTCCTGACCACCCTATCCTCAAAAGCACCTTTTTTTTCACTTTCTGCCAGCACCGGCCTCCAATATGCCGAACGTCCTGGCCTCGTTTCCACAGCCAAGGTGGAAGCCAGAACAACTCTTGCTTTTTATGAACGCCTCTGGGAACTACTTGCATTGCCACCCAGACTTTGGGGCTGCGGGCTTTTCAAGCCACTCTATCCTCAAAAGCACCTTTTTTTCATATTTCCCAGCACCGGCCTCCAATATGCCGAACGTCCTGGCCTGGCTCCCACAGCCAAGGTGGCAGCCAGAACAACTCTTGCTTTTTATGAACGCTCCTGGGAACTACTTGCATTGCCACCCAGACTTTGGGGCTGCGGGCTTTCCTGGCCACCCTATCCTCAAAAGCACCTTTTTTTCACTTTTTTCCCAGCAGTGGCTTTTAATATGCCGAACGTCCTGGCCTGGCTCCCACAGCCAAGGTGGCAGCCAGAACAACTCTTGCTTTTTATGAACGCTCCTGGGAACTACTTGCATTGCCACCCAGACTTTGGGGCTGCGGGCTTTCCTGGCCACTCTGTCCTCAAAAGCACCTTTTTTTCACTTTTCCCCAGCACCGGCCTCCAATATGCCCAATGTCCGGAGCTGACTCCCACAGCCAAGGTGGCAGCCAGAACAACTCTTGCTTTTTATGAACGCCTCTGGGAACTACTTGCATTGCCACCCAGACTTTGGGGCTGCGGGCTTTCCTGGCCACCCTATCCTCAAAAGCACCTTTTTTTCACTTTTTCCCAGCACCGGCCTCCAATATGCCGAACGTCCTGGCCTTGTTTCCACAGCCAAGGTGGAAGACAGAACAACTCTTGCTTTTTATGAACGCCTCTGGGAACTACTTGCATTGCCACCCAGACTTTGGGGCTGCGGGCTTTCCTGGCCACCCTATCCTCAAAAGCACCTTTTTTTCATATTTCCCAGCACCGGCCTCCAATATGCCGAACGTCCTGGCCTGGCTCCCACACCCAAGGTGGCAGCCAGAACAACTCTTGCTTTTTATGAACGCCTCTGGGAACTACTTGCATTGCCACCCAGACTTTGGGGCTGCGGGCTTTCCTGGCCACTCTATCCTCAAAAGCACCTTTTTTTCACTTTTTCCCAGCACCGGCCTCCAATATGCCGAACGTCCGGAGCTGACTCCCACAGCCAAAGTGGCAGCCAGAACAACTCTTGCTTTTTATGAATGCCTGTGGGAACTACTTGCATTGCCACCCAGACTTTGGGGCTGCGGGCTTTCCTGGCCACTCTATCCTCAAAAGCACCTTTTTTTCACTTTTTTCCCAGCACTGGCTTTTAATATGCCGAACGTCCTGTCCTTGTTCCCACACCCAAGGTGGCAGCCAGAACAACTCTTGCTTTTTATGAACGCCTCTGGGAACTACTTGCATTGCCACCCAGACTTTGGGGCTGCGGGCTTTCCTGTCCACCCTATCCTCAAAAGCACCTTTTTTTCACTTTTTTCCCAGCACTGGATTTTAATATGCCGAACGTCCTGGCCTGGCTCCCACAGCCAAGGTGGCAGCCAGAACAACTCTTGCTTTTTATGAACGCCTCTGGGAACTACTTGCATTGCCACCCAGACTTTGGGGCTGCGGGCTTTTCGGGCCACTCTGTTCTCAAAAGCACCTTTTTTTCATATTTCCCAGCACCGGCCTCCAATATGCCGAACATCCTGGCCTTGTTCCCACAGCCAAGGTGGCAGCCAGATCAACTCTTGCTTTTTATGAACGCCTCTGGGAACTACTTGCATTGCCACCCAGACTTTGGGGCTGCGGGCTTTCCTGGCCACTCTAACCTCAAAAGCACCTTTTTTTCATATTTCCCAGCACCGGCCTCCAATATGCCGAACGTCCGGAGCTGACTCCCACAGCCAAGGTGGCAGCCAGAACAACTCTTGCTTTTTATGAACGCCTCTGGGAACTACTTGCATTGCCACCCAGACTTTGGGGCTGCGGGCTTTCCTGGCCACTCTATCGTCAAAAGCACTTTTTTTTCACTTTTTCCCAGCACCGGCCTCCAATATGCCGAACGTCCTGGCCTGGCTCCCACAGCCAAGGTGGCAGCCAGAACAACTCTTGCTTTTTATGAACGCCTCTGGGAACTACTTGCATTGCCACCCAGTCTTTGGGGCTGCGGGCTTTCCTGGCCACCCTGTCCTCAAAAGCACCTTTTTTTCACTTTTTCCCAGCACCGGCCTCCAATATGCCGAACGTCCTGGCCTGGCTCCCACACCCAAGGTAGCAGCCAGAACAACTCTTGCTTTTTATTAACGCCTCTGGGAACTACTTGCATTGCCACCCAGACTTTGGGGCTGCGGGCTTTCCTGGCCACCCTATCCTCAAAAGCACCTTTTTTTTCACTTTCTGCCAGCACAAGCCTCCAATATGCCGAACGTCCGGGCCTTGTTTCCACAGCCAAGGTGGCAGCCAGAACAACTCTTGCTTTTTATGAACGCCTCTGGGAACTACTTGCATTGCCACCCAGACTTTGGGGCTGCGGGCTTTCCTGACCACCCTATCCTCAAAAGCACCTTTTTTTTCACTTTCTGCCAGCACCGGCCTCCAATATGCCGAACGTCCTGGCCTCGTTTCCACAGCCAAGGTGGAAGCCAGAACAACTCTTGCTTTTTATGAACGCCTCTGGGAACTACTTGCATTGCCACCCAGACTTTGGGGCTGCGGGCTTTTCAAGCCACTCTATCCTCAAAAGCACCTTTTTTTCATATTTCCCAGCACCGGCCTCCAATATGCCGAACGTCCTGGCCTGGCTCCCACAGCCAAGGTGGCAGCCAGAACAACTCTTGCTTTTTATGAACGCTCCTGGGAACTACTTGCATTGCCACCCAGACTTTGGGGCTGCGGGCTTTCCTGGCCACCCTATCCTCAAAAGCACCTTTTTTTCACTTTTTTCCCAGCAGTGGCTTTTAATATGCCGAACGTCCTGGCCTGGCTCCCACAGCCAAGGTGGCAGCCAGAACAACTCTTGCTTTTTATGAACGCTCCTGGGAACTACTTGCATTGCCACCCAGACTTTGGGGCTGCGGGCTTTCCTGGCCACTCTGTCCTCAAAAGCACCTTTTTTTCACTTTTCCCCAGCACCGGCCTCCAATATGCCCAATGTCCGGAGCTGACTCCCACAGCCAAGGTGGCAGCCAGAACAACTCTTGCTTTTTATGAACGCCTCTGGGAACTACTTGCATTGCCACCCAGACTTTGGGGCTGCGGGCTTTCCTGGCCACCCTATCCTCAAAAGCACCTTTTTTTCACTTTTTCCCAGCACCGGCCTCCAATATGCCGAACGTCCTGGCCTTGTTTCCACAGCCAAGGTGGAAGACAGAACAACTCTTGCTTTTTATGAACGCCTCTGGGAACTACTTGCATTGCCACCCAGACTTTGGGGCTGCGGGCTTTCCTGGCCACCCTATCCTCAAAAGCACCTTTTTTTCATATTTCCCAGCACCGGCCTCCAATATGCCGAACGTCCTGGCCTGGCTCCCACACCCAAGGTGGCAGCCAGAACAACTCTTGCTTTTTATGAACGCCTCTGGGAACTACTTGCATTGCCACCCAGACTTTGGGGCTGCGGGCTTTCCTGGCCACTCTATCCTCAAAAGCACCTTTTTTTCACTTTTTCCCAGCACCGGCCTCCAATATGCCGAACGTCCGGAGCTGACTCCCACAGCCAAAGTGGCAGCCAGAACAACTCTTGCTTTTTATGAATGCCTGTGGGAACTACTTGCATTGCCACCCAGACTTTGGGGCTGCGGGCTTTCCTGGCCACTCTATCCTCAAAAGCACCTTTTTTTCACTTTTTTCCCAGCACTGGCTTTTAATATGCCGAACGTCCTGTCCTTGTTCCCACACCCAAGGTGGCAGCCAGAACAACTCTTGCTTTTTATGAACGCCTCTGGGAACTACTTGCATTGCCACCCAGACTTTGGGGCTGCGGGCTTTCCTGTCCACCCTATCCTCAAAAGCACCTTTTTTTCACTTTTTTCCCAGCACTGGATTTTAATATGCCGAACGTCCTGGCCTGGCTCCCACAGCCAAGGTGGCAGCCAGAACAACTCTTGCTTTTTATGAACGCCTCTGGGAACTACTTGCATTGCCACCCAGACTTTGGGGCTGCGGGCTTTTCGGGCCACTCTGTTCTCAAAAGCACCTTTTTTTCATATTTCCCAGCACCGGCCTCCAATATGCCGAACATCCTGGCCTTGTTCCCACAGCCAAGGTGGCAGCCAGATCAACTCTTGCTTTTTATGAACGCCTCTGGGAACTACTTGCATTGCCACCCAGACTTTGGGGCTGCGGGCTTTCCTGGCCACTCTAACCTCAAAAGCACCTTTTTTTCATATTTCCCAGCACCGGCCTCCAATATGCCGAACGTCCGGAGCTGACTCCCACAGCCAAGGTGGCAGCCAGAACAACTCTTGCTTTTTATGAACGCCTCTGGGAACTACTTGCATTGCCACCCAGACTTTGGGGCTGCGGGCTTTCCTGGCCACTCTATCGTCAAAAGCACTTTTTTTTCACTTTTTCCCAGCACCGGCCTCCAATATGCCGAACGTCCTGGCCTGGCTCCCACAGCCAAGGTGGCAGCCAGAACAACTCTTGCTTTTTATGAACGCCTCTGGGAACTACTTGCATTGCCACCCAGTCTTTGGGGCTGCGGGCTTTCCTGGCCACCCTGTCCTCAAAAGCACCTTTTTTTCACTTTTTCCCAGCACCGGCCTCCAATATGCCGAACGTCCTGGCCTGGCTCCCACACCCAAGGTAGCAGCCAGAACAACTCTTGCTTTTTATTAACGCCTCTGGGAACTACTTGCATTGCCACCCAGACTTTGGGGCTGCGGGCTTTCCTGGCCACCCTATCCTCAAAAGCACCTTTTTTTCATATTACCCAGCACCGGCCTCCAATATGCCAAACGTCCTGGCCTTGTTCCCACAGCCAAGGTGGCAGCCAGAACAACTCTTGCTTTTTATGAACACCTCTGGGAACTACTTGCATTGCCACCCAGACTTTGGGGCTGCGGGCTTTCCTGGCCACCCTATCCTCAAAAGCACCTTTTTTTCATATTTCCCAGCACCGGCCTCCAGTATGCTGAACGTCCGGAGCTGACTCCCACACCCAAGGTGGCAGCCAGAACAACTCCTGCTTTTTATGAACGCCTCTGGGAACGACTCAGATTGCCACCAAGACTTTGGGGCTGCGGGCTTTCCTGGCCACTCTATCCTCAAAAGCACCTTTTTTTCATATTTCCCAGCACCGGCCTCCAATATGCCGAACGTCCTGGCCTGGCTCCCACAGCCAAGGTGGCAGCCAGAACAACTCTTGCTTTTTATGAACGCCTCTGGGAACTACTTGCATTGCCACCCAGACTTTGGGGCTGCGGGCTTTCCTGGCCACCCTATCCTCAAAAGCACCTTTTTTTCACTTTTTCCCAGCACCGGCCTCCAATATGCCGAACGTCCTGGCCTGGCTCCCACAGCCAAGGTGGCAGCCAGAACAACTCTTGCTTTTTATGAACGCCTCTGGGAACTACTTGCATTGCCACCCAGACTTTGGGGCTGCGGGCTTTCCTGGCCACCCTATCCTCAAAAGCACCTTTTTTTCACTTTTTCCCAGCACCGGCCTCCAATATGCCGAACGTCTGGAGCTGACTCCCACACCCAAGGTGGCAGCCAGAACAACGCTTGCTTTTTATGAACGCCTCTGGGAACTACTTGCATTGCCACCCAGTCTTTGGGGCTGCGGGCTTTCCTGGCCACCCTATCCTCAAAAGCACTCTTTTTTCACTTATCCCCAGCACCGGCCTCCAATATGCCGAATGTCCGGAGCTGACTCCCACAGCCAAGGTGGCAGCCAGAACAACTCTTGCTTTTTATGAACGCCTCTGGCAACTACTTGCATTGCCACCCAGACTTTGGGGCTGCGGGCTTTCCTGGCCACCCTATCCTCAAAAGCACCTTTTTTTCACTTTTTCCCAGCACCGGCCTCCAATATGCCGAACGTCCTGGCCTGGCTCCCACACCCAAGGTGGCAGCCAGAACAACTCTTGCTTTTTATGAATGCCTCTGGGAACTACTTGCATTGCCACCCAGACTTTGGGGCTGCGGGCTTTCCTGGCCACTCTATCCTCAAAAGCACCTTTTTTTCACTTTTTCCCAGCACCGGCCTCCAATATGCCGAACGTCCTGGCCTGGCTCCCACAGCCAAGGTGGCAGCCAGAACAACTCTTGCTTTTTATGAACGCCTCTGGGAACTACTTGCATTGCCACCCAGACTTTGGGGCTGCGGGCTTTCCTGGCCACCCTATCCTCAAAAGCACCTTTTTTTCACTTTTTCCCAGCACCGGCCTCCAATATGCCCAACGTCCGGAGCTGACTCCCACAGCCAAGGTGGCAGCCAGAACAACTCTTGCTTTTTATGAACGCCTCTGGGAACTACTTGCATTGCCACCCAGACTTTGGGGCTGCGGGCTTTCCTGGCCACCCTATCCTCAAAAGCACCTTTTTTTCACTTTTTCCCAGCACCGGCCTCCAATATGCCGAACGTCCTGGCCTGGCTCCCACACCCAAGGTGGCAGCCAGAACAACTCCTGCGTTTTATGAACGCCTCTGGGAACTACTTGCATTGCCACCCAGACTTTGGGGCTGCGGGCTTTCCTGGCCACTCTATCCTCAAAAGCACCTTTTTTTCACTTTTTCCCAGCACCGGCCTCCAATATGCCGAACATCCTGGCCTGGCTCCCACAGCCAAGGTGGCAGCCATAACAACTCTTGCTTTTTATGAACGCCTCTGGGAACTACTTGCATTGCCACCCAGACTTTGGGGCTGTGGGCTTTCCTGGCCACCCTATCCTCAAAAGCACCTTTTTTTCACTTTTCCCCAGCACCGGCCTCCAATATGCCGAACGTCCTGGCCTGGCTCCCACAGCCAAGGTGGCAGCCAGAACAACTCTTGCTTTTTATGAACGCCTCTGGGAACTACTTGCATTGCCACCCAGACTTTGGGGCTGCGGGCTTTCCTGGCCACTCTATCCTCAAAAGCACCTTTTTTTCATATTTCCCAGCACCGGCCTCCAATATGCCGAACGTCTGGAGCTGACTCCCACAGCCAAGGTGGCAGCCAGAACAACTCTTGCTTTTTATGAACGCCTCTGGGAACTACTTGCATTGCCACCCAGACTTTGGGGCTGCGGGCTTTCCTGGCCACCCTATCCTCAAAAGCACCTTTTTTTCACTTTTTTCCCAGCAGTGGCTTTTAATATGCCGAACGTCCTGGCCTGGTTCCCACAGCCAAGGTAGCAGCCAGAACAACTCTTGCTTTTTATGAACGCCTCTGGGAACTACTTAGATTGCCACCAAGACTTTGGGGCTGCGGGCTTTCCTGGCTACTCTGTCCTCAAAAGCACCTTTTTTTCACTTTTCCCCAGCACCGGCCTCCAATATGCAGAACGTCCTGGCCTGGCTCCCACAGCCAAGGTGGCAGCCAGAACAACTCTTGCTTTTTATGAACGCCTCTGGGAACTACTTAGATTGCCACCCAGACTTTGGGGCTGCGGGCTTTCCTGGCCACTCTATCCTCAAAAGCACCTTTTTTTCACTTTTCCCCAGCACTGGCCTCCAATATGCTGAACGTCCTGGCCTTGTTCCCACAGTCAAGGTGGCAGCCAGAACAACTCTTGCTTTTTATGAACGCCTCTGGGAACTACTTGCATTGCCACCCAGACTTTGGGGCTGCGGGCTTTTCGGGCCACTCTATCCTCAAAAGCACCTTTTTTTCATATTTCCCAGCACCGGCCTCCAATATGCCGAACGTCCGGAGATGACTCCCACAGCCAAGGTGGCAGCCAGAACAACTCTTGCTTTTTATGAATGCCTCTGGGAACTACTTGCATTGCCACCCAGACTTTGGGGCTGCGGGCTTTCCTGGCCACCCTATCCTCAAAAGCACCTTTTTTTCACTTTTCCCCAGCACCGGCCTCCAATATGCCGAATGTCCGGAGCTGACTCCCACAGCCAAGGTGGCAGCCAGAACAACTCTTGCTTTTTATGAACGCCTCTGGGAACTACTTGCATTGCCACCCAGACTTTGGGGCTGCGGGCTTTCCTGGCCACTCTATCCTCAAAAGCACCTTTTTTTCACTTTTTCCCAGCACCGGCCTCCAATATGCCGAACGTCCTGGCCTGGCTCCCACAGCCAAGGTGGCAGCCAGAACAACTCTTGCTTTTTATGAACGCCTCTGGGAACTACTTGCATTGCCACCCAGACTTTGGGGCTGCGGGCTTTCCTGGCCACCCTATCCTCAAAAGCACCTTTTTTTCACTTTTTCCCAGCACCGGCCTCCAATATGCCCAACGTCCGGAGCTGACTCCCACAGCCAAGGTGGCAGCCATAACAACTCTTGCTTTTTATGAACGCCTCTGGGAACTACTTGCATTGCCACCCAGACTTTGGGGCTGTGGGCTTTCCTGGCCACCCTATCCTCAAAAGCACCTTTTTTTCACTTTTCCCCAGCACCGGCCTCCAATATGCCGAACGTCCTGGCCTGGCTCCCACAGCCAAGGTGGCAGCCAGAACAACTCTTGCTTTTCATGAACGCCTCTGGGAACTACTTGCATTGCCACCCAGACTTTGGGGCTGCGGGCTTTCCTGGCCACTCTATCCTCAAAAGCACCTTTTTTTCACTTTTTCCCAGCACCGGCCTCCAATATGCCGAACGTCCTGGCCTGGCTCCCACACCCAAGGTGGCAGCCAGA
Organism: Numenius arquata; assembly: GCF_964106895.1. Classification (NCBI taxonomy): domain Eukaryota; kingdom Metazoa; phylum Chordata; class Aves; order Charadriiformes; family Scolopacidae; genus Numenius; species Numenius arquata. The sequence goes on from NC_133615.1 coordinate 13,340,620, forward strand.
ACAACCCTTGCTTTTTATGAACGCCTCTGGGAACTACTTGCATTGCCACCCAGACTTTGGGGCTGCGGGCTTTCCTGGCCACTCTATCCTCAAAAGCACCTTTTTTTCACTTTTTCCCAGCACCGGCCTCCAATATGCCGAACGTCCTGGCCTGCCTCCCACAGCCAAGGTGGCAACCAGAACAACTCTTGCTTTTTATGAACGCCTCTGGGAACTACTTGCATTGCCACCCAGACTTTGGGGCTGCGGGCTTTCCTGGCCACTCTATCCTCAAAAGCACCTTTTTTTCATATTTCCCAGCACCGGCCTCCAATATGCCGAACGTCCTGGCCTGGCTCCCACAGCCAAGGTGGCAGCCATAACAACTCTTGCTTTTTATGAACGCCTCTGGGAACTACTTGCATTGCCACCCAGACTTTGGGGCTGCGGGCTTTCCTGGCCACTCTATCCTCAAAAGCACCTTTTTTTCACTTTTCCCCAGCACTGGCCTCCAATATGCTGAACGTCCTGGCCTTGTTCCCACAGCCAAGGTGGCAGCCAGAACAACTCTTGCTTTTTATGAACGCCTCTGGGAACTACTTGCATTGCCACCCAGACTTTGGGGCTGCGGGCTTTTCGGGCCACTCTATCCTCAAAAGCACCTTTTTTTCATATTTCCCAGCACCGGCCTCCAATATGCCGAACGTCCGGAGCTTACTCCCACAGCCAAGGTGGCAGCCAGAACAACTCTTGCTTTTTATGAATGCCTCTGGGAACTACTTGCATTGCCACCCAGACTTTGGGGCTGCGGGCTTTCCTGGCCACCCTATCCTCAAAAGCACCTTTTTTTCACTTTTCCCCAGCACCGGCCTCCAATATGCCGAATGTCCGGAGCTGACTCCCACAGCCAAGGTGGCAGCCAGAACAACTCTTGCTTTTTATGAACGCCTCTGGCAACTACTTGCATTGCCACCCAGACTTTGGGGCTGCGGGCTTTCCTGGCCACTCTATCCTCAAAAGCACCTTTTTTTCAATTTTTCCCAGCACCGGCCTCCAATATGCCGAACGTCCTGGCCTGGCTCCCACAGCCAAGGTGGCAGCCAGAACAACTCTTGCTTTTTATGAACGCCTCTGGGAACTACTTGCATTGCCACCCAGACTTTGGGGCTGCGGGCTTTCCTGGCCACCCTATCCTCAAAAGCACCTTTTTTTCACTTTTTCCCAGCACCGGCCTCCAATATGCCCAACGTCCGGAGCTGACTCCCACAGCCAAGGTGGCAGCCAGAACAACTCTTGCTTTTTATGAACGCCTCTGGGAACTACTTGCATTGCCACCCAGACTTTGGGGCTGCGGGCTTTCCTGGCCACCCTATCCTCAAAAGCACCTTTTTTTCACTTTTTCCCAGCACCGGCCTCCAATATGCCGAACGTCCTGGCCTGGCTCCCACACCCAAGGTGGCAGCCAGAACAACTCCTGCGTTTTATGAACGCCTCTGGGAACTACTTGCATTGCCACCCAGACTTTGGGGCTGCGGGCTTTCCTGGCCACTCTATCCTCAAAAGCACCTTTTTTTCACTTTTTCCCAGCACCGGCCTCCAATATGCCGAACATCCTGGCCTGGCTCCCACAGCCAAGGTGGCAGCCATAACAACTCTTGCTTTTTATGAACGCCTCTGGGAACTACTTGCATTGCCACCCAGACTTTGGGGCTGCGGGCTTTCCTGGCCACTCTATCCTCAAAAGCACCTTTTTTTCACTTTTCCCCAGCACCGGCCTCCAATATGCCGAACGTCTGGAGCTGACTCCCACAGCCAAGGTGGCAGCCAGAACAACTCTTGCTTTTTATGAACGCCTCTGGGAACTACTTGCATTGCCACCCAGACTTTGGGGCTGCGGGCTTTCCTGGCCACCCTATCCTCAAAAGCACCTTTTTTTCACTTTTTCCCTCCACCGGCCTCCAATATGCCGAACGTCCTGGCCTGGCTCCCACACCCAAGGTGGCAGCCAGAACAACTCTTGCTTTTTATGAACGCCTCTGGGAACTACTTGCATTGCCACCCAGACTTTGGGGCTGCGGGCTTTCCTGGCCACTCTATCCTCAAAAGCACCTTTTTTTCATATTTCCCAGCACCGGCCTCCAATATGCCGAACGTCCTGGCCTGGCTCCCACACCCAAGCTGGCAGCCAGAACAACTCTTGCTTTTTATGAACGCCTCTGGGAACTACTTGCATTGCCACCCAGACTTTGGGGCTGCGGGCTTTCCTGGCCACTCTATCCTCAAAAGCACCTTTTTTTCACTTTTTTCCCAGCACTGGCTTTTAATATGCCGAACGTCCTGGCCTTGTTCCCACAGTCAAGGTGGCAGCCAGAACAACTCTTGCTTTTTATGAACGCCTCTGGGAACTACTTGCATTGCCACCCAGACTTTGGGGCTGCGGGCTTTTCGGGCCACTCTATCCTCAAAAGCACCTTTTTTTCATATTTTCCAGCACCGGCCTCCAATATGCCCAACGTCCGGAGCTTACTCCCACAGCCAAGGTGGCAGCCAGAACAACTCTTGCTTTTTATGAATGCCTCTGGGAACTACTTGCATTGCCACCCAGACTTTGGGGCTGCGGGCTTTCCTGGCCACCCTATCCTCAAAAGCACCTTTTTTTCACTTTTCCCCAGCACCGGCCTCCAATATGCCGAATGTCCGGAGCTGACTCCCACAGCCAAGGTGGCAGCCAGAACAACTCTTGCTTTTTATGAACGCCTCTGGGAACTGCTTGCATTGCCACCCAGACTTTGGGGCTGCGGGCTTTCCTGGCCACTCTATCCTCAAAACCACCTTTTTTTCACTTTTTCCCAGCACCGGCCTCCAATATGCCGAACGTCCTGGCCTGGCTCCCACAGCCAAGGTGGCAGCCAGAACAACTCTTGCTTTTTATGAACGCCTCTGGGAACTGCTTGCATTGCCACCCAGACTTTGGGGCTGCGGGCTTTCCTGGCCACCCTATCCTCAAACGCACCTTTTTTTCACTTTTTCCAGCACCGGCCTCTATATATGCCCAACGTCCTGGCCTGGCTCCCACACCCAAGGTGGCAGCCAGAACAACTCTTGCTTTTTATGAACGCCTCTGGGAACTACTTGCATTGCCACCCAGACTTTGGGGCTGCGGGCTTTCCTGGCCACCCTATCCTCAAAAGCACCTTTTTTTCACTTTTCCCCAGCACCGGCCTCCAATATGCCGAACGTCCTGGCCTTGTTCCCACAGTCAAGGTGGCAGCCAGAACAACTCTTGCTTTTTATGAACGCCTCTGGGAACTACTTGCATTGCCACCCAGACTTTGGGGCTGCGGGCTTTTCGGGCCACTCTATCCTCAAAAGCACCTTTTTTTCATATTTCCCAGCACCGGCCTCCAATATGCCGAACGTCCGGAGCTTACTCCCACAGCCAAGGTGGCAGCCAGAACAACTCTTGCTTTTTATGAATGCCTCTGGGAACTACTTGCATTGCCACCCAGACTTTGGGGCTGCGGGCTTTCCTGGCCACCCTATCCTCAAAAGCACCTTTTTTTCACTTTTCCCCAGCACCGGCCTCCAATATGCCGAATGTCCGGAGCTGACTCCCACAGCCAAGGTGGCAGCCAGAACAACTCTTGCTTTTTATGAACGCCTCTGGGAACTGCTTGCATTGCCACCCAGACTTTGGGGCTGCGGGCTTTCCTGGCCACTCTATCCTCAAAACCACCTTTTTTTCACTTTTTCCCAGCACCGGCCTCCAATATGCCGAACGTCCTGGCCTGGCTCCCACAGCCAAGGTGGCAGCCAGAACAACTCTTGCTTTTTATGAACGCCTCTGGGAACTGCTTGCATTGCCACCCAGACTTTGGGGCTGCGGGCTTTCCTGGCCACCCTATCCTCAAACGCACCTTTTTTTCACTTTTTCCCAGCACCGGCCTCTATATATGCCCAACGTCCTGGCCTGGCTCCCACACCCAAGGTGGCAGCCAGAACAACTCTTGCTTTTTATGAACGCCTCTGGGAACTACTTGCATTGCCACCCAGACTTTGGGGCTGCGGGCTTTCCTGGCCACTCTATCCTCAAAAGCACCTTTTTTTCATATTTCCCAGCACCGGCCTCCAATATGCCGAACGTCTGGAGCTGACTCCCACAGCCAAGGTGGCAGCCAGAACAACTCTTGCTTTTTATGAACGCCTCTGGGAACTACTTGCATTGCCACCCAGACTTTGGGGCTGCGGGCTTTCCTGGCCACCCTATCCTCAAAAGCACCTTTTTTTCACTTTTTCCCTCCACCGGCCTCCAATATGCCGAACGTCCTGGCCTGGCTCCCACACCCAAGGTGGCAGCCAGAACAACTCTTGCTTTTTATGAACGCCTCTGGGAACTACTTGCATTGCCACCCAGACTTTGGGGCTGCGGGCTTTCCTGGCCACTCTATCCTCAAAAGCACCTTTTTTTCACTTTTCCCCAGCACCGGCCTCCAATATGCCAAACGTCCTGGCCTTGTTCCCACAGTCAAGGTGGCAGCCAGAACAACTCTTGCTTTTTATGAACGCCTCTGGGAACTACTTGCATTGCCACCCAGACTTTGGGGCTGCGGGCTTTCCTGGCCACCCTATCCTCAAAAGCACCTTTTTTTCACTTTTTCCCAGCACCGGCCTCTATATATGCCCAACGTCCGGAGCTGACTCCCACACCCAAGGTGGCAGCCAGAACAACTCTTGCTTTTTATGAACGCCTCTGGGAACTACTTGCATTGCCACCCAGACTTTGGGGCTGCGGGCTTTCCTGGCCACTCTATCCTCAAAAGCACCTTTTTTTCACTTTTTCCCAGCACCGGCCTCCAATATGCCGAACGTCCTGGCCTGGCTCCCACAGCCAAGGTGGCAGCCAGAACAACTCTTGCTTTTCATGAACGCCTCTGGGAACTACTTAGATTGCCACCCAGACTTTGGGGCTGCGGGCTTTCCTGGCCACTCTATCCTCAAAAGCACCTTTTTTTCACTTTTTCCCAGCACCGGCCTCCAATATGCCGAACGTCCTGGCCTGGCTCCCACAGCCAAGGTGGCAGCCAGAACAACTCTTGCTTTTTATGAACGCCTCTGGGAACTACTTAGATTGCCACCCAGACTTTGGGGCTGCGGGCTTTCCTGGCCACCCTATCCTCAAAAGCACCTTTTTTTCACTTTTTCCCAGCACCGGCCTCTATATATGCCCAACGTCTGGAGCTGACTCCCACAGCCAAGGTGGCAGCCAGAACAACTCTTGCTTTTTATGAACGCCTCTGGGAACTACTTGCATTGCCACCCAGACTTTGGGGCTGCGGGCTTTCCTGGCCACTCTATCCTCAAAAGCACCTTTTTTTCATATTTCCCAGCACCGGCCTCCAATATGCCGAACGTCTGGAGCTGACTCCCACAGCCAAGGTGGCAGCCAGAACAACTCTTGCTTTTTATGAACGCCTCTGGGAACTACTTGCATTGCCACCCAGACTTTGGGGCTGCGGGCTTTCCTGGCCACCCTATCCTCAAAAGCACCTTTTTTTCACTTTTTCCCTCCACCGGCCTCCAATATGCCGAACGTCCTGGCCTGGCTCCCACACCCAAGGTGGCAGCCAGAACAACTCTTGCTTTTTATGAACGCCTCTGGGAACTACTTGCATTGCCACCCAGACTTTGGGGCTGCGGGCTTTCCTGGCCACTCTATCCTCAAAAGCACCTTTTTTTCATATTTCCCAGCACCGGCCTCCAATATGCCGAACGTCCTGGCCTGGCTCCCACACCCAAGGTGGCAGCCAGAACAACTCTTGCTTTTTATGAACGCCTCTGGGAACTACTTGCATTGCCACCCAGACTTTGGGGCTGCGGGCTTTCCTGGCCAACCTATCCTCAAAAGCACCTTTTTTTCACTTTTCCCCAGCACCGGCCTCCAATATGCCGAATGTCCGGAGCTGACTCCCACAGCCAAGGTGGCAGCCAGAACAACTCTTGCTTTTTATGAACGCCTCTGGCAACTACTTGCATTGCCACCCAGACTTTGGGGCTGCGGGCTTTCCTGGCCACTCTATCCTCAAAAGCACCTTTTTTTCACTTTTTCCCAGCACCGGCCTCCAATATGCCGAACGTCCTGGCCTGGCTCCCACAGCCAAGGTGGCAGCCAGAACAACTCTTGCTTTTTATGAACGCCTCTGGGAACTACTTGCATTGCCACCCAGACTTTGGGGCTGCGGGCTTTCCTGGCCACCCTATCCTCAAAAGCACCTTTTTTTCACTTTTTCCCAGCACCGGCCTCTATATATGCCCAACGTCCGGAGCTGACTCCCACAGCCAAGGTGGCAGCCAGAACAACTCTTGCTTTTTATGAACGCCTCTGGGAACTACTTGCATTGCCACCCAGACTTTGGGGCTGCGGGCTTTCCTGGCCACCCTATCCTCAAAAGCACCTTTTTTTCACTTTTTCCCTCCACCGGCCTCCAATATGCCGAACGTCCTGGCCTGGCTCCCACACCCAAGGTGGCAGCCAGAACAACTCTTGCTTTTTCTGAACGCCTCTGGGAACTACTTGCATTGCCACCCAGACTTTGGGGCTGCGGGCTTTCCTGGCCACTCTATCCTCAAAAGCACCTTTTTTTCATATTTCCCAGCACCGGCCTCCAATATGCCGAACGTCCTGGCCTGGCTCCCACAGCCATGGTGGCAGCCAGAACAACTCTTGCTTTTTATGAACGCCTCTGGCAACTACTTGCATTGCCACCCAGACTTTGGGGCTGCGGGCTTTCCTGGCCAACCTATCCTCAAAAGCACCTTTTTTTCACTTTTCCCCAGCACCGGCCTCCAATATGCCGAATGTCCGGAGCTGACTCCCACAGCCAAGGTGGCAGCCAGAACAACTCTTGCTTTTTATGAACGCCTCTGGGAACTACTTGCATTGCCACCCAGACTTTGGGGCTGCAGGCTTTCCTGGCCACTCTATCCTCAAAAGCACCTTTTTTTCACTTTTTCCCAGCACCGGCCTCCAATATGCCGAACGTCCTGGCCTGGCTCCCACAGCCAAGGTGGCAGCCAGAACAACTCTTGCTTTTTATGAACGCCTCTGGGAACTACTTGCATTGCCACCCAGACTTTGGGGCTGCGGGCTTTCCTGGCCACCCTATCCTCAAAAGCACCTTTTTTTCACTTTTCCCCAGCACCGGCCTCTATATATGCCCAACGTCCGGAGCTGACTCCCACACCCAAGGTGGCAGCCAGAACAATCTTGCTTTTTATGAACGCCTCTGGGAACTACTTGCATTGCCACCCAGACTTTGGGGCTGCGGGCTTTCCTGGCCACTCTATCCTCAAAAGCACCTTTTTTTCACTTTTTCCCAGCACCGGCCTCCAATATGCCGAACGTCCTGGCCTGGCTCCCACAGCCAAGGTGGCAGCCAGAACAACTCTTGCTTTTCATGAACGCCTCTGGGAACTACTTAGATTGCCACCCAGACTTTGGGGCTGCGGGCTTTCCTGGCCACTCTATCCTCAAAAGCACCTTTTTTTCACTTTTTCCCAGCACCGGCCTCCAATATGCCGAACGTCCTGGCCTGGCTCCCACAGCCAAGGTGGCAGCCAGAACAACCCTTGCTTTTTATGAACGCCTCTGGGAACTACTTGCATTGCCACCCAGACTTTGGGGCTGCGGGCTTTCCTGGCCACTCTATCCTCAAAAGCACCTTTTTTTCACTTTTTCCCAGCACCGGCCTCCAATATGCCGAACGTCCTGGCCTGGCTCCCACACCCAAATTGGCAGCCAGAACAACTCTTGCTTTTTATGAACGCCTCTGGGAACTACTTGCATTGCCACCCAGACTTTGGGGCTGCGGGCTTTCCTGGCCACTCTATCCTCAAAAGCACCTTTTTTTCATATTTCCCAGCACCGGCCTCCAATATGCCGAACGTCTGGAGCTGACTCCCACACCCAAGGTGGCAGCCAGAACAATCTTGCTTTTTATGAACGCCTCTGGGAACTACTTGCATTGCCACCCAGACTTTGGGGCTGCGGGCTTTCCTGGCCACTCTATCCTCAAAAGCACCTTTTTTTCACTTTTTCCCAGCACCGGCCTCCAATATGCCGAACGTCCTGGCCTGGCTCCCACAGCCAAGGTGGCAGCCAGAACAACTCTTGCTTTTTATGAACGCCTCTGGGAACTACTTGCATTGCCACCCAGACTTTGGGGCTGCGGGCTTTCCTGGCCACTCTATCCTCAAAAGCACCTTTTTTTCACTTTTCCCCAGCACCGGCCTCCAATATGCCGAACGTCCTGGCCTTGTTCCCACAGTCAAGGTGGCAGCCAGAACAACTCTTGCTTTTTATGAACGCCTCTGGGAACTACTTGCATTGCCACCCAGACTTTGGGGCTGCGGGCTTTCCTGGCCACTCTATCCTCAAAAGCACCTTTTTTTCATATTTTCCAGCACCGGCCTCCAATATGCCGAATGTCCAGAGCTTACTCCCACAGCCAAGGTGGCAGCCAGAACAACTCTTGCTTTTTATGAACGCCTCTGGGAACTACTTGCATTGCCACCCAGACTTTGGGGCTGCGGGCTTTCCTGGCCACCCTATCCTCAAAAGCACCTTTTTTTCACTTTTCCCCAGCACCGGCCTCCAATATGCCGAATGTCCGGAGCTGACTCCCACAGCCAAGGTGGCAGCCAGAACAACTCTTGCTTTTTATGAACGCCTCTGGGAACTACTTGCATTGCCACCCAGACTTTGGGGCTGCGGGCTTTCCTGGCCACTCTATCCTCAAAAGCACCTTTTTTTCACTTTTTCCCAGCACCGGCCTCCAATATGCCGAACGTCCTGGCCTTGTTCCCACAACCAAGGTGGCAGCCATAACAACTCTTGCTTTTTATGAACGCCTCTGGGAACTACTTGCATTGCCACCCAGACTTTGGGGCTGTGGGCTTTCCTGGCCACCCTATCCTCAAAAGCACCTTTTTTTCACTTTTCCCCAGCACCGGCCTCCAATATGCCGAACGTCCTGGCCTGGCTCCCACAGCCAAGGTGGCAGCCAGAACAACTCTTGCTTTTTATGAACGCCTCTGGGAACTACTTGCATTGCCACCCAGACTTTGGGGCTGCGGGCTTTCCTGGCCACTCTATCCTCAAGAGCACCTTTTTTTCACTTTTTCCCAGCACCGGCCTCCAATATGCCGAACGTCCTGGCCTGGCTCCCACAGCCAAGGTGGCAGCCAGAACAACCCTTGCTTTTTATGAACGCCTCTGGGAACTACTTGCATTGCCACCCAGACTTTGGGGCTGCGGGCTTTCCTGGCCACTCTATCCTCAAAAGCACCTTTTTTTCACTTTTCCCCAGCACCGGCCTCCAATATGCCGAATGTCCGGAGCTGACTCCCACAGCCAAGGTGGCAGCCAGAACAACTCTTGCTTTTTATGAACGCCTCTGGGAACTACTTGCATTGCCACCCAGACTTTGGGGCTGCGGGCTTTCCTGGCCACTCTATCCTCAAAAGCACCTTTTTTTCACTTTTCCCCAGCACCGGCCTCCAATATGCCGAACGTCCTGGCCTTGTTCCCACAGTCAAGGTGGCAGCCAGAACAACTCTTGCTTTTTATGAACGCCTCTGGGAACTACTTGCATTGCCACCCAGACTTTGGGGCTGCGGGCTTTTCGGGCCACTCTATCCTCAAAAGCACCTTTTTTTCATATTTTCCAGCACCGGCCTCCAATATGCCGAATGTCCAGAGCTTACTCCCACAGCCAAGGTGGCAGCCAGAACAACTCTTGCTTTTTATGAACGCCTCTGGGAACTACTTGCATTGCCACCCAGACTTTGGGGCTGCGGGCTTTCCTGGCCACCCTATCCTCAAAAGCACCTTTTTTTCACTTTTCCCCAGCACCGGCCTCCAATATGCCGAATGTCCGGAGCTGACTCCCACAGCCAAGGTGGCAGCCAGAACAACTCTTGCTTTTTATGAACGCCTCTGGGAACTACTTGCATTGCCACCCAGACTTTGGGGCTGCGGGCTTTCCTGGCCACTCTATCCTCAAAAGCACCTTTTTTTCACTTTTTCCCAGCACCGGCCTCCAATATGCCGAACGTCCTGGCCTTGTTCCCACAACCAAGGTGGCAGCCATAACAACTCTTGCTTTTTATGAACGCCTCTGGGAACTACTTGCATTGCCACCCAGACTTTGGGGCTGTGGGCTTTCCTGGCCACCCTATCCTCAAAAGCACCTTTTTTTCACTTTTCCCCAGCACCGGCCTCCAATATGCCGAACGTCCTGGCCTGGCTCCCACAGCCAAGGTGGCAGCCAGAACAACTCTTGCTTTTTATGAACGCCTCTGGGAACTACTTGCATTGCCACCCAGACTTTGGGGCTGCGGGCTTTCCTGGCCACTCTATCCTCAAGAGCACCTTTTTTTCACTTTTTCCCAGCACCGGCCTCCAATATGCCGAACGTCCTGGCCTGGCTCCCACAGCCAAGGTGGCAGCCAGAACAACCCTTGCTTTTTATGAACGCCTCTGGGAACTACTTGCATTGCCACCCAGACTTTGGGGCTGCGGGCTTTCCTGGCCACTCTATCCTCAAAAGCACCTTTTTTTCACTTTTCCCCAGCACCGGCCTCCAATATGCCGAATGTCCGGAGCTGACTCCCACAGCCAAGGTGGCAGCCAGAACAACTCTTGCTTTTTATGAACGCCTCTGGGAACTACTTGCATTGCCACCCAGACTTTGGGGCTGCGGGCTTTCCTGGCCACCCTATCCTCAAAAGCACCTTTTTTTCACTTTTTCCCTCCACCGGCCTCCAATATGCCGAACGTCCTGGCCTGGCTCCCACACCCAAGGTGGCAGCCAGAACAAATCTTGCTTTTTATGAACGCCTCTGGGAACTACTTGCATTGCCACCCAGACTTTGGGGCTGCGGGCTTTCCTGGCCACTCTATCCTCAAAAGCACCTTTTTTTCACTTTTCCCCAGCACCGGCCTCCAATATGCCGAACGTCCTGGCCTGGCTCCCACACCCAAGGTGGCAGCCAGAACAACTCTTGCTTTTTATGAACGCCTCTGGGAACTACTTGCATTGCCACCCAGACTTTGGGGCTGCGGGCTTTCCTGGCCACCCTATCCTCAAAAGCACCTTTTTTTCACTTTTTCCCAGCACCGGCCTCCAATATGCCGAACGTCCTGGCCTGGCTCCCACACCCAAGGTGGCAGCCAGAACAACTCCTGCGTTTTATTAACGCCTCTGGGAACTACTTGCATTGCCACCCAGACTTTGGGGCTGCGGGCTTTCCTGGCCACTCTATCCTCAAAAGCACCTTTTTTTCACTTTTTCCCAGCACCGGCCTCCAATATGCCGAACGTCCTGGCCTTGTTCCCACACCCAAGGTGGCAGCCATAACAACTCTTGCTTTTTATGAACGCCTCTGGGAACTACTTGCATTGCCACCCAGACTTTGGGGCTGTGGGCTTTCCTGGCCACCCTATCCTCAAAAGCACCTTTTTTTCACTTTTCCCCAGCACCGGCCTCCAATATGCCGAACGTCCTGGCCTGGCTCCCACAGCCAAGGTGGCAGCCAGAACAACTCTTGCTTTTCATGAACGCCTCTGGGAACTACTTGCATTGCCACCCAGACTTTGGGGCTGCGGGCTTTCCTGGCCACTCTATCCTCAAAAGCACCTTTTTTTCACTTTTTCCCAGCACCGGCCTCCAATATGCCGAACGTCCTGGCCTGGCTCCCACAGCCAAGGTGGCAGCCAGAACAACCCTTGCTTTTTATGAACGCCTCTGGGAACTACTTGCATTGCCACCCAGACTTTGGGGCTGCGGGCTTTCCTGGCCACTCTATCCTCAAAAGCACCTTTTTTTCACTTTTCCCCAGCACCGGCCTCCAATATGCCGAATGTCCGGAGCTGACTCCCACAGCCAAGGTGGCAGCCAGAACAACTCTTGCTTTTTATGAACGCCTCTGGGAACTACTTGCATTGCCACCCAGACTTTGGGGCTGCGGGCTTTCCTGGCCACCCTATCCTCAAAAGCACCTTTTTTTCACTTTTTCCCTCCACCGGCCTCCAATATGCCGAACGTCCTGGCCTGGCTCCCACACCCAAGGTGGCAGCCAGAACAATCTTGCTTTTTATGAACGCCTCTGGGAACTACTTGCATTGCCACCCAGACTTTGGGGCTGCGGGCTTTCCTGGCCACTCTATCCTCAAAAGCACCTTTTTTTCATATTTCCCAGCACCGGCCTCCAATATGCCGAACGTCCTGGCCTGGCTCCCACACCCAAGGTGGCAGCCAGAACAACTCCTGCGTTTTATTAACGCCTCTGGGAACTACTTGCATTGCCACCCAGACTTTGGGGCTGCGGGCTTTCCTGGCCACTCTATCCTCAAAAGCACCTTTTTTTCACTTTTTCCCAGCACCGGCCTCCAATATGCCGAACGTCCTGGCCTGGCTCCCACAGCCAAGGTGGCAGCCAGAACAACTCTTGCTTTTCATGAACGCCTCTGGGAACTACTTGCATTGCCACCCAGACTTTGGGGCTGCGGGCTTTCCTGGCCACTCTATCCTCAAAAGCACCTTTTTTTCACTTTTTCCCAGCACCGGCCTCCAATATGCCGAACGTCCTGGCCTGGCTCCCACAGCCAAGGTGGCAGCCAGAACAACCCTTGCTTTTTATGAACGCCTCTGGGAACTACTTGCATTGCCACCCAGACTTTGGGGCTGCGGGCTTTCCTGGCCACCCTATCCTCAAAAGCATTTTTTTTTCACTTTTTCCCAGCACCGGCCTCCAATATGCCGAACGTCCTGGCCTGGCTCCCACACCCAAATTGGCAGCCAGAACAACTCTTGCTTTTTATGAACGCCTCTGGGAACTACTTGCATTGCCACCCAGACTTTGGGGCTGCGGGCTTTCCTGGCCACTCTATCCTCAAAAGCACCTTTTTTTCATATTTCCCAGCACCGGCCTCCAATATGCCGAACGTCTGGAGCTGACTCCCACAGCCAAGGTGGCAGCCAGAACAACTCTTGCTTTTTATGAACGCCTCTGGGAACTACTTGCATTGCCACCCAGACTTTGGGGCTGCGGGCTTTCCTGGCCACCCTATCCTCAAAAGCACCTTTTTTTCACTTTTTCCCTCCACCGGCCTCCAATATGCCGAACGTCCTGGCCTGGCTCCCACACCCAAGGTGGCAGCCAGAACAACTCTTGCTTTTTATGAACGCCTCTGGGAACTACTTGCATTGCCACCCAGACTTTGGGGCTGCGGGCTTTCCTGGCCACTCTATCCTCAAAAGCACCTTTTTTTCATATTTCCCAGCACCGGCCTCCAATATGCCGAACGTCCTGGCCTGGCTCCCACAGCCAAGGTGGCAGCCAGAACAACTCTTGCTTTTTATGAACGCCTCTGGGAACTACTTGCATTGCCACCCAGACTTTGGGGCTGCGGGCTTTCCTGGCCACTCTATCCTCAAAAGCACCTTTTTTTCACTTTTCCCCAGCACCGGCCTCCAATATGCCGAACGTCCTGGCCTTGTTCCCACAGTCAAGGTGGCAGCCAGAACAACTCTTGCTTTTTATGAACGCCTCTGGGAACTACTTGCATTGCCACCCAGACTTTGGGGCTGCGGGCTTTTCGGGCCACTCTATCCTCAAAAGCACCTTTTTTTCATATTTCCCAGCACCGGCCTCCAATATGCCGAATGTCCAGAGCTTACTCCCACAGCCAAGGTGGCAGCCAGAACAACTCTTGCTTTTTATGAATGCCTCTGGGAACTACTTGCATTGCCACCCAGACTTTGGGGCTGCGGGCTTTCCTGGCCACCTTATCCTCAAAAGCACCTTTTTTTCACTTTTCCCCAGCACCGGCCTCCAATATGCCGAATGTCCGGAGCTGACTCCCACAGCCAAGGTGGCAGCCAGAACAACTCTTGCTTTTTATGAATGCCTGTGGGAACTACTTGCATTGCCACCCAGACTTTGGGGCTGCGGGCTTTCCTGGCCACTCTATCCTCAAAAGCACCTTTTTTTCAATTTTTCCCAGCACCGGCCTCCAATATGCCGAACGTCCTGGCCTGGCTCCCACAGCCAAGGTGGCAGCCAGAACAACTCTTGCTTTTTATGAACGCCTCTGGGAACTACTTGCATTGCCACCCAGACTTTGGGGCTGCGGGCTTTCCTGGCCACCCTATCCTCAAAAGCACCTTTTTTTCACTTTTTCCCAGCACCGGCCTCTATATATGCCCAACGTCCGGAGCTGACTCCCACAGCCAAGGTGGCAGCCAGAACAACTCTTGCTTTTTATGAACGCCTCTGGGAACTACTTGCATTGCCACCCAGACTTTGGGGCTGCGGGCTTTCCTGGCCACTCTATCCTCAAAAGCACCTTTTTTTCACTTTTTCCCAGCACCGGCCTCCAATATGCCGAACGTCCTGGCCTTGTTCCCACAACCAAGGTGGCAGCCATAACAACTCTTGCTTTTTATGAACGCCTCTGGGAACTACTTGCATTGCCACCCAGACTTTGGGGCTGTGGGCTTTCCTGGCCACCCTATCCTCAAAAGCACCTTTTTTTCACTTTTCCCCAGCACCGGCCTCCAATATGCCGAACGTCCTGGCCTGGCTCCCACAGCCAAGGTGGCAGCCAGAACAGCTCTTGCTTTTCATGAACGCCTCTGGGAACTACTTGCATTGCCACCCAGACTTTGGGGCTGCGGGCTTTCCTGGCCACTCTATCCTCAAAAGCACCTTTTTTTCACTTTTTCCCAGCACCGGCCTCCAATATGCCGAACGTCCTGGCCTGGCTCCCACAGCCAAGGTGGCAGCCAGAACAACCCTTGCTTTTTATGAACGCCTCTGGGAACTACTTGCATTGCCACCCAGACTTTGGGGCTGCGGGCTTTCCTGGCCACTCTATCCTCAAAAGCACCTTTTTTTCACTTTTCCCCAGCACCGGCCTCCAATATGCCGAATGTCCGGAGCTGACTCCCACAGCCAAGGTGGCAGCCAGAACAACCCTTGCTTTTTATGAACGCCTCTGGGAACTACTTGCATTGCCACCCAGACTTTGGGGCTGCGGGCTTTCCAGGCCACCCTATCCTCAAAAGCACCTTTTTTTCATATTTCCCAGCACCGGCCTCCAATATGCCGAACGTCTGGAGCTGACTCCCACAGCCAAGGTGGCAGCCAGAACAGCTCTTGCTTTTTATGAACGCCTCTGGGAACTACTTGCATTGCCACCCAGACTTTGGGGCTGCGGGCTTTCCTGGCCACCCTATCCTCAAAAGCACCTTTTTTTCATATTTCCCAGCACCGGCCTCCAATATGCCGAACGTCCTGGCCTTGTTCCCACAACCAAGGTGGCAGCCAGAACAACTCTTGCTTTTTATGAACGCCTCTGGGAACTACTTGCATTGCCACCCAGACTTTGGGGCTGCGGGCTTTCCTGGCCACTCTATCCTCAAAAGCACCTTTTTTTCATATTTCCCAGCACCGGCCTCCAATATGCCGAATGTCCGGAGCTGACTCCCACAGCCAAGGTGGCAGCCAGAACAACTCTTGCTTTTTATGAACGCCTCTGGGAACTACTTGCATTGCCACCCAGACTTTGGGGCTGCGGGCTTTCCTGGCCACTCTATCCTCAAAAGCACCTTTTTTTCATATTTCCCAGCACCGGCCTCCAATATGCCGAACGTCCTGGCCTGGCTCCCACAGTCAAGGTGGCAGCCAGAACAACTCTTGCTTTTTATGAACGCCTCTGGGAACTACTTGCATTGCCACCCAGACTTTGGGGCTGCGGGCTTTCCTGGCCACCCTATCCTCAAAAGCACCTTTTTTTCACTTTTTCCCAGCACCGGCCTCCAATATGCCGAACGTCCTGGCCTGGCTCCCACAGCCAAGGTGGCAGCCAGAACAACTCTTGCTTTTTATGAACGCCTCTGGGAACTACTTGCATTGCCACCCAGACTTTGGGGCTGCGGGCTTTCCTGGCCACCCTATCCTCAAAAGCACCTTTTTTTCACTTTTCCCCAGCACCGGCCTCCAATATGCCGAACGTCCTGGCCTGGCTCCCACAGCCAAGGTGGCAGCCAGAACAACCCTTGCTTTTTATGAATGCCTCTGGGAACTACTTGCATTGCCATCCAGACTTTGGGGCTGCGGGCTTTCCTGGCCACTCTATCCTCAAAAGCACCTTTTTTTCATATTTCCCAGCACTGGCCTCCAATATGCCGAACGTCCTGGCCTGGCTCCCACAGCCAAGGTGGCAGCCAGAACAACTCTTGCTTTTTATGAACGCCTCTGGGAACTACTTGCATTGCCACCCAGACTTTGGGGCTGCGGGCTTTCCTGGCCACTCTATCCTCAAAAGCACCTTTTTTTCACTTTTTCCCAGCACCGGCCTCCAATATGCCGAACGTCCTGGCCTGGCTCCCACAGCCAAGGTGGCAGCCAGAACAACTCTTGCTTTTTATGAACGCCTCTGGGAACTACTTGCATTGCCACCCAGACTTTGGGGCTGCGGGCTTTCCTGGCCACTCTATCCTCAAAAGCACCTTTTTTTCATATTTCCCAGCACCGGCCTCCAATATGCCGAACGTCTGGAGCTGACTCCCACAGCCAAGGTGGCAGCCAGAACAACTCTGGCTTTTTATGAACGCCTCTGGGAACTACTTGCATTGCCACCCAGACTTTGGGGCTGCGGGCTTTCCTGGCCACTCTATCCTCAAAAGCACCTTTTTTTCATATTTCCCAGCACCGGCCTCCAATATGCCGAACGTCCTGGCCTGGCTCCCACAGTCAAGGTGGCAGCCAGAACAACTCTTGCTTTTTATGAACGCCTCTGGGAACTACTTGCATTGCCACCCAGACTTTGGGGCTGCGGGCTTTCCTGGCCACCCTATCCTCAAAAGCACCTTTTTTTCACTTTTCCCCAGCACCGGCCTCCAATATGCCGAACGTCCTGGCCTGGCTCCCACAGCCAAGGTGGCAGCCAGAACAACTCTTGCTTTTTATGAACGCCTCTGGGAACTACTTGCATTGCCACCCAGACTTTGGGGCTGCGGGCTTTCCTGGCCACCCTATCCTCAAAAGCACCTTTTTTTCACTTTTCCCCAGCACCGGCCTCCAATATGCCGAACGTCCTGGCCTGGCTCCCACGACCAAGGTGGCAGCCAGAACAACCCTTGCTTTTTATGAATGCCTCTGGGAACTACTTGCATTGCCACCCAGACTTTGGGGCTGCGGGCTTTCCTGGCCACTCTATCCTCAAAAGCACCTTTTTTTCATATTTCCCAGCACTGGCCTCCAATATGCCGAACGTCCTGGCCTGGCTCCCACAGCCAAGGTGGCAGCCAGAACAACTCTTGCTTTTTATGAACGCCTCTGGGAACTACTTGCATTGCCACCCAGACTTTGGGGCTGCGGGCTTTCCTGGCCACTCTATCCTCAAAAGCACCTTTTTTTCACTTTTTCCCAGCACCGGCCTCCAATATGCCGAACGTCCTGGCCTGGCTCCCACAGCCAAGGTGGCAGCCAGAACAACTCTTGCTTTTTATGAACGCCTCTGGGAACTACTTGCATTGCCACCCAGACTTTGGGGCTGCGGGCTTTCCTGGCCACTCTATCCTCAAAAGCACCTTTTTTTCATATTTCCCAGCACCGGCCTCCAATATGCCGAACGTCTGGAGCTGACTCCCACAGCCAAGGTGGCAGCCAGAACAACTCTGGCTTTTTATGAACGCCTCTGGGAACTACTTGCATTGCCACCCAGACTTTGGGGCTGCGGGCTTTCCTGGCCACTCTATCCTCAAAAGCACCTTTTTTTCATATTTCCCAGCACCGGCCTCCAATATGCCGAACGTCCTGGCCTGGCTCCCACAGTCAAGGTGGCAGCCAGAACAACTCTTGCTTTTTATGAACGCCTCTGGGAACTACTTGCATTGCCACCCAGACTTTGGGGCTGCGGGCTTTCCTGGCCACCCTATCCTCAAAAGCACCTTTTTTTCACTTTTCCCCAGCACCGGCCTCCAATATGCCGAACGTCCTGGCCTGGCTCCCACAGCCAAGGTGGCAGCCAGAACAACTCTTGCTTTTTATGAACGCCTCTGGGAACTACTTGCATTGCCACCCAGACTTTGGGGCTGCGGGCTTTCCTGGCCACCCTATCCTCAAAAGCACCTTTTTTTCACTTTTCCCCAGCACCGGCCTCCAATATGCCGAACGTCCTGGCCTGGCTCCCACGACCAAGGTGGCAGCCAGAACAACCCTTGCTTTTTATGAATGCCTCTGGGAACTACTTGCATTGCCACCCAGACTTTGGGGCTGCGGGCTTTCCTGGCCACTCTATCCTCAAAAGCACCTTTTTTTCATATTTCCCAGCACTGGCCTCCAATATGCCGAACGTCCTGGCCTGGCTCCCACAGCCAAGGTGGCAGCCAGAACAACTCTTGCTTTTTATGAACGCCTCTGGGAACTACTTGCATTGCCACCCAGACTTTGGGGCTGCGGGCTTTCCTGGCCACTCTATCCTCAAAAGCACCTTTTTTTCACTTTTTCCCAGCACCGGCCTCCAATATGCCGAACGTCCTGGCCTGGCTCCCACAGCCAAGGTGGCAGCCAGAACAACTCTTGCTTTTTATGAACGCCTCTGGGAACTACTTGCATTGCCACCCAGACTTTGGGGCTGCGGGCTTTCCTGGCCACTCTATCCTCAAAAGCACCTTTTTTTCATATTTCCCAGCACCGGCCTCCAATATGCCGAACGTCTGGAGCTGACTCCCACAGCCAAGGTGGCAGCCAGAACAACTCTTGCTTTTTATGAACGCCTCTGGGAACTACTTGCATTGCCACCCAGACTTTGGGGCTGCGGGCTTTCCTGGCCACTCTATCCTCAAAAGCACCTTTTTTTCATATTACCCAGCACCGGCCTCCAATATGCCGAACGTCCTGGCCTGGCTCCCACAGCCAAGGTGGCAGCCAGAACAACTCTTGCTTTTTATGAACGCCTCTGGGAACTACTTGCATTGCCACCCAGACTTTGGGGCTGCGGGCTTTCCTGGCCACTCTATCCTCAAAAGCACCTTTTTTTCATATTTCCCAGCACCGGCCTCCAATATGCCGAACGTCCGGAGATGACTCCCACAGCCAAGGTGGCAGCCAGAACAACTCTTGCTTTTTATGAACGCCTCTGGGAACTACTTGCATTGCCACCCAGACTTTGGGGCTGCGGGCTTTCCTGGCCACCCTATCCTCAAAAGCACCTTTTTTTCACTTTTCCCCAGCACCGGCCTCCAATATGCCGAACGTCCTGGCCTTGTTCCCACACCCAAGGTGGCAGCCGGAACAACTCCTGCGTTTTATGAACGCCTCTGGGAACTACTTGCATTGCCATCCAGACTTTGGGGCTGCGGGCTTTCCTGGCCACTCTATCCTCAAAAGCACCTTTTTTTCATATTTCCCAGCACTGGCCTCCAATATGCCGAACGTCCTGGCCTGGCTCCCACAGCCAAGGTGGCAGCCAGAACAACTCTTGCTTTTTATGAACGCCTCTGGGAACTACTTGCATTGCCACCCAGACTTTGGGGCTGCGGGCTTTCCTGGCCACTCTATCCTCAAAAGCACCTTTTTTTCACTTTTTCCCAGCACCGGCCTCCAATATGCCGAACGTCCTGGCCTGGCTCCCACAGCCAAGGTGGCAGCCAGAACAACTCTTGCTTTTTATGAACGCCTCTGGGAACTACTTGCATTGCCACCCAGACTTTGGGGCTGCGGGCTTTCCTGGCCACTCTATCCTCAAAAGCACCTTTTTTTCATATTTCCCAGCACCGGCCTCCAATATGCCGAACGTCTGGAGCTGACTCCCACAGCCAAGGTGGCAGCCAGAACAACTCTGGCTTTTTATGAACGCCTCTGGGAACTACTTGCATTGCCACCCAGACTTTGGGGCTGCGGGCTTTCCTGGCCACTCTATCCTCAAAAGCACCTTTTTTTCATATTTCCCAGCACCGGCCTCCAATATGCCGAACGTCCTGGCCTGGCTCCCACAGTCAAGGTGGCAGCCAGAACAACTCTTGCTTTTTATGAACGCCTCTGGGAACTACTTGCATTGCCACCCAGACTTTGGGGCTGCGGGCTTTCCTGGCCACCCTATCCTCAAAAGCACCTTTTTTTCACTTTTCCCCAGCACCGGCCTCCAATATGCCGAACGTCCTGGCCTGGCTCCCACAGCCAAGGTGGCAGCCAGAACAACTCTTGCTTTTTATGAACGCCTCTGGGAACTACTTGCATTGCCACCCAGACTTTGGGGCTGCGGGCTTTCCTGGCCACCCTATCCTCAAAAGCACCTTTTTTTCACTTTTCCCCAGCACCGGCCTCCAATATGCCGAACGTCCTGGCCTGGCTCCCACGACCAAGGTGGCAGCCAGAACAACCCTTGCTTTTTATGAATGCCTCTGGGAACTACTTGCATTGCCACCCAGACTTTGGGGCTGCGGGCTTTCCTGGCCACTCTATCCTCAAAAGCACCTTTTTTTCATATTTCCCAGCACTGGCCTCCAATATGCCGAACGTCCTGGCCTGGCTCCCACAGCCAAGGTGGCAGCCAGAACAACTCTTGCTTTTTATGAACGCCTCTGGGAACTACTTGCATTGCCACCCAGACTTTGGGGCTGCGGGCTTTCCTGGCCACTCTATCCTCAAAAGCACCTTTTTTTCACTTTTTCCCAGCACCGGCCTCCAATATGCCGAACGTCCTGGCCTGGCTCCCACAGCCAAGGTGGCAGCCAGAACAACTCTTGCTTTTTATGAACGCCTCTGGGAACTACTTGCATTGCCACCCAGACTTTGGGGCTGCGGGCTTTCCTGGCCACTCTATCCTCAAAAGCACCTTTTTTTCATATTTCCCAGCACCGGCCTCCAATATGCCGAACGTCTGGAGCTGACTCCCACAGCCAAGGTGGCAGCCAGAACAACTCTTGCTTTTTATGAACGCCTCTGGGAACTACTTGCATTGCCACCCAGACTTTGGGGCTGCGGGCTTTCCTGGCCACTCTATCCTCAAAAGCACCTTTTTTTCATATTACCCAGCACCGGCCTCCAATATGCCGAACGTCCTGGCCTGGCTCCCACAGCCAAGGTGGCAGCCAGAACAACTCTTGCTTTTTATGAACGCCTCTGGGAACTACTTGCATTGCCACCCAGACTTTGGGGCTGCGGGCTTTCCTGGCCACTCTATCCTCAAAAGCACCTTTTTTTCATATTTCCCAGCACCGGCCTCCAATATGCCGAACGTCCGGAGATGACTCCCACAGCCAAGGTGGCAGCCAGAACAACTCTTGCTTTTTATGAACGCCTCTGGGAACTACTTGCATTGCCACCCAGACTTTGGGGCTGCGGGCTTTCCTGGCCACCCTATCCTCAAAAGCACCTTTTTTTCACTTTTCCCCAGCACCGGCCTCCAATATGCCGAACGTCCTGGCCTTGTTCCCACACCCAAGGTGGCAGCCGGAACAACTCCTGCGTTTTATGAACGCCTCTGGGAACTACTTGCATTGCCACCCAGACTTTGGGGCTGCGGGCTTTCCTGGCCACTCTATCCTCAAAAGCACCTTTTTTTCATATTTCCCAGCACTGGCCACCAATATGCCGAACGTCCGGAGCTGACTCCCACACCCAAGGTGGCAGCCAGAACAACCCTTGCTTTTTATGAACGCCTCTGGGAACTACTTGCATTGCCACCCAGACTTTGGGCTGCGGGCTTTCCTGGCCACTCTATCCTCAAAAGCACCTTTTTTTCATATTTCCCAGCACCGGCCTCCAATATGCCGAACATCCTGGCCTGGCTCCCACAGCCAAGGTGGCAGCCAGAACAACCCTTGCTTTTTATGAACGCCTCTGGGAACTACTTGCATTGCCACCCAGACTTTGGGGCTGCGGGCTTTCCTGGCCACTCTATCCTCAAGAGCACCTTTTTTTCATATTTCCCAGCACCGGCCTCCAATATGCCGAACGTCCGGAGCTGACTCCCACAGCCAAGGTGGCAGCCAGAACAACTCTTGCTTTTTATGAACGCCTCTGGCAACTACTTAGATTGCCACCAAGACTTTGGGGCTGCGGGCTTTCCTGGCCACCCTATCCTCAAAAGCACCTTTTTTTCACTTTTCCCCAGCACCGGCCTCCAATATGCCGAACGTCCTGGCCTGGCTCCCACAGCCAAGGTGGCAGCCAGAACAACTCTTGCTTTTTATGAACGCCTCTGGGAACTACTTGCATTGCCACCCAGACTTTGGGGCTGCGGGCTTTCCTGGCCACTCTATCCTCAAAAGCACCTTTTTTTCACTTTTTCCCAGCACCGGCCTTCAATATGCCGAACATCCTGGCCTTGTTCCCACAGCCAAAGTGGCAGCCAGAACAACTCTTGCTTTTTATGAACGCCTCTGGGAACTACTTGCATTGCCACCCAGACTTTGGGGCTGCGGGCTTTCCTGGCCACTCTATCCTCAAAAGCACCTTTTTTTCATATTTCCCAGCACCGGCCTCCAATATGCCGAACGTCCTGGCCTGGCTCCCACAGCCAAGGTGGCAGCCAGAACAACTCTTGCTTTTTATGAACGCCTCTGGGAACTACTTGCATTGCCACCAAGACTTTGGGGCTGCGGGCTTTCCTGGCCACTCTATCCTCAAAAGCACCTTTTATTCATATTTCCCAGCACCGGCCTCCAATATGCCGAACGTCCTGGCCTGGCTCCCACAGCCAAGGTGGCAGCCAGAACAACTCTTGCTTTTTATGAACGCCACTGGGAACTACTTGCATTGCCACCCAGACTTTGGGGCTGCGGGCTTTCCTGGCCACTCTATCCTCAAAAGCACCTTTTTTTCACTTTTCCCCAGCACCGGCCTCCAATATGCCGAACGTCCGAGCTGACTCCCACAGCCAAGGTGGCAGCCAGAACAACTCTTGCTTTTTATGAACACCTCCGGGAACTACTTGCATTGCCACCCAGACTTTGGGGCTGCGGGCTTTCCTGGCCACCCTATCCTCAAAAGCACCTTTTTTTCACTTTTTCCCAGCACCGGCCTCCAATATGCCGAACGTACTGGCCTGGCTCCCACGACCAAGGTGGCAGCCAGAACAACCCTTGCTTTTTATGAACACCTCTGGGAACTACTTGCATTGCCACCCAGACTTTGGGGCTGCGGGCTTTCCTGGCCACTCTATCCTCAAGAGCACCTTTTTTTCATATTTCCCAGCACCGGCCTCCAATATGCCGAACATCCTGGCCTGGCTCCCACAGCCAAGGTGGCAGCCAGAACAACCCTTGCTTTTTATGAACGCCTCTGGGAACTACTTGCATTGCCACCCAGACTTTGGGGCTGCGGGCTTTCCTGGCCACTCTATCCTCAAGAGCACCTTTTTTTCATATTTCCCAGCACCGGCCTCCAATATGCCGAACGTCCGGAGCTGACTCCCACAGCCAAGGTGGCAGCCAGAACAACTCTTGCTTTTTATGAACGCCTCTGGGAACTACTTAGATTGCCACCAAGACTTTGGGGCTGCGGGCTTTCCTGGCCACCCTATCCTCAAAAGCACCTTTTTTTCACTTTTCCCCAGCACCGGCCTCCAATATGCCGAACGTCCTGGCCTGGCTCCCACGACCAAGGTGGCAGCCAGAACAACTCTTGCTTTTTATGAACGCCTCTGGGAACTACTTGCATTGCCACCCAGACTTTGGGGCTGCGGGCTTTCCTGGCCACTCTATCCTCAAAAGCACCTTTTTTTCATATTTCCCAGCACCGGCCTCCAATATGCCGAACGTCCTGGCCTGGCTCCCACAGCCAAGGTGGCAGCCAGAACAACTCTTGCTTTTTATGAACGCCTCTGGGAACTACTTGCATTGCCACCCAGACTTTGGGGCTGCGGGCTTTTCTAGCCACTCTATCCTCAAAAGCACCTTTTTTTCATATTTCCCAGCACCGGCCTCCAATATGCCGAACGTCCGGAGCTGACTCCCACAGCCAAGGTGGCAGCCAGAACTACTCTTGCTTTTTATGAACGCCTCTGGGAACGACTTAGATTGCCACCAAGACTTTGGGGCTGCGGGCTTTCCTGGCCACCCTATCCTCAAAAGCACCTTTTTTTCACTTTTCCCCAGCACCGGCCTCCAATATGCCGAACGTCCTGGCCTGGCTCCCACAGCCAAGGTGGCAGCCAGAACAACTCTTGCTTTTTATGAACGCCACTGGGAACTACTTGCATTGCCACCCAGACTTTGGGGCTGCGGGCTTTCCTGGCCACTCTATCCTCAAAAGCACCTTTTTTTCACTTTTCCCCAGCACCGGCCTCCAATATGCCGAATGTCCTGGCCTTGTTCCCACAGCCAAGGTGGCAGCCAGAACAACTCTTGCTTTTTATGAACGCCTCTGGGAACTACTTGCATTGCCACCCAGACTTTGGGGCTGCGGGCTTTCCTGGCCACTCTATCCTCAAAAGCACCTTTTTTTCATATTTCCCAGCACCGGCCTCCAATATGCCGAACGTCCTGGCCTTGTTCCCACAGCCAAGGTGGCAGCCAGAACAACTCTTGCTTTTTATGAACGCCTCTGGGAACTACTTGCATTGCCACCCAGACTTTGGGGCTGCGGGCTTTCCTAGCCACTCTATCCTCAAAAGCACCTTTTTTTCATATTTCCCAGCACCGGCCTCCAATATGCCGAACGTCTGGAGCTGACTCCCACAGCCAAGGTGGCAGCCAGAACAACCCTTGCTTTTTATGAACGCCTCTGGGAACTACTTAGATTGCCACCAAGACTTTGGGGCTGCGGGCTTTCCTGGCCACCCTATCCTCAAAAGCACCTTTTTTTCACTTTTCCCCAGCACCGGCCTCCAATATGCCGAACGTCCTGGCCTGGCTCCCACGACCAAGGTGGCAGCCAGAACAACTCCTGCTTTTTATGAACGCCTCTGGGAACTACTTGCATTGCCACCCAGACTTTGGGGCTGCGGGCTTTCCTGGCCACTCTATCCTCAAAAGCACCTTTTTTTCATATTTCCCAGCACCGGCCTCCAATATGCCGAACGTCCGGAGCTGACGCCCACAGCCAAGGTGGCAGCCAGAACAACTCTTGCTTTTTATGAACGCCTCTGGGAACGACTTAGATTGCCACCCAGACTTTGGGGCTGCGGGCTTTCCTGGCCACTCTATCCTCAAAAGCACCTTTTTTTCACTTTTCCCCAGCACCGGCCTCCAATATGCCGAACGTCCGAGCTGACTCCCACAGCCAAGGTGGCAGCCAGAACAACTCTTGCTTTTTATGAACGCCTCTGGGAACTACTTGCATTGCCACCCAGACTTTGGGGCTGCGGGCTTTCCTGGCCACCCTATCCTCAAAAGCACTTTTTTTTCACTTTTTCCCAGCACCGGCCTCCAATATGCCGAACGTCCTGGCCTTGTTCCCACAGCCAAGGTGGCAGCCAGAACAACTCTTGCTTTTTATGAACGCCTCTGGGAACTACTTGCATTGCCACCCAGACTTTGGGGCTGCGGGCTTTCCTGGCCACTCTATCCTCAAAAGCACCTTTTTTTCATATTTCACAGCACCGGCCTCCAATATGCCGAACGTCCGGAGCTGACTCCCACAGCCAAGGTGGCAGCCAGAACAACTCTTGCTTTTTATGAACGCCTCTGGGAACTACTTGCATTGCCACCCAGACTTTGGGGCTGCGGGCTTTCCTGGCCACCCTATCCTCAAAAGCACCTTTTTTTCATATTTCCCAGCACCGGCCTCCAATATGCCGAACATCCTGGCCTGGCTCCCACAGCCAAGGTGGCAGCCAGAACAACCCTTGCTTTTTATGAACGCCTCTGGGAACTACTTGCATTGCCACCCAGACTTTGGGGCTGCGGGCTTTCCTGGCCACTCTATCCTCAAAAGCACCTTTTTTTCATATTTCCCAGCACCGGCCTCCAATATGCCGAACATCCTGGCCTGGCTCCCACAGCCAAGGTGGCAGCCAGAACAACCCTTGCTTTTTATGAACGCCTCTGGGAACTACTTGCATTGCCACCCAGACTTTGGGGCTGCGGGCTTTCCTGGCCACTCTATCCTCAAGAGCACCTTTTTTTCATATTTCCCAGCACCGGCCTCCAATATGCCGAACATCCTGGCCTGGCTCCCACAGTCAAGGTGGCAGCCAGAACAACCCTTGCTTTTTATGAACGCCTCTGGGAACTACTTGCATTGCCACCCAGACTTTGGGGCTGCGGGCTTTCCTGGCCACTCTATCCTCAAGAGCACCTTTTTTTCATATTTCCCAGCACCGTCCTCCAATATGCCGAACGTCCGGAGCTGACTCCCACAGCCAAGGTGGCAGCCAGAACAACTCTTGCTTTTTATGAACGCCTCTGGGAACTACTTGCATTGCCACCAAGACTTTGGGGCTGCGGGCTTTCCTGGCCACCCTATCCTCAAAAGCACCTTTTTTTCACTTTTCCCCAGCACCGGCCTCCAATATGCCGAACGTCCTGGCCTGGCTCCCACAGCCAAGGTGGCAGCCAGAACAACTCTTGCTTTTTATGAACGCCTCTGGGAACTACTTGCATTGCCACCCAGACTTTGGGGCTGCGGGCTTTCCTGGCCACCCTATCCTCAAAAGCACCTTTTTTTCACTTTTTCCCAGCACCGGCCTCCAATATGCCGAATGTCCTGGCCTTGTTCCCACAGCCAAGGTGGCAGCCAGAACAACTCTTGCTTTTTATGAACGCCTCTGGGAACTACTTGCATTGCCACCCAGACTTTGGGGCTGCGGGCTTTCCTGGCCACTCTATCCTCAAAAGCACCTTTTTTTCATATTTCCCAGCACCGGCCTCCAATATGCCGAACGTCCTGGCCTTGTTCCCACAGCCAAGGTGGCAGCCAGAACAACTCTTGCTTTTTATGAACGCCTCTGGGAACTACTTGCATTGCCACCCAGACTTTGGGGCTGCGGGCTTTCCTAGCCACTCTATCCTCAAAAGCACCTTTTTTTCATATTTCCCAACACCGGCCTCCAATATGCCAAACGTCCGGAGCTGACTCCCACAGCCAAGGTGGCAGCCAGAACAACTCTTGCTTTTTATGAACGCCTCTGGGAACTACTTGCATTGCCACCCAGACTTTGGGGCTGCGGGCTTTCCTGGCCACCCTATCCTCAAAAGCACCTTTTTTTCACTTTTTCCCAGCACCGGCCTCCAATATGCCGAACGTCCTGGCCTTGTTCCCACAGCCAAGGTGGCAGCCAGAACAACTCTTGCTTTTTATGAACGCCTCTGGGAACTACTTGCATTGCCACCCAGACTTTGGGGCTGCGGGCTTTCCTAGCCACTCTATCCTCAAAAGCAACTTTTTTTCATATTTCCCAGCACCGGCCTCCAATATGCCGAACGTCCTGGCCTGGCTCCCACAGCCAAGGTGGCAGCCAGAACAACTCTTGCTTTTTATGAACGCCACTGGGAACTACTTGCATTGCCACCCAGACTTTGGGGCTGCGGGCTTTCCTGGCCACTCTATCCTCAAAAGCACCTTTTTTTCACTTTTCCCCAGCACCGGCCTCCAATATGCCGAACGTCCGAGCTGACTCCCACAGCCAAGGTGGCAGCCAGAACAACTCTTGCTTTTTATGAACGCCTCTGGGAACTACTTGCATTGCCACCCAGACTTTGGGGCTGCGGGCTTTCCTGGCCACCCTATCCTCAAAAGCACCTTTTTTTCACTTTTTCCCAGCACCGGCCTCCAATATGCCGAACGTCCTGGCCTTGTTCCCACAGCCAAGGTGGCAGCCAGAACAACTCTTGCTTTTTATGAACGCCTCTGGGAACTACTTGCATTGCCACCCAGACTTTGGGGCTGCGGGCTTTCCTAGCCACTCTATCCTCAAAAGCAACTTTTTTTCATATTTCCCAGCACCGGCCTCCAATATGCCGAACGTCCTGGCCTGGCTCCCACAGCCAAGGTGGCAGCCAGAACAACTCTTGCTTTTTATGAACGCCACTGGGAACTACTTGCATTGCCACCCAGACTTTGGGGCTGCGGGCTTTCCTGGCCACTCTATCCTCAAAAGCACCTTTTTTTCACTTTTCCCCAGCACCGGCCTCCAATATGCCGAACGTCCGAGCTGACTCCCACAGCCAAGGTGGCAGCCAGAACAACTCTTGCTTTTTATGAACGCCTCTGGGAACTACTTGCATTGCCACCCAGACTTTGGGGCTGCGGGCTTTCCTGGCCACCCTATCCTCAAAAGCACCTTTTTTTCACTTTTTCCCAGCACCGGCCTCCAATATGCCCAACGTCCTGGCCTTGTTCCCACAGCCAAGGTGGCAGCCAGAACAACTCTTGCTTTTTATGAACGCCTCTGGGAACTACTTGCATTGCCACCCAGACTTTGGGGCTGCGGGCTTTCCTAGCCACTCTATCCTCAAAAGCACCTTTTTTTCATATTTCCCAGCACCGGCCTCCAATATGCCGAACGTCCTGGCCTGGCTCCCACAGCCAAGGTGGCAGCCAGAACAACTCTTGCTTTTTATGAACGCCACTGGGAACTACTTGCATTGCCACCCAGACTTTGGGGCTGCGGGCTTTCCTGGCCACTCTATCCTCAAAAGCACCTTTTTTTCACTTTTCCCCAGCACCGGCCTCCAATATGCCGAACGTCCGAGCTGACTCCCACAGCCAAGGTGGCAGCCAGAACAACTCTTGCTTTTTATGAACGCCTCTGGCAACTACTTGCATTGCCACCCAGACTTTGGGGCTGCGGGCTTTCCTGGCCACCCTATCCTCAAAAGCACCTTTTTTTCACTTTTTCCCAGCACCGGCCTCCAATATGCCGAACGTCCTGGCCTTGTTCCCACACCCAAGGTGGCAGCCAGAACAACTCTTGCTTTTTATGAACGCCTCTGGGAACTACTTGCATTGCCACCCAGACTTTGGGGTTGCGGGCTTTCCTAGCCACTCTATCCTCAAAAGCACCTTTTTT
This sequence comes from Numenius arquata, assembly GCF_964106895.1. NCBI lineage: Eukaryota > Metazoa > Chordata > Aves > Charadriiformes > Scolopacidae > Numenius > Numenius arquata. The sequence continues at coordinate 13,369,625 of NC_133615.1, forward strand.
TCATATTTCCCAGCACCGGCCTCCAATATGCCGAACGTCCTGGCCTGGCTCCCACAGCCAAGGTGGCAGCCAGAACAACTCTTGCTTTTTATGAACGCCACTGGGAACTACTTGCATTGCCACCCAGACTTTGGGGCTGCGGGCTTTCCTGGCCACTCTATCCTCAAAAGCACCTTTTTTTCACTTTTCCCCAGCACCGGCCTCCAATATGCCGAACGTCCGAGCTGACTCCCACAGCCAAGGTGGCAGCCAGAACAACTCTTGCTTTTTATGAACGCCTCTGGGAACTACTTGCATTGCCACCCAGACTTTGGGGCTGCGGGCTTTCCTGGCCACCCTATCCTCAAAAGCACTTTTTTTTCACTTTTTCCCAGCACCGGCCTCCAATATGCCGAACGTCCTGGCCTTGTTCCCACAGCCAAGGTGGCAGCCAGAACAACTCTTGCTTTTTATGAACGCCTCTGGGAACTACTTGCATTGCCACCCAGACTTTGGGGCTGCGGGCTTTCCTAGCCACTCTATCCTCAAAAGCACCTTTTTTTCATATTTCCCAGCACCGGCCTCCAATATGCCGAACGTCCTGGCCTGGCTCCCACAGCCAAGGTGGCAGCCAGAACAACTCTTGCTTTTTATGAACGCCACTGGGAACTACTTGCATTGCCACCCAGACTTTGGGGCTGCGGGCTTTCCTGGCCACCCTATCCTCAAAAGCACCTTTTTTTCACTTTTCCCCAGCACCGGCCTCCAATATGCCGAACGTCCGAGCTGACTCCCACAGCCAAGGTGGCAGCCAGAACAACTCTTGCTTTTTATGAACGCCTCTGGGAACTACTTGCATTGCCACCCAGACTTTGGGGCTGCGGGCTTTCCTGGCCACCCTATCCTCAAAAGCACTTTTTTTTCACTTTTTCCCAGCACCGGCCTCCAATATGCCGAACGTCCTGGCCTTGTTCCCACAGCCAAGGTGGCAGCCAGAACAACTCTTGCTTTTTATGAACGCCTCTGGGAACTGCTTGCATTGCCACCCAGACTTTGGGGCTGCGGGCTTTCCTAGCCACTCTATCCTCAAAAGCACCTTTTTTTCATATTTCCCAGCACCGGCCTCCAATATGCCGAACGTCCTGGCCTGGCTCCCACAGCCAAGGTGGCAGCCAGAACAACTCTTGCTTTTTATGAACGCCACTGGGAACTACTTGCATTGCCACCCAGACTTTGGGGCTGCGGGCTTTCCTGGCCACTCTATCCTCAAAAGCACCTTTTTTTCACTTTTCCCCAGCACCGGCCTCCAATATGCCGAACGTCCGAGCTGACTCCCACAGCCAAGGTGGCAGCCAGAACAACTCTTGCTTTTTATGAACGCCTCTGGCAACTACTTGCATTGCCACCCAGACTTTGGGGCTGCGGGCTTTCCTGGCCACCCTATCCTCAAAAGCACTTTTTTTTCACTTTTTCCCAGCACCGGCCTCCAATATGCCGAACGTCCTGGCCTTGTTCCCACAGCCAAGGTGGCAGCCAGAACAACTCTTGCTTTTTATGAACGCCTCTGGGAACTACTTGCATTGCCACCCAGACTTTGGGGCTGCGGGCTTTCCTAGCCACTCTATCCTCAAAAGCACCTTTTTTTCATATTTCCCAGCACCGGCCTCCAATATGCCGAACGTCCTGGCCTGGCTCCCACAGCCAAGGTGGCAGCCAGAACAACTCTTGCTTTTTATGAACGCCACTGGGAACTACTTGCATTGCCACCCAGACTTTGGGGCTGCGGGCTTTCCTGGCCACCCTATCCTCAAAAGCACCTTTTTTTCACTTTTCCCCAGCACCGGCCTCCAATATGCCGAACGTCCGAGCTGACTCCCACAGCCAAGGTGGCAGCCAGAACAACTCTTGCTTTTTATGAACGCCTCTGGGAACTACTTGCATTGCCACCCAGACTTTGGGGCTGCGGGCTTTCCTGGCCACCCTATCCTCAAAAGCACTTTTTTTTCACTTTTTCCCAGCACCGGCCTCCAATATGCCGAACGTCCTGGCCTTGTTCCCACAGCCAAGGTGGCAGCCAGAACAACTCTTGCTTTTTATGAACGCCTCTGGGAACTGCTTGCATTGCCACCCAGACTTTGGGGCTGCGGGCTTTCCTAGCCACTCTATCCTCAAAAGCACCTTTTTTTCATATTTCCCAGCACCGGCCTCCAATATGCCGAACGTCCTGGCCTGGCTCCCACAGCCAAGGTGGCAGCCAGAACAACTCTTGCTTTTTATGAACGCCACTGGGAACTACTTGCATTGCCACCCAGACTTTGGGGCTGCGGGCTTTCCTGGCCACTCTATCCTCAAAAGCACCTTTTTTTCACTTTTCCCCAGCACCGGCCTCCAATATGCCGAACGTCCGAGCTGACTCCCACAGCCAAGGTGGCAGCCAGAACAACTCTTGCTTTTTATGAACGCCTCTGGCAACTACTTGCATTGCCACCCAGACTTTGGGGCTGCGGGCTTTCCTGGCCACCCTATCCTCAAAAGCACCTTTTTTTCATATTTCCCAGCACCGGCCTCCAATATGCCGAACGTCCTGGCCTTGTTCCCACAGCCAAGGTGGCAGCCAGAACAACTCTTGCTTTTTATGAACGCCTCTGGGAACTACTTGCATTGCCACCCAGACTTTGGGGCTGCGGGCTTTCCTAGCCACTCTATCCTCAAAAGCACCTTTTTTTCATATTTCCCAGCACCGGCCTCCAATATGCCGAACGTCCTGGCCTGGCTCCCACAGCCAAGGTGGCAGCCAGAACAACTCTTGCTTTTTATGAACGCCACTGGGAACTACTTGCATTGCCACCCAGACTTTGGGGCTGCGGGCTTTCCTGGCCACCCTATCCTCAAAAGCACCTTTTTTTCACTTTTCCCCAGCACCGGCCTCCAATATGCCGAACGTCCGAGCTGACTCCCACAGCCAAGGTGGCAGCCAGAACAACTCTTGCTTTTTATGAACGCCTCTGGCAACTACTTGCATTGCCACCCAGACTTTGGGGCTGCGGGCTTTCCTGGCCACCCTATCCTCAAAAGCACTTTTTTTTCACTTTTTCCCAGCACCGGCCTCCAATATGCCGAACGTCCTGGCCTTGTTCCCACAGCCAAGGTGGCAGCCAGAACAACTCTTGCTTTTTATGAACGCCTCTGGGAACTGCTTGCATTGCCACCCAGACTTTGGGGCTGCGGGCTTTCCTAGCCACTCTATCCTCAAAAGCACCTTTTTTTCATATTTCCCAGCACCGGCCTCCAATATGCCGAACGTCCTGGCCTGGCTCCCACAGCCAAGGTGGCAGCCAGAACAACTCTTGCTTTTTATGAACGCCACTGGGAACTACTTGCATTGCCACCCAGACTTTGGGGCTGCGGGCTTTCCTGGCCACTCTATCCTCAAAAGCACCTTTTTTTCACTTTTCCCCAGCACCGGCCTCCAATATGCCGAACGTCCGAGCTGACTCCCACAGCCAAGGTGGCAGCCAGAACAACTCTTGCTTTTTATGAACGCCTCTGGCAACTACTTGCATTGCCACCCAGACTTTGGGGCTGCGGGCTTTCCTGGCCACCCTATCCTCAAAAGCACCTTTTTTTCATATTTCCCAGCACCGGCCTCCAATATGCCGAACGTCCTGGCCTTGTTCCCACAGCCAAGGTGGCAGCCAGAACAACTCTTGCTTTTTATGAACGCCTCTGGGAACTACTTGCATTGCCACCCAGACTTTGGGGCTGCGGGCTTTCCTGGCCACTCTATCCTCAAAAGCACCTTTTTTTCATATTTCACAGCACCGGCCTCCAATATGCCGAATGTCCGGAGCTGACTCCCACACCCAAGGTGGCAGCCAGAACAACTCTTGCTTTTTATGAACGCCTCTGGGAACTACTTGCATTGCCACCCAGACTTTGGGGCTGCGGGCTTTCCTGGCCACCCTATCCTCAAAAGCACCTTTTTTTCATATTTCCCAGCACCGGCCTCCAATATGCCGAACATCCTGGCCTGGCTCCCACAGCCAAGGTGGCAGCCAGAACAACCCTTGCTTTTTATGAACGCCTCTGGGAACTACTTGCATTGCCACCCAGACTTTGGGGCTGCGGGCTTTCCTGGCCACTCTATCCTCAAAAGCACCTTTTTTTCATATTTCCCAGCACCCGCCTCCAATATGCCGAACGTCTGGAGCTGACTCCCACAGCCAAGGTGGCAGCCAGAACAACTCTTGCTTTTTATGAACGCCTCTGGGAACTACTTGCATTGCCACCCAGACTTTGGGGCTGCGGGCTTTCCTGGCCACCCTATTCTCAAAAGCACCTTTTTTTCACTTTTCCCCAGCACCGGCCTCCAATATGCCGAACGTCCTGGCCTGGCTCCCACGACCAAGGTGGCAGCCAGAACAACTCTTGCTTTTTATGAACGCCTCTGGGAACTACTTGCATTGCCACCCAGACTTTGGGGCTGCGGGCTTTCCTGGCCACTCTATCCTCAAAAGCACCTTTTTTTCATATTTCCCAGCACCGGCCTCCAATATGCCGAACGTCCGGAGCTGACTCCCACAGCCAAGGTGGCAGCCAGAACAACTCTTGCTTTTTATGAACGCCTCTGGGAACTACTTGCATTGCCACCCAGACTTTGGGGCTGCGGGCTTTCCTGGCCACTCTATCCTCAAAAGCACCTTTTTTTCACTTTTTCCCAGCACCGGCCTCCAATATGCCGAACGTCCTGGCCTTGTTCCCACAGCCAAGGTGGCAGCCAGAACAATCTTGCTTTTTATGAACGCCTCTGGGAACTACTTGCATTGCCACCCAGACTTTGGGGCTGCGGGCTTTCCTAGCCACTCTATCCTCAAAAGCACCTTTTTTTCATATTTCCCAGCTCCGGCCTCCAATATGCCGAACGTCTGGAGCTGACTCCCACAGCCAAGGTGGCAGCCAGAACAACTCTTGCTTTTTATGAACGCCTCTGGGAACTACTTAGATTGCCACCAAGACTTTGGGGCTGCGGGCTTTCCTGGCCACCCTATCCTCAAAAGCACCTTTTTTTCACTTTTCCCCAGCACCGGCCTCCAATATGCCGAACGTCCTGGCCTTGTTCCCACAGCCAAGGTGGCAGCCAGAACAACTCTTGCTTTTTATGAACGCCTCTGGGAACTACTTGCATTGCCACCCAGACTTTGGGGCTGCGGGCTTTCCTGGCCACTCTATCCTCAAAAGCACCTTTTTTTCATTTTTCCCAGCACCGGCCTCCAATATGCCGAACGTCCTGGCCTGGCTCCCACAGCCAAGGTGGCAGCCAGAACAACTCTTGCTTTTTATGAACGCCTCTGGGAACTACTTGCATTGCCACCCAGACTTTGGGGCTGCGGGCTTTCCTGGCCACCCTATCCTCAAAAGCACCTTTTTTTCACTTTTCCCCAGCACCGGCCTCCAATATGCCGAACGTCCTGGCCTGGCTCCCACAGCCAAGGTGGCAGCCAGAACAATCCTTGCTTTTTATGAACGCCTCTGGGAACTACTTGCATTGCCACCCAGACTTTGGGGCTGCGGGCTTTCCTAGCCACTCTATCCTCAAAAGCACCTTTTTTTCATATTTCCCAGCACCGGCCTCCAATATGCCGAACGTCCGGAGCTGACTCCCACAGCCAAGGTGGCAGCCAGAACAACTCTTGCTTTTTATGAACGCCTCTGGGAACGACTCAGATTGCCACCAAGACTTTGGGGCTGCGGGCTTTCCTGGCCACTCTATCCTCAAAAGCACCTTTTTTTCATATTTCCCAGCACCGGCCTCCAATATGCCGAACATCCTGGCCTGGCTCCCACAGCCAAGGTGGCAGCCAGAACAACCCTTGCTTTTTATGAACGCCTCTGGGAACTACTTGCATTGCCACCCAGACTTTGGGGCTGCGGGCTTTCCTGGCCACTCTATCCTCAAAAGCACCTTTTTTTCATATTTCCCAGCACCCGCCTCCAATATGCCGAACGTCTGGAGCTGACTCCCACAGCCAAGGTGGCAGCCAGAACAACTCTTGCTTTTTATGAACGCCTCTGGGAACTACTTGCATTGCCACCCAGACTTTGGGGCTGCGGGCTTTCCTGGCCACTCTATCCTCAAAAGCACCTTTTTTTCATATTTCCCAGCACCGGCCTCCAATATGCCGAACGTCCGGAGCTGACTCCCACAGCCAAGGTGGCAGCCAGAACAACTCTTGCTTTTTATGAACGCCTCTGGGAACTACTTGCATTGCCACCCAGACTTTGGGGCTGCGGGCTTTCCTGGCCACTCTATCCTCAAAAGCACCTTTTTTTCACTTTTTCCCAGCACCGGCCTCCAATATGCCGAACGTCCTGGCCTTGTTCCCACAGCCAAGGTGGCAGCCAGAACAATCTTGCTTTTTATGAACGCCTCTGGGAACTACTTGCATTGCCACCCAGACTTTGGGGCTGCGGGCTTTCCTAGCCACTCTATCCTCAAAAGCACCTTTTTTTCATATTTCCCAGCTCCGGCCTCCAATATGCCGAACGTCTGGAGCTGACTCCCACAGCCAAGGTGGCAGCCAGAACAACTCTTGCTTTTTATGAACGCCTCTGGGAACTACTTAGATTGCCACCAAGACTTTGGGGCTGCGGGCTTTCCTGGCCACCCTATCCTCAAAAGCACCTTTTTTTCACTTTTCCCCAGCACCGGCCTCCAATATGCCGAACGTCCTGGCCTTGTTCCCACAGCCAAGGTGGCAGCCAGAACAACTCTTGCTTTTTATGAACGCCTCTGGGAACTACTTGCATTGCCACCCAGACTTTGGGGCTGCGGGCTTTCCTGGCCACTCTATCCTCAAAAGCACCTTTTTTTCATTTTTCCCAGCACCGGCCTCCAATATGCCGAACGTCCTGGCCTGGCTCCCACAGCCAAGGTGGCAGCCAGAACAACTCTTGCTTTTTATGAACGCCTCTGGGAACTACTTGCATTGCCACCCAGACTTTGGGGCTGCGGGCTTTCCTGGCCACCCTATCCTCAAAAGCACCTTTTTTTCACTTTTCCCCAGCACCGGCCTCCAATATGCCGAACGTCCTGGCCTGGCTCCCACAGCCAAGGTGGCAGCCAGAACAATCCTTGCTTTTTATGAACGCCTCTGGGAACTACTTGCATTGCCACCCAGACTTTGGGGCTGCGGGCTTTCCTAGCCACTCTATCCTCAAAAGCACCTTTTTTTCATATTTCCCAGCACCGGCCTCCAATATGCCGAACGTCCGGAGCTGACTCCCACAGCCAAGGTGGCAGCCAGAACAACTCTTGCTTTTTATGAACGCCTCTGGGAACGACTCAGATTGCCACCAAGACTTTGGGGCTGCGGGCTTTCCTGGCCACTCTATCCTCAAAAGCACCTTTTTTTCATATTTCCCAGCACCGGCCTCCAATATGCCGAACGTCCTGGCCTGGCTCCCACAGCCAAGGTGGCAGCCAGAACAACTCTTGCTTTTTATGAACGCCTCTGGGAACTACTTAGATTGCCACCAAGACTTTGGGGCTGCGGGCTTTCCTGGCCACTCTATCCTCAAAAGCACCTTTTTTTCATATTTCCCAGCACCGGCCTCCAATATGCCGAACGTCCTGGCCTGGCTCCCACAGCCAAGGTGGCAGCCAGAACAACTCTTGCTTTTTATGAACGCCTCTGGGAACGACTTAGATTGCCACCAAGACTTTGGGGTTGCGGGCTTTCCTGGCCACTCTATCCTCAAAAGCACCTTTTTTTCATATTTCCCAGCACCGGCCTCCAATATGCCGAACGTCCTGGCCTGGCTCCCACAGCCAAGGTGGCAGCCAGAACAACTCTTGCTTTTTATGAACGCCTCTGGGAACTACTTGCATTGCCACCCAGACTTTGGGGCTGCGGGCTTTCCTGGCCACTCTATCCTAAAAAGCACCTTTTTTTCACTTTTTCCCAGCACCGGCCTCCAATATGCCGAACGTCCTGGCCTTGTTCCCACAGCCAAGGTGGCAGCCAGAACAACTCTTGCTTTTTATGAACGCCTCTGGGAACTACTTGCATTGCCACCCAGACTTTGGGGCTGCGGGCTTTCCTGGCCACTCTATCCTCAAAAGCACCTTTTTTTCATATTTCCCAGCACCGGCCTCCAATATGCCGAACGTCCTGGCCTTGTTCCCACAGCCAAGGTGGCAGCCAGAACAACTCTTGCTTTTTATGAACGCCACTGGGAACTACTTGCATTGCCACCCAGACTTTGGGGCTGCGGGCTTTCCTGGCCACTCTATCCTCAAAAGAACCTTTTTTTCACTTTTCCCCAGCACCGGCCTCCAATATGCCGAACGTCCGAGCTGACTCCCACAGCCAAGGTGGCAGCCAGAACAACTCTTGCTTTTTATGAACGCCTCTGGGAACTACTTGCATTGCCACCCAGACTTTGGGGCTGCGGGCTTTCCTGGCCACTCTATCCTCAAAAGCACTTTTTTTTCACTTTTCCCCAGCACCGGCCTCCAATATGCCGAACGTCCTGGCCTTGTTCCCACAGCCAAGGTGGCAGCCAGAACAACTCTTGCTTTTTATGAACGCCTCTGGGAACTACTTGCATTGCCACCCAGACTTTGGGGCTGCGGGCTTTCCTGGCCACTCTATCCTCAAAAGCACCTTTTTTTCATATTTCACAGCACCGGCCTCCAATATGCCGAACGTCCGGAGCTGACTCCCACAGCCAAGGTGGCAGCCAGAACAACTCTTGCTTTTTATGAACGCCTCTGGGAACTACTTGCATTGCCACCCAGACTTTGGGGCTGCGGGCTTTCCTGGCCACCCTATCCTCAAAAGCACCTTTTTTTCATATTTCCCAGCACCGGCCTCCAATATGCCGAACATCCTGGCCTGGCTCCCACAGCCAAGGTGGCAGCCAGAACAACCCTTGCTTTTTATGAACGCCTCTGGGAACTACTTGCATTGCCACCAAGACTTTGGGGCTGCGGGCTTTCCTGGCCACTCTATCCTCAAAAGCACCTTTTTTTCATATTTCCCAGCACCCGCCTCCAATATGCCGAACGTCTGGAGCTGACTCCCACAGCCAAGGTGGCAGCCAGAACAACTCTTGCTTTTTATGAACGCCTCTGGGAACTACTTGCATTGCCACCCAGACTTTGGGGCTGCGGGCTTTCCTGGCCACCCTATTCTCAAAAGCACCTTTTTTTCACTTTTCCCCAGCACCGGCCTCCAATATGCCGAACGTCCTGGCCTGGCTCCCACAGCCAAGGTGGCAGCCAGAACAACTCTTGCTTTTTATGAACGCCTCTGGGAACTACTTGCATTGCCACCCAGACTTTGGGGCTGCGGGCTTTCCTGGCCACTCTATCCTCAAAAGCACCTTTTTTTCATATTTCCCAGCACCGGCCTCCAATATGCCGAACGTCCGGAGCTCACTCCCACAGCCAAGGTGGCAGCCAGAACAACTCTTGCTTTTTATGAACGCCTCTGGGAACTACTTGCATTGCCACCCAGACTTTGGGGCTGCGGGCTTTCCTGGCCACCCTATCCTCAAAAGCACTTTTTTTTCACTTTTTCCCAGCACCGGCCTCCAATATGCCGAACGTCCTGGCCTGGCTCCCACAGCCAAGGTGGCAGCCAGAACAACTCTTGCTTTTTATGAACGCCTCTGGGAACTACTTGCATTGCCACCCAGACTTTGGGGCTGCGGGCTTTCCTGGCCACCCTATCCTCAAAAGCACCTTTTTTTCACTTTTCCCCAGCACCGGCCTCCAATATGCCGAACGTCCTGGCCTGGCTCCCACACCCAAATTGGCAGCCAGAACAACTCTTGCTTTTTACGAATGCCTCTGGGAACTACTTGCATTGCCACCCAGACTTTGGGGCTGCGGGCTTTCCTGGCCACCCTATCCTCAAAAGCACCTTTTTTTCATATTTCCCAGCACCGGCCTCCAATATGCCGAACATCCTGGCCTTGTTCCCACAGCCAAGGTGGCAGCCAGAACAACCCTTGCTTTTTATGAACGCCTCTGGGAACTACTTGCATTGCCACCCAGACTTTGGGGCTGCGGGCTTTCCTGGCCACTCTATCCTGAAAAGCACCTTTTTTTCACTTTTTCCCAGCACCGGCCTCCAATATGCCGAACGTCCTGGCCTTGTTCCCACAACCAAGGTGGCAGCCAGAACAACTCTTGCTTTTTATGAACGCCTCTGGGAACTACTTGCATTGCCACCCAGACTTTGGGGCTGCGGGCTTTCCTGGCCACTCTATCCTCAAAAGCACCTTTTTTTCATATTTCCCAGCACCCGCCTCCAATATGCCGAACGTCTGGAGCTGACTCCCACAGCCAAGGTGGCAGCCAGAACAACTCTTGCTTTTTATGAACGCCTCTGGGAACTACTTGCATTGCCACCCAGACTTTGGGGCTGCGGGCTTTCCTGGCCACCCTATCCTCAAAAGCACCTTTTTTTCATATTTCCCAGCACCGGCCTCCAATATGCCGAACGTCCTGGCCTGGCTCCCACAGCCAAGGTGGCAGCCAGAACAACTCTTGCTTTTTATGAACGCCACTGGGAACTACTTGCATTGCCACCCAGACTTTGGGGCTGCGGGCTTTCCTGGCCACTCTATCCTCAAAAGCACCTTTTTTTCACTTTTTCCCAGCACCGGCCTCCAATATGCCGAACGTCCGAGCTGACTCCCACAGCCAAGGTGGCAGCCAGAACAACTCTTGCTTTTTATGAACGCCTCTGGGAACTACTTGCATTGCCACCCAGACTTTGGGGCTGCGGGCTTTCCTGGCCACCCTATCCTCAAAAGCACTTTTTTTTCACTTTTTCCCAGCACCGGCCTCCAATATGCCGAACGTCCTGGCCTGGTTCCCACAGCCAAGGTGGCAGCCAGAACAACTCTTGCTTTTTATGAACGCCTCTGGGAACTACTTGCATTGCCACCCAGACTTTGGGGCTGCGGGCTTTCCTGGCCACTCTATCCTCAAAAGCACCTTTTTTTCATATTTCCCAGCACCGGCCTCCAATATGCCGAACGTCCGGAGCTGACTCCCACAGCCAAGGTGGCAGCCAGAACAACTCTTGCTTTTTATGAACGCCTCTGGGAACTACTTGCACTGCCACCCAGACTTTGGGGCTGCGGGCTTTCCTGGCCACCCTATCCTCAAAAGCACCTTTTTATCATATTTCCCAGCACCGGCCTCCAATATGCCGAACGTCCTGGCCTGGCTCCCACAGCCAAGGTGGCAGCCAGAACAACTCTTGCTTTTTATGAACGCCTCTGGGAACTACTTGCATTGCCACCCAGACTTTGGGGCTGCGGGCTTTCCTGGCCACCCTATCCTCAAAAGCACCTTTTTTTCACTTTTCCCCAGCACCGGCCTCCAATATGCCGAACGTCCTGTCCTAGCTCCCACAGCCAAGGTGGCAGCCAGAACAACCCTTGCTTTTTATGAACGCCTCTGGGAACTACTTGCATTGCCACCCAGACTTTGGGGCTGCGGGCTTTCCTGGCCACCCTATCCTCAAAAGCACCTTTTTTTCATATTACCCAGCACCGGCCTCCAATATGCCGAACATCCTGGCCTGGCTCCCACAGCCAAGGTGGCAGCCAGAACAACCCTTGCTTTTTATGAACGCCTCTGGGAACTACTTGCATTGCCATCCAGACTTTGGGGCTGCGGGCTTTCCTGGCCACCCTATCCTCAAAAGCACCTTTTTTTCATATTTCCCAGCACCGGCCTCCAATATGCCGAACATCCTGGCCTGGCTCCCACAGCCAAGGTGGCAGCCAGAACAACCCTTGCTTTTTATGAACGCCTCTGGGAACTACTTGCATTGCCACCCAGACTTTGGGGCTGCGGGCTTTCCTGGCCACCCTATTCTCAAAAGCACCTTTTTTTCACTTTTCCCCAGCACCGGCCTCCAATATGCCGAACGTCCTGGCCTGGCTCCCACAGCCAAGGTGGCAGCCAGAACAACTCTTGCTTTTTATGAACGCCTCTGGGAACTACTTGCATTGCCACCCAGACTTTGGGGCTGCGGGCTTTCCTGGCCACTCTATCCTCAAAAGCACCTTTTTTTCATATTTCCCAGCACCGGCCTCCAATATGCCGAACGTCCTGGCCTGGCTCCCACACCCAAATTGGCAGCCAGAACAACTCTTGCTTTTTACGAATGCCTCTGGGAACTACTTGCATTGCCACCCAGACTTTGGGGCTGTGGGCTTTCCTGGCCACCCTATCCTCAAAAGCACCTTTTTTTCACTTTTTCCCAGCACCGGCCTCCAATATGCCGAACGTCTGGAGCTGACTCCCACAGCGAAGGTGGCAGCCAGAACAACTCTTGCTTTTTATGAACGCCTCTGGGAACTACTTGCATTGCCACCCAGACTTTGGGGCTGCGGGCTTTCCTGGCCACCCTATCCTCAAAAGCACCTTTTTTTCACTTTTCCCCAGCACCGGCCTCCAATATGCCGAACGTCTGGAGCTGACTCCCACAGCCAAGGTGGCAGCCAGAACAGCTCTTGCTTTTTATGAACGCCTCTGGGAACTACTTAGATTGCCACCCAGACTTTGGGGCTGCGGGCTTTCCTGGCCACTCTATCCTCAAAAGCACCTTTTTTTCATATTTCCCAGCACCGGCCTCCAATATGCCGAACGTCCGGAGCTGACTCCCACAGCCAAGGTGGCAGCCAGAACAACTCTTGCTTTTCATGAACGCCTCTGGGAACTACTTGCATTGCCACCCAGACTTTGGGGCTGCGGGCTTTCCTGGCCACCCTATCCTCAAAAGCACCTTTTTTTCACTTTTTCCCAGCACCGGCCTCCAATATGCCGAACGTCCTGGCCTGGTTCCCACAGCCAAGGTGGCAGCCAGAACAACTCTTGCTTTATATGAACGCCTCTGGGAACTACTTGCATTGCCACCCAGACTTTGGGGCTGCGGGCTTTCCTGGCCACCCTATCCTCAAAAGCACCTTTTTTTCACTTTTTCCCAGCACCGGCCTCCAATATGCCGAACGTCCTGGCCTGGCTCCCACGACCAAGGTGGCAGCCAGAACAACCCTTGCTTTTTATGAACGCCTCTGGGAACTACTTGCATTGCCACCCAGACTTTGGGGCTGCGGGCTTTCCTGGCCACTCTATCCTCAAAAGCACCTTTTTTTCATATTACCCAGCACCGGCCTCCAATATGCCGAATGTCCTGGCCTTGTTCCCACAGCCAAAGTGGCAGCCAGAACAACTCTTGCTTTTTATGAACGCCTCTGGGAACTACTTGCATTGCCACCCAGACTTTGGGGCTGCGGGCTTTCCTGGCCACTCTATCCTCAAAAGCACCTTTTTTTCATATTTCCCAGCACCGGCCTCCAATATGCCGAATGTCCTGGCCTGGCTCCCACAGCCAAGGTGGCAGCCAGAACAACTCTTGCTTTTTATGAACGCCTCTGGGAACTACTTGCATTGCCACCCAGACTTTGGGGCTGCGGGCTTTCCTGGCCACCCTATCCTCAAAAGCACCTTTTTTTCACTTTTTCCCAGCACCGGCCTCCAATATGCCGAACGTCCTGGCCTGGCTCCCACACCCAAATTGGCAGCCAGAACAACTCTTGCTTTTTATGAATGCCTCTGGGAACTACTTGCATTGCCACCCAGACTTTGGGGCTGCGGGCTTTCCTGGCCACTCTATCCTCAAAAGCACCTTTTTTTCATATTTCCCAGCACCGGCCTCCAATATGCCGAACGTCCTGGCCTGGCTCCCACACCCAAATTGGCAGCCAGAACAACTCTTGCTTTTTACAAATGCCTCTGGGAACTACTTGCATTGCCACCCAGACTTTGGGGCTGTGGGCTTTCCTGGCCACCCTATCCTCAAAAGCACGTTTTTTTCATATTTCCCAGCACCGGCCTCCAATATGCCGAACGTCTGGAGCTGACTCCCACAGCGAAGGTGGCAGCCAGAACAACTCTTGCTTTTTATGAACGCCTCTGGGAACTACTTGCATTGCCACCCAGACTTTGGGGCTGCGGGCTTTCCTGGCCACCCTATCCTCAAAAGCACCTTTTTTTCACTTTTCCCCAGCACCGGCCTCCAATATGCCGAACGTCCGGAGCTGACTCCCACAGCCAAGGTGGCAGCCAGAACAACTCTTGCTTTTCATGAACGCCTCTGGGAACTACTTAGATTGCCACCCAGACTTTGGGGCTGCGGGCTTTCCTGGCCACCCTATCCTCAAAAGCACCTTTTTTTCATATTTCCCAGCACCGGCCTCCAATATGCCGAACGTCCGGAGCTGACTCCCACAGCCAAGGTGGCAGCCAGAACAACTCTTGCTTTTCATGAACGCCTCTGGGAACTACTTGCATTGCCACCCAGACTTTGGGGCTGCGGGCTTTCCTGGCCACCCTATCCTCAAAAGCACCTTTTTTTCACTTTTTCCCAGCACCGGCCTCCAATATGCCGAACGTCCTGGCCTGGTTCCCACAGCCAAGGTGGCAGCCAGAACAACCCTTGCTTTTTATGAACGCCTCTGGGAACTACTTGCATTGCCACCCAGACTTTGGGGCTGCGGGCTTTCCTGGCCACTCTATCCTCAAAAGCACCTTTTTTTCATATTACCCAGCACCGGCCTCCAATATGCCGAATGTCCTGGCCTGGCTCCCACAGCCAAGGTGGCAGCCAGAACAACTCTTGCTTTTTATGAACGCCTCTGGGAACTACTTGCATTGCCACCCAGACTTTGGGGCTGCGGGCTTTCCTGGCCACTCTATCCTCAAAAGCACCTTTTTTTCACTTTTTCCCAGCACCGGCCTCCAATATGCCGAACGTCCTGGCCTGGCTCCCACACCCAAATTGGCAGCCAGAACAACTCTTGCTTTTTATGAATGCCTCTGGGAACTACTTGCATTGCCACCCAGACTTTGGGGCTGCGGGCTTTCCTGGCCACTCTATCCTCAAAAGCACCTTTTTTTCATATTTCCCAGCACCGGCCTCCAATATGCCGAACGTCCTGGCCTGGCTCCCACACCCAAATTGGCAGCCAGAACAACTCTTGCTTTTTACGAATGCCTCTGGGAACTACTTGCATTGCCACCCAGACTTTGGGGCTGTGGGCTTTCCTGGCCACTCTATCCTCAAAAGCACCTTTTTTTCATATTTCCCAGCACCGGCCTCCAATATGCCGAACGTCTGGAGCTGACTCCCACAGCGAAGGTGGCAGCCAGAACAACTCTTGCTTTTTATGAACGCCTCTGGGAACTACTTGCATTGCCACCCAGACTTTGGGGCTGCGGGCTTTCCTGGCCACTCTATCCTCAAAAGCACCTTTTTTTCACTTTTCCCCAGCACCGGCCTCCAATATGCCGAACGTCCTGGCCTGGCTCCCACACCCAAATTGGCAGCCAGAACAACCCTTGCTTTTTATGAACGCCTCTGGGAACTACTTAGATTGCCACCCAGACTTTGGGGCTGCGGGCTTTCCTGGCCACTCTATCCTCAAAAGCACCTTTTTTTCATATTTCCCAGCACCGGCCTCCAATATGCCGAACGTCCGGAGCTGACTCCCACAGCCAAGGTGGCAGCCAGAACAACTCTTGCTTTTCATGAACGCCTCTGGGAACTACTTGCATTGCCACCCAGACTTTGGGGCTGCGGGCTTTCCTGGCCACCCTATCCTCAAAAGCACCTTTTTTTCACTTTTTCCCAGCACCGGCCTCCAATATGCCGAACGTCCTGGCCTGGTTCCCACAGCCAAGGTGGCAGCCAGAACAACCCTTGCTTTTTATGAACGCCTCTGGGAACTACTTGCATTGCCACCCAGACTTTGGGGCTGCGGGCTTTCCTGGCCACTCTATCCTCAAAAGCACCTTTTTTTCATATTACCCAGCACCGGCCTCCAATATGCCGAATGTCCTGGCCTTGTTCCCACAGCCAAAGTGGCAGCCAGAACAACTCTTGCTTTTTATGAACGCCTCTGGGAACTACTTGCATTGCCACCCAGACTTTGGGGCTGCGGGCTTTCCTGGCCACTCTATCCTCAAAAGCACCTTTTTTTCATATTTCCCAGCACCGGCCTCCAATATGCCGAATGTCCTGGCCTGGCTCCCACAGCCAAGGTGGCAGCCAGAACAACTCTTGCTTTTTATGAACGCCTCTGGGAACTACTTGCATTGCCACCCAGACTTTGGGGCTGCGGGCTTTCCTGGCCACCCTATCCTCAAAAGCACCTTTTTTTCACTTTTTCCCAGCACCGGCCTCCAATATGCCGAACGTCCTGGCCTGGCTCCCACACCCAAATTGGCAGCCAGAACAACTCTTGCTTTTTATGAATGCCTCTGGGAACTACTTGCATTGCCACCCAGACTTTGGGGCTGCGGGCTTTCCTGGCCACTCTATCCTCAAAAGCACCTTTTTTTCATATTTCCCAGCACCGGCCTCCAATATGCCGAACGTCTGGAGCTGACTCCCACAGCCAAGGTGGCAGCCAGAACAACTCTTGCTTTTTATGAACGCCTCTGGGAACTACTTGCATTGCCACCCAGACTTTGGGGCTGCGGGCTTTCCTGGCCACCCTATCCTCAAAAGCACCTTTTTTTCTCTTTTCCCTAGCACCGGCCTCCAATATGCCGAACGTCCTGGCCTGGCTCCCACACCCAAGGTGGCAGCCAGAACAACCCTTGCTTTTTATGAACGCCTCTGGGAACTACTTAGATTGCCACCCAGACTTTGGGGCTGCGGGCTTTCCTGGCCACTCTATCCTCAAAAGCACCTTTTTTTCATATTACCCAGCACCGGCCTCCAATATGCCGAATGTCCTGGCCTTGTTCCCACAGCCAAGGTGGCAGCCAGAACAACTCTTGCTTTTTATGAACGCCTCTGGGAACTACTTGCATTGCCACCCAGACTTTGGGGCTGCGGGCTTTCCTGGCCACTCTATCTTCAAAAGCACCTTTTTTTCATATTTCCCAGCACCGGCCTCCAATATGCCGAATGTCCTGGCCTGGCTCCCACAGCCAAAGTGGCAGCCAGAACAACTCTTGCTTTTTATGAACGCCTCTGGGAACTACTTGCATTGCCACCCAGACTTTGGGGCTGCGGGCTTTCCTGGCCACTCTATCCTCAAAAGCACCTTTTTTTCACTTTTTCCCAGCACCGGCCTCCAATATGCCGAACGTCCTGGCCTGGCTCCCACACCCAAATTGGCAGCCAGAACAACTCTTGCTTTTTATGAACGCCTCTGGGAACTACTTGCATTGCCACCCAGACTTTGGGGCTGCGGGCTTTCCTGGCCACCCTATCCTCAAAAGCACCTTTTTTTCACTTTTTCCCAGCACCGGCCTCCAATATGCCGAACGTCTGGAGCTGACTCCCACAGCGAAGGTGGCAGCCAGAACAACTCTTGCTTTTTATGCACGCCTCTGGGAACTACTTGCATTGCCACCCAGACTTTGGGGCTGCGGGCTTTCCTGGCCACCCTATCCTCAAAAGCACCTTTTTTTCACTTTTCCCCAGCACCGGCCTCCAATATGCCGAACGTCCTGGCCTGGCTCCCACACCCAAATTGGCAGCCAGAACAACTCTTGCTTTTTATGAATGCCTCTGGGAACTACTTGCATTGCCACCCAGACTTTGGGGCTGCGGGCTTTCCTGGCCACTCTATCCTCAAAAGCACCTTTTTTTCATATTTCCCAGCACCGGCCTCCAATATGACGAATGTCTGGAGCTGATGCCCACAGCCAAGGTGGCAGCCAGAACAACTCTTGCTTTTTATGAACGCCTCTGGGAACTACTTGCATTGCCACCCAGACTTTGGGGCTGCGGGCTTTCCTGGCCACCCTATCCTCAAAAGCACCTTTTTTTCACTTTTCCCTAGCACCGGCCTCCAATATGCCGAACGTCCTGGCCTGGCTCCCACAGCCAAGGTGGCAGCCAGAACAACCCTTGCTTTTTATGAACGCCTCTGGGAACTACTTAGATTGCCACCCAGACTTTGGGGCTGCGGGCTTTCCTGGCCACTCTATCCTCAAAAGCACCTTTTTTTCATATTACCCAGCACCGGCCTCCAATATGCCGAATGTCCTGGCCTTGTTCCCACAGCCAAGGTGGCAGCCAGAACAACTCTTGCTTTTTATGAACGCCTCTGGGAACTACTTGCATTGCCACCCAGACTTTGCGGCTG
The DNA here is from genome assembly GCF_964106895.1 of Numenius arquata. Classification (NCBI taxonomy): domain Eukaryota; kingdom Metazoa; phylum Chordata; class Aves; order Charadriiformes; family Scolopacidae; genus Numenius; species Numenius arquata. The sequence continues at coordinate 13,387,799 of NC_133615.1, forward strand.
CGGGCTTTCCTGGCCACTCTATCTTCAAAAGCACCTTTTTTTCATATTTCCCAGCACCGGCCTCCAATATGCCGAACGTCCTGGCCTGGCTCCCACAGTCAAGGTGGCAGCCAGAACAACTCTTGCTTTTTATGAACGCCTCTGGGAACTACTTGCATTGCCACCCAGACTTTGGGGCTGCGGGCTTTTCTGGCCACCCTATCCTCAAAAGCACCTTTTTTTCACTTTTCCCCAGCACCGGCCTCCAATATGCCGAACGTCCTGGCCTGGCTCCCACAGCCAAGGTGGCAGCCAGAACAACTCTTGCTTTTTATGAACGCCTCTGGGAACTACTTGCATTGCCACCCAGACTTTGGGGCTGCGGGCTTTCCTGGCCACTCTATCCTCAAAAGCACCTTTTTTTCATATTCCCCCAGCAACGGCCTCCAATATGCCGAACGTCTGGAGCTGACTCCCACAGCCAAGGTGGCAGCCAGAACAACTCTTGCTTTTTATGAACGCCTCTGGGAACTACTTGCATTGCCACCCAGACTTTGGGGCTGCGGGCTTTCCTGGCCACTCTATCCTCAAAAGCACCTTTTTTTCATATTTCCCAGCACCGGCCTCCAATATGCCGAACGTCCTGGCCTTGTTCCCACACCCAAGGTGGCAGCCAGAACAACTCTTGCTTTTTATGAACGCCTCTGGGAACTACTTGCATTGCCACCCAGACTTTGGGGCTGCAGGCTTTCCTGGCCACCCTATCCTCAAAAGCACCTTTTTTTCACTTTTCCCCAGCACCGGCCTCCAATATGCCGAACGTCCTGGCCTGGCTCCCACAGCCAAGGTGGCAGCCAGAACAACCCTTGCTTTTTATGAACGCCTCTGGGAACTACTTAGATTGCCACCCAGACTTTGGGGCTGCGGGCTTTCCTGGCCACTCTATCCTCAAAAGCACCTTTTTTTCATATTCCCCCAGCAACGGCCTCCAATATGCCGAACGTCCGGAGCTGACTCCCACAGCCAAGGTGGCAGCCAGAACAACTCTTGCTTTTTATGAACGCCTCTGGGAACTACTTGCATTGCCACCCAGACTTTGGGGCTGCGGGCTTTCCTGGCCACCCTATCCTCAAAAGCACCTTTTTTTCACTTTTTCCCAGCACCGGCCTCCAATATGCCGAACGTCCTGGCCTGGCTCCCACGACCAAGGTGGCAGCCAGAACAACTCTTGCTTTTTATGAACGCCTCTGGGAACTACTTGCATTGCCACCCAGACTTTGGGGCTGCGGGCTTTCCTGGCCACTCTATCCTCAAAAGCACCTTTTTTTCACTTTTTCCCAGCACCGGCCTCCAATATGCCGAACGTCCTGGCCTGGCTCCCACAGCCAAGGTGGCAGCCAGAACAACCCTTGCTTTTTATGAACGCCTCTGGGAACTACTTGCATTGCCACCCAGACTTTGGGGCTGCGGGCTTTCCTGGCCACTCTATCCTCAAAAGCACCTTTTTTTCATATTTCCCAGCACCGGCCTCCAATATGCCGAACGTCTGGAGCTGACTCCCACAGCCAAGGTGGCAGCCAGAACAACTCTTGCTTTTTATGAACGCCTCTGGGAACTACTTGCATTGCCACCCAGACTTTGGGGCTGCAGGCTTTCCTGGCCACCCTATCCTCAAAAGCACCTTTTTTTCACTTTTTCCCAGCAACGGCCTCCAATATGCCGAACGTCCGGAGCTGACTCCCACAGCCAAGGTGGCAGCCAGAACAACCCTTGCTTTTTATGAACGCCTCTGGGAACTACTTGCATTGCCACCCAGACTTTGGGGCTGCGGGCTTTCCTGGCCACCCTATCCTCAAAAGCACCTTTTTTTCACTTTTTCCCAGCACCGGCCTCCAATATGCCGAACGTCCGGAGCTCACTCCCACAGCCAAGGTGGCAGCCAGAACAACTCTTGCTTTTTATGAACTCCTCTGGGAACTACTTGCATTGCCACCCAGACTTTGGGGCTGCGGGCTTTCCTGGCCACCCTATCCTCAAAAGCACCTTTTTTTCACTTTTCCCCAGCACCGGCCTCCAATATGCCGAACGTCCTGGCCTTGTTCCCACAGCCAAGGTGGCAGCCAGAACAACTCTTGCTTTTTATGAACGCCTCTGGGAACTACTTGCATTGCCACCCAGACTTTGGGGCTGCGGGCTTTCCTGGCCACCCTATCCTCAAAAGCACCTTTTTTTCATATTTCCCAGCACCGGCCTCCAATATGCTGAACGTCCTGGCCTGGCTCCCACAGCCAAGGTGGCAGCCAGAACAACTCTTGCTTTTTATGAACGCCTCTGGGAACTACTTGCATTGCCACCCAGACTTTGGGGCTGCGGGCTTTCCTGGCCACCCTATCCTCAAAAGCACCTTTTTTTCACTTTTCCCCAGCACCGGCCTCCAATATGCCGAACGTCCTGGCCTGGCTCCCACAGCCAAGGTGGCAGCCAGAACAACTCTTGCTTTTTATGAACGCCTCTGGGAACTACTTGCATTGCCACCCAGACTTTGGGGCTGCGGGCTTTCCTGGCCACTCTATCCTCAAAAGCACCTTTTTTTCACTTTTTCCCAGCACCGGCCTCCAATATGCCGAACGTCCTGGCCTGGCTCCCACAGCCAAGGTGGCAGCCAGAACAATCCTTGCTTTTTATGAACGCCTCTGGGAACTACTTGCATTGCCACCCAGACTTTGGGGCTGCGGGCTTTCCTGGCCACTCTATCCTCAAAAGCACCTTTTTTTCATATTACCCAGCACCGGCCTCCAATATGCCGAATGTCCTGGCCTTGTTCCCACAGCCAAGGTGGCAGCCAGAACAACTCTTGCTTTTTATGAACGCCTCTGGGAACTACTTGCATTGCCACCCAGACTTTGGGGCTGCGGGCTTTCCTGGCCACTCTATCCTCAAAAGCACCATTTTTTCATTTTTCCCAGCACCGGCCTCCAATATGCCGAACGTCCTGGCATGGCTCCCACACCCAAATTGGCAGCCAGAACAACTCTTGCTTTTTACGAATGCCTCTGGGAACTACTTGCATTGCCACCCAGACTTTGGGGCTGTGGGCTTTCCTGGCCACTCTATCCTCAAAAGCACCTTTTTTTCATATTTCCCAGCACCGGCCTCCAATATGCCGAACGTCTGGAGCTGACTCCCACAGCCAAGGTGGCAGCCAGAACAACTCTTGCTTTTTATGAACGCCTCTGGGAACTACTTGCATTGCCACCCAGACTTAGGGGCTGCAGGCTTTCCTGGCCACCCTATCCTCAAAAGCACCTTTTTTTCACTTTTCCCCAGCACCGGCCTCCAATATGCCGAACGTCCTGGCCTGGCTCCCACAGTCAAGGTGGCAGCCAGAACAACTCTTGCTTTTTATGAACGCCTCTGGGAACTACTTGCATTGCCACCCAGGCTTTGGGGCTGCGGGCTTTCCTGGCCACCCTATCCTCAAAAGCACCTTTTTTTCACTTTTCCCCAGCACCAGCCTCCAATATGCCGAACGTCCTGGCCTTGTTCCCACAGCCAAGGTGGCAGCCAGAACAACCCTTGCTTTTTATGAACGCCTCTGGGAACTACTTGCATTGCCACCCAGACTTTGGGGCTGCGGGCTTTCCTGGCCACTCTATCCTCAAAAGCACCTTTTTTTCATATTTCCCGGCACCGGCCTCCAATATGCCGAACGTCCGGAGCTCACTCCCACAGCCAAGGTGGCAGCCAGAACAACTCCTGCTTTTTATGAACGCCTCTGGGAACTACTTGCATTGCCACCCAGACTTTGGGGCTGCGGGCTTTCCTGGCCACCCTATCCTCAAAAGCACCTTTTTTTCACTTTTCCCCAGCACCGGCCTCCAATATGCCGAACGTCCTGGCCTTGTTCCCACACCCAAGGTGGCAGCCAGAACAACTCTTGCTTTTTATGAACGCCTCTGGGAACTACTTGCATTGCCACCCAGACTTTGGGGCTGCGGGCTTTCCTGGCCACTCTATCCTCAAAAGCACCTTTTTTTCACTTTTTCCCAGCACCGGCCTCCAATATGCCGAACGTCCTGGCCTGGCTCCCACAGCCAAGCTGGCAGCCAGAACAACCCTTGCTTTTTATGAACGCCTCTGGGAACTACTTAGATTGCCACCCAGACTTTGGGGCTGCGGGCTTTCCTGGCCACTCTATCCTCAAAAGCACCTTTTTTTCATATTACCCAGCACCGGCCTCCAATATGCCGAATGTCCTGGCCTTGTTCCCACAGCCAAGGTGGCAGCCAGAACAACTCTTGCTTTTTATGAACGCCTCTGGGAACTACTTGCATTGCCACCCAGACTTTGGGGCTGCGGGCTTTCCTGGCCACTCTATCCTCAAAAGCACCTTTTTTTCACTTTTCCCCAGCACCGGACTCCAATATGCCGAACGTCCTGGCCTGGCTCCCGCAGCCAAGGTGGCAGACAGAACAACTCTTGCTTTTTATGAACGCCTCTGGGAACTACTTGCATTGCCACCCAGACTTTGGGGCTGCGGGCTTTCCTGGCCACCCTATCCTTCAAAGCACCTTTTTTTCACTTTTTCCCAGCACCGGCCTCCAATATGCCGAACGTCCTGGCCTGGCTCCCACAGCCAAGGTGGCAGCCAGAACAACCCTTGCTTTTTATGAACGCCTCTGGGAACTACTTGCATTGCCACCCAGACTTTGGGGCTGCGGGCTTTCCTGGCCACTCTATCCTCAAAAGCACCATTTTTTCATATTTCCCAGCACCGGCCTCCAATATGCCGAACGTCCGGAGCTGACTCCCACAGCCAAGGTGGCAGCCAGAACAACTCTTGCTTTTTATGAACGCCTCTGGGAACTACTTGCATTGCCACCCAGTCTTTGGGGCTGCGGGCTTTCCTGGCCACTCTATCCTCAAAAGCACCTTTTTTTCATATTTCCCGGCACCGGCCTCCAATATGCCGAACGTCCGGAGCTCACTCCCACAGCCAAGGTGGCAGGCAGAACAACTCTTGCTTTTTATGAACGCCTCTGGGAACTACTTGCATTGCCACCCAGACTTTGGGGCTGCGGGCTTTCCTGGCCACCCTATCCTCAAAAGCACCTTTTTTTCACTTTTCCCCAGCACCGGCCTCCAATATGCTGAACATCCTGGCCTTGTTCCCACAGCCAAGGTGGCAGCCAGAACAACTCTTGCTTTTTATGAACGCCTCTGGGAACTACTTGCATTGCCACCCAGACTTTGGGGCTGCGGGCTTTCCTGGCCACCCTATCCTCAAAAGCACCTTTTTTTCACTTTTCCCCAGCACCGGCCTCCAATATGCCAAACGTCCTGGCCTGGCTCCCACAGCCAAGGTCGCAGCCAGAACAACTCTTGCTTTTTATGAACGCCTCTGGGAACTACTTGCATTGCCACCCAGACTTTGGGGCTGCGGGCTTTCCTGGCTACTCTATCCTCAAAAGCACCTTTTTTTCATATTCCCCAGCACCGGCCTCCAATATGCCGAACGTCTGGAGCTGACTCCCACAGCCAAGGTGGCAGCCAGAACAACTCTTGCTTTTTATGAACGCCTCTGGGAACTACTTGCATTGCCACCCAGACTTTGGGGCTGCAGGCTTTCCTGGCCACCCTATCCTCAAAAGCACCTTTTTTTCACTTTTCCCCAGCACTGGCCTCCAATATGCCGAACGTCCTGGCCTGGCTCCCACAGCCAAGGTGGCAGCCAGAACAACCCTTGCTTTTTATGAACGCCTCTGGGAACTACTTAGATTGCCACCCAGACTTTGGGGCTGCGGGCTTTCCTGGCCACTCTATCCTCAAAGCACCTTTTTTTCATATTCCCCCAGCAACGGCCTCCAATATGCCGAACGTCCGGAGCTGACTCCCACAGCCAAGGTGGCAGCCAGAACAACTCTTGCTTTTTATGAACGCCACTGGGAACTACTTGCATTGCCACCCAGACTTTGGGGCTGCGGGCTTTCCTGGCCACTCTATCCTCAAAAGCACCTTTTTTTCATATTACCCAGCACCGGCCTTCAATATGCCGAATGTCCGGAGCTGACTCCCACAGCCAAGGTGGCAGCCAGAACAACTCTTGCTTTTTATGAACGCCTCTGGGAACTACTTGCATTGCCACCGAGACTTTGGGGCTGCGGGCTTTCCTGGCCACTCTATCCTCAAAAGCACCTTTTTTTCATATTTCCCAGCACTGGCCTCCAATATGCCGAACGTCCTGGCGTGGCTCCCACAGTCAAGGTGGCAGCCAGAACAACTCTTGCTTTTTATGAACGCCTCTGGGAACTACTTGCATTGCCACCCAGACTTTGGGGCTGCGGGCTTTCCTGGCCACCCTATCCTCAAAAGCACCTTTTTTTCACTTTTCCCCAGCACCGGCCTCCAATATGCCGAACGTCCTGGCCTTGTTCCCGCACCCAAGGCGGCAGCCAGAACAACCCTTGCTTTTTATGAACGCCTCTGGGAACTACTTGCATTGCCACCCAGACTTTGGGGCTGCGGGCTTTCCTGGCCACTCTATCCTCAAAAGCACCTTTTTTTCATATTTCCCAGCACTGGCCTCCAATATGCCGAACGTCTGGAGCTGACTCCCACAGCCAAGGTGGCAGCCAGAACAACTCTTGCTTTTTATGAACGCCTCTGGGAACTACTTGCATTGCCACCCAGACTTTGGGGCTGCGGGCTTTCCTGGACACCCTATCCTCAAAAGCACCTTTTTTTCACTTTTCCCCAGCACCGGCCTCCAATATGCCGAACGTCCTGGCCTTGTTCCTACAGCCAAGGTGGCAGCCAGAACAACTCTTGCTTTTTATGAACGCCTCTGGGAACTACTTGCATTGCCACCCAGACTTTGGGGCTGCGGGCTTTCCTGGCCACTCTATCCTCAAAAGCACCTTTTTTTCATATTTCCCAGCACCGGCCTCCAATATGCCGAACGTCCTGGCCTGGCTCCCACAGTCAAGGTGGCAGCCAGAACAACTCTTGCTTTTTATGAACGCCTCTGGGAACTACTTGCATTGCCACCCAGACTTTGGGGCTGCGGGCTTTCCTGGCCACCCTATCCTCAAAAGCACCTTTTTTTCACTTTTCCCCAGCACCGGCCTCCAATATGCCGAACGTCCTGGCCTTGTTCCCGCACCCAAGGCGGCAGCCAGAACAACCCTTGCTTTTTATGAACGCCTCTGGGAACTACTTGCATTGCCACCCAGACTTTGGGGCTGCGGGCTTTCCTGGCCACTCTATCCTCAAAAGCACCTTTTTTTCATATTTCCCAGCACCGGCCTCCAATATGCCGAATGTCCTGGCCTGGCTCCCACAGTCAAGGTGGCAGCCAGAACAACTCTTGCTTTTTATGAACGCCTCTGGGAACTACTTAGATTGCCACCAAGACTTTGGGGCTGCGGGCTTTCCTGGCCACTCTATCCTCAAAAGCACCTTTTTTTCACTTTTCCCCAGCACCGGCCTCCAATATGCCGAACGTCCTGGCGTGGCTCCCACAGCCAAGGTGGCAGCCAGAACAACCCTTGCTTTTTATGAACGCCTCTGGGAACTACTTAGATTGCCACCCAGACTTTGGGGCTGCGGGCTTTCCTGGCCACTCTATCCTCAAAAGCACCTTTTTTTCATATTTCCCAGCACCGGCCTCCAATATGCCGAACGTCCGGAGCTCACTCCCACAGCCAAGGTGGCAGCCAGAACAACTCTTGCTTTTTATGAACGCCTCTGGGAACTACTTACATTGCCACCCAGACTATGGGGCTGCGGGCTTTCCTGGCCACCCTATCCTCAAAAGCACCTTTTTTTCACTTTTTCCCAGCACCGGCCTCCAGTATGCCGAACGTCCTGGCCTGGCTCCTACAGTCAAGGTGGCAGCCAGAACAACTCTTGCTTTTTACGAATGCCTCTGGGAACTACTTGCATTGCCACCCAGACTTTGGGGCTGCGGGCTTTCCTGGCCACTCTATCCTCAAAAGCACCTTTTTTTCATATTTCCCAGCACCGGCCTCCAATATGCTGAACGTCCTTGCCTGGCTCCCACAGCCAAGGTGGCAGCCAGAACAACCCTTGCTTTTTATGAACGCCTCTGGGAACTACTTGCATTGCCACCCAGACTTTGGGGCTGCGGGCTTTCCTGGCCACTCTATCCTCAAAAGCACCTTTTTTTCACTTTTTCCCAGCACCGGCCTCCAATATGCCAAACGTCCTGGCCTGGCTCCCACAGCCAAGGTCGCAGCCAGAACAACTCTTGCTTTTTATGAACGCCTCTGGGAACTACTTGCATTGCCACCCAGACTATGGGGCTGCGGGCTTTCCTGGCCACCCTATCCTCAAAAGCACCTTTTTTTCACTTTTCCCCAGCGCCGGCCTCCCGTATGCCGAACGTCCTGGCCTGGCTCCCACAGCCAAGGTGGCAGCCAGAACAACCCTTGCTTTTTATGAACGCCTCTGGGAACTACTTAGATTGCCACCCAGACTTTGGGGCTGCGGGCTTTCCTGGCCACTCTATCCTCAAAGCACCTTTTTTTCATATTCCCCCAGCAACGGCCTCCAATATGCCGAACGTCCGGAGCTGACTCCCACAGCCAAGGTGGCAGCCAGAACAACTCTTGCTTTTTATGAACGCCACTGGGAACTACTTGCATTGCCACCCAGACTTTGGGGCTGCGGGCTTTCCTGGCCACTCTATCCTCAAAAGCACCTTTTTTTCATATTACCCAGCACCGGCCTTCAATATGCCGAATGTCCGGAGCTGACTCCCACAGCCAAGGTGGCAGCCAGAACAACTCTTGCTTTTTATGAACGCCTCTGGGAACTACTTGCATTGCCACCGAGACTTTGGGGCTGCGGGCTTTCCTGGCCACTCTATCCTCAAAAGCACCTTTTTTTCATATTTCCCAGCACTGGCCTCCAATATGCCGAACGTCCTGGCGTGGCTCCCACAGTCAAGGTGGCAGCCAGAACAACTCTTGCTTTTTATGAACGCCTCTGGGAACTACTTGCATTGCCACCCAGACTTTGGGGCTGCGGGCTTTCCTGGCCACCCTATCCTCAAAAGCACCTTTTTTTCACTTTTCCCCAGCACCGGCCTCCAATATGCCGAACGTCCTGGCCTTGTTCCCGCACCCAAGGCGGCAGCCAGAACAACCCTTGCTTTTTATGAACGCCTCTGGGAACTACTTGCATTGCCACCCAGACTTTGGGGCTGCGGGCTTTCCTGGCCACTCTATCCTCAAAAGCACCTTTTTTTCATATTTCCCAGCACTGGCCTCCAATATGCCGAACGTCTGGAGCTGACTCCCACAGCCAAGGTGGCAGCCAGAACAACTCTTGCTTTTTATGAACGCCTCTGGGAACTACTTGCATTGCCACCCAGACTTTGGGGCTGCGGGCTTTCCTGGACACCCTATCCTCAAAAGCACCTTTTTTTCACTTTTCCCCAGCACCGGCCTCCAATATGCCGAACGTCCTGGCCTTGTTCCTACAGCCAAGGTGGCAGCCAGAACAACTCTTGCTTTTTATGAACGCCTCTGGGAACTACTTGCATTGCCACCCAGACTTTGGGGCTGCGGGCTTTCCTGGCCACTCTATCCTCAAAAGCACCTTTTTTTCATATTTCCCAGCACCGGCCTCCAATATGCCGAACGTCCTGGCCTGGCTCCCACAGTCAAGGTGGCAGCCAGAACAACTCTTGCTTTTTATGAACGCCTCTGGGAACTACTTGCATTGCCACCCAGACTTTGGGGCTGCGGGCTTTCCTGGCCACCCTATCCTCAAAAGCACCTTTTTTTCACTTTTCCCCAGCACCGGCCTCCAATATGCCGAACGTCCTGGCCTTGTTCCCGCACCCAAGGCGGCAGCCAGAACAACCCTTGCTTTTTATGAACGCCTCTGGGAACTACTTGCATTGCCACCCAGACTTTGGGGCTGCGGGCTTTCCTGGCCACTCTATCCTCAAAAGCACCTTTTTTTCATATTTCCCAGCACCGGCCTCCAATATGCCGAATGTCCTGGCCTGGCTCCCACAGTCAAGGTGGCAGCCAGAACAACTCTTGCTTTTTATGAACGCCTCTGGGAACTACTTAGATTGCCACCAAGACTTTGGGGCTGCGGGCTTTCCTGGCCACTCTATCCTCAAAAGCACCTTTTTTTCACTTTTCCCCAGCACCGGCCTCCAATATGCCGAACGTCCTGGCGTGGCTCCCACAGCCAAGGTGGCAGCCAGAACAACCCTTGCTTTTTATGAACGCCTCTGGGAACTACTTAGATTGCCACCCAGACTTTGGGGCTGCGGGCTTTCCTGGCCACTCTATCCTCAAAAGCACCTTTTTTTCATATTTCCCAGCACCGGCCTCCAATATGCCGAACGTCCGGAGCTCACTCCCACAGCCAAGGTGGCAGCCAGAACAACTCTTGCTTTTTATGAACGCCTCTGGGAACTACTTACATTGCCACCCAGACTATGGGGCTGCGGGCTTTCCTGGCCACCCTATCCTCAAAAGCACCTTTTTTTCACTTTTTCCCAGCACCGGCCTCCAGTATGCCGAACGTCCTGGCCTGGCTCCTACAGTCAAGGTGGCAGCCAGAACAACTCTTGCTTTTTACGAATGCCTCTGGGAACTACTTGCATTGCCACCCAGACTTTGGGGCTGCGGGCTTTCCTGGCCACTCTATCCTCAAAAGCACCTTTTTTTCATATTTCCCAGCACCGGCCTCCAATATGCTGAACGTCCTTGCCTGGCTCCCACAGCCAAGGTGGCAGCCAGAACAACCCTTGCTTTTTATGAACGCCTCTGGGAACTACTTGCATTGCCACCCAGACTTTGGGGCTGCGGGCTTTCCTGGCCACTCTATCCTCAAAAGCACCTTTTTTTCACTTTTTCCCAGCACCGGCCTCCAATATGCCAAACGTCCTGGCCTGGCTCCCACAGCCAAGGTCGCAGCCAGAACAACTCTTGCTTTTTATGAACGCCTCTGGGAACTACTTGCATTGCCACCCAGACTATGGGGCTGCGGGCTTTCCTGGCCACCCTATCCTCAAAAGCACCTTTTTTTCACTTTTCCCCAGCGCCGGCCTCCCGTATGCCGAACGTCCTGGCCTGGCTCCCACAGTCAAGGTGGCAGCCAGAAGAACTCTTGCTTTTTACGAATGCCTCTGGGAACTACTTGCATTGGCACCCAGACTTTGGGGCTGCGGGCTTTCCTGGCCACTCTATTCTCAAAAGCACCTTTTTTTCATATTTCCCAGCACCGGCCTCCAATATGCCGAACGTCTGGAGCTGACTCCCACAGCCAAGGTGGCAGCCAGAACAACTCTTGCTTTTTATGAATGCCTCTGGGAACTACTTGCATTGCCACCCAGACTTTGGGGCTGCAGGCTTTCCTGGCCACCCTATCCTCAAAAGCACCTTTTTTTCACTTTTCCCCAGCACTGGCCTCCAATATGCCGAACGTCCTGGCCTGGCTCCCACACCCAAGGTGGCAGCCAGAACAACCCTTGCTTTTTATGAACGCCTCTGGGAACTACTTAGATTGCCACCCAGACTTTGGGGCTGCGGGCTTTCCTGGCCACTCTATCCTCAAAAGCACCTTTTTTTCATATTCCCCCAGCAACGGCCTCCAATATGCCGAACGTCCGGAGCTGACTCCCACAGCCAAGGTGGCAGCCAGAACAACTCTTGCTTTTTATGAACGCCACTGGGAACTACTTGCATTGCCACCCAGACTTTGGGGCTGCGGGCATTCCTGGCCACTCTATCCTCAAAAGCACCTTTTTTTCATATTACCCAGCACCGGCCTTCAATATGCCGAATGTCCGGAGCTGACTCCCACAGCCAAGGTGGCAGCCAGAACAACTCTTGCTTTTTATGAACGCCTCTGGGAACTACTTGCATTGCCACCCAGACTTTGGGGCTGCGGGCTTTCCTGGCCACTCTATCCTCAAAAGCACCTTTTTTTCATATTTCCCAGCACCGGCCTCCAATATGCCGAACATCTGGAGCTGACTCCCACAGCCAAGGTGGCAGCCAGAACAACTCTTGCTTTTTATGAACGCCTCTGGGAACTACTTGCATTGCCACCCAGACTTTGGGGCTGCGGGCTTTCCTGGCCACCCTATCCTCAAAAGCACCTTTTTTTCACTTTTCCCCAGCACCGGCCTCCAATATGCCGAACGTCCTGGCCTGGCTCCCACAGTCAAGGTGGCAGCCAGAACAACTCTTGCTTTTTATGAACGCCTCTGGGAACTACTTGCATTGCCACCCAGACTTTGGGGCTGCGGGCTTTCCTGGCCACTCTATCCTCAAAAGCACCATTTTTTCATATTTCCCAGCACCGGCCTCCAATATGCCGAACGTCCTGGCCTGGCTCCCACAGTCAAGGTGGCAGCCAGAACAACTCTTGCTTTTTATGAACGCCTCTGGAAACTACTTACATTGCCACCCAGACTATGGGGCTGCGGGCTTTCCTGGCCACCCTATCCTCAAAAGCACCTTTTCTTCACTTTTCCCCAGCACCGGCCTCCAGTATGCCGAACGTCCTGGCCTGGCTCCCACAGTCAAGGTGGCAGCCAGAACAACTCTTGCTTTTTACGAATGCCTCTGGGAACTACTTGCATTGCCACCCAGACTTTGGGGCTGCGGGCTTTCCTGGCCACTCTATCCTCAAAAGCACCTTTTTCTCATATTTCCCAGCACCGGCCTCCAATATGCCGAACGTCCTGGCCTGGCTCCCACAGCCAAGGTGGCAGCCAGAACAACCCTTGCTTTTTATGAACGCCTCTGGGAACTACTTGCATTGCCACCCAGACTTTGGGGCTGCGGGCTTTCCTGGCCACTCTATCCTCAAAAGCACCTTTTTTTCATATTTCCCAGCACCGGCCTCCAATATGCCGAACGTCCTGGCCTGGCTCCCACAGTCAAGGTGGCAGCCAGAACAACTCTTGCTTTTTATGAACGCCTCTGGGAACTACTTGCATTGCCACCCAGGCTTTGGGGCTGCGGGCTTTCCTGGCCACCCTATCCTCAAAAGCACCTTTTTTTCACTTTTCCCCAGCACCGGCCTCCAATATGCCGAACGTCCTGGCCTTGTTCCCACAGCCAAGGTGGCAGCCAGAACAACCCTTGCTTTTTATGAACGCCTCTGGGAACTACTTGCATTGCCACCCAGACTTTGGGGCTGCGGGCTTTCCTGGCCACTCTATCCTCAAAAGCACCTTTTTTTCATATTTCCCGGCACCAGCCTCCAATATGCCGAACGTCCGGAGCTCACTCCCACAGCCAAGGTCGCAACCAGAACAACTCCTGCTTTTTATGAACGCCTCAGGGAACTACTTGCATTGCCACCCAGACTTTGGGGCTGCGGGCTTTCCTGGCCACCCTATCCTCAAAAGCACCTTTTTTTCACTTTTCCCCAGCACCGGCCTCCAATATGCCGAACGTCCTGGCCTTGTTCCCACACCCAAGGTGGCAGCCAGAACAACTCTTGCTTTTTATGAACGCCTCTGGGAACTACTTGCATTGCCACCCAGACTTTGGGGCTGCGGGCTTTCCTGGCCACTCTATCCTCAAAAGCACCTTTTTTTCACTTTTTCCCAGCACCGGCCTCCAATATGCCGAACGTCCTGGCCTGGCTCCCACAGCCAAGCTGGCAGCCAGAACAACCCTTGCTTTTTATGAACGCCTCTGGGAACTACTTAGATTGCCACCCAGACTTTGGGGCTGCGGGCTTTCCTGGCCACCCTGTCCTCAAAAGCACCTTTTTTTCATATTACCCAGCACCGGCCTCCAATATGCCGAATGTCCTGGCCTTGTTCCCACAGCCAAGGTGGCAGCCAGAACAACTCTTGCTTTTTATGAACGCCTCTGGGAACTACTTGCATTGCCACCCAGACTTTGGGGCTGCGGGCTTTCCTGGCCACTCTATCCTCAAAAGCACCTTTTTTTCACTTTTCCCCAGCACCGGACTCCAATATGCCGAACGTCGTGGCCTGGCTCCCGCAGCCAAGGTGGCAGACAGAACAACTCTTGCTTTTTATGAACGCCTCTGGGAACTACTTGCATTGCCACCCAGACTTTGGGGCTGCGGGCTTTCCTGGCCACCCTATCCTCAAAAGCACCTTTTTTTCACTTTTTCCCAGCACCGGCCTCCAATATGCCGAACGTCCTGGCCTGGCTCCCACAGCCAAGGTGGCAGCCAGAACAACCCTTGCTTTTTATGAACGCCTCTGGGAACTACTTGCATTGCCACCCAGACTATGGGGCTGCGGGCTTTCCTGGCCACTCTATCCTCAAAAGCACCATTTTTTCATATTTCCCAGCACCGGCCTCCAATATGCCGAACGTCTGGAGCTGACTCCCACAGCCAAGGTGGCAGCCAGAACAACTCTTGCTTTTTATGAACGCCTCTGGGAACTACTTGCATTGCCACCCAGTCTTTGGGGCTGCAGGCTTTCCTGGCCACTCTATCCTCAAAAGCACCTTTTTTTCATATTTCCCGGCACCGGCCTCCAATATGCCGAACGTCCGGAACTCACTCCCACAGCCAAGGTGGCAGGCAGAACAACTCTTGCTTTTTATGAACGCCTCTGGGAACTACTTGCATTGCCACCCAGACTTTGGGGCTGCGGGCTTTCCTGGCCACCCTATCCTCAAAAGCACCTTTTTTTCACTTTTCCCCAGCACCGGCCTCCAATATGCTGAACATCCTGGCCTTGTTCCCACAGCCAAGGTGGCAGCCAGAACAACTCTTGCTTTTTATGAACGCCTCTGGGAACTACTTGCATTGCCACCCAGACTTTGGGGCTGCGGGCTTTCCTGGCCACCCTATCCTCAAAAGCACCTTTTTTTCACTTTTCCCCAGCACCGGCCTCCAATATGCCAAACGTCCTGGCCTGGCTCCCACAGCCAAGGTCGCAGCCAGAACAACTCTTGCTTTTTATGAACGCCTCTGGGAACTACTTCCATTGCCACCCAGACTTTGGGGCTGCGGGCTTTCCTGGCCACTCTGTCCTCAAAAGCACCTTTTTTTCATATTACCCAGCACCGGCCTTCAATATGCCGAACGTCCGGAGCTGACTCCCACAGCCAAGGTGGCAGCCAGAACAACTCTTGCTTTTTATGAACGCCTCTGGGAACTACTTGCATTGCCACCGAGACTTTGGGGCTGCGGGCTTTCCTGGCCACTCTATCCTCAAAAGCACCTTTTTTTCATATTTCCCAGCACTGGCCTCCAATATGCCGAACGTCTGGAGCTGACTCCCACAGCCAAGGTGGCAGCCAGAACAACTCTTGCTTTTTATGAACGCCTCTGGGAACTACTTGCATTGCCACCCAGACTTTGGGGCTGCGGGCTTTCCTGGCCACCCTATCCTCAAAAGCACCTTTTTTTCACTTTTCCCCAGCACCGGCCTCCAATATGCCGAACGTCCTGGCCTGGCTCCCACATTCAAGGTGGCAGCCAGAACAACTCTTGCTTTTTATGAACGCCTCTGGGAACCACTTGCATTACCACCCAGACTTTGGGGCTGCGGGCTTTCCTGGCCACCCTATCCTCAAAAGCACCTTTTTTTCATATTTCCCAGCACCGGCCTCCAATATGCCGAACGTCCTGGCCTGGCTCCCACAGCCAAGGTGGCAGCCAGAACAACTCTTGCTTTTTATGAACGCCTCTGGGAACTACTTGCATTGCCACCCAGACTTTGGGGCTGCGGGCTTTCCTGGCCACCCTATCCTCAAAAGCACCTTTTTTTCACTTTTCCCCAGCACCGGCCTCCAATATGCCGAACGTCCTGGCCTGGCTCCCACGACCAAGGTGGCAGCCAGAACAACTCTTGCTTTTTATGAACGCCTCTGGGAACTACTTGCATTGCCACCCAGACTTTGGGGCTGCGGGCTTTCCTGGCCACCCTATCCTCAAAAGCACCTTTTTTTCACTTTTTCCCAGCACCGGCCTCCAATATGCCGAACGTCCTGGCCTTGTTCCCACACCCAAGGTGGCAGCCAGAACAACCCTTGCTTTTTATGAACGCCTCTGGGAACTACTTGCATTGCCACCCAGACTTTGGGGCTGCGGGCTTTCCTGGCCACTCTATCCTCAAAAGCACCTTTTTTTCATATTACCCAGCACCGGCCTCCAATATGCCGAATGTCCTGGCCTTGTTCCCACAGCCAAGGTGGCAGCCAGAACAACTCTTGCTTTTTATGAACGCCTCTGGGAACTACTTGCATTGCCACCCAGACTTTGGGGCTGCGGGCTTTCCTGGCCACTCTATCCTCAAAAGCACCTTTTTTTCATATTTCCCAGCACCGGCCTCCAATATGCCGAACGTCCTGGCCTGGCTCCCACACCCAAGGTGGCAGCCAGAACAACTCTTGCTTTTTATGAACGCCTCTGGGAACTACTTGCATTGCCACCCAGACTTTGGGGCTGCGGGCTTTCCTGGCCACCCTATCCTCAAAAGCACCTTTTTTTCACTTTTTCCCAGCACCGGCCTCCAATATGCCGAACGTCCTGGCCTTGTTCCCACACCCAAGGCTGCAGCCAGAACAACCCTTGCTTTTTATGAACGCCTCTGGGAACTACTTGCATTGCCACCCAGACTTTGGGGCTGCGGGCTTTCCTGGCCACTCTATCCTCAAAAGCACCTTTTTTTCATATTTCCCAGCACCGGCCTCCAATATGCCGAATGTCCTGGCCTGGCTCCCACAGTCAAGGTGGCAGCCAGAACAACTCTTGCTTTTTATGAACGCCTCTGGGAACTACTTAGATTGCCACCAAGACTTTGGGGCTGCGGGCTTTCCTGGCCACCCTATCCTCAAAAGCACCTTTTTTTCACTTTTCCCCAGCACCGGCCTCCAATATGCCGAACGTCCTGGCGTGGCTCCCACAGCCAAGGTGGCAGCCAGAACAACCCTTGCTTTTTATGAACGCCTCTGGGAACTACTTGCATTGCCACCCAGACTTTGGGGCTGCGGGCTTTCCTGGCCACTCTATCCTCAAAAGCACCTT
The DNA here is from genome assembly GCF_964106895.1 of Numenius arquata. Taxonomy (NCBI): domain Eukaryota; kingdom Metazoa; phylum Chordata; class Aves; order Charadriiformes; family Scolopacidae; genus Numenius; species Numenius arquata. Next base: position 13,404,806 of record NC_133615.1, read on the forward strand.
TTTTTCATATTTCCCAGCACCGGCCTCCAATATGCCGAACGTCCGGAGCTGACTCCCACAGCCAAGGTGGCAGCCAGAACAACTCTTGCTTTTTAGGAACGCCTCTGGGAACTACTTAGATTGCCACCCAGACTTTGGGGCTGCGGGCTTTCCTGGCCACTCTATCCTCAAAAGCACCTTTTTTTCACTTTTTCCCAGCACCGGCCTCCAATATGCCGAACGTCTGGAGCTGACTCCCACAGCCAAGGTGGCAGCCAGAACAACTCTTGCTTTTTATGAACGCCTCTGGGAACTACTTGCATTGCCACCCAGACTTTGGGGCTGCGGGCTTTCCTGGCCACCCTATCCTCAAAAGCACCTTTTTTTCACTTTTTCCCAGCACCGGCCTCCAGTATGTCGAATGTCCTGGCCTGGCTCCCACACCCAAATTGGCAGCCAGAACAACTCTTGCTTTTTACGAATGCCTCTGGGAACTACTTGCATTGCCACCCAGACTTTGGGGCTGCGGGCTTTCCTGGCCACCCTATCCTCAAAAGCACCTTTTTTTCACTTTTTCCTAGCACCGGCCTCCAATATGCCGAATGTCCTGGCCTTGTTCCTACAGCCAAGGTGGCAGCCAGAACAACTCTTGCTTTTTATGAACGCCTCTGGGAACTACTTGCATTGCCACCCAGACTTTGGGGCTGCGGGCTTTCCTGGCCACTCTATCCTCAAAAGCACCTTTTTTTCATATTTCCCAGCACCGGCCTCCAATATGCCGAACGTCCTGGCCTGGCTCCCACAGTCAAGGTGGCAGCCAGAACAACTCTTGCTTTTTATGAACGCCTCTGGGAACTACTTGCATTGCCACCCAGACTTTGGGGCTGCGGGCTTTCCTGGCCACCCTATCCTCAAAAGCACCTTTTTTTCACTTTTCCCCAGCACCGGCCTCCAATATGCCGAACGTCCTGGCCTTGTTCCCGCACCCAAGGCGGCAGCAGAACAACCCTTGCTTTTTATGAACGCCTCTGGGAACTACTTGCATTGCCACCCAGACTTTGGGGCTGCGGGCTTTCCTGGCCACTCTATCCTCAAAAGCACCTTTTTTTCATATTTCCCAGCACCGGCCTCCAATATGCCGAATGTCCTGGCCTGGCTCCCACAGTCAAGGTGGCAGCCAGAACAACTCTTGCTTTTTATGAACGCCTCTGGGAACTACTTAGATTGCCACCAAGACTTTGGGGCTGCGGGCTTTCCTGGCCACCCTATCCTCAAAAGAACCTTTTTTTCACTTTTCCCCAGCACCGGCCTCCAATATGCCGAACGTCCTGGCGTGGCTCCCACAGCCAAGGTGGCAGCCAGAACAACCCTTGCTTTTTATGAACGCCTCTGGGAACTACTTAGATTGCCACCCAGACTTTGGGGCTGCGGGCTTTCCTGGCCACTCTATCCTCAAAAGCACCTTTTTTTCATATTTCCCAGCACCGGCCTCCAATATGCCGAACGTCCGGAGCTGACTCCCACAGCCAAGGTGGCAGCCAGAACAACTCTTGCTTTTTATGAACGCCTCTGGGAACTACTTGCATTGCCACCCAGACTTTGGGGCTGCGGGCTTTCCTGGCCACCCTATCCTCAAAAGCACCTTTTTTTCACTTTTTCCCAGCACCGGCCTCCAATATGCCGAACGTCCTGGCCTGGCTCCCACAGCCAAGGTGGCAGCCAGAACAACTCTTGCTTTTTATGAACGCCTCTGGGAACTACTTGCATTGCCACCCAGACTTTGGGGCTGCGGGCTTTCCTGGCCACTCTATCCTCAAAAGCACCTTTTTTTCATATTTCCCAGCACCGGCCTGCAATATGCCGAACGTCCTGGCCTGGCTCCCACAGTCAAGGTGGCAGCCAGAACAACTCTTGCTTTTTATGAACGCCTCTGGGAACTACTTGCATTGCCACCCAGACTTTGGGGCTGCGGGCTTTCCTGGCCACCCTATCCTCAAAAGCACCTTTTTTTCACTTTTCCCCAGCACCGGCCTCCAATATGCCGAACGTCCTGGCCTTGTTCCCGCACCCAAGGCGGCAGCAGAACAACCCTTGCTTTTTATGAACGCCTCTGGGAACTACTTGCATTGCCACCCAGACTTTGGGGCTGCGGGCTTTCCTGGCCACTCTATCCTCAAAAGCACCTTTTTTTCATATTTCCCAGCACCGGCCTCCAATATGCCGAATGTCCTGGCCTGGCTCCCACAGTCAAGGTGGCAGCCAGAACAACTCTTGCTTTTTATGAACGCCTCTGGGAACTACTTAGATTGCCACCAAGACTTTGGGGCTGCGGGCTTTCCTGGCCACCCTATCCTCAAAAGCACCTTTTTTTCACTTTTCCCCAGCACCGGCCTCCAATATGCCGAACGTCCTGGCGTGGCTCCCACAGCCAAGGTGGCAGCCAGAACAACCCTTGCTTTTTATGAACGCCTCTGGGAACTACTTAGATTGCCACCCAGACTTTGGGGCTGCGGGCTTTCCTGGCCACTCTATCCTCAAAAGCACCTTTTTTTCATATTTCCCAGCACCGGCCTCCAATATGCCGAACGTCCGGAGCTGACTCCCACAGCCAAGGTGGCAGCCAGAACAACTCTTGCTTTTTATGAACGCCTCTGGGAACTACTTGCATTGCCACCCAGACTTTGGGGCTGCGGGCTTTCCTGGCCACCCTATCCTCAAAAGCACCTTTTTTTCACTTTTTCCCAGCACCGGCCTCCAATATGCCGAACGTCCTGGCCTGGCTCCCACAGCCAAGGTGGCAGCCAGAACAACTCTTGCTTTTTATGAACGCCTCTGGGAACTACTTGCATTGCCACCCAGACTGTGGGGCTGCGGGCTTTCCTGGCCACTCTATCCTCAAAAGCACCTTTTTTTCATATTACTCAGCACCGGCCTCCAATATGCCGAATGTCCTGGCCTTGTTCCCACAGCCAAGGTGGCAGCCAGAACAACTCTTGCTTTTTATGAACGCCTCTGGAAACTACTTACATTGCCACCCAGACTATGGGGCTGCGGGCTTTCCTGGCCACCCTATCCTCAAAAGCACCTTTTTTTCACTTTTTCCCAGCACCGGCCTCCAGTATGCCGAACGTCCTGGCCTGGCTCCCACAGTCAAGGTGGCAGCCAGAACAACTCTTGCTTTTTACGAATGCCTCTGGGAACTACTTGCATTGCCACCCAGACTTTGGGGCTGCGGGCTTTCCTGGCCACTCTATCCTCAAAAGCACCTTTTTTCCATATTTCCCAGCACCGGCCTCCAATATGCTGAACGTCCTTGCCTGGCTCCCACAGCCAAGGTGGCAGCCAGAACAACCCTTGCTTTTTATGAACGCCTCTGGGAACTACTTGCATTGCCACCCAGACTTTGGGGCTGCGGGCTTTCCTGGCCACTCTATCCTCAAAAGCACCTTTTTTTCACTTTTTCCCAGCACCGGCCTCCAATATGCCAAACGTCCTGGCCTGGCTCCCACAGCCAAGGTCGCAGCCAGAACAACTCTTGCTTTTTATGAACGCCTCTGGGAACTACTTGCATTGCCACCCAGACTATGGGGCTGCGGGCTTTCCTGGCCACCCTATCCTCAAAAGCACCTTTTTTTCACTTTTCCCCAGCGCCGGCCTCCAGTATGCCGAACGTCCTGGGCTGGCTCCCACAGTCAAGGTGGCAGCCAGAAGAACTCTTGCTTTTTACGAATGCCTCTGGGAACTACTTGCATTGCCACCCAGACTTAGGGCTGCGGGCTTTCCTGGCCACTCTATTCTCAAAAGCACCTTTTTTTCATATTTCCCAGCACCGGCCTCCAATATGCCGAACGTCTGGAGCTGACTCCCACAGCCAAGGTGGCAGCCAGAACAACTCTTGCTTTTTATGAATGCCTCTGGGAACTACTTGCATTGCCACCCAGACTTTGGGGCTGCAGGCTTTCCTGGCCACCCTATCCTCAAAAGCACCTTTTTTTCACTTTTCCCCAGCACTGGCCTCCAATATGCCGAACGTCCTGGCCTGGCTCCCACACCCAAGGTGGCAGCCAGAACAACCCTTGCTTTTTATGAACGCCTCTGGGAACTACTTAGATTGCCACCCAGACTTTGGGGCTGCGGGCTTTCCTGGCCACTCTATCCTCAAAAGCACCTTTTTTTCATATTCCCCCAGCAACGGCCTCCAATATGCCGAACGTCCGGAGCTGACTCCCACAGCCAAGGTGGCAGCCAGAACAACTCTTGCTTTTTATGAACGCCACTGGGAACTACTTGCATTGCCACCCAGACTTTGGGGCTGCGGGCATTCCTGGCCACTCTATCCTCAAAAGCACCTTTTTTTCATATTACCCAGCACCGGCCTTCAATATGCCGAATGTCCGGAGCTGACTCCCACAGCCAAGGTGGCAGCCAGAACAACTCTTGCTTTTTATGAACGCCTCTGGGAACTACTTGCATTGCCACCCAGACTTTGGGGCTGCGGGCTTTCCTGGCCACTCTATCCTCAAAAGCACCTTTTTTTCATATTTCCCAGCACCGGCCTCCAATATGCCGAACATCTGGAGCTGACTCCCACAGCCAAGGTGGCAGCCAGAACAACTCTTGCTTTTTATGAACGCCTCTGGGAACTACTTGCATTGCCACCCAGACTTTGGGGCTGCGGGCTTTCCTGGCCACCCTATCCTCAAAAGCACCTTTTTTTCACTTTTCCCCAGCACCGGCCTCCAATATGCCGAACGTCCTGGCCTGGCTCCCACAGTCAAGGTGGCAGCCAGAACAACTCTTGCTTTTTATGAACGCCTCTGGGAACTACTTGCATTGCCACCCAGACTTTGGGGCTGCGGGCTTTCCTGGCCACTCTATCCTCAAAAGCACCATTTTTTCATATTTCCCAGCACCGGCCTCCAATATGCCGAACGTCCTGGCCTGGCTCCCACAGTCAAGGTGGCAGCCAGAACAACTCTTGCTTTTTATGAACGCCTCTGGAAACTACTTACATTGCCACCCAGACTATGGGGCTGCGGGCTTTCCTGGCCACCCTATCCTCAAAAGCACCTTTTCTTCACTTTTCCCCAGCACCGGCCTCCAGTATGCCGAACGTCCTGGCCTGGCTCCCACAGTCAAGGTGGCAGCCAGAACAACTCTTGCTTTTTACGAATGCCTCTGGGAACTACTTGCATTGCCACCCAGACTTTGGGGCTGCGGGCTTTCCTGGCCACTCTATCCTCAAAAGCACCTTTTTTTCATATTTCCCAGCACCGGCCTCCAATATGCCGAACGTCCTGGCCTGGCTCCCACAGCCAAGGTGGCAGCCAGAACAACCCTTGCTTTTTATGAACGCCTCTGGGAACTACTTGCATTGCCACCCAGACTTTGGGGCTGCGGGCTTTCCTGGCCACTCTATCCTCAAAAGCACCTTTTTTTCATATTTCCCAGCACCGGCCTCCAATATGCCGAACGTCCTGGCCTGGCTCCCACAGCCAAATTGGCAGCCAGAACAACTCTTGCTTTTTATGAACGCCTCTGGGAACTACTTGCATTGCCACCCAGACTTTGGGGTTGCGGGCTTTCCTGGCCACTCTATCCTCAAAAGCACCTTTTTTTCATATTACCCAGCACCGGCATCCAATATGCCGAATGTCCGGAGCTGACTCCCACAGCCAAGGTGGCAGCCAGAACAACTCTTGCTTTTTATGAACGCCTCTGGGAACTACTTGCATTGCCACCCAGACTTTGGGGCTGCGGGCTTTCCTGGCCACCCTATCCTCAAAAGCACCTTTTTATCATATTTCCCAGCACCGGCCTCCAATATGCCGAACGTCCGGAGCTGACTCCCACAGCCAAGGTGGCAGCCAGAACAACCCTTGCTTTTTATGAACGCCTCTGGGAACTACTTAGATTCCCACCCAGACTTTGGGGCTGCGGGCTTTCCTGGCCACCCTATCCTCAAAAGCACCTTTTTTTCATATTTCCCAGCACCGGCCTCCAATATGCCGAACGTCCTGGCCTGGCTCCCACAGCCAAGGTGGCAGCCAGAACAACTCTTGCTTTTTATGAATGCCTCTGGGAACTACTTGCATTGCCACCCAGACTTTGGGGCTGCGGGCTTTCCTGGCCACTCTATCCTCAAAAGCACCTTTTTTTCATATTTCCCAGCACCGGCCTCCAATATGCCGAACGTCTGGAGCTGACTCCCACAGCCAAGGTGGCAGCCAGAACAACTCTTGCTTTTTATGAACGCCTCTGGGAACTACTTGCATTGCCACCCAGACTTTGGGGCTGCGGGCTTTCCTGGCCACCCTATCCTCAAAAGCACCTTTTTTTCACTTTTCCCCAGCACCGGCCTCCAATATGCCGAACGTCCTGGCCTGGCTCCCACGACCAAGGTGGCAGCCAGAACAACTCTTGCTTTTTATGAACGCCTCTGGGAACTACTTGCATTGCCACCCAGACTTTGGGGCTGCGGGCTTTCCTGGCCACCCTATCCTCAAAAGCACCTTTTTTTCACTTTTTCCCAGCACCGGCCTCCAATATGCCGAACGTCCTGGCCTTGTTCCCACACCCAAGGTGGCAGCCAGAACAACCCTTGCTTTTTATGAACGCCTCTGGGAACTACTTGCATTGCCACCCAGACTTTGGGGCTGCGGGCTTTCCTGGCCACTCTATCCTCAAAAGTACCTTTTTTTCATATTACCCAGCACCGGCCTCCAATATGCCGAATGTCCTGGCCTTGTTCCCACAGCCAAGGTGGCAGCCAGAACAACTCTTGCTTTTTATGAACGCCTCTGGGAACTACTTGCATTGCCACCCAGACTTTGGGGCTGCGGGCTTTCCTGGCCACTCTATCCTCAAAAGCACCTTTTTTTCATATTTCCCAGCACCGGCCTCCAATATGCCGAACGTCCTGGCCTGGCTCCCACAGTCAAGGTGGCAGCCAGAACAACTCTTGCTTTTTATGAACGCCTCTGGGAACTACTTGCATTGCCACCCAGACTTTGGGGCTGCGGGCTTTCCTGGCCACCCTATCCTCAAAAGCACCTTTTTTTCACTTTTTCCCAGCACCGGCCTCCAATATGCCGAACGTCCTGGCCTTGTTCCCACACCCAAGGCTGCAGCCAGAACAACCCTTGCTTTTTATGAACGCCTCTGGGAACTACTTGCATTGCCACCCAGACTTTGGGGCTGCGGGCTTTCCTGGCCACTCTATCCTCAAAAGCACCTTTTTTTCATATTTCCCAGCACCGGCCTCTAATATGCCGAATGTCCTGGCCTGGCTCCCACAGTCAAGGTGGCAGCCAGAACAACTCTTGCTTTTTATGAACGCCTCTGGGAACTACTTAGATTGCCACCAAGACTTTGGGGCTGCGGGCTTTCCTGGCCACCCTATCCTCAAAAGCACCTTTTTTTCACTTTTCCCCAGCACCGGCCTCCAATATGCCGAACGTCCTGGCGTGGCTCCCACAGCCAAGGTGGCAGCCAGAACAACCCTTGCTTTTTATGAACGCCTCTGGGAACTACTTGCATTGCCACCCAGACTTTGGGGCTGCGGGCTTTCCTGGCCACTCTATCCTCAAAAGCACCTTTTTTTCATATTTCCCAGCACCGGCCTCCAATATGCCGAACGTCCGGAGCTGACTCCCACAGCCAAGGTGGCAGCCAGAACAACTCTTGCTTTTTAGGAACGCCTCTGGGAACTACTTAGATTGCCACCAAGACTTTGGGGCTGCGGGCTTTCCTGGCCACCCTATCCTCAAAAGCACCTTTTTTTCACTTTTTCCTAGCACCGGCCTCCAATATGCCGAATGTCCTGGCCTTGTTCCTACAGCCAAGGTGGCAGCCAGAACAACTCTTGCTTTTTATGAACGCCTCTGGGAACTACTTGCATTGCCACCCAGACTTTGGGGCTGCGGGCTTTCCTGGCCACTCTATCCTCAAAAGCACCTTTTTTTCATATTTCCCAGCACCGGCCTCCAATATGCCGAACGTCCTGGCCTGGCTCCCACAGCCAAGGTGGCAGCCAGAACAACTCTTGCTTTTTATGAACGCCTCTGGGAACTACTTGCATTGCCACCCAGACTTTGGGGCTGCGGGCTTTCCTGGCCACCCTATCCTCAAAAGCACCTTTTTTTCACTTTTCCCCAGCACCGGCCTCCAATATGCCGAACGTCCTGGCCTTGTTCCCGCACCCAAGGCGACAGCCAGAACAACCCTTGCTTTTTATGAACGCCTCTGGGAACTACTTGCATTGCCACCCAGACTTTGGGGCTGCGGGCTTTCCTGGCCACTCTATCCTCAAAAGCACCTTTTTTTCATATTTCCCAGCACCGGCCTCCAATATGCCGAATGTCCTGGCCTGGCTCCCACAGTCAAGGTGGCAGCCAGAACAACTCTTGCTTTTTATGAACGCCTCTGGGAACTACTTAGATTGCCACCAAGACTTTGGGGCTGCGGGCTTTCCTGGCCACCCTATCCTCAAAAGCACCTTTTTTTCACTTTTCCCCAGCACCGGCCTCCAATATGCCGAACGTCCTGGCGTGGCTCCCACAGCCAAGGTGGCAGCCAGAACAACCCTTGCTTTTTATGAACGCCTCTGGGAACTACTTAGATTGCCACCCAGACTTTGGGGCTGCGGGCTTTCCTGGCCACTCTATCCTCAAAAGCACCTTTTTTTCATATTTCCCAGCACCGGCCTCCAATATGCCGAACGTCCGGAGCTCACTCCCACAGCCAAGGTGGCAGCCAGAACAACTCTTGCTTTTTATGAACGCCTCTGGGAACTACTTGCATTGCCACCCAGACTTTGGGGCTGCGGGCTTTCCTGGCCACCCTATCCTCAAAAGCACCTTTTTTTCACTTTTTCCCAGCACCGGCCTCCAATATGCCGAACGTCCTGGCCTGGCTCCCACGACCAAGGTGGCAGCCAGAACAACTCTTGCTTTTTATGAACGCCTCTGGGAACTACTTGCATTGCCACCCAGACTGTGGGGCTGCGGGCTTTCCTGGCCACTCTATCCTCAAAAGCACCTTTTTTTCATATTACTCAGCACCGGCCTCCAATATGCCGAATGTCCTGGCCTTGTTCCCACAGCCAAGGTGGCAGCCAGAACAACTCTTGCTTTTTATGAACGCCTCTGGGAACTACTTGCATTGCCACCCAGACTTTGGGGCTGCGGGCTTTCCTGGCCACTCTATCCTCAAAAGCACCTTTTTTTCATATTTCCCAGCACCGGCCTCCAATATGCCGAACGTCCTGGCCTGGCTCCCACAGTCAAGGTGGCAGCCAGAACAACTCTTGCTTTTTATGAACGCCTCTGGGAACTACTTGCATTGCCACCCAGACTTTGGGGCTGCGGGCTTTCCTGGCCACCCTATCCTCAAAAGCACCTTTTTTTCACTTTTTCCCAGCACCGGCCTCCAGTATGCCGAACGTCCTGGCGTGGCTCCCACAGCCAAGGTGGCAGCCAGAACAACCCTTGCTTTTTATGAACGCCTCTGGGAACTACTTGCATTGCCACCCAGACTTTGGGGCTGCGGGCTTTCCTGGCCACTCTATCCTCAAAAGCACCATTTTTTCATATTTCCCAGCACCGGCCTCCAATATGCCGAACGTCCTGGCCTGGCTCCCACAGTCAAGGTGGCAGCCAGAACAACTCTTGCTTTTTATGAACGCCTCTGGAAACTACTTACATTGCCACCCAGACTATGGGGCTGCGGGCTTTCCTGGCCACCCTATCCTCAAAAGCACCTTTTTTTCACTTTTTCCCAGCACCGGCCTCCAGTATGCCGAACGTCCTGGCCTGGCTCCCACTGTCAAGGTGGCAGCCAGAACAACTCTTGCTTTTTACGAATGCCTCTGGGAACTACTTGCATTGCCACCCAGACTTTGGGGCTGCGGGCTTTCCTGGCCACTCTATCCTCAAAAGCACCTTTTTTTCATATTTCCCAGCACCGGCCTCCAATATGCTGAACGTCCTGGCCTGGCTCCCACAGCCAAGGTGGCAGCCAGAACAACCCTTGCTTTTTATGAACGCCTCTGGGAACTACTTGCATTGCCACCCAGACTTTGGGGCTGCGGGCTTTCCTGGCCACTCTATCCTCAAAAGCACCTTTTTTTCATATTCCCCCAGCAACGGCCTCCAATATGCCGAACGTCTGGAGCTGACTCCCACAGCCAAGGTGGCAGCCAGAACAACTCTTGCTTTTTATGAACGCCTCTGGGAACTACTTGCATTGCCACCCAGACTTTGGGGCTGCGGGCTTTCCTGGCCACCCTATCCTCAAAAGCACCTTTTTTTCACTTTTTCCCAGCACCTGCCTCCAATATGCCGAACGTCTGGAGCTGACTCCCACAGTCAAGGTGGCAGCCAGAACAACTCTTGCTTTTTACGAACGCCTCTGGGAACTACTTGCATTGCCACCCAGACTTTGGGGCTGCGGGCTTTCCTGGCCATTCTATCCTCAAAAGCACCTTTTTTTCATATTTCCCAGCACCGGCCTCCAATATGCCGAACGTCCTGGCCTGGCTCCCACAGCCAAGGTGGCAGCCAGAACAACCCTTGCTTTTTATGAACGCCTCTGGGAACTACTTGCATTGCCACCCAGACTTTGGGGCTGCGGGCTTTCCTGGCCACTCTATCCTCAAAAGCACCTTTTTTTCATATTCCCCCAGCAACGGCCTCCAATATGCCGAATGTCTGGAGCTGACTCCCACAGCCAAGGTGGCAGCCAGAACAACTCTTGCTTTTTATGAACGCCTCTGGGAACTACTTGCATTGCCACCCAGACTTTGGGGCTGCGGGCTTTCCTGGCCACCCTATCCTCAAAAGCACCTTTTTTTCACTTTTTCCCAGCACCGGCCTCCAATATGCCAAACGTCCTGGCCTGGCTCCCACAGCCAAGGTGGCAGCCAGAACAACTCTTGCTTTTTATGAACGCCTCTGGGAACTACTTGCATTGCCACCCAGACTTTGGGGTTGCGGGCTTTCCTGGCCACTCTATCCTCAAAAGCACCTTTTTTTCATATTACCCAGCACCGGCCTCCAATATGCCGAATGTCCGGAGCTGACTCCCACAGCCAAGGTGGCAGCCAGAACAACTCTTGCTTTTTATGAACGCCTCTGGGAACTACTTGCATTGCCACCCAGACTTTGGGGCTGCGGGCTTTCCTGGCCACCCTATCCTCAAAAGCACCTTTTTTTCATATTTCCCAGCACCGGCCTCCAATATGCCGAACGTCCGGAGCTGACTCCCACAGCCAAGGTGGCAGCCAGAACAACTCTTGCTTTTTATGAACGCCTCTGGCAACTACTTAGATTGCCACCAAGACTTTGGGGCTGCGGGCTTTCCTGGCCACTCTATCCTCAAAAGCACCTTTTTTTCATATTACCCAGCACCGGCCTCCAATATGCCGAATGTCCGGAGCTGACTCCCACAGCCAAGGTGGCAGCCAGAACAACTCTTGCTTTTTATGAACGCCTCTGGGAACTACTTGCATTGCCACCCAGACTTTGGGGCTGCGGGCTTTCCTGGCCACCCTATCCTCAAAAGCACCTTTTTATCATATTTCCCAGCACCGGCCTCCAATATGCCGAACGTCCGGAGCTGACTCCCACAGTCAAGGTGGCAGCCAGAACAACTCTTGCTTTTTATGAACGCCTCTGGAAACTACTTACATTGCCACCCAGACTTTGGGGCTGCGGGCTTTCCTGGCCACCCTATCCTCAAAAGCACCTTTTTTTCACTTTTTCCCAGCACCGGCCTCCAATATGCCGAACGTCCTGGCCTGGCTCCCACAGTCAAGGTGGCAGCCAGAACAACTCTTGCTTTTTACGAATGCCTCTGGGAACTACTTGCATTGCCACCCAGACTTTGGGGCTGCGGGCTTTCCTGGCCACTCTATCCTCAAAAGCACCATTTTTTCATATTTCCCAGCACCGGCCTCCAATATGCCGAACGTCCTTGCCTGGCTCCCACAGCCAAGGTGGCAGCCAGAACAACCCTTGCTTTTTATGAACGCCTCTGGGAACTACTTGCATTGCCACCCAAACTTTGGGGTTGCGGGTTTTCCTGGCCACTCTATCCTCAAAAGCACCTTTTTTTCATATTCCCCCAGCAACGGCCTCCAATATGCCGAACGTCTGGAGCTGACTCCCACAGCCAAGGTGGCAGCCAGAACAACTCTTGCTTTTTATGAACGCCTCTGGGAACTACTTGCATTGCCACCCAGACTTTGGGGCTGCGGGCTTTCCTGGCCACCCTATCCTCAAAAGCACCTTTTTTTCACTTTTTCCCAGCACCGGCCTCCAATATGCCAAACGTCCTGGCCTGGCTCCCACAGCCAAGGTGGCAGCCAGAACAACTCTTGCTTTTTATGAACGCCTCTGGGAACTACTTGCATTGCCACCCAGACTTTGGGGTTGCGGGCTTTCCTGGCCACTCTATCCTCAAAAGCACCTTTTTTTCATATTTCCCAGCACCGGCCTCCAATATGCCGAATGTCCGGAGCTGACTCCCACAGCCAAGGTGGCAGCCAGAACAACTCTTGCTTTTTATGAACGCCTCTGGGAACTACTTGCATTGCCACCCAGACTTTGGGGCTGCGGGCTTTCCTGGCCACTCTATCCTCAAAAGCACCTTTTTTTCTTATTCCCCCAGCAACGGCCTCCAATATGCCGAACGCCTGGAGCTGACTCCCACAGCCAAGGTGGCAGCCAGAACAACTCTTGCTTTTTATGAACGCCTCTGGGAACTACTTGCATTGCCACCCAGACTTTGGGGCTGCGGGCTTTCCTGGCCACCCTATCCTCAAAAGCACCTTTTTTTCACTTTTTCCCAGCACCGGCCTCCAATATGCCAAACGTCCTGGCCTGGCTCCCACAGCCAAGGTGGCAGCCAGAACAACTCTTGCTTTTTATGAACGCCTCTGGGAACTACTTGCATTGCCACCCAGACTTTGGGGTTGCGGGCTTTCCTGGCCACTCTATCCTCAAAAGCACCTTTTTTTCATATTACCCAGCACCTGCCTCCAATATGCCGAACGTCTGGAGCTGACTCCCACAGTCAAGGTGGCAGCCAGAACAACTCTTGCTTTTTACGAACGCCTCTGGGAACTACTTGCATTGCCACCCAGACTTTGGGGCTGCGGGCTTTCCTGGCCACTCTATCCTCAAAAGCACCTTTTTTTCATATTTCCCAGCACCGGCCTCCAATATGCCGAACGTCCTGGCCTGGCTCCCACAGCCAAGGTGGCAGCCAGAACAACCCTTGCTTTTTATGAACGCCTCTGGGAACTACTTGCATTGCCACCCAGACTTTGGGGCTGCGGGCTTTCCTGGCCACTCTATCCTCAAAAGCACCTTTTTTTCATATTCCCCCAGCAACGGCCTCCAATATGCCGAACGTCTGGAGCTGACGCCCACAGCCAAGGTGGCAGCCAGAACAACTCTTGCTTTTTATGAACGCCTCTGGGAACTACTTGCATTGCCACCCAGACTTTGGGGCTGCGGGCTTTCCTGGCCACCCTATCCTCAAAAGCACCTTTTTTTCACTTTTTCCCAGCACCGGCCTCCAGTATGCCGAACGTCCTGGCGTGGCTCCCACAGCCAAGGTGGCAGCCAGAACAACCCTTGCTTTTTATGAACGCCTCTGGGAACTACTTGCATTGCCACCCAGACTTTGGGGCTGCGGGCTTTCCTGGCCACTCTATCCTCAAAAGCACCATTTTTTCATATTTCCCAGCACCGGCCTCCAATATGCCGAACGTCCTGGCCTGGCTCCCACAGTCAAGGTGGCAGCCAGAACAACTCTTGCTTTTTATGAACGCCTCTGGAAACTACTTACATTGCCACCCAGACTATGGGGCTGCGGGCTTTCCTGGCCACTCTATCCTCAAAAGCACCTTTTTTTCACTTTTTCCCAGCACCGGCCTCCAGTATGCCGAACGTCCTGGCCTGGCTCCCACAGTCAAGGTGGCAGCCAGAACAACTCTTGCTTTTTACGAATGCCTCTGGGAACTACTTGCATTGCCACCCAGACTTTGGGGCTGCGGGCTTTCCTGGCCACTCTATCCTCAAAAGCACCTTTTTTTCATATTTCCCAGCACCGGCCTCCAATATGCCGAACGTCCTGGCCTGGCTCCCACAGCCAAGGTGGCAGCCAGAACAACCCTTGCTTTTTATGAACGCCTCTGGGAACTACTTGCATTGCCACCCAGACTTTGGGGTTGCGGGCTTTCCTGGCCACTCTATCCTCAAAAGCACCTTTTTTTCATATTCCCCCAGCAACGGCATCCAATATGCCGAATGTCTGGAGCTGACTCCCACAGCCAAGGTGGCAGCCAGAACAACTCTTGCTTTTTATGAACGCCTCTGGGAACTACTTGCATTGCCACCCAGACTTTGGGGCTGCGGGCTTTCCTGGCCACCCTATCCTCAAAAGCACCTTTTTTTCACTTTTTCCCAGCACCGGCCTCCAATATGCCAAACGTCCTGGCCTGGCTCCCACAGCCAAGGTGGCAGCCAGAACAACTCTTGCTTTTTATGAACGCCTCTGGGAACTACTTGCATTGCCACCCAGACTTTGGGGTTGCGGGCTTTCCTGGCCACTCTATCCTCAAAAGCACCTTTTTTTCATATTACCCAGCACCGGCCTCCAATATGCCGAATGTCCGGAGCTGACTCCCACAGCCAAGGTGGCAGCCAGAACAACTCTTGCTTTTTATGAACGCCTCTGGGAACTACTTGCATTGCCACCCAGACTTTGGGGCTGCGGGCTTTCCTGGCCACCCTATCCTCAAAAGCACCTTTTTTTCATATTTCCCAGCACCGGCCTCCAATATGCCGAACGTCCGGAGCTGACTCCCACAGCCAAGGTGGCAGCCAGAACAACTCTTGCTTTTTATGAACGCCTCTGGCAACTACTTAGATTGCCACCAAGACTTTGGGGCTGCGGGCTTTCCTGGCCACTCTATCCTCAAAAGCACCTTTTTTTCATATTACCCAGCACCGGCCTCCAATATGCCGAATGTCCGGAGCTGACTCCCACAGCCAAGGTGGCAGCCAGAACAACTCTTGCTTTTTATGAACGCCTCTGGGAACTACTTGCATTGCCACCCAGACTTTGGGGCTGCGGGCTTTCCTGGCCACCCTATCCTCAAAAGCACCTTTTTATCATATTTCCCAGCACCGGCCTCCAATATGCCGAACGTCCGGAGCTGACTCCCACAGCCAAGGTGGCAGCCAGAACAACTCTTGCTTTTTATGAACGCCTCTGGCAACTACTTAGATTGCCACCAAGACTTTGGGGCTGCGGGCTTTCCTGGCCACCCTATCCTCAAAAGCACCTTTTTTTCATATTTCCCAGCACCGGCCTCCAATATGCCGAACGTCCTGGCCTGGCTCCCACAGCCAAGGTGGCAGCCAGAACAACTCTTGGTTTTTATGAATGCCTCTGGGAACTACTTGCATTGCCACCCAGACTTTGGGGCTGCGGGCTTTCCTGGCCACTCTATCCTCAAAAGCACCTTTTTTTCATATTTCCCAGCACCGGCCTCCAATATGCCGAACGTCTGGAGCTGACTCCCACAGTCAAGGTGGCAGCCAGAACAACTCTTGCTTTTTACGAATGCCTCTGGGAACTACTTGCATTGCCACCCAGACTTTGGGGCTGCGGGCTTTCCTGGCCACTCTATCCTCAAAAGCACCTTTTTTTCATATTTCCCAGCACCGGCTTCCAATATGCCGAACGTCCTGGCCTGGCTCCCACAGTCAAGGTGGCAGCCAGAACAACTCTTGCTTTTTATGAACGCCTCTGGAAACTACTTGCATTGCCACCCAGACTTTGGGGCTGCGGGCTTTCCTGGCCACCCTATCCTCAAAAGCACCTTTTTTTCACTTTTTCCCAGCACCGGCCTCCAATATGCCGAACGTCCTGGCCTGGCTCCCACAGTCAAGGTGGCAGCCAGAACAACTCTTGCTTTTTACGAATGCCTCTGGGAACTACTTGCATTGCCACCCAGACTTTGGGGCTGCGGGCTTTCCTGGCCACTCTATCCTCAAAAGCACCATTTTTTCATATTTCCCAGCACCGGCCTCCAATATGCCGAACGTCCTTGCCTGGCTCCCACAGCCAAGGTGGCAGCCAGAACAACCCTTGCTTTTTATGAACGCCTCTGGGAACTACTTGCATTGCCACCCAGACTTTGGGGTTGCGGGCTTTCCTGGCCACTCTATCCTCAAAAGCACCTTTTTTTCATATTCCCCCAGCAACGGCCTCCAATATGCCGAACGTCTGGAGCTGACTCCCACAGCCAAGGTGGCAGCCAGAACAACTCTTGCTTTTTATGAACGCCTCTGGGAACTACTTGCATTGCCACCCAGACTTTGGGGCTGCGGGCTTTCCTGGCCACCCTATCCTCAAAAGCACCTTTTTTTCACTTTTTCCCAGCACCGGCCTCCAATATGCCAAACGTCCTGGCCTGGCTCCCACAGCCAAGGTGGCAGCCAGAACAACTCTTGCTTTTTATGAACGCCTCTGGGAACTACTTGCATTGCCACCCAGACTTTGGGGTTGCGGGCTTTCCTGGCCACTCTATCCTCAAAAGCACCTTTTTTTCATATTTCCCAGCACCGGCCTCCAATATGCCGAATGTCCGGAGCTGACTCCCACAGCCAAGGTGGCAGCCAGAACAACTCTTGCTTTTTATGAACGCCTCTGGGAACTACTTGCATTGCCACCCAGACTTTGGGGCTGCGGGCTTTCCTGGCCACTCTATCCTCAAAAGCACCTTTTTTTCTTATTCCCCCAGCAACGGCCTCCAATATGCCGAACGCCTGG
Organism: Numenius arquata; assembly: GCF_964106895.1. Taxonomy (NCBI): domain Eukaryota; kingdom Metazoa; phylum Chordata; class Aves; order Charadriiformes; family Scolopacidae; genus Numenius; species Numenius arquata. The sequence continues at coordinate 13,421,633 of NC_133615.1, forward strand.
AGCTGACTCCCACAGCCAAGGTGGCAGCCAGAACAACTCTTGCTTTTTATGAACGCCTCTGGGAACTACTTGCATTGCCACCCAGACTTTGGGGCTGCGGGCTTTCCTGGCCACCCTATCCTCAAAAGCACCTTTTTTTCACTTTTTCCCAGCACCGGCCTCCAATATGCCAAACGTCCTGGCCTGGCTCCCACAGCCAAGGTGGCAGCCAGAACAACTCTTGCTTTTTATGAACGCCTCTGGGAACTACTTGCATTGCCACCCAGACTTTGGGGTTGCGGGCTTTCCTGGCCACTCTATCCTCAAAAGCACCTTTTTTTCATATTACCCAGCACCTGCCTCCAATATGCCGAACGTCTGGAGCTGACTCCCACAGTCAAGGTGGCAGCCAGAACAACTCTTGCTTTTTACGAACGCCTCTGGGAACTACTTGCATTGCCACCCAGACTTTGGGGCTGCGGGCTTTCCTGGCCACTCTATCCTCAAAAGCACCTTTTTTTCATATTTCCCAGCACCGGCCTCCAATATGCCGAACGTCCTGGCCTGGCTCCCACAGCCAAGGTGGCAGCCAGAACAACCCTTGCTTTTTATGAACGCCTCTGGGAACTACTTGCATTGCCACCCAGACTTTGGGGCTGCGGGCTTTCCTGGCCACTCTATCCTCAAAAGCACCTTTTTTTCATATTCCCCCAGCAACGGCCTCCAATATGCCGAACGTCTGGAGCTGACGCCCACAGCCAAGGTGGCAGCCAGAACAACTCTTGCTTTTTATGAACGCCTCTGGGAACTACTTGCATTGCCACCCAGACTTTGGGGCTGCGGGCTTTCCTGGCCACTCTATCCTCAAAAGCACCTTTTTTTCACTTTTTCCCAGCACCGGCCTCCAGTATGCCGAACGTCCTGGCGTGGCTCCCACAGCCAAGGTGGCAGCCAGAACAACCCTTGCTTTTTATGAACGCCTCTGGGAACTACTTGCATTGCCACCCAGACTTTGGGGCTGCGGGCTTTCCTGGCCACTCTATCCTCAAAAGCACCATTTTTTCATATTTCCCAGCACCGGCCTCCAATATGCCGAACGTCCTGGCCTGGCTCCCACAGTCAAGGTGGCAGCCAGAACAACTCTTGCTTTTTATGAACGCCTCTGGAAACTACTTACATTGCCACCCAGACTATGGGGCTGCGGGCTTTCCTGGCCACTCTATCCTCAAAAGCACCTTTTTTTCACTTTTTCCCAGCACCGGCCTCCAGTATGCCGAACGTCCTGGCCTGGCTCCCACAGTCAAGGTGGCAGCCAGAACAACTCTTGCTTTTTACGAATGCCTCTGGGAACTACTTGCATTGCCACCCAGACTTTGGGGCTGCGGGCTTTCCTGGCCACTCTATCCTCAAAAGCACCTTTTTTTCATATTTCCCAGCACCGGCCTCCAATATGCCGAACGTCCTGGCCTGGCTCCCACAGCCAAGGTGGCAGCCAGAACAACCCTTGCTTTTTATGAACGCCTCTGGGAACTACTTGCATTGCCACCCAGACTTTGGGGTTGCGGGCTTTCCTGGCCACTCTATCCTCAAAAGCACCTTTTTTTCATATTCCCCCAGCAACGGCCTCCAATATGCCGAATGTCTGGAGCTGACTCCCACAGCCAAGGTGGCAGCCAGAACAACTCTTGCTTTTTATGAACGCCTCTGGGAACTACTTGCATTGCCACCCAGACTTTGGGGCTGCGGGCTTTCCTGGCCACCCTATCCTCAAAAGCACCTTTTTTTCACTTTTTCCCAGCACCGGCCTCCAATATGCCAAACGTCCTCGCCTGGCTCCCACAGCCAAGGTGGCAGCCAGAACAACTATTGCTTTTTATGAACGCCTCTGGGAACTACTTGCATTGCCACCCAGACTTTGGGGTTGCGGGCTTTCCTGGCCACTCTATCCTCAAAAGCACCTTTTTTTCATATTACCCAGCACCGGCCTCCAATATGCCGAATGTCCGGAGCTGACTCCCACAGCCAAGGTGGCAGCCAGAACAACTCTTGCTTTTTATGAACGCCTCTGGGAACTACTTGCATTGCCACCCAGACTTTGGGGCTGCGGGCTTTCCTGGCCACCCTATCCTCAAAAGCACCTTTTTATCATATTTCCCAGCACCGGCCTCCAATATGCCGAACGTCCGGAGCTGACTCCCACAGCCAAGGTGGCAGCCAGAACAACTCTTGCTTTTTATGAACGCCTCTGGCAACTACTTAGATTGCCACCAAGACTTTGGGGCTGCGGGCTTTCCTGGCCACCCTATCCTCAAAAGCACCTTTTTTTCATATTTCCCAGCACCGGCCTCCAATATGCCGAACGTCCTGGCCTGGCTCCCACAGCCAAGGTGGCAGCCAGAACAACTCTTGGTTTTTATGAATGCCTCTGGGAACTACTTGCATTGCCACCCAGACTTTGGGGCTGCGGGCTTTCCTGGCCACTCTATCCTCAAAAGCACCTTTTTTTCATATTTCCCAGCACCGGCCTCCAATATGCCGAACGTCTGGAGCTGACTCCCACAGTCAAGGTGGCAGCCAGAACAACTCTTGCTTTTTACGAATGCCTCTGGGAACTACTTGCATTGCCACCCAGACTTTGGGGCTGCGGGCTTTCCTGGCCACTCTATCCTCAAAAGCACCTTTTTTTCATATTTCCCAGCACCGGCCTCCAATATGCCGAACGTCCTGGCCTGGCTCCCACAGTCAAGGTGGCAGCCAGAACAACTCTTGCTTTTTATGAACGCCTCTGGAAACTACTTGCATTGCCACCCAGACTTTGGGGCTGCGGGCTTTCCTGGCCACCCTATCCTCAAAAGCACCTTTTTTTCACTTTTTCCCAGCACCGGCCTCCAATATGCCGAACGTCCTGGCCTGGCTCCCACAGTCAAGGTGGCAGCCAGAACAACTCTTGCTTTTTACGAATGCCTCTGGGAACTACTTGCATTGCCACCCAGACTTTGGGGCTGCGGGCTTTCCTGGCCACTCTATCCTCAAAAGCACCATTTTTTCATATTTCCCAGCACCGGCCTCCAATATGCCGAACGTCCTTGCCTGGCTCCCACAGCCAAGGTGGCAGCCAGAACAACCCTTGCTTTTTATGAACGCCTCTGGGAACTACTTGCATTGCCACCCAGACTTTGGGGCTGCGGGCTTTCCTGGCCACTCTATCCTCAAAAGCACCTTTTTTTCATATTCCCCCAGCAACGGCCTCCAATATGCCGAACGTCTGGAGCTGACTCCCACAGCCAAGGTGGCAGCCAGAACAACTCTTGCTTTTTATGAACGCCTCTGGGAACTACTTGCATTGCCACCCAGACTTTGGGGCTGCGGGCTTTCCTGGCCACCCTATCCTCAAAAGCACCTTTTTTTCACTTTTTCCCAGCACCGGCCTCCAATATGCCAAACGTCCTGGCCTGGCTCCCACAGCCAAGGTGGCAGCCAGAACAACTCTTGCTTTTTATGAACGCCTCTGGGAACTACTTGCATTGCCACCCAGACTTTGGGGTTGCGGGCTTTCCTGGCCACTCTATCCTCAAAAGCACCTTTTTTTCATATTACCCAGCACCGGCCTCCAATATGCCGAATGTCCGGAGCTGACTCCCACAGCCAAGGTGGCAGCCAGAACAACTCTTGCTTTTTATGAACGCCTCTGGGAACTACTTGCATTGCCACCCAGACTTTGGGGCTGCGGGCTTTCCTGGCCACCCTATCCTCAAAAGCACCTTTTTTTCATATTTCCCAGCACCGGCCTCCAATATGCCGAACGTCCGGAGCTGACTCCCACAGCCAAGGTGGCAGCCAGAACAACTCTTGCTTTTTATGAACGCCTCTGGCAACTACTTAGATTCCCACCCAGACTTTGGGGCTGCGGGCTTTCCTGGCCACCCTATCCTCAAAAGCACCTTTTTTTCATATTTCCCAGCACCGGCCTCCAGTATGCCGAACGTCCTGGCCTGGCTCCCACAGTCAAGGTGGCAGCCAGAACAACTCTTGCTTTTTATGAACGCCTCTGGGAACTACTTGCATTGCCACCCAGACTATGGGGCTGCGGGCTTTCCTGGCCACTCCTATCCTCAAAAGCACCTTTTTTTCACTTTTCCCAGCACCGGCCTCCAGTATGCCGAACTGTCCTGGCGTGCTCCCACAGCCAAGGTGGCAGCCAGAACAACTCTTGCTTTTTATGAACGCCTCTGGGAACTACTTGCATTGCCACCCAGACTTTGGGGCTGCGGGCTTTCCTGGCCACCCTATCCTCAAAAGCACCATTTTTTCATATTTCCCAGCACCGGCCTCCAATATGCCAACGTCCTGGCCTGGCTCCCACAGTCAAGGTGGCAGCCAGAACAACTTCTTGCTTTTTATGAACGCCTCTGGAAACTACTTACATTGCCACCCAGACTATGGGGCTGCGGGCTTTCCTGGCCACTCTATCCTCAAAAGCACCTTTTTTTCACTTTTTCCCAGCACCGGCCTCCAGTATGCCGAACGTCCTGGCCTGGCTCCCACAGTCAAGGTGGCAGCCAGAACAACTCTTGCTTTTTACGAATGCCTCTGGGAACTACTTGCATTGCCACCCAGACTTTGGGGCTGCGGGCTTTCCTGGCCACTCTATCCTCAAAAGCACCTTTTTTTCATATTTCCCAGCACCGGCCTCCAATATGCCGAACGTCCTGGCCTGGCTCCCACAGCCAAGGTGGCAGCCAGAACAACTCTTGCTTTTTATGAACGCCTCTGGGAACTACTTGCATTGCCACCCAGACTTTGGGGCTGCGGGCTTTCCTGGCCACTCTATCCTCAAAAGCACCTTTTTTTCTTATTCCCCCAGCAACGGCCTCCAATATGCCGAACGTCTGGAGCTGACTCCCACAGCCAAGGTGGCAGCCAGAACAACTCTTGCTTTTTATGAACGCCCTCTGGGAACTACTTGCATTGCCACCCAGACTTTGGGGCTGCGGGCTTTCCTGGCCACCCTATCCTCAAAAGCACCTTTTTTTCACTTTTTCCCAGCACCGGCCTCCAATATGCCAAACGTCCTGGCCTGGCTCCCACAGCCAAGGTGGCAGCCAGAACAACTCTTGCTTTTTATGAACGCCTCTGGGAACTACTTGCATTGCCACCCAGACTTTGGGGCTGCGGGCTTTCCTGGCCACTCTATCCTCAAAAGCACCTTTTTTTCTTATTCCCCCAGCAACGGCCTCCAATATGCCGAACGTCTGGAGCTGACTCCCACAGCCAAGGTGGCAGCCAGAACAACTCTTGCTTTTTATGAACGCCTCTGGGAACTACTTGCATTGCCACCCCAGACTTTGGGGCTGCGGGCTTTCCTGGCCACCCTATCCTCAAAAGCACCTTTTTTTTCACTTTTTCCCAGCACCGGCCTCCAATATGCCAAACGTCCTGGCCTGGCTCCCACAGCCAAGGTGGCAGCCAGAACAACTCTTGCTTTTTATGAACGCCCTCTGGGAACTACTTGCATTGCCACCCAGACTTTGGGGTTGCGGGCTTTCCTGGCCACTCTATCCTCAAAAGCACCTTTTTTTTCATATTACCCAGCACCAGCCTCCAATATGCCGAATGTCCGGAGCTGACTCCCACAGCCAAGGTGGCAGCCAGAACAACTCTTGCTTTTTACGAATGCCTCTGGGAACTACTTGCATTGCCACCAAGACTTTGGGGCTGCGGGCTTTCCTGGCCACCCTATCCTCAAAAGCACCTTTTTTTCACTTTTCCCCAGCACCGGCCTCCAATATGCCGAACGTCCTGGCGTGGCTCCCACAGCCAAGGTGGCAGCCAGAACAACCCTTGCTTTTTATGAACGCCTCTGGGAACTACTTGCATTGCCACCCAGACTTTGGGGCTGCGGGCTTTCCTGGCCACTCTATCCTCAAAAGCACCTTTTTTTCATATTTCCCGGCACCGGCCTCCAATATGCCGAACGTCCGGAGCTCACTCCCACAGCCAAGGTGGCAGCCAGAACAACTCTTGCTTTTTAGGAACGCCTCTGGGAACTACTTAGATTGCCACCAAGACTTTGGGGCTGCGGGCTTTCCTGGCCACCCTATCCTCAAAAGCACCTTTTTTTCACTTTTTCCCAGCACCGGCCTCCAATATGCCGAACGTCTGGAGCTGACTCCCACAGCCAAGGTGGCAGCCAGAACAACTCTTGCTTTTTATGAACGCCTCTGGGAACTACTTGCATTGCCACCCAGACTTTGGGGCTGCGGGCTTTCCTGGCCACTCTATCCGCAAAAGCACCTTTTTTTCATATTACTCAGCACCGGCCTCCAATATGCCGAATGTCCTGGCCTTGTTCCCACAGCCAAGGTGGCAGCCAGAACAACTCTTGCTTTTTATGAACGCCTCTGGGAACTACTTGCATTGCCACCCAGACTTTGGGGCTGCGGGCTTTCCTGGCCACTCTATCCTCAAAAGCACCTTTTTATCATATTTCCCAGCACCGGCCTCCAGTATGCCGAATGTCCTGGCCTGGCTCCCACACCCAAATTGGCAGCCAGAACAACTCTTGCTTTTTACGAATGCCTCTGGGAACTACTTGCATTGCCACCCAGACTTTGGGGCTGCGGGCTTTCCTGGCCACCCTATCCTCAAAAGCACCTTTTTTTCATATTTCCCAGCACCGGCCTCCAATATGCCGAACGTCCTGGCCTGGCTCCCACAGCCAAGGTGGCAGCCAGAACAACTCTTGCTTTTTATGAATGCCTCTGGGAACTACTTGCATTGCCACCCAGACTTTGGGGCTGCGGGCTTTCCTGGCCACTCTATCCTCAAAAGCACCTTTTTTTTCACTTTTCCCCAGCACCGGCCTCCAATATGCCGAACGTCCTGGCCTGGCTCCCACGACCCAAGGTGGCAGCCAGAACAACTCTTGCTTTTTATGAACGCCTCTGGGAACTACTTGCATTGCCACCCAGACTTTGGGGCTGCGGGCTTTCCTGGCCACCCTATCCTCAAAAGCACCTTTTTTTCACTTTTTCCCAGCACCGGCCTCCAATATGCCAAACGTCCTGGCCTGGCTCCCACAGCCAAGGTGGCAGCCAGAACAACTCTTGCTTTTTATGAACGCCTCTGGGAACTACTTGCATTGCCACCCAGACTTTGGGGTTGCGGGCTTTCCTGGCCACTCTATCCTCAAAAGCACCTTTTTTTCATATTACCCAGCACCGGCCTCCAATATGCCCAATGTCCGGAGCTGACTCCCACAGCCAAGGTGGCAGCCAGAACAACTCTTGCTTTTTATGAACGCCTCTGGGAACTACTTGCATTGCCACCCAGACTTTGGGGCTGCGGGCTTTCCTGGCCACCCTATCCTCAAAAGCACCTTTTTTTCATATTTCCCAGCACCGGCCTCCAATATGCCGAACGTCCGGAGCTGACTCCCACAGCCAAGGTGGCAGCCAGAACAACTCTTGCTTTTTATGAACGCCTCTGGCAACTACTTAGATTCCCACCCAGACTTTGGGGGCTGCGGGCTTTCCTGGCCACCCTATCCTCAAAAGCACCTTTTTTTCATATTTCCCAGCACCGGCCTCCAGTATGCCGAACGTCCCTGGCCTGGCTCCCACAGTCAAGGTGGCAGCCAGAACAACTCTTGCTTTTTATGAACGCCTCTGGGAACTACTTGCATTGCCACCCAGACTATGGGGCTGCGGGCTTTCCTGGCCACCCTATCCTCAAAAAGCACCTTTTTTTCACTTTTTCCCAGCACCAGCCTCCAGTATGCCGAACGTCCTGGCGTGGCTCCCACAGCCAAGGTGGCAGCCAGAACAACCCTTGCTTTTTATGAACGCCTCTGGGAACTACTTGCATTGCCACCCAGACTTTGGGGCTGCGGGCTTTCCTGGCCACTCTATCCTCAAAAGCACCATTTTTTCATATTTCCCAGCACCGGCCTCCAATATGCCGAACGTCCTGGCCTGGCTCCCACAGTCAAGGTGGCAGCCAGAACAACTCTTGCTTTTTATGAACGCCTCTGGAAACTACTTGCATTGCCTGGGGCTGCGGGCTTTCCTGGCCACTCTATCCTCAAAAGCACCTTTTTTTCACTTTTTCCCAGCACCGGCCTCCAGTATGCCGAACGTCCTGGCCTGGCTCCCACAGTCAAGGTGGCAGCCAGAACAACTCTTGCTTTTTACGAATGCCTCTGGGAACTACTTGCATTGCCACCCAGACTTTGGGGCTGCGGGCTTTCCTGGCCACTCTATCCTCAAAAGCACCTTTTTTTCATATTTCCCAGCACCGGCCTCCAATATGCCGAACGTCCTGGCCTGGCTCCCACAGCCAAGGTGGCAGCCAGAACAACTCTTGCTTTTTATGAACGCCTCTGGGAACTACTTGCATTGCCACCCAGACTTTGGGGCTGCGGGCTTTCCTGGCCACTCTATCCTCAAAAGCACCTTTTTTTCTTATTCCCCCAGCAACGGCCTCCAATATGCCGAACGTCTGGAGCTGACTCCCACAGCCAAGGTGGCAGCCAGAACAACTCTTGCTTTTTATGAACGCCTCTGGGAACTACTTGCATTGCCACCCAGACTTTGGGGCTGCGGGCTTTCCTGGCCACCCTATCCTCAAAAGCACCTTTTTTTCACTTTTTCCCAGCACCGGCCTCCAATATGCCAAACGTCCTGGCCTGGCTCCCACAGCCAAGGTGGCAGCCAGAACAACTCTTGCTTTTTATGAACGCCTCTGGGAACTACTTGCATTGCCACCCAGACTTTGGGGCTGCGGGCTTTCCTGGCCACTCTATCCTCAAAAGCACCTTTTTTTCTTATTGCCCCAGCAACGGCCTCCAATATGCCGAACGTCTGGAGCTGACTCCCACAGCCAAGGTGGCAGCCAGAACAACTCTTGCTTTTTATGAACGCCTCTGGGAACTACTTGCATTGCCACCCAGACTTTGGGGCTGCGGGCTTTCCTGGCCACCCTATCCTCAAAAGCACCTTTTTTTCACTTTTTCCCAGCACCGGCCTCCAATATGCCAAACGTCCTGGCCTGGCTCCCACAGCCAAGGTGGCAGCCAGAACAACTCTTGCTTTTTATGAACGCCTCTGGGAACTACTTGCATTGCCACCCAGACTTTGGGGTTGCGGGCTTTCCTGGCCACTCTATCCTCAAAAGCACCTTTTTTTCATATTACCCAGCACCAGCCTCCAATATGCCGAATGTCCGGAGCTGACTCCCACAGCCAAGGTGGCAGCCAGAACAACTCTTGCTTTTTACGAATGCCTCTGGGAACTACTTGCATTGCCACCAAGACTTTGGGGCTGCGGGCTTTCCTGGCCACCCTATCCTCAAAAGCACCTTTTTTTCACTTTTCCCCAGCACCGGCCTCCAATATGCCGAACGTCCTGGCGTGGCTCCCACAGCCAAGGTGGCAGCCAGAACAACCCTTGCTTTTTATGAACGCCTCTGGGAACTACTTGCATTGCCACCCAGACTTTGGGGCTGCGGGCTTTCCTGGCCACTCTATCCTCAAAAGCACCTTTTTTTCATATTTCCCGGCACCGGCCTCCAATATGCCGAACGTCCGGAGCTCACTCCCACAGCCAAGGTGGCAGCCAGAACAACTCTTGCTTTTTAGGAACGCCTCTGGGAACTACTTAGATTGCCACCAAGACTTTGGGGCTGCGGGCTTTCCTGGCCACCCTATCCTCAAAAGCACCTTTTTTTCACTTTTTCCCAGCACCGGCCTCCAATATGCCGAACGTCTGGAGCTGACTCCCACAGCCAAGGTGGCAGCCAGAACAACTCTTGCTTTTTATGAACGCCTCTGGGAACTACTTGCATTGCCACCCAGACTTTGGGGCTGCGGGCTTTCCTGGCCACTCTATCCGCAAAAGCACCTTTTTTTCATATTACTCAGCACCGGCCTCCAATATGCCGAATGTCCTGGCCTTGTTCCCACAGCCAAGGTGGCAGCCAGAACAACTCTTGCTTTTTATGAACGCCTCTGGGAACTACTTGCATTGCCACCCAGACTTTGGGGCTGCGGGCTTTCCTGGCCACTCTATCCTCAAAAGCACCTTTTTATCATATTTCCCAGCACCGGCCTCCAGTATGCCGAATGTCCTGGCCTGGCTCCCACACCCAAATTGGCAGCCAGAACAACTCTTGCTTTTTACGAATGCCTCTGGGAACTACTTGCATTGCCACCCAGACTTTGGGGCTGCGGGCTTTCCTGGCCACCCTATCCTCAAAAGCACCTTTTTTTCATATTTCCCAGCACCGGCCTCCAATATGCCGAACGTCCTGGCCTGGCTCCCACAGCCAAGGTGGCAGCCAGAACAACTCTTGCTTTTTATGAATGCCTCTGGGAACTACTTGCATTGCCACCCAGACTTTGGGGCTGCGGGCTTTCCTGGCCACTCTATCCTCAAAAGCACCTTTTTTTCACTTTTCCCCAGCACCGGCCTCCAATATGCCGAACGTCCTGGCCTGGCTCCCACGACCAAGGTGGCAGCCAGAACAACTCTTGCTTTTTATGAACGCCTCTGGGAACTACTTGCATTGCCACCCAGACTTTGGGGCTGCGGGCTTTCCTGGCCACCCTATCCTCAAAAGCACCTTTTTTTCACTTTTTCCCAGCACCGGCCTCCAATATGCCAAACGTCCTGGCCTGGCTCCCACAGCCAAGGTGGCAGCCAGAACAACTCTTGCTTTTTATGAACGCCTCTGGGAACTACTTGCATTGCCACCCAGACTTTGGGGTTGCGGGCTTTCCTGGCCACTCTATCCTCAAAAGCACCTTTTTTTCATATTACCCAGCACCGGCCTCCAATATGCCCAATGTCCGGAGCTGACTCCCACAGCCAAGGTGGCAGCCAGAACAACTCTTGCTTTTTATGAACGCCTCTGGGAACTACTTGCATTGCCACCCAGACTTTGGGGCTGCGGGCTTTCCTGGCCACCCTATCCTCAAAAGCACCTTTTTATCATATTTCCCAGCACCGGCCTCCAATATGCCGAACGTCCGGAGCTGACTCCCACAGCCAAGGTGGCAGCCAGAACAACTCTTGCTTTTTATGAACGCCTCTGGCAACTACTTGCATTGCCACCCAGACTTTGGGGCTGCGGGCTTTCCTGGCCACCCTATCCTCAAAAGCACCTTTTTTTCACTTTTTCCCAGCACCGGCCTCCAATATGCCGAACGTCCTGGCCTTGTTCCCACAGCCAAGGTGGCAGCCAGAACAACCCTTGCTTTTTATGAACGCCTCTGGGAACTACTTAGATTGCCACCCAGACTTTGGGGCTGCGGGCTTTCCTGGCCACCCTATCCTCAAAAGCACCTTTTTTTCATATTTCCCAGCACCGGCCTCCAATATGCCGAACGTCCTGGCCTGGCTCCCACAGCCAAGGTGGCAGCCAGAACAACTCTTGCTTTTTATGAATGCCTCTGGGAACTACTTGCATTGCCACCCAGACTTTGGGGCTGCGGGCTTTCCTGGCCACTCTATCCTCAAAAGCACCTTTTTTTCACTTTTCCCCAGCACCGGCCTCCAATATGCCGAACGTCCTGGCCTGGCTCCCACGACCAAGGTGGCAGCCAGAACAACTCTTGCTTTTTATGAACGCCTCTGGGAACTACTTGCATTGCCACCCAGACTTTGGGGCTGCGGGCTTTCCTGGCCACCCTATCCTCAAAAGCACCTTTTTTTCACTTTTTCCCAGCACCGGCCTCCAATATGCCAAACGTCCTGGCCTGGCTCCCACAGCCAAGGTGGCAGCCAGAACAACTCTTGCTTTTTATGAACGCCTCTGGGAACTACTTGCATTGCCACCCAGACTTTGGGGCTGCGGGCTTTCCTGGCCACCCTATCCTCAAAAGCACCTTTTTATCATATTTCCCAGCACCGGCCTCCAATATGCCGAACGTCCGGAGCTGACTCCCACAGCCAAGGTGGCAGCCAGAACAACTCTTGCTTTTTATGAACGCCTCTGGCAACTACTTGCATTGCCACCCAGACTTTGGGGCTGCGGGCTTTCCTGGCCACCCTATCCTCAAAAGCACCTTTTTTTCACTTTTTCCCAGCACCGGCCTCCAATATGCCGAACGTCCTGGCCTTGTTCCCACAGCCAAGGTGGCAGCCAGAACAACCCTTGCTTTTTATGAACGCCTCTGGGAACTACTTGCATTGCCACCAAGACTTTGGGGCTGCGGGCTTTCCTGGCCACTCTATCCTCAAAAGCACCTTTTTTTCATATTTCCCAGCACCGGCCTCCAATATGCCGAATGTCCTGGCCTGGCTCCCACAGTCAAGGTGGCAGCCAGAACAACTCTTGCTTTTTATGAACGCCTCTGGGAACTACTTAGATTGCCACCAAGACTTTGGGGCTGCGGGCTTTCCTGGCCACCCTATCCTCAAAAGCACCTTTTTTTCACTTTTTCCCAGCACCGGCCTCCAATATGCCGAACGTCTGGAGCTGACTCCCACAGCCAAGGTGGCAGCCAGAACAACTCTTGCTTTTTATGAACGCCTCTGGGAACTACTTGCATTGCCACCCAGACTTTGGGGCTGCGGGCTTTCCTGGCCACTCTATCCTCAAAAGCACCTTTTTTTCATATTACTCAGCAGCGGCCTCCAATATGCCGAATGTCCTGGCCTTGTTCCCACAGCCAAGGTGGCAGCCAGAACAACTCTTGCTTTTTATGAACGCCTCTGGGAACTACTTGCATTGCCACCCAGACTTTGGGGCTGCGGGCTTTCCTGGCCACTCTATCCTCAAAAGCACCTTTTTTTCATATTACCCAGCACCGGCCTCCAATATGCCCAATGTCCGGAGCTGACTCCCACAGCCAAGGTGGCAGCCAGAACAACTCTTGCTTTTTATGAACGCCTCTGGGAACTACTTGCATTGCCACCCAGACTTTGGGGCTGCGGGCTTTCCTGGCCACCCTATCCTCAAAAGCACCTTTTTATCATATTTCCCAGCACCGGCCTCCAATATGCCGAACGTCCGGAGCTGACTCCCACAGCCAAGGTGGCAGCCAGAACAACTCTTGCTTTTTATGAACGCCTCTGGCAACTACTTGCATTGCCACCCAGACTTTGGGGCTGCGGGCTTTCCTGGCCACCCTATCCTCAAAAGCACCTTTTTTTCACTTTTTCCCAGCACCGGCCTCCAATATGCCGAACGTCCTGGCCTTGTTCCCACAGCCAAGGTGGCAGCCAGAACAACCCTTGCTTTTTATGAACGCCTCTGGGAACTACTTGCATTGCCACCAAGACTTTGGGGCTGCGGGCTTTCCTGGCCACTCTATCCTCAAAAGCACCTTTTTTTCATATTTCCCAGCACCGGCCTCCAATATGCCGAATGTCCTGGCCTGGCTCCCACAGTCAAGGTGGCAGCCAGAACAACTCTTGCTTTTTATGAACGCCTCTGGGAACTACTTAGATTGCCACCAAGACTTTGGGGCTGCGGGCTTTCCTGGCCACCCTATCCTCAAAAGCACCTTTTTTTCACTTTTTCCCAGCACCGGCCTCCAATATGCCGAACGTCTGGAGCTGACTCCCACAGCCAAGGTGGCAGCCAGAACAACTCTTGCTTTTTATGAACGCCTCTGGGAACTACTTGCATTGCCACCCAGACTTTGGGGCTGCGGGCTTTCCTGGCCACTCTATCCTCAAAAGCACCTTTTTTTCATATTACTCAGCAGCGGCCTCCAATATGCCGAATGTCCTGGCCTTGTTCCCACAGCCAAGGTGGCAGCCAGAACAACTCTTGCTTTTTATGAACGCCTCTGGGAACTACTTGCATTGCCACCCAGACTTTGGGGCTGCGGGCTTTCCTGGCCACTCTGTCCTCAAAAGCACCATTTTTTCATATTTCCCAGCACCGGCCTCCAATATGCCGAATGTCCTGGCCTGGCTCCCACACCCAAATTGGCAGCCAGAACAACTCTTGCTTTTTATGAACGCCTCTGGGAACTACTTGCATTGCCACCCAGACTTTGGGGCTGCGGGCTTTCCTGGCCACCCTATCCTCAAAAGCACCTTTTTTTCATATTTCCCAGCACCGGCCTCCAATATGCCGAACGTCCTGGCCTGGCTCCCACAGCCAAGGTGGCAGCCAGAACAACTCTTGCTTTTTATGAATGCCTCTGGGAACTACTTGCATTGCCACCCAGACTTTGGGGCTGCGGGCTTTCCTGGCCACTCTATCCTCAAAAGCACCTTTTTTTCACTTTTCCCCAGCACCGGCCTCCAATATGCCAAACGTCCTGGCCTGGCTGCCACAGCCAAGGTGGCAGCCAGAACAACCCTTGCTTTTTATGAACGCCTCTGGGAACTACTTGCATTGCCACCCAGACTTTGGGGCTGCGGGCTTTCCTGGCCACTCTATCCTCAAAAGCACCTTTTTTTCATATTTCCCAGCACCGGCCTCCAATATGCCGAACGTCCTGGCCTGGCTCCCACGACCAAGGTGGCAGCCAGAACAACTCTTGCTTTTTATGAACGCCTCTGGGAACTACTTGCATTGCCACCCAGACTTTGGGGCTGCGGGCTTTCCTGGCCACCCTATCCTCAAAAGCACCTTTTTTTCACTTTTCCCCAGCACCGGCCTCCAATATGCCGAACGTCCTGGCCTTGTTCCCGCACCCAAGGCGGCAGCCAGAACAACTCTTGCTTTTTATGAACGCCTCTGGGAACTACTTGCATTGCCACCCAGACTTTGGGGCTGCGGGCTTTCCTGGCCACTCTATCCTCAAAAGCACCTTTTTTTCACTTTTCCCCAGCACCGGCCTCCAATATGCCAAACGTCCTGGCCTGGCTGCCACAGCCAAGGTGGCAGCCAGAACAACCCTTGCTTTTTATGAACGCCTCTGGGAACTACTTGCATTGCCACCCAGACTTTGGGGCTGCGGGCTTTCCTGGCCACTCTATCCTCAAAAGCACCTTTTTTTCATATTTCCCAGCACCGGCCTCCAATATGCCGAACGTCCGGAGCTCACTCCCACAGCCAAGGTGGCAGCCAGAACAACTCTTGCTTTTTATGAACGCCTCTGGGAACTACTTAGATTGCCACCAAGACTTTGGGGCTGCGGGCTTTCCTGGCCACCCTATCCTCAAAAGCACCTTTTTTTCACTTTTTCCCAGCACCGGCCTCCAATATGCTGAACGTCCTGGCCTGGCTCCCACAGCCAAGGTGGCAGCCAGAACAACTCTTGCTTTTTATGAACGCCTCTGGGAACTACTTGCATTGCCACCCAGACTTTGGGGCTGCGGGCTTTCCTGGCCACTCTATCCTCAAAAGCACCTTTTTTTTATATTTCCCAGCACCGGCCTCCAATATGCCGAACGTCCTGGCCTTGTTCCCACAGCCAAGGTGGCAGCCAGAACAACTCTTGCTTTTTATGAACGCCTCTGGGAACTACTTGCATTGCCACCCAGACTTTGGGGCTGCGGGCTTTCCTGGCCACTCTATCCTCAAAAGCACCTTTTTTTCATATTTCCCAGCACCGGCCTCCAATATGCCAAACGTCCTGGCCTGGCTCCCACACCCAAGGTGGCAGCCAGAACAACTCTTGCTTTTTATGAACGCCACTGGGAACTACTTGCATTGCCACCCAGACTTTGGGGCTGCGGGCTTTCCTGGCCACTCTATCCTCAAAAGCACCTTTTTTTCATATTTCCCAGCACCGGCCTCCAATATGCCGAACGTCCGGAGCTGACTCCCACAGCCAAGGTGGCAGCCAGAACAACTCTTGCTTTTTATGAACGCCTCTGGGAACTACTTGCATTGCCACCCAGACTTTGGGGCTGCGGGCTTTCCTGGCCACCCTATCCTCAAAAGCACCTTTTTTTCACTTTTTCCCAGCACCGGCCTCCAATATGCCGAACGTCCTGGCCTGGCTCCCACAGCCAAGGTGGCAGCCAGAACAACCCTTGCTTTTTATGAATGCCTCTGGGAACTACTTGCATTGCCACCCAGACTTTGGGGCTGCGGGCTTTCCTGGCCACCCTATCCTCAAAAGCACCTTTTTTTCACTTTTTCCCAGCACCGGCCTCCAATATGCCGAACGTCCTGGCCTGGCTCCCACAGCCAAGGTGGCAGCCAGAACAACTCTTGCTTTTTATGAACGCCTCTGGGAACTACTTAGATTGCCACCAAGACTTTGGGGCTGCAGGCTTTCCTGGCCACCCTATCCTCAAAAGCACCTTTTTTTCACTTTTTCCCAGCACCAGCCTCCAATATGCCAAACGTCCTGGCCTGGCTCCCACAGCCAAGGTGGCAGCCAGAACAACTCTTGCTTTTTATGAATGCCTCTGGGAACTACTTGCATTGCCACCCAGACTTTGGGGCTGCGGGCTTTCCTGGCCACTCTATCCTCAAAAGCACCTTTTTTTCATATTCCCCCAGCAACGGCCTCCAATATGCCGAACGTCCGGAGCTGACTCCCACAGCCAAGGTGGCAGCCAGAACAACGCTTGCTTTTTATGAACGCCTCTGGGAACTACTTGCATTGCCACCCAGACTTTGGGGCTGCGGGCTTTCCTGGCCACTCTATCCTCAAAAGCACCTTTTTTTCATATTTCCCAGCACCGGCCTCCAATATGCCGAACGTCCTGGCCTGGCTCCCACAGTCAAGGTGGCAGCCAGAACAACTCTTGCTTTTTATGAACGCCTCTGGGAACTACTTGCATTGCCACCCAGACTTTGGGGCTGCGGGCTTTCCTGGCCACCCTATCCTCAAAAGCACCTTTTTTTCACTTTTCCCCAGCACCGGCCTCCAATATGCCGAACGTCCTGGCCTTGTTCCCACACCCAAGGCGGCAGCCAGAACAACTCTTGCTTTTTATGAACGCCTCTGGGAACTACTTGCATTGCCACCCAGACTTTGGGGCTGCGGGCTTTCCTGGCCACTCTATCCTCAAAAGCACCTTTTTTTCATATTTCCCAGCACCGGCCTCCAATATGCCGAATGTCCGGAGCTGACTCCCACAGCCAAGGTGGCAGCCAGAACAACTCTTGCTTTTTATGAACGCCTCTGGGAACTACTTGCATTGCCACCCAGACTTTGGGGCTGCAGGCTTTCCTGGCCACCCTATCCTCAAAAGCACCTTTTTTTCACTTTTTCCCAGCACCAGCCTCCAATATGCTGAACGTCCTGGCCTGGCTCCCACAGCCAAGGTGGCAGCCAGAACAACTCTTGCTTTTTATGAACGCCTCTGGGAACTACTTGCATTGCCACCCAGACTTTGGGGCTGCGGGCTTTCCTGGCCACTCTATCCTCAAAAGCACCTTTTTTTCATATTTCCCAGCACCGGCCTCCAATATGCCGAATGTCCGGAGCTGACTCCCACAGCCAAGGTGGCAGCCAGAACAACTCTTGCTTTTTATGAACGCCTCTGGGAACTACTTAGATTGCCACCAAGACTTTGGGGCTGCAGGCTTTCCAGGCCACCCTATCCTCAAAAGCACCTTTTTTTCACGTTTTCCCAGCACCAGCCTCCAATATGCTGAACGTCCTGGCCTTGTTCCCACAGCCAAGGTGGCAGCCAGAACAACTCTTGCTTTTTATGAATGCCTCTGGGAACTACTTGCATTGCCACCCAGACTTTGGGGCTGCGGGCTTTCCTGGCCACTCTATCCTCAAAAGGACCTTTTTTTTATATTTCCCAGCACCGGCCTCCAATATGCCGAACGTCCTGGCCTTGTTCCCACAGCCAAGGTGGCAGCCAGAACAACTCTTGCTTTTTATGAACGCCTCTGGGAACTACTTGCATTGCCACCCAGACTTTGGGGCTGCGGGCTTTCCTGGCCACTCTATCCTCAAAAGCACCTTTTTTTCATATTCCCCCAGCAACGGCCTCCAATATGCCGAACGTCCGGAGCTGACTCCCACAGCCAAGGTGGCAGCCAGAACAACTCTTGCTTTTTATGAACGCCTCTGGGAACTACTTGCATTGCCACCCAGACTTTGGGGCTGCGGGCTTTCCTGGCCACTCTATCCTCAAAAGCACCTTTTTTTCATATTTCCCAGCACCGGCCTCCAATATGCCGAACGTCCTGGCCTTGTTCCCACAGCCAAGGTGGCAGCCAGAACAACCCTTGCTTTTTATGAACGCCTCTGGGAACTACTTGCATTGCCACCCAGACTTTGGGGCTGCGGGCTTTCCTGGCCACCCTATCCTCAAAAGCACCTTTTTTTCATATTTCCCAGCACCGGCCTCCAATATGCCGAACGTCCTGGCCTGGCTCCCACAGCCAAGGTGGCAGCCAGAACAACTCTTGCTTTTTATGAACGCCTCTGGGAACTACTTGCATTGCCACCCAGACTTTGGGGCTGCGGGCTTTCCTGGCCACCCTATCCTCAAAAGCACCTTTTTTTCATATTTCCCAGCACCGGCCTCCAATATGCCGAACGTCCTGGCCTGGCTCCCACAGTCAAGGTGGCAGCCAGAAAAACTCTTGCTTTTTATGAACGCCTCTGGGAACTACTTGCATTGCCACCCAGACTTTGGGGCTGCGGGCTTTCCTGGCCACTCTATCCTCAAAAGCACCTTTTTTTCATATTACCCAGCACCGTCCTCCAATATGCCGAATGTCCTGGCCTTGTTCCCACAGCCAAGGTGGCAGCCAGAACAACTCTTGCTTTTTATGAACGCCTCTGGGAACTACTTGCATTGCCACCCAGACTTTGGGGCTGCGGGCTTTCCTGGCCACCCTATCCTCAAAAGCACCTTTTTTTCACTTTTCCCCAGCACCGGCCTCCAATATGCCGAACGTCCTGGCCTTGTTCCCACACCCAAGGCGGCAGCCAGAACAACCCTTGCTTTTTATGAACGCCTCTGGGAACTACTTGCATTGCCACCCAGACTTTGGGGCTGCGGGCTTTCCTGGCCACCCTATCCTCAAAAGGACCTTTTTTTCATATTTCCCAGCACCGGCCTCCAATATGCCGAACGTCCTGGCCTGGCTCCCACAGCCAAGGTGGCAGCCAGAACAACCCTTGGTTTTTATGAACGCCTCTGGGAACTACTTGCATTGCCACCCAGACTTTGGGGCTGCGAGCTTTCCTGGCCACTCTATCCTCAAAAGCACCTTTTTTTCATATTTCCCAGCACCGGCCTCCAATATGCCGAACGTCCTGGCCTGGCTCCCACAGTCAAGGTGGCAGCCAGAACAACTCTTGCTTTTTATGAACGCCTCTGGGAACTACTTAGATTGCCACCCAGACTTTGGGGCTGCGGGCTTTCCTGGCCACCCTATCCTCAAAAGCACCTTTTTTTCACTTTTTCCCAGCACCGGCCTCCAATATGCTGAACGTCCTGGCCTGGCTCCCACAGCCAAGGTGGCAGCCAGAACAACTCTTGCTTTTTATGAACGCCTCTGGGAACTACTTGCATTGCCACCCAGACTTTGGGGCTGTGGGCTTTCCTGGCCACCCTATCCTCAAAAGCACCTTTTTATCATATTTCCCAGCACCGGCCTCCAATATGCCGAACGTCCTGGCCTGGCTCCCACAGCCAAGGTGGCAGCCAGAAGAACTCTTGCTTTTTATGAACGCCTCTGGGAACTACTTGCATTGCCACCCAGACTTTGGGGCTGCGGGCTTTCCTGGCCACTCTATCCTCAAGAGCACCTTTTTTTCATATTTCCCAGCACCGGCCTCCAATATGCCGAACGTCCTGGCCTTGTTCCCACAGCCAAGGTGGCAGCCAGAACAACCCTTGCTTTTTATGAACGCCTCTGGGAACTACTTGCATTGCCACCCAGACTTTGGGGCTGCGGGCTTTCCTGGCCACTCTATCCTCAAAAGCACCTTTTTTTCATATTCCCCAGCACCGGCCTCCAATATGCCGAACGTCCTGGCCTTGTTCCCACAGCCAAGGTGGCAGCCAGAACAACTCTTGCTTTTTCTGAACGCCTCTGGGAACTACTTGCATTGCCACCCAGACTTTGGGGCTGCGGGCTTTCCTGGCCACTCTATCCTCAAAAGCACCTTTTTTTCATATTTCCCAGCACCGGCCTCCAATATGCCAAACGTCCTGGCCTGGCTCCCACAGCCAAGGTGGCAGCCAGAACAACCCTTGCTTTTTATGAACGCCTCTGGGAACTACTTAGATTGCCACCCAGACTTTGGGGCTGCGGGCTTTCCTGGCCACCCTATCCTCAAAAGCACCTTTTTTTCACTTTTTCCCAGCACCGGCCTCCAATATGCTGAACGTCCTGGCCTGGCTCCCACAGCCAAGGTGGCAGCCAGAACAACTCTTGCTTTTTATGAACGCCTCTGGGAACTACTTGCATTGCCACCCAGACTTTGGGGCTGTGGGCTTTCCTGGCCACCCTATCCTCAAAAGCACCTTTTTTTCACTTTTTCCCAGCACCGGCCTCCAATATGCCGAACGTCCTGGCCTGGCTCCCACAGCCAAGGTGGCAGCCAGAACAACTCTTGCTTTTTATGAACGCCTCTGGGAACTACTTGCATTGCCACCCAGACTTTAGGGCTGCGGGCTTTCCTGGCCACTCTATCCTCAAAAGCACCTTTTTTTCATATTTCCCAGCACCGGCCTCCAATATGCCGAACGTCCTGGCCTTGTTCCCACACCCAAGGCGGCAGCCAGAACAACCCTTGCTTTTTATGAACGCCTCTGGGAACTACTTGCATTGCCACCCAGACTTTGGGGCTGCGGGCTTTCCTGGCCACCCTATCCTCAAAAGGACCTTTTTTTCATATTTCCCAGCACCGGCCTCCAATATGCCGAACGTCCTGGCCTGGCTCCCACAGCCAAGGTGGCAGCCAGAACAACCCTTGGTTTTTATGAACGCCTCTGGGAACTACTTGCATTGCCACCCAGACTTTGGGGCTGCGAGCTTTCCTGGCCACTCTATCCTCAAAAGCACCTTTTTTTCATATTTCCCAGCACCGGCCTCCAATATGCCGAACGTCCTGGCCTGGCTCCCACAGTCAAGGTGGCAGCCAGAACAACTCTTGCTTTTTATGAACGCCTCTGGGAACTACTTAGATTGCCACCCAGACTTTGGGGCTGCGGGCTTTCCTGGCCACCCTATCCTCAAAAGCACCTTTTTTTCACTTTTTCCCAGCACCGGCCTCCAATATGCTGAACGTCCTGGCCTGGCTCCCACAGCCAAGGTGGCAGCCAGAACAACTCTTGCTTTTTATGAACGCCTCTGGGAACTACTTGCATTGCCACCCAGACTTTGGGGCTGTGGGCTTTCCTGGCCACCCTATCCTCAAAAGCACCTTTTTATCATATTTCCCAGCACCGGCCTCCAATATGCCGAACGTCCTGGCCTGGCTCCCACAGCCAAGGTGGCAGCCAGAACAACCCTTGCTTTTTATGAACGCCTCTGGGAACTACTTGCATTGCCACCCAGACTTTGGGGCTGCGGGCTTTCCTGGCCACTCTATCCTCAAAAGCACCTTTTTTTCATATTCCCCAGCACCGGCCTCCAATATGCCGAACGTCCTGGCCTTGTTCCCACAGCCAAGGTGGCAGCCAGAACAACTCTTGCTTTTTCTGAACGCCTCTGGGAACTACTTGCATTGCCACCCAGACTTTGGGGCTGCGGGCTTTCCTGGCCACTCTATCCTCAAAAGCACCTTTTTTTCATATTTCCCAGCACCGGCCTCCAATATGCCAAACGTCCTGGCCTGGCTCCCACAGCCAAGGTGGCAGCCAGAACAACCCTTGCTTTTTATGAACGCCTCTGGGAACTACTTAGATTGCCACCCAGACTTTGGGGCTGCGGGCTTTCCTGGCCACCCTATCCTCAAAAGCACCTTTTTTTCACTTTTTCCCAGCACCGGCCTCCAATATGCTGAACGTCCTGGCCTGGCTCCCACAGCCAAGGTGGCAGCCAGAACAACTCTTGCTTTTTATGAACGCCTCTGGGAACTACTTGCATTGCCACCCAGACTTTGGGGCTGTGGGCTTTCCTGGCCACCCTATCCTCAAAAGCACCTTTTTTTCACTTTTTCCCAGCACCGGCCTCCAATATGCCGAACGTCCTGGCCTGGCTCCCACAGCCAAGGTGGCAGCCAGAACAACTCTTGCTTTTTATGAACGCCTCTGGGAACTACTTGCATTGCCACCCAGACTTTAGGGCTGCGGGCTTTCCTGGCCACTCTATCCTCAAAAGCACCTTTTTTTCATATTTCCCAGCACCGGCCTCCAATATGCCGAACGTCCTGGCCTTGTTCCCACAGCCAAGGTGGCAGCCAGAACAACCCTTGCTTTTTATGAACGCCTCTGGGAACTACTTGCATTGCCACCCAGACTTTGGGGCTGCGGGCTTTCCTGGCCACTCTATCCTCAAAAGCACCTTTTTTTCATATTTCCCAGCACCGGCCTCCAATATGCCGAATGTCCTGGCCTTGTTCCCACAGCCAAGGTGGCAGCCAGAACAACTCTTGCTTTTTATGAACGCCTCTGGGAACTACTTGCATTGCCACACAGACTTTGGGGCTGCGGGCTTTCCTGGCCACCCTATCCTCAAAAGCACCTTTTTTTCATATTTCCCAGCACCGGCCTCCAATATGCCGAACGTCCTGGCCTTGTTCCCACACCCAAGGCGGCAGCCAGAACAACCCTTGCTTTTTATGAACGCCTCTGGGAACTACTTGCATTGCCACCCAGACTTTGGGGCTGCGGGCTTTCCTGGCCACCCTATCCTCAAAAGCACCTTTTTATCATATTTCCCAGCACCGGCCTCCAATATGCCGAACGTCCTGGCCTGGCTCCCACACCCAAGGTGGCAGCCAGAACAACTCTTGCTTTTTATGAACGCCACTGGGAACTACTTGCATTGCCACCCAGACTTTGGGGCTGCGGGCTTTCCTGGCCACTCTATCCTCAAAAGCACCTTTTTTCATATTTCCCAGCACCGGCCTCCAATATGCCGAACGTCCTGGCCTGGCTCCCACAGCCAAGGTGGCAGCCAGAACAACCCTTGCTTTTTATGAACGCCTCTGGGAACTACTTGCATTGCCACCCAGACTTTGGGGCTGCGGGCTTTCCTGGCCACCCTATCCTCAAAAGCACCTTTTTTTCACTTTTTCCCAGCACCGGCCTCCAATATGCCGAATGTCCTGGCCTGGCTCCCACAGCCAAGGTGGCAGCCAGAACAACTCTTGCTTTTTATGAACGCCTCTGGGAACTACTTGCATTGCCACCCAGACTTTGGGGCTGCGGGCTTTCCTGGCCACCCTATCCTCAAAAGCACCTTTTTTTCACTTTTTCCCAGCACCGGCCTCCAATATGCTGAACGTCCTGGCCTGGCTCCCACAGCCAAGGTGGCAGCCAGAACAACTCTTGCTTTTTATGAACGCCTCTGGGAACTACTTGCATTGCCACCCAGACTTTGGGGCTGTGGGCTTTCCTGGCCACCCTATCCTCAAAAGCACCTTTTTATCATATTTCCCAGCACCGGTCTCCAATATGCCGAACGTCCTGGCCTGGCTCCCACAGCCAAGGTGGCAGCCAGAACAACTCTTGCTTTTTATGAACGCCTCTGGGAACTACTTGCATTGCCACCCAGACTTTGGGGCTGCGGGCTTTCCTGGCCACTCTATCCTCAAGAGCACCTTTTTTTCATATTTCCCAGCACCGGCCTCCAATATGCCGAACATCCTGGCCTGGCTCCCACAGCCAAGGTGGCAGCCAGAACAACCCTTGCTTTTTATGAACGCCTCTGGGAACTACTTGCATTGCCACCCAGACTTTGGGGCTGCGGGCTTTCCTGGCCACCCTATCCTCAAAAGCACCTTTTTTTCACTTTTTCCCAGCACCGGCCTCCAATATGCCGAATGTCCTGGCCTGGCTCCCACAGCCAAGGTGGCAGCCAGAACAACTCTTGCTTTTTATGAACGCCTCTGGGAACTACTTGCATTGCCACCCAGACTTTGGGGCTGTGGGCTTTCCTGGCCACCCTATCCTCAAAAGCACCTTTTTTTCACTTTTTCCCAGCACCGGCCTCCAATATGCCGAACGTCCTGGCCTGGCTCCCACAGCCAAGGTGGCAGCCAGAAGAACTCTTGCTTTTTATGAACGCCTCTGGGAACTACTTGCATTGCCACCCAGACTTTGGGGCTGCGGGCTTTCCTGGCCACTCTATCCTCAAAAGCACCTTTTTTTCATATTTCCCAGCACCGGCCTCCAATATGCCGAACGTCCTGGCCTTGTTCCCACAGCCAAGGTGGCAGCCAGAACAACCCTTGCTTTTTATGAACGCCTCTGGGAACTACTTGCATTGCCACCCAGACTTTGGGGCTGCGGGCTTTCCTGGCCACTCTATCCTCAAAAGCACCTTTTTTTCATATTTCCCAGCACCGGCCTCCAATATGCCGAACGTCCTGGCCTTGTTCCCACAGCCAAGGTGGCAGCCAGAACAACTCTTGCTTTTTATGAACGCCTCTGGGAACTACTTGCATTGCCACACAGACTTTGGGGCTGTGGGCTTTCCTGGCCACTCTATCCTCAAAAGCACCTTTTTTTCATATTTCCCAGCACCAGCCTCCAATATGCCGAACGTCCTGGCCTGGCTCCCACAGCCAAGGTGGCAGCCAGAACAACTCTTGCTTTTTATGAACGCCTCTGGGAACTACTTAGATTGCCACCCAGACTTTGGGGCTGCGGGCTTTCCTGGCCAGCCTATCCTCAAAAGCACCTTTTTTTCATATTTCCCAGCACCGGCCTCCAATATGCCGAACGTCCTGGCCTGGCTCCCACACCCAAGGTGGCAGCCAGAACAACTCTTGCTTTTTATGAACGCCACTGGGAACTACTTGCATTGCCACCCAGACTTTGGGGCTGCGGGCTTTCCTGGCCACTCTATCCTCAAAAGCACCTTTTTTCATATTACCCAGCACCGGTCTCCAATATGCCGAACGTCCGGAGCTGACTCCCACAGCCAAGGTGGCAGCCAGAACAACTCTTGCTTTTTATGAACGCCTCTGGGAACTACTTGCATTGCCACCCAGACTTTGGGGCTGCGGGCTTTCCTGGCCACCCTATCCTCAAGAGCACCTTTTTTTCATATTTCCCAGCACCGGCCTCCAATATGCCGAACGTCCTGGCCTGGCTCCCACAGCCAAGGTGGCAGCCAGAACAACCCTTGCTTTTTATGAACGCCTCTGGGAACTACTTGCATTGCCACCCAGACTTTGGGGCTGCGGGCTTTCCTGGCCACCCTATCCTCAAAAGCACCTTTTTTTCACTTTTTCCCAGCACCGGCCTCCAATATGCCGAATGTCCTGGCCTGGCTCCCACAGCCAAGGTGGCAGCCAGAACAACTCTTGCTTTTTATGAACGCCTCTGGGAACTACTTAGATTGCCACCCAGACTTTGGGGCTGCGGGCTTTCCTGGCCACCCTATCCTCAAAAGCACCTTTTTTTCACTTTTTCCCAGCACCGGCCTCCAATATGCTGAACGTCCTGGCCTGGCTCCCACAGCCAAGGTGGCAGCCAGAACAACTCTTGCTTTTTATGAACGCCTCTGGGAACTACTTGCATTGCCACCCAGACTTTGGGGCTGTGGGCTTTCCTGGCCACCCTATCCTCAAAAGCACCTTTTTATCATATTTCCCAGCACCGGTCTCCAATATGCCGAACGTCCTGGCCTGGCTCCCACAGCCAAGGTGGCAGCCAGAACAACTCTTGCTTTTTATGAACGCCTCTGGGAACTACTTGCATTGCCACCCAGACTTTGGGGCTGCGGGCTTTCCTGGCCACTCTATCCTCAAGAGCACCTTTTTTTCATATTTCCCAGCACCGGCCTCCAATATGCCGAACATCCTGGCCTGGCTCCCACAGCCAAGGTGGCAGCCAGAACAACCCTTGCTTTTTATGAACGCCTCTGGGAACTACTTGCATTGCCACCCAGACTTTGGGGCTGCGGGCTTTCCTGGCCACCCTATCCTCAAAAGCACCTTTTTTTCACTTTTTCCCAGCACCGGCCTCCAATATGCCGAATGTCCTGGCCTGGCTCCCACAGCCAAGGTGGCAGCCAGAACAACCCTTGCTTTTTATGAATGCCTCTGGGAACTACTTAAATTGCCACCCAGACTTTGGGGCTGCGGGCTTTCCTGGCCACCCTATCCTCAAAAGCACCTTTTTTTCACTTTTTCCCAGCACCGGCCTCCAATATGCTGAACGTCCTGGCCTGGCTCCCACAGCCAAGGTGGCAGCCAGAACAACTCTTGCTTTTTATGAACGCCTCTGGGAACTACTTGCATTGCCACCCAGACTTTGGGGCTGTGGGCTTTCCTGGCCACCCTATCCTCAAAAGCACCTTTTTTTCACTTTTTCCCAGCACCGGCCTCCAATATGCCGAACGTCCTGGCCTGGCTCCCACAGCCAAGGTGGCAGCCAGAACAACTCTTGCTTTTTATGAATGCCTCTGGGAACTACTTGCATTGCCACCCAGACTTTGGGGCTGCGGGCTTTCCTGGCCACTCTATCCTCAAAAGCACCTTTTTTTCATATTTCCCAGCACCGGCCTCCAATATGCCGAACGTCCTGGCCTTGTTCCCACAGCCAAGATGGCAGCCAGAACAACCCTTGCTTTTTATGAACGCCTCTGGGAACTACTTGCATTGCCACCCAGACTTTGGGGCTGCGGGCTTTCCTGGCCACCCTATCCTCAAAAGCACCTTTTTTCACTTTTTCCCAGCACCGGCCTCCAATATGCCGAACGTCCGGAGCTGACTCCCACAGCCAAGGTGGCAGCCAGAACAACTCTTGCTTTTTATGAACGCCTCTGGGAACTACTTGCATTGCCACCCAGACTTTGGGGCTGCGGGCTTTCCTGGCCACTCTATCCTCAAAAGCACCTTTTTTTCACTTTTTCCCAGCACCGGCCTCCAATATGCCGAACGTCCTGGCCTGGCTCCCACAGCCAAGGTGGCAGCCAGAACAACTCTTGCTTTTTATGAACGCCTCTGGGAACTACTTGCATTGCCACCCAGGCTTTGGGGCTGCGGGCTTTCCTGGCCACCCTATCCTCAAAAGCACCTTTTTTTCATATTTCCCAGCACCGGCCTCCAATATGCCGAACGTCCTGGCCTGGCTCCCACAGCCAAGGTGGCAGCCAGAACAACTCTTGCTTTTTGGCAAGCCCCTAACACGTTTCTAACCTTCTGGTCTTTCTGTTTGCAACTTACTGTAATACTGCAAAATAATTATGTTAAGTGTCTAAATGGACAGTTTAATTATTTAATCTTCAGAGTCCCCAGTCATACTTGAAGCGTCTCAACAAGGATTTTAATTTAATTTGATTTTGACATTTGACAAATGTATCTATTTAGAGCTCAGCTTCTGAAAGAATTTTCTACGGACACAAATATTTCTAGTCAAATGGAATTTTTAGCTAAATTTGATTCTAAGATTACAAGCTATTCCTACCAGGTATTGATGAAATAATTAGCCCTTCAGCAAGAAGCACAAAACTTTGAGTTTAGGTCATGGCAATTAATGATTTTTAATATATTGCTAAAATATTTATATTAAAATACTAAATACTGCTATCCTTATTCAATGACTACTGAATCTTTATTCAGGCAAATTTGATACAAAAGACAACGTCTATGCTCATCCATCTATCTAGACAGATAGATATGTAACCTTCTTCCTCTCTTTATCTCTATAGCTCTAATATTGTCCAACATATATGTTGAGCACCAAGTATTCCTCTCTTTAAATCCATATTTGTTTTCATTTGATTTGATTATATTTAGGCCCTAACCATTAAATCATTTCCTTAAAGTTGTAATCTATGCAAGGTAAACAAATGGTGACATTTAAAAAAAAATATTCTGTTTGGTCTGATTGTGTGCCTGGTATTAAGTAAAAAAAAATTTAAAAAAAGCCAACAAGTTTTAGCTTCATCATTTTGAACTGTACACCAAACATTTGTCTGAAGGCTATTAGTTGCCAGCTGGGGTTAAACCATGACAATATACTAAACTTAGTATCCTACTTGCTTAACACATTGCATGGAACTACAGAAGAAAAAGAAAACAAAAAGCCAATGATAACATATTATAAAATGTTTACTTTCTCTTGATTTCATCTTTTTTTGTATTTCAGAAAAAAATTCTAATGGCAACAGTGATATTTCAGACTCAAAACTACAACTTGTATTTTTCCCGGAATCTGGTAGTTGCTAGAAAAGAAGGAACAATGACATGAGTTATGTATCTTAAATTCTTTGCACCTGCAGAGAGGCAAAGTCTATGGGAAGAGATGATATCTTTTAATAAAACAACTGATATGCACATATTTGAAAAAAGGAGTTTTGGACTCAGATAAGTTTTGTCATGCTGCTGATTATAAAGATAAAAAGACAATTTAAAGGCCAAAAAATATAGGGCTTAACATAGGTCAAAGTTGTCAGTAGTTGGTTCAGTAAAGCAAATACATCCTGTGGTCTTACTTCTTTACACCAGACGTACACTTGCCTTACGCTTGGGCAAGTGTAGGGTCCTGCACCTGGGGAGGAAGAATGCCAGGCACCAATATAGGTTAGGGGTGGATCTTCTGGAAAGCACTACTGAGGAGAAGGATCTGGGAGTCCTGGTGGACAGCAAACTTTCCATGAGCCAGCAATGTGCCCTTGTCACCAAGAGGGCCAATAGAATCCTGGGCTGCATAGGGAAGAGTGTGGCCAGTAGGTCGAGGGAGGGCATTCTCCCCCTCTACTCGGCACTGGTGAGGCCACAACTGGAATACTGCATCCAGTTCTGGGCTCCCCAGTTCAAGAGAGACAGGGAACTACTGGAGAGAGTCCAGCATAGGGCAACAAAGATGATTAAGGGATTGGAGCATCTCCCTTATGAGGAAAGGCTGAGAGAGCTGGGACTGAGCTGAGAGAGCCTGGAGAAGAGAAGGCTGAGGGGAGACCTTATTAATGCTTACAAGTACCTAAAGGGTAGGTTGAAGGATGGTGGAGCCGGACTCTTTTAAGTGGTTCCCAGTGACAGGATGAGGGGCAACGGGCACAAGCTGGAACATAGGAAGTTCCATTCAAATATGAGAAAAAACTTCTTTACAGTGAGGGTGACAGAGCCCTGAAACAGGCTGCCCAGAGAGTTTGGGGAATGCCCTTCTCTGGAGATTTTCAAGACCCACCTGGATGCGTTCCTGAGTAATGAGCTCTAGGCAATCCTGCTTTAGCAGGGGAGTTGGACTAGATGATGTCTAGAGGTCCCTTCCATCTCTGACAATTCCATGATTCTGTGATCAGATTCAAGATAAAAAAAAAGCTGAAACAGCAACTTCACTACTGCCTGTATTACTTCCTGGTTTACCCATAATTTACACATCACAGCATCCAATTAAAAAAAAGATAAACAGTCTAGAACTTAATAAAACAAAGAAAACTGAATAAAAAATTGGAGTCTTAAAGGAAGTGCTATATAGCTTGCATCCGTGATGTCATAGAGAGACTGCCGAGCCTGCTAAACCCTGCAGACTATCATCCATTCCTGCTATTCCAAGCAGGGTTAAATAATGTTGCAACAAGGCAACTCAGAAATATCAAAAGAGACTTTATGTCCTTCAGAACAATGTTAAAGAGCTCGGGAGCACAGGTGGTGTTCTCCTCTATCCTCCCCGTTGGAGAACGGGGGTTTAAGAATGTCCCAGTATGAGGTAAAACAGAACCAACTTTCTGTTCAGTAATTTTACTTCTTAGCTAGGCCTCTTCTAACTCTCTGTCCTGGGTTGAGAGACACAGGAATAACTTTTCTTCTAATGCTGGGGAAAACTGCACTTTTAGAAAACTCTAGTGTCTGAATTTATGAAAATATTTACTTTATAGCCAGCCAGGCTCTGTGGGATTCAAGGTTTTAGTGTTTTCGAGCCTTGCCAGGTGCAGGGACAAGGAGGAGCAAGGCCTGGGCATTTGACCCAGGCTGGCCAACAGGAGTATTTCATACCATGAACGTCACATCCAATATAAATTAGAGAAGTTTGATGCGTAGTGGGCTCTCTCCCTAATGGCAGTGGTCCAGACAACTCCTTGCCCCGGTGCCGGAGGCCTGAGGCCTTCCCTTCCTCCTGAAGCCATTGCGCTCGCAGTGTCCGATACTTGCTATCCACTGCTGGGAGTGCACAGCTTCCTACTGATATAGATGGCTGAGTATAATTTCTGTATATCTTATATCAGTATCGGGATTAATACTGGTTCTTTAGTATTATTGTTAATTATTTAGTCTTAGTCTATTAAATCTGTGGAGGAATGGCTGAGTGAAAAAGGGCACGACTTGACAGAAACAAATAAACCCTCAAAACAAGACAAAGGTTTTCTACAACAGCACCAACCAGCAACCCGAGGGAGCATGGGAATCGACGTGGAAACCACAATAGATGTTACCCTCATTGACTCCAATGTCTAGAAAGTTCCTAGCAACGCTGTAGGGCCTTTATTTCACCAAACCAGTGCTATTGGAGGACTGTTACTAGGCCGGTCGTCAGCAGGAATCAAGGGACTGATTGTACTGCCTGGAGTGATAGATGCAGATTATACTGGTCGCGTCCACATTATGGCCTACACCGTTTGTCCGCCTTTATTTATTCCAAAAGGTAGCAGAATTGCACAAATAGTCGCTATTGACAATCCATTGGGTTATCCGCCAGAATCAGATGTCTATCGTGGTGATCGTGGCTTTGGGTCCACTGGGCCTGCAGTGTGTTTTACCACGAAAATGGACCAGCGCCCCACGATGAGTGTAACCATTTCATAGCATGGTGTGTCTAAGAAAATTATGGCAATGCTGGATACCAGAGCCGATGTTACAATTGTAAGCCGAGCTATATGGCCTGTAAGTTGGTCAGTAGAGCTACCAACGTCATCCATTGCAGGCGTTGGAGGACAGTCTACACCTTATATTAGTAAACAGCCAATACATTTGCAATTTCCAGAAGGCCAGCAAGTAAGTCTCAAGGTATACGTGCTACCCTTACCTGGGACATTAGAAGCCTTAATCGGCCGTGATGTTCTCAGCCAAATTGGAGCAGTTTTAACTACAAGCCATTTTTAGTCATGGGCACTGGAGAGCAGTCGCCCAACCCACCATTAACTTGGACCTCCAATGAACCCGTGTGGGTTGACCAGTGGCCCATGACTGAAGAGCGACTGCAGATCGCTAGACAGCTAGTTGCCGAGCAACTTGCAACTGGCCACATAAAACCTTCTGTTAGCCCATGGAATACGCCCATCTTTGTAATCCCAAAAAAGAGTGGGAAATGGCGACTTCTACATGACCTACGAAAGGTTAATGCACAAATGCAATCTATGGGTGCATTACAACCTGGAATGCCTTCCCCTAATATGTTACCAGATGGATGGCATATATTGATAGTGGACTTGAAAGACTGTTTCTTTACCATTCCCTTACACCCTCAAGATACACAGCGATTTGCCTTTTCTATACCAGCAGTAAATAAAGCCTCACCTGCAGACCGCTATGAATGGGTTGTTTTACCACAAGGGATGAAAAATTCACCCACGCTATGCCAACTTTACATAGCATGGGCACTGCAACCACTTCGGAACCAATGGCCGAACACAATAATCTATCATTATATGGATGATACTCTCTGTTGTCAAAAGGAACCTTTCACTGAAGAGTCTTTGCAGCAATTAACCGACATATTATCAATAAAAGGGCTTGTTATCGCACCCGAAAAGGTGCAGTGCACAGCTCCCTGGAAATATCTTGCATGGTCTATCATAGACTCCAAAATTCGACCGCAAAAAACCGAGCTTGCAACTCAATTGCGCACACTGACTGATGTCCAAAGCCTGCTTGGAGACATTCAATGGGTGCGGAACTGTGTTGGCATCTCCAATACCGACATTGCACCCTTAACAGAATTATTGAGAAGCAATCATCCAGCCGACAGCGTTACTCTGACGGCGACGCAGCAAGCAGCACTACAACAAATTGCACAAAAACTGCAATCGACGTGATCATCTCGACGCATTTTAATGTTGCCAGTGTCTCTGATAATATGTAATGGGAAAGATTCACCATATGCAGTCATTTGTCAGTGGCAAAACAAAAAGGGGGAACTTGCTACTCTCTTCTCCTTCTTTGGTGATGCCACTGACAAATGCGAAGGGAAGGTAACAAAGGAGAATGTGTTCAATGTCTTAGAATGGGTGTTCTTAAGTGTACAACCAAAAACGAGCATTCAAACGCGAACTGAAGCAGTAGGTGAATTGATACGAAAAGGGAGATCACGAATCATAGAAATCAGTGGTAAAGAACCAGAGGATATTAGCATACCTGTTAACACTGTAGATTTAGAATGGTGGCTGCGTAATGACGCTGCCATGCAAAAGGCCTTGTTAGGCTACAGTGGGAGAGTGCATTCACAACAGCCACAAGGGAAATTGTGGCAAGTTCTAAAAAGAAATCAGTGGCTAGAAAGACCCAAGGTACAGAGAGACCCATTGTCAGATGGTATCACTGTGTATACAGATGCAGGCAAACGCTTGCGGCGTGCAGCCTGTGTTTGGCAGGAAAAAGGTCAATGGTGTCAGCATATCATAGAGGGGCAACCCCGAGATTCCCTTCAAACATTGGAACTAACTGCAGTAGTATGGGCCTTGAACAATTGGCTAAGCACTCCCTTGAATGTAGTAACAGACTCATTATATGTGGCTGGAATAGTGCCATGCCTGGAAGATGCTCTACTTAGAGAGACAGCTAATCCTAGGCTGGGGAGTTTATTTATTCGGTTGCGATCTGTACTTGACCAAAGAACAGCCGCCTGTTGTGTTATCCATATTCGTAGTCATCAGCTAGAGCTTGGATTAGGCCAGGGCAATCAACTTGCTGACAGCCTGGTTAGTCCAGTGTGTCATGTGCCTCCTATGGATAAATTTCAACAAGCTAGGCAGAGTCATGAGAATTTTCACCAAAATGCAAAAGGGCTAAAAAGACAATTTAATTTAACAGAAAATGAGGCTCGAGGCATTATCCAAGCCTGCCCGAAATGTGGGAGCCATGGCCCAGGAATAGGGTTAGGAGTGAACCGAAAAGGATTAAAGGCGTTAGAGTTGTGGCAGATGGATGTCACACATATCCCAGAGTTTGGTTGCTTGAAGTATGTACATGTGACCATTGATACATTTTCAAAAATGATCTGGGCAACTGCATTGCCCAGAGAAAAGGCACATCATGTATGTAAACGCTTGCTTGCTTTGCTGTATTAGGAGTGCCTGAATGCATTAAAACTGATAATGGGCCTGTTTATGTTAGTCAAAAGGTTAGAAAGTTTTTGCTAAGATGGGGGGGTCGATCACACGACAGGGATCCCACATTCGCCTACGGGACAAGGATTAGTGGAACGCACTCATCAAGTATTGAAGGACTATCTAGGTAAACAAAAGGGAGTAGAGACAGATGCTCAGCAAAGGCTACATCGTGTGCTCTTTACGTTGAACTTTCTCTGTCTCATGGGTGATCGAGAGGAACCGCCAGTGATGATTCACCATCAAAACCTTAAGTTCAATAGTAAAACAATACTCCCGCAACTCAAAGTGATGTATAAAGATCCAGTCTCTGGAATTTGGATGGGGCCTGTTCCTGTTATATTTAATGGTCGAGGTTATATGTGTGTCTCCACAGATTGCGGTCCAGTGTGGGTGCCCAGTTGAGCTGTAAAACCTGCTCTGACTCGACATGATCCACCTCACAATCAAGATGTTCAAGATCCTGACCCTGGGGATATTGATCCCGGCGGTAATGACCCTCCACAAGATTGAACCTAGGGAAAACATGTGGGTTACCTGGGCGAATAAGACAGGACAACAAGCCTTTTGTCTATCGCTTGCCTCTGCTACAGAGCCTTTTCGGACACGTTTGATAGGAGTGCCTGGTTTTAAGGTAGAAGACTTTAGCAAGTATAGTAAGCAGAACTGCACTAATTCCCAGAGCGTTAGTAATTGTAGTGCCATGCTCCTTAATAGCTTGAATGTTACGCTGCCTTGGGACCCTCAAGAATTAGAACTGTTAGGATCAATGAAAATTGGAAATGTCTCCCAGAACTGGACTCAAACCTGCATATTTTTTGGAGGACCTGCCTTTACTGGCGTAAATTATTATCGATCGTTTAATTGGACGGGGTGGACAAACGTCACTCCGAAAGCAAACTACTATGACTATAGATATAAAGGCGCATTTTGTGGCACAAATGACACATCAAAACAAGGACTGGGAGCCCTTGGGGTTGGAACGAAAGGGGAACAGCAAATTTGGAACAATGGCACCCCAAAAGTCTTGCCGCCAGACGTGTTTTTGATATGTGGTGACAGGGCATGGCAGGGAATTCCGAAAAATGCGATAGGTGGTCCATGTTATCTTGGCAAATTAACGTTGTTGGCCCCAAATCAAAACTGGTGGAAAAATGTGACCAAGGGAGAAAACGCCGCACGTACGAAACGGGCGGTCACGGGTCTCCCACCAAATTGCAATGATGACGTTACCTTGCTCAGTCCCACTGAGAGAGTGTTTTTATCCTTGTTTGTACCTGGGGCAGCGGCAGGCAGAGCTTTGAAGGAGATAGGACGGTTAGCTTGTTGGGCTGAAAACCAAGCTAAAGTCACCACTGAGGTAATAGAAACTCTGTTAGGAGATCAAAATAGCTTACGCCACGCAATTTTGCAGAATAGAGCGGCAATTGACTTTTTGCTATTATCTCAAGGTCATGGTTGTGAGGATTTTGAAGGCACGTGCTGTATGAATTTGTCCGATCACAGCGAATCAATTCATAAACACTTGCAGTGGTTAAAAGAGCATGCAAACAAAATTCATCAAAACCATGGGTTTTTAGATGGGTGGCTGACTAACTTGTTTGGGAATATGCCACAATGGTTAGTAGGCTTCCTTGTTGAAGGCTTGCGCATTATAATAACCCTTATGATCATAGGTCTGTGCTTATGTTTAGTGCTTAGTTGTATTAAGAGAGCTATGTTAAAAGTAGTAGACCAAGCCTGGATTGCTCAAAAACAAGAAGGGGGAATTGTGGAGGAATGGCTGAGTGAAAAAGGGCATGACTTGATTGCAATGAGCAACCCAGTCTTTGATAGGGATGAAAGCCCGGAGGAGCCTGTGAACTCTCCTTGAAAAACAGAAGTATGAAGAAGTAGCTACATGATAAACAAAGATAAGCGGTACTGCCTCCGGGAGATAGAGAAACATCTGCTGCACGTGGACAAGAGGTCTGCACTAATTGTGTGAGCGCTCTAGGCACGTGAACAGAGACTGTAAGCCAATCATATAGCTGTTGCTAGCGTGTGCTCTGCTTGTCTGTCTTTATATACTCTGTAAGAACTTGAATAAAGGGAGAACGACCATACTCATATTGAGATTCCATCATTACTCCAGGTCCGTCTCCCACTCCGACAATTCAGAGATTGAGAGATATTCAGAGAGAGATTCAGAGAGAGATACTGAGAGAGATTCAGAGAGAGATTCTGACATTCTGAGAGAGATTCTGAGATTGAGAGATACTGAGAGAGATTGAGAGATTCAGAGATTCTGATATTCTGAGATTCAGATATTCTGAGAGAGATTCAGAGATTTTGAGAGAGATTCAGAGATTCAGAGGTTCTGAGAGAGATTCAGAGGTTGAGAGATTCTGAGATTCAGAGATTCAGAGAGATTCAGTGTGATTCAGAGAGTGAGAGATTCTGAGAGATTCTGAGAGAGAGGGATTCTGAGATTCTGTGAGAGATTCTGAGATTCTGTGAGAGATTCTGAGATTCTGAGAGTGAGAGATTTTGTGAGAGATCCTGTGAGAGACTGGGAGGTTCTGAGAGAGAGAGGGAGGTTCTGAGAGAGAGAGGTTCTGAGAGAGAGAGGGAGGTTCTGAGAGAGAAAGGTTCTGAGATTCTCTCCCTCTTTGCCCAGGTTTCCCAGCTGCTTGGCCTCTCTACCATCTAAGTCTATGGAATGAGCTCCATTGTCCCAGCATCAGAGCAACCAGGAGAGAAGTGGCTCCCCATTGTGACAAGTAAAGTCCTTCCTCATATTTTGCAAATCCTTTATAGAGAAGGATTTAATAGTTATCTTTACATATGAGCCCTCATCCTGTGTTGACGCTGCCTGAGAAAGACCCTCTCCTTTATCAACCCGAGAAAAACCCTCTCCTGAATCTGCTTTGAGAGGATGCTTTCCTTTCTCTATTCTAACACAAAATCAATACACTCGACCAGTTAAACACCACTGCATCAATTAGCTTCATACAAAGCTCTCTAAACATACCATATAACATATCACATAGGAAAGACATGATATAAGCTGTCTGTTCTCCCTGAGCAAGCTGGAATTCAAACTATTCAGGCAATCTATCTGATCAAGCTCCGTTTGTGCCCCACATTGGGCACCAATAAATCTGCCGTGGTTTAGGCCGAATTGGCCAGTCAGAATGACAGATGGCCTGCCTTCCTTCCCCCCACAAACCCCCCCCACCCTGAAGAGAGGAGAGGAAGAGATAAGAAGATTCAGAAGTTTAGAATGAACCTAACTACTTTATGAAGTATTAATATTAAAATCAAAAAAAGGAAATAATGAAATAGATACAATATATACAAAACCATATCAAGCTCCCAGGATGATGTCACTGTCAGGCACTGGGGAAGTCCCAGACTGGACTCAGCAACGGATGGGAACTGGATTCCAGCTCTGGAGTCAGGAACACACAGATCGGGATCAAAGGCAGATGAACAGACAGAGTCCTCTTCAGACGTCAGCCATCGAAGAAAGAGAGCTGACCCTTTGATCCCTCAGCTTTTATACTGAGCATGGGGCAGATGGGATGGAATACCCCATTGGTCAGGTTTGGGTCACCTGTCCTGTCCACTCCTCCCCACAGGTGGGACCCTTCTATACTTTTTTTCCATTTCTGAACCTCTAACGGGGCAAATAACGAAATTGGCTGACCTTGGTTGTTATGGCAGTAAAAGTATAAGCAAGGGCCTCTCTGCATACCATTCCTTGGCATGTAGCACAAACATTGGTCTTATCATTCTGAGAACGAGCAGTTTTCTCCACAATATGCTGTTAATTTCAGAGAGTGTTATGGTTTGAAAAAACCCATAACAATCTATTGTCGTTAGACAATTATTCTATCACCCGATGACCCCTCCCCACTCAGAAAGGGGAATCGGGGAACACAAAGAAAGAGGAGGGTTGAAATATAAATAGATTTATGTCGGAGTGGGAGACGGACCCGGAGTAACGATGAGTCTCAATATGAGTATGGTCGTTCTCACTTTATTCAAGTTCTCACAGAGTATATAAAGACAGACAAGCAGAGCACGCGCTAGCAACAGCTATATGATTGGCTTACAGTCTCTGTTCACGCGCCTAGAGCGCTCACACAATTAGTGCAGACCTCTTGTCCACGTGCAGCAGATGTTTCTCTATCTCCCGGAGGCAGTACCGCTTATCTTTGTTTATCATGTAGCTACTTCTTCATACTTCTGTTTTTCAAGGAGAGTTCACAGGCTCCTCCGGGCTTTCATCCCTATCAAAGACTGGGTTGCTCATTGCAATCAAGTCATGCCCTTTTTCACTCAGCCATTCCTCCACACTGAATCTCTCTCTGAATCTCTGAATCTCTCTCAGAATCTCTCAGTATCTGAATCTCTCTCTGAATCTCTCAGTATCTGAATCTCAGAATCTCTGAATCTCTCTCTGAATATCTCTCAATCTCTGAATCTCTGGATCTCTGAATCTCTCTCAGAATCTCTCTCCGAAACTCTGAATCTCTCTCCGAATCTCTCAGTATCTGAATCTCTCTCTGAATCTCTCAGTATCTGAATCTCAGAATCTCTGAATCTCTCTCTGAATATCTCTCAATCTCCGAATCTCTGGATCTTTGAATCTCTCTCAGAATCTCTCTCCGAACCTCTGAATCTCTCTCCGAATCTCTCAGTCTCTCTCAGAATCTCTCTCTGAATCTCTGAATCTCTCTCTGAATCTCTCAATCTCTGAATCTCTCTCTGAATCTCTGAATCTCTCAATCTCTGAATCTCTCTCAGTATCTCAGAATCTCTCTCAGAATCTCTGAATCTCTGTCATAATCTGTCTCAGAGTCTCTGAATATCTGAATCTCTCTCATAATCTCTCTCAGAATCTCTGAATCTCTGACTCTCTCTGTGAATCTCTCTGTGAATCTCTCTCTGAAGCTCTGAATCTCAGAATCTCTCTCAGAATCTCTCTCAATCTCAGAATCTCTCAATATCAGAATTTCTGTCAGAATCTCTCCATCTCTGAATCTCTCTCAGAATCTCTCTCTGAATCTCTCTCAGAATTTTAGAATCTCAGAATCTCTCTCTGATTCTCTGAATCTCAGAATCTCTGAAACTCACTCTGAATCTCTCTCTGAATCTCTCTCTCAGAATCTCTGAATCTCAGAATCTCTCTCAGAATCTCTCTCTCAATCTCTCTCTCAGTCTCTGAATCCCTCTCGGAATCTCTGAATCTTGACGCTCTCCCTGGCACTCCCGAGGCCCATACCCTCGGATAAATTTGGTCTCTAATCTCCTCAGGCACTCCTGGAGTAATGGGAGTTCCTATCAGGGCCAAACTTAATACTTCAATTAGTTGATCTTCTCTTACCCGAAGTTCTATTTTCCCTGTTTTGAATTTAATTTCTGCTCCCAATTGTTCTAATAAATCTCACCCTAGCAGGGGTTTCGGGGAGCTTGGCATATATAAGAATTTGTGTATCCCCAATTGTTTTCCCAATTTGAACCTAAGAGGTTTGAGAAAATATGCCTTCTCACTCTGGCCAGTGGCTCCCTTTACTGTTACAAAATCAGTATCAATAGGGGTCAGGGCTTGATTCAAGACCGAGAACGTTGCTCCTGTATCTACCAAAAATTCTATTTCTTGTTGCTTTTTCCCTAGCCTTAGAGTAACCAGTGGATCCGCTAGGGTAGATTCCCCAGGTCCCCGTCTATCTCTTTTAAAATGGGCCTGAATTTTTCTTTTCATCTCTTTGGACACTCATTCTTCCAGTGTCCTTTCTGCTTACACCATGTGCATTGATCTCTTTCTAATGGTTTCCTAAAGTTCCCATTTCTTATTCCACCCTCCCCTTGTAGTGCTGCTACCAGTGCCCGTTTGTCCTTTCTCCTATCCTCTTCTTCTCGGTTGCTAAATACTCTCCATGCCTCATCTAGCAGAGTCTCTAGATTCCTGCTTTCAGTTGTTCTTAGTTTTTGCAGATTCCTCCAGATGTCGCTAGCGGACTGCCCTATAAAGAGAGACACTAACTGCTGGATTCCTATCTCTGATCCAGGGTCCAAGGGGGTGTAGCGTCTCATTGCATCTCGTAATTTATCCAAGAACTCCGAGGGAGTCTCCTTCGGCCCTTGTCTTACAGCATATAGCACTGACCAGTTAATGGGTTTCGGGATAGCTCTCTCCATCCCTCTTATAACCCAATCTCTATAACCGTGTAATGCTTCCAAGTGAATGTTCCTATTTGGGTCCCAATGAGGGTCCTGCAAGGGGAAATAGTCTTTAATGTCTCTTCCTGAATCTCTCAGGTGGTCCGAGGCTATATCTTGAGCAGCTTTCAAAACCAGTTGTTTCTCAGTTTTTGTAAGGTGATCTAATAATAACTGGATATCACCCCAGTCAGGATTGTGCTGCTTTACCAGAAACTGAAAATGTTTAGTGACCCCTACGGGATCATTCTGATAATTGTTCGCCACGTTTTTCCAGGTTTCTAAATCAAATGAGGAAAAAGGGACTCTTATCAAAATAGGTCCTTCCGGACTCACGGCTTCCCTTAAGGGTGCCTGAATCAATGCTCGCCCTGTTCCCTTTTGGGTACGGGACGATACCGGGCTATCAGGTGGGGTTCCGGAATCAGTTTCTCTATCTCCTTGGGAAATATTTTCGTCTCCCATTACCTTAACCGGTGGTAAGTAAGTTTCAAGTAAATCCTCTTCTTTAAAACCCCGAATCTTTTCAGGCTTTGTGCATCTCTGCCCTATGCTACAGGCCGAACAACATCTTTTTATATTTGCTTTCATTTCTTTCCTTTTTTCTTTCTCTAAGGCTAATACCATCAGGTCTTGTGGAGGTAGTAGCCCGCAGTCCCGTTGGTACTCTGGGTGGTTTCGAAGGGTGAAAAACATGTCCGCATATGTGACTTCATCCCACTTTCCTTCCCTTCTAAGGAATAGCATTAATTGTAATACAGTATTGTAATTAAGGGTCCCGTTAAAGGGCCATTTCTCCTGATCATCTAACTTGTAAAGGGGCCACCATTGATTACAATATTTAATTAAGGTTTTCTTGTCCACGCTGCCACCTGGTGAGCCCCCAATCTCCTTCCAGTGTGCTAAAATACACCCTAGGGGACTCTTTTTCAGTATCTCGCCCCCTTGATTATTGCCCATTTTATGTCCTCCTTACCCCCTTGGTTAAGAGGTGACCCTGATCTCCATGTGTCACCTAAGTGTTATTCTTGTTTCCCTCCCAGGAAATGGTACAGCTATATCCCTGTCGCTACCTTTATCTCCAGGGGTAGGTTATGTCTTCACAGATTACTTGTTTCAACTCTCCCGCCCGCTCAATCTTTTTCCACTCAGTCCAGCTACCACACTGTGGACACCAAAAAACGTCCTCCTGATCTACCCAAACCTCCGTATTACAAGCAAAACACTTTAAGATAAAAATAGGATCAGAAACGTTATCCGAATGTCCAAGACACTGCCACTTAATATTCTCAATATTAGGTTCACACAATGTTTCTTTACAGTCTGTCATACGCTTCGTTCATCTCCGGCCACTCTCCTCGCCGAGAACACGGAACCGCGGATCAGAACTCCGCACCTGCTCCGCAGCAGTGCCGCGTCTCAATCACTCATTTCACTCATACAATAATTTCCACCTTATATTAGACAATAAAATGGTAGTGGTACCTTATGACAAATACAACAAGTAACCAACACTATTACAATTCCACACATTAACACAAAACCCAAAACCGAGGGATCCCACACAAGCATAACCCAACTGTTAGCCCAAGCATGAGCATACCCTGGGGCGAGTACGCCGACTCTTTACCACGCGTAGGACATCTCCTCACGACTTACAAGTCCCCTTTAAGAAAACCCTAAACATACCTGGTTCGCAGTAGATGGTCCTTGTCTGTCACCGTGGTGATCTGGATGAGTGGGGGAGTCCTCCTGAGAAATCTCGGGGGCACCCAGAGGAGTCCCATCCTCAGCAGGTCCTGCAGCCAGACAGAGGGGGTCCCATCTGGGTCGCCAAATTGACGAGCCGAAACAAACCCTACAACTCGCAGAGAGTTATAAAGCAGGTATGTTTATTGCGGCGCCGGGTGCAAGGGGGATTTCTCCTCCTAACTTGCACACTGGCTCGTAAAACAAGCATCTAATTATGATGAAAAGCATACATAGTCATTAATGTGGGCTAGGTTATTATAATTAATTCTAAGAAAAGGCATTACTATTCTAATTATTTCTAGGAACTCATTATCATAAGTCTCCTCCCCTTGCCGCATGCGTACTGTCGCCTGGTGGTCGTGGGCCGGGGTCTTCTGGAGGAAGGCTCGCAGTCTTCTTCACCGTGTACTTTTACCTTTGTCTTAGAATGCTGGGTTGGCTGGACCCCAAACCGCGAAACTGGTCCCGACCAGATGGACGCTTTACCCAGACAATTGGATTCCTCCTTAGCATGCAGGCGATTCCTGCTATCTTATACACAAGGCCATTTCTTTATCTTGGAATGCTGGGCTCCTGGGCTCCGAGCTCTGTTCTTTGCCAAGCTGTACTAAATCTACACTAACAACCTTTAACCATTCATTCTCCGAATCAATCTCTCTCAGAATCTCTCTCAGAATCTCTCTCTGAATCTCAATCTGAAGCTCTCTCTGACTCTCTGAATCTCTCTCTGAATCTCTCTCAGAATCTCTGAATCTCAAAATCTCTCTCAGAATCTCTCTGAGAATTTAAGAATCAAAGAATCTGTCCCTGAATCTCTGAATCTCTGAATCTCTCCCTGAATCTGAGTCTCTCTCTGAATCTCCCTCTGAATCTCAGAATCTCTCCATCTCTGAATCTCTCTTAATCTCAGAATCTCTGAATTTCTGAATCTCTCTCTGAATCTCTGAATCTCTCTCTGAATCTCTCTCTAAATCTCTCTCAATCTCTCAATCTCTGAATCTCTCTCTGAATCTCTGAATCTCTCTCAGAATCTCTGAATCTCTGAATCTCAGAATATCTCTCAGAATCTGAATCTCTGAATCTCTCTGAATCTCTGACTCTGAATGTCTCTATGAATCTCTGACTCTCTGAATATCTCTCCGAATCTCTCTCCGAATCTCTCTCTGAATCTCTGAATCTCTGAATCTCTCTCTGAATCTCAGAATCTCTCTCAGAATCTCTCAGAATCTCTGAATCTCTCTCAGAATCTCTGAATCTCTGAATCTCTCTCAGAATCTCTCTCAGAATCTCTGAATCTCTCTCTGAATCTCTGAATCTCTGAATCTCTGAATCTCAGAATCTCTCTCAGAATATCTAAATCTCAGAATCTCTCTGAATCTCTGAATCTCTGAATCTCTCTGAATCTCTGAATCTCTGAATCTCTCTCTGAATCTCTGAATCTCTCTCTGAATTTCTCTCTGAATCACTCTCTGAATCACTCTCTGAATCTCTGAATGTCTCTCTGAATCTCTGAATCTCTTAATCTCTCTATCTCTGAATCTCTCTCTGAATCTCTAAATCTTAGAATCTCTCTCTGAATCTCTCTCAGAATTTCTCAATCTCTTAATCTCCGAATCTCTCTCTGAATCTCTCTCAGAATCTCTGAATCTCTCAATCTCTGAATCTCTCTCTGAATTTCTCTCTGAATCTCTCTCAGAATCTCTGAATCTCAGAATCTCTCAATCTCACAATCTCTCTCAGAATCTCTCTCAGAATCTCAGAATCTCTCTCAGAATATCTAAATCTCAGAATCTCTCTCAGAATCTGAATCTCTGAATCTCTCTGAATCTCTGAATCTCTCTCTGAATCTCTGAATCTCTCTCTGAATTTCTCTCTGAATCACTCTCTGAATCACTCACTGAATCTCTGAATCTCTTAAGCTCTCTATCTCTGAATCTCTCTCTGAATATTTGGATCTCTCTCAGAATCTCTCTCAGAATCTCTCTCAGAATTTTTCAAACTCAGAATCTCTCTCTCAATCTCTCAATCTCTCAGTCTCTCAGTCTCTCTCTGAATCTCTCTCTGAATCTCTGAATCTCTCTCTGAATCTCAGAATCTCTCTCAGAATCTCTCTCTGAATCTCTCCCTAAATCTCTCTCCGAATCTCTCTCTGAATCTCTGAATCTCAGAATCTC
This sequence comes from Numenius arquata, assembly GCF_964106895.1. Taxonomy (NCBI): domain Eukaryota; kingdom Metazoa; phylum Chordata; class Aves; order Charadriiformes; family Scolopacidae; genus Numenius; species Numenius arquata. Next base: position 13,465,033 of record NC_133615.1, read on the forward strand.
TCTCTGAATCTCTCTCTGAATCTCTCTCTGAATCTCTCCCTAAATCTCTCCCTAAATCTCTCTCTGAATCTCTCTCTGAATCTCTGAATCTCAGAATCTCTCTCTGAATCTCTCCCTGAATCTCAGAATCTCTCTCTGAATCTCTCTCTGAATCTCTCCCTAAATCTCTCCCTAAATCTATCTCTCAATCTCTCTCTCAATCTCTCCCTAAATCTCTCTCCGAATCTCTCTCTGAATCTCTGACTATCTGAATCTCTCTCTGAATCTCTCTCTGAATCTCTCTCTAAATCTCTCTCAATCTCTCAATCTCTGAATCTCTCTCTGAATCTCTGAATCTCTCTCAGAATCTCTGAATCTCTGAATCTCAGAATATCTCTCAGAATCTGAATCTCTGAATCTCTCTGAATCTCTGACTCTGAATGTCTCTATGAATCTCTGACTCTCTGAATATCTCTCCGAATCTCTCTCTGAATCTCTCTCTGAATCTCTGAATCTCTGAATCTCTCTCTGAATCTCAGAATCTCTCTCAGAATCTCTCAGAATCTCTGAATCTCTCTCAGAATCTCTGAATCTCAGAATCTCTCAATCTCTCTCAGAATCTCTGAATCTCAGAATCTCTCAATCTCACAATCTCTCTCAGAATCTCTCTCAGAATCTCTGAATCTCTCTCTGAATCTCTCTCTGAATCTCTGAATCTCTGAATCTCTGAATCTCTCTCAGAATCTATCTCAGAATATCTAAATCTCAGAATCTCTCTGAATCTCTGAATCTCTGAATCTCTCTCTGAATCTCTGAATCTCTCTCTGAATTTCTCTCTGAATCACACTCTGAATCACTCTCTGAATCTCTGAATGTCTCTCTGAATCTCTGAATCTCTTAATCTCTCTATCTCTGAATCTCTCTCTGAATCTCTAAATCTTAGAATCTCTCTCTGAATCTCTCTCAGAATTTCTCAATCTCTTAATCTCTGAATCTCTCTCTGAATCTCTCTCTGAATATCTCTCTAAATCTCTCTGAATCTCTCAATCTCTGAATCTCTCTCTGAATCTCTGAATCTCTCTCAGAATCTCTGAATCTCTGAATCTCAGAATCTCTCTCAGAATCTGAATCTCTGAATCTCTCTGAATCTCTGACTCTGAAAGTCTCCATGAATCTCTGACTCTCTGAATATCTCTCCAAATCTCTCTCTGAATCTCTCTCTGAATCTCTGAATCTCTCTCTGAATCTCTCTCTGAATCTCTGAATCTCTCAATCTGAGACTCTCTCTCTGAATCTCTCTCTGAATCTCACTGAATCTCTCTCTGAATCTCTGAATCTCTCTCAGAATCTCTGAATCTCTCAATCTCTGAATCTCTCTCTGAATTTCTCTCTGAATCTCTCTCAGAATCTCTGAATCTCAGAATCTCTCGATCTCACAATCTCTCTCAGAATCTCTCACAGAATCTCAGAATCTCTCTCAGAATATCTAAATCTCAGAATCTCTCTCAGAATCTGAATCTCTGAATCTCTCTGAATCTCTGAATCTCTGAATCTCTCTCTGAATCTCTGAATCTCTCTCTGAATTTCTCTCTGAATCACTCTCTGAATCACTCACTGAATCTCTGAATCTCTGAATCTCTTAAGCTCTCTATCTCTGAATCTCTCTCTGAATATTTGGATCTCTCTCAGAATCTCTCTCAGAATTTTTCAAACTCAGAATCTCTCTCTCAATCTCTCAATCTCTCAGTCTCTCAGTCTCTCTCTGAATCTCTCTCTGAATCTCTGAATCTCTCTCTGAATCTCAGAATCTCTCTCAGAATCTCTCCATCTCTGAATCTTTCTCTATGAATCTCCGAATCTCTCTCTGAATCTCTCTCTGAATCTCTGAATCTCTCTATGACTCTCAGAATCTCTCTCTGAATCTCTCTCTGAATCTCTCCCTAAATCTCTCTCCGAATCTCTCTCTGAACCTCTGAATCTCAGAATCTCTCTCTGAATCTCTCCCTGAATCTCAGAATCTCTCTCTGAATCTCTCCCTAAATCTCTCCCTAAATCTCTCTCTCAATCACTCTCTCAATCTCTCCCTAAATCTCTCCCTAAATCTCTGACTCTCTGAATATCTCTCCGAATCTCTCTCTGAATCTCTCTCTGAATCTCTGAATCTCTGAATCTCTCTCTGAATCTCTGAATCTCTGAATCTCTGAATCTCTCTGAATCTCTGAATCTCTGAATCTCTCTCTGAATCTCTGAATCTCTCTCTGAATTTCTCTCTGAATCACTCTCTGAATCACTCTCTGAATCTCTGAATCTCTCTCTGAATCTCTAAATCTTAGAATCTCTCTCTGAATCTCTCTCAGAATTTCTCAGTCTCTTAATCTCTGAATCTCTCTCTGAATCTCTCTCTGAATATCTCTCTAAATCTCTCTGAATCTCTCAATCTCTGAATCTCTCTCTGAATCTCTGAATCTCTCTCAGAATCTCTGAATCTCTGAAACTCAGAATCTCTCTCAGAATCTGAATCTCTGAATCTCTCTGAATCTCTGACTCTGAAAGTCTCTATGAATCTCTGACTCTCTGAATATCTCTCCGAATCTCTCTCTGAATCTCTCTCTGAATCTCTGAATCTCTCTCTGAATCTCTCTCTGAATCTCACTGAATCTCTCTCAGAATCTCTGAATCTCTCTCAGAATCTCTGAATCTCTCAATCTCTGAATCTCTCTCTGAATTTCTCTCTGAATCTCTCTCAGAATCTCTGAATCTCAGAATCTCTCAATCTCACAATCTCTCTCAGAATCTCTCTCAGAATCTCAGAATCTCTCTCAGAATATCTAAATCTCAGAATCTCTCTCAGAATCTGAATCTCTGAATCTCTCTGAATCTCTGAATCTCTCTCTGAATCTCTGAATCTCTCTCTGAATTTCTCTCTGAATCACTCTCTGAATCACTCACTGAATCTCTGAATCTCTGAATCTCTTAAGCTCTCTATCTCTGAATCTCTCTCTGAATATTTGGATCTCTCTCAGAATCTCTCTCAGAATTTTTCAAACTCAGAATCTCTCTCTCAATCTCTCAATCTCTCAGTCTCTCAGTCTCTCTCTGAATCTCTGAATCTCTCTCTGAATCTCTGAATCTCTCTCTGAATCTCTGAATCTCTCTCAGAATCTCTCCATCTCTGAATCTTTCTCTATGAATCTCAGAATCTCTCTCTGAATCTCTCTCTGAATCTCTGAATCTCTCTCTGACTCTCAGAATCTCTCTCTGAATCTCTCTCTGAATCTCTCCCTAAATCTCTCTCCGAATCTCTCTCTGAATCTCTGAATATCAGATTCTCTATCAGAATCTCTCTCTGAAACTCTGAATATCAGATTCTCTATCAGAATCTCTGAATCTCTGAATCTGTGAAGCTCTGAATCTCTTAATCTCTCTCAGAATCTGCATCTTAGAATCTCTCTGACTCTGAATCTCTCTGTGAATCTCTCACTCTCTGAATCTCTAAATCTTAGAAAATCTTTCAGAATCTCTCTCTCAATCTCTCAGTCTCTGAATCTCTCAGAATCTCTCCATCTCTGAATCTCTCTCAGAATCTCTGAATCTCTCTCAGAATCTCTCTCGGAATCTCTCTCTGAATCTCAGAATCTCTCTCAGAATCTCTGCATCTCAGAATCTCTCCCTGAATCTCTGAGAATCTCTCCATCTCTGAATCTCTCTCAGAATCTCTGAATCTCTCTCAGAATCTCTCTCGGAATCTCTCTCTGCATCTCAGAATCTCTCTCAGAATCTCTGAATCTCAGAATCTCTCCCTGAATCTCTGAATCTCTGAATCTCTGAATCTCAGAATATCAGAATCTCTCTCTGAATCTCTGACTCTCTCTCAGAATCTCTCTCAGAATCTCTCTCTGCATCTCTGCATCTCTCTGAATCTCTGAATGTCAGAATCTCACTCAGAATCTCTCTCTCAATCTCTGAATCTCCCTCTGAATCTCTCTGAATCTCTCTCTGAATCTCTCTCTGAACCTCTGAATCTCTCTCTGAATCTCTGAAGCTCTCTCTGAATCTCAGAAACTCAGAATCTCTCCCAGAATCTCTGAATCTCTGAATCTCTTAATCTCGCTCAGAATCTGAATCTTTGAACCTCTATGAGTCTCTGACTCTGAATCTCTCTGTGAATCTCTGACTCTCTGAATCTCTCTCTGAATCTCTCTCAGAATCTCTAAATCTTAGAATCTCTCACAGAATCTCTCTCAGAATCTCTCAGTCTCAGAACCTCTCTCTCAATCTCTCAATCTCTGAATCTCTCTCTGAATCTCTCTCTGAATCTCTCTCTGAATCTTTGAATCTCAGAATCTCAGAATCTATCACTCAGAATCTTTCTCAGAATCTCTCCATCTCTGAATCTCTCTCAGAAACTCTGAATCTCTCTCTGGATCTTTGAATCTCAGAATCTCAGAATCTATCACTCAGAATCTTTCTCAGAATCTCTCCATCTCTGAATCTCTCTCAGAAACTCTGAATCTCTCTCTGAATCTTTGAATCTCAGAATCTATCACTCAGAATCTTTTTCAGAATCTCTCCATCTCTGAATCTCTCTCAGAATCTCTGAATCTCTCAGTCTCTTTCAGAATCTCTCTCTGAATCTCTCAGTCTCTCTTAGAAACTCTGAATCACTGAATCTCTCTCCGAATCTCTCTCAGAATCTCTCTCAGAATTTCCCTCTGAATCTCTGAATCACAGAACCTCTGAATCTCTCTCAGAATCTCTGAATCTCTCAGTCTCTCTTAGAAACTCTGAATCACTAAATCTCTCTCAGAATCTCTCTCAGAATCTCTCTCTGAATCTCTCTCTGAATCTCTCTCTGAATCTCTCCATCTCTGAGTCTCTCTCTGAATCTGTGAATCTCTCTCTGAATCTGTGAATCTCTCTCTGAATCTCTCTCAGAATCTCTAAATATCATAACCTCTCAGTCTCAGAATCTCTCTCAGAATCTCTCCATCTCTGAATCTCTCTCAGAATCTCTCTGAACCTCTGAATCTCAGAATCTCTCTCTGAATCTCTCTCTGAATCTCTCTCTGAATCTCTCTCTGAATCTCTCTCAGAATCTCAGAATCTCTCTCAGAATCTCTCTCTGCATCTCTCTCTGCATCTCTCTCTGAATCTCTCTCTGAATCTCTCTCAGAATCTCTCTCAGAATCTCAGAATCTCTCTCAGAATCTCTCTCTGCATCTCTCTGAATGTCTCTCTGAATCTCTCTCAGAATCTCTACATCTCTGAATCTCAGAATCTCTGTCAGAATATGAATCTCTGAATCTTTCTGAATCTCTGACTCTGCATGTCTCTGTGAATCACTGACTCTCTGAATCTCTCTCTGAATCTCTAAATCTTAGAATCTCTCTCAGAATCTCTCTCAGAATTTCTCAAACTCAGAATCTCTCTCAATCTCTCAATCTCTCAATCTCTCAGTCTCTGTCTGAATCTCTCTCTGAATCTCAGAATCTCTCTCTGAATCTCTCTCTGAATATCTCTCTGAATCTCAGAATCTCTCTCTGAATCTCTCTCTGAATCTCTCCCTAAATCTCTGTCTGAATCTCTCCCTCAATCTCAGAATCTCTCTCAGAATCTCTCCATCTCTGAATCTCAGAATCTCTCTCTGAATCTCAGAATCTCTCTCTGAATCTCAGAATCTCTCTCTGAATCTCTCTCTGAATCTCAGAATCTCTCTCTGAATCTCTCTCTGAATCTCTCTCTGAATCTCTCCCTAAATCTCTCCCTAAATCTCTCTCTGAATCTCTCTCTGAATCTCTGAATCTCTGAATCTCTCTCTGAATCTCTCCCTGAATCTCAGAATCTCTCTCTGAATCTCTCTCTGAATCTCTCCCTAAATCTCTCCCTAAATCTATCTCTCAATCTCTCTCTCAATCTCTCCCTAAATCTCTCTCCGAATCTCTCTCTGAATCTCTGACTATCTGAATCTCTCTCTGAATCTCTCTCTGAATCTCTCTCTAAATCTCTCTCAATCTCTCAATCTCTGAATCTCTCTCTGAATCTCTGAATCTCTCTCAGAATCTCTGAATCTCTGAATCTCAGAATATCTCTCAGAATCTGAATCTCTGAATCTCTCTGAATCTCTGACTCTGAATGTCTCTATGAATCTCTGACTCTCTGAATATCTCTCCGAATCTCTCTCTGAATCTCTCTCTGAATCTCTGAATCTCTGAATCTCTCTCTGAATCTCAGAATCTCTCTCAGAATCTCTCAGAATCTCTGAATCTCTCTCAGAATCTCTGAATCTCAGAATCTCTCAATCTCTCTCAGAATCTCTGAATCTCAGAATCTCTCAATCTCACAATCTCTCTCAGAATCTCTCTCAGAATCTCTGAATCTCTCTCTGAATCTCTCTCTGAATCTCTGAATCTCTGAATCTCTGAATCTCTCTCAGAATCTATCTCAGAATATCTAAATCTCAGAATCTCTCTGAATCTCTGAATCTCTGAATCTCTCTCTGAATCTCTGAATCTCTCTCTGAATTTCTCTCTGAATCACTCTCTGAATCACTCTCTGAATCTCTGAATGTCTCTCTGAATCTCTGAATCTCTTAATCTCTCTATCTCTGAATCTCTCTCTGAATCTCTAAATCTTAGAATCTCTCTCTGAATCTCTCTCAGAATTTCTCAATCTCTTAATCTCTGAATCTCTCTCTGAATCTCTCTCTGAATATCTCTCTAAATCTCTCTGAATCTCTCAATCTCTGAATCTCTCTCTGAATCTCTGAATCTCTCTCAGAATCTCTGAATCTCTGAATCTCAGAATCTCTCTCAGAATCTGAATCTCTGAATCTCTCTGAATCTCTGACTCTGAAAGTCTCCATGAATCTCTGACTCTCTGAATATCTCTCCAAATCTCTCTCTGAATCTCTCTCTGAATCTCTGAATCTCTCTCTGAATCTCTCTCTGAATCTCTGAATCTCTCAATCTGAGACTCTCTCTCTGAATCTCTCTCTGAATCTCACTGAATCTCTCTCTGAATCTCTGAATCTCTCTCAGAATCTCTGAATCTCTCAATCTCTGAATCTCTCTCTGAATTTCTCTCTGAATCTCTCTCAGAATCTCTGAATCTCAGAATCTCTCGATCTCACAATCTCTCTCAGAATCTCTCACAGAATCTCAGAATCTCTCTCAGAATATCTAAATCTCAGAATCTCTCTCAGAATCTGAATCTCTGAATCTCTCTGAATCTCTGAATCTCTGAATCTCTCTCTGAATCTCTGAATCTCTCTCTGAATTTCTCTCTGAATCACTCTCTGAATCACTCACTGAATCTCTGAATCTCTGAATCTCTTAAGCTCTCTATCTCTGAATCTCTCTCTGAATATTTGGATCTCTCTCAGAATCTCTCTCAGAATTTTTCAAACTCAGAATCTCTCTCTCAATCTCTCAATCTCTCAGTCTCTCAGTCTCTCTCTGAATCTCTCTCTGAATCTCTGAATCTCTCTCTGAATCTCAGAATCTCTCTCAGAATCTCTCCATCTCTGAATCTTTCTCTATGAATCTCCGAATCTCTCTCTGAATCTCTCTCTGAATCTCTGAATCTCTCTCTGACTCTCAGAATCTCTCTCTGAATCTCTCTCTGAATCTCTCCCTAAATCTCTCTCCGAATCTCTCTCTGAACCTCTGAATCTCAGAATCTCTCTCTGAATCTCTCCCTGAATCTCAGAATCTCTCTCTGAATCTCTCTCTGAATCTCTCCCTAAATCTCTCCCTAAATCTCTCTCTCAATCACTCTCTCAATCTCTCCCTAAATCTCTGACTCTCTGAATATCTCTCCGAATCTCTCTCTGAATCTCTCTCTGAATCTCTGAATCTCTGAATCTCTCTCTGAATCTCTGAATCTCTGAATCTCTGAATCTCTCTGAATCTCTGAATCTCTGAATCTCTCTCTGAATCTCTGAATCTCTCTCTGAATTTCTCTCTGAATCACTCTCTGAATCACTCTCTGAATCTCTGAATCTCTCTCTGAATCTCTAAATCTTAGAATCTCTCTCTGAATCTCTCTCAGAATTTCTCAGTCTCTTAATCTCTGAATCTCTCTCTGAATCTCTCTCTGAATATCTCTCTAAATCTCTCTGAATCTCTCAATCTCTGAATCTCTCTCTGAATCTCTGAATCTCTCTCAGAATCTCTGAATCTCTGAAACTCAGAATCTCTCTCAGAATCTGAATCTCTGAATCTCTCTGAATCTCTGACTCTGAAAGTCTCTATGAATCTCTGACTCTCTGAATATCTCTCCGAATCTCTCTCTGAATCTCTCTCTGAATCTCTGAATCTCTCTCTGAATCTCTCTCTGAATCTCACTGAATCTCTCTCAGAATCTCTGAATCTCTCTCAGAATCTCTGAATCTCTCAATCTCTGAATCTCTCTCTGAATTTCTCTCTGAATCTCTCTCAGAATCTCTGAATCTCAGAATCTCTCAATCTCACAATCTCTCTCAGAATCTCTCTCAGAATCTCAGAATCTCTCTCAGAATATCTAAATCTCAGAATCTCTCTCAGAATCTGAATCTCTGAATCTCTCTGAATCTCTGAATCTCTCTCTGAATCTCTGAATCTCTCTCTGAATTTCTCTCTGAATCACTCTCTGAATCACTCACTGAATCTCTGAATCTCTGAATCTCTTAAGCTCTCTATCTCTGAATCTCTCTCTGAATATTTGGATCTCTCTCAGAATCTCTCTCAGAATTTTTCAAACTCAGAATCTCTCTCTCAATCTCTCAATCTCTCAGTCTCTCAGTCTCTCTCTGAATCTCTGAATCTCTCTCTGAATCTCTGAATCTCTCTCTGAATCTCTGAATCTCTCTCAGAATCTCTCCATCTCTGAATCTTTCTCTATGAATCTCAGAATCTCTCTCTGAATCTCTCTCTGAATCTCTGAATCTCTCTCTGACTCTCAGAATCTCTCTCTGAATCTCTCTCTGAATCTCTCCCTAAATCTCTCTCCGAATCTCTCTCTGAATCTCTGAATCTCAGAATCTCTCTCTGAATCTCTGAATATCAGATTCTCTATCAGAATCTCTCTCTGAAACTCTGAATATCAGATTCTCTATCAGAATCTCTGAATCTCTGAATCTGTGAAGCTCTGAATCTCTTAATCTCTCTCAGAATCTGCATCTTAGAATCTCTCTGACTCTGAATCTCTCTGTGAATCTCTCACTCTCTGAATCTCTAAATCTTAGAAAATCTTTCAGAATCTCTCTCTCAATCTCTCAGTCTCTGAATCTCTCAGAATCTCTCCATCTCTGAATCTCTCTCAGAATCTCTGAATCTCTCTCAGAATCTCTCTCGGAATCTCTCTCTGAATCTCAGAATCTCTCTCAGAATCTCTGCATCTCAGAATCTCTCCCTGAATCTCTGAGAATCTCTCCATCTCTGAATCTCTCTCAGAATCTCTGAATCTCTCTCAGAATCTCTCTCGGAATCTCTCTCTGCATCTCAGAATCTCTCTCAGAATCTCTGAATCTCAGAATCTCTCCCTGAATCTCTGAATCTCTGAATCTCTGAATCTCAGAATATCAGAATCTCTCTCTGAATCTCTGACTCTCTCTCAGAATCTCTCTCAGAATCTCTCTCTGCATCTCTGCATCTCTCTGAATCTCTGAATGTCAGAATCTCACTCAGAATCTCTCTCTCAATCTCTGAATCTCCCTCTGAATCTCTCTGAATCTCTCTCTGAATCTCTCTCTGAACCTCTGAATCTCTCTCTGAATCTCTGAAGCTCTCTCTGAATCTCAGAAACTCAGAATCTCTCCCAGAATCTCTGAATCTCTGAATCTCTTTCTCGCTCAGAATCTGAATCTTTGAACCTCTATGAGTCTCTGACTCTGAATCTCTCTGTGAATCTCTGACTCTCTGAATCTCTCTCTGAATCTCTCTCAGAATCTCTAAATCTTAGAATCTCTCACAGAATCTCTCTCAGAATCTCTCAGTCTCAGAACCTCTCTCTCAATCTCTCAATCTCTGAATCTCTCTCTGAATCTCTCTCTGAATCTCTCTCTGAATCTTTGAATCTCAGAATCTCAGAATCTATCACTCAGAATCTTTCTCAGAATCTCTCCATCTCTGAATCTCTCTCAGAAACTCTGAATCTCTCTCTGGATCTTTGAATCTCAGAATCTCAGAATCTATCACTCAGAATCTTTCTCAGAATCTCTCCATCTCTGAATCTCTCTCAGAATCTCAGAATCTATCACTCAGAATCTTTCTCAGAATCTCTCCATCTCTGAATCTCTCTCAGAAACTCTGAATCTCTCTCTGAATCTTTGAATCTCAGAATCTATCACTCAGAATCTTTTTCAGAATCTCTCCATCTCTGAATCTCTCTCAGAATCTCTGAATCTCTCAGTCTCTTTCAGAATCTCTCTCTGAATCTCTCAGTCTCTCTTAGAAACTCTGAATCACTGAATCTCTCTCCGAATCTCTCTCAGAATCTCTCTCAGAATTTCCCTCTGAATCTCTGAATCACAGAACCTCTGAATCTCTCTCAGAATCTCTGAATCTCTCAGTCTCTCTTAGAAACTCTGAATCACTAAATCTCTCTCAGAATCTCTCTCAGAATCTCTCTCTGAATCTCTCTCTGAATCTCTCTCTGAATCTCTCCATCTCTGAGTCTCTCTCTGAATCTGTGAATCTCTCTCTGAATCTGTGAATCTCTCTCTGAATCTCTCTCAGAATCTCTAAATATCATAACCTCTCAGTCTCAGAATCTCTCTCAGAATCTCTCCATCTCTGAATCTCTCTCAGAATCTCTCTGAACCTCTGAATCTCAGAATCTCTCTCTGAATCTCTCTCTGAATCTCTCTCTGAATCTCTCTCTGAATCTCTCTCAGAATCTCAGAATCTCTCTCAGAATCTCTCTCTGCATCTCTCTCTGCATCTCTCTCTGAATCTCTCTCTGAATCTCTCTCAGAATCTCTCTCAGAATCTCAGAATCTCTCTCAGAATCTCTCTCTGCATCTCTCTGAATGTCTCTCTGAATCTCTCTCAGAATCTCTACATCTCTGAATCTCAGAATCTCTGTCAGAATATGAATCTCTGAATCTTTCTGAATCTCTGACTCTGCATGTCTCTGTGAATCACTGACTCTCTGAATCTCTCTCTGAATCTCTAAATCTTAGAATCTCTCTCAGAATCTCTCTCAGAATTTCTCAAACTCAGAATCTCTCTCAATCTCTCAATCTCTCAATCTCTCAGTCTCTGTCTGAATCTCTCTCTGAATCTCAGAATCTCTCTCTGAATCTCTCTCTGAATATCTCTCTGAATCTCAGAATCTCTCTCTGAATCTCTCTCTGAATCTCTCCCTAAATCTCTGTCTGAATCTCTCCCTCAATCTCAGAATCTCTCTCAGAATCTCTCCATCTCTGAATCTCAGAATCTCTCTCTGAATCTCAGAATCTCTCTCTGAATCTCTCTCTGAATCTCAGAATATCTCTCTGAATCTCTGAATCTCTGAATCTCTGAATCTCTTAATCTCTCTCAGAATCTGAATCTTTAAATCTCTGACTCTGGATCTCTCTGTGTATCTCTGACTCTCTGAATCTCTCACTGCATCTCTAAATCTTAGAAACTCTCTCAGAATCTCTCTCTCAATTTCTCAATCTCTGAATCTCCCTCTGAATCTCTCTCAGAATCTCTCTCAGAATCTCTCTCAGAATCTCTCTCAGAATCTCTCTGAATGTCTCTGAATTTCTCTGAATCTGTCTGAAGCTCTCTGAATCTCTCTCTCTGAATCTCTCTCTGAATCTCTCTCAGAATCTCTGAATCTCTCTCAGAATCTGAATCTCTAAATCTCTCCTCATCTCTGACTCTGAATGTCTCTGTGAATCTCTCTCAGAATCTCTCTCTGAAAATCTGAATCTCTCTCTAAATCTCTCTCTGAATCTCTGAATCTCTCTCAGAACCTCTAAATCCCAGAATCTCTCAGTCTCAGAATCTCTCTCAGAATCTCTCCATCTCTTAATCTCTCTCAGAATCTCTGAATCTCTCTCTGAATCTCTCTCTGAATCTCAGAATCTCTCTCAGAATCTCTCTTTGAATCTCTCTCTGAATCTCAGAATCGCTCTCAGAATCTCTCTCTGCATCTCTGCATCTCTGCATCTCTGCATCTCTGCATCTCTCAATCTCTCTCTGAATCTCTGAATCTCTGTCAGAATCTCTTTCAGAATCTCTCTCAGAATCTCTCTCAGAACCTCACTCAGAATCTCTGAATCTCTGAATCTCTCTCTGAATCTCTCTCAGAATCTCAGATTCTCTCTCAGAATCTGAATCTCTGAATCTCTCTGAATCTCTGACTCTGAATGTCTCTGTGAATCACTGACTCTCTGAATCTCTCTCTGAATCTCTCTCTGAATCTCTGAATTTCTGAAGCTCTCTCTGAATCTCTGAATCTCTGAATCTCTCTCAGAATCTCTCCATCTCTGAATCTCTATGAATCTCAGAATCTCTCTCTGAATCTCTCTCTGTGAATCTCTCTCTGAATCTGTGAATCTCTCTCATAATCTCTCTCTGAATCTCAGAATCTCTCTCAGAATCTCTCTCTGTGAATCTCTCGCTGAATCTGTGAATCTCTCTCATAATCTCTCTCTGAATCTCAGAATATCTCTCTGAATCTCTGAATCTGTGAATCTCTGAATCTCTTAATCTCTCTCAGAATCTGAATCTTTGTATCTCTGACTCTGAATCTCTCTGTGAATCTCTGACTTTCTGAATCTCTCACTGTATCTCTAAATCTTAGAAACTCTCTCAGAATCTCTCTCTCAGTCTCTCAATCTCTGAATCTCCCTCTGAATCTCTCTCTGAATCTCAGAATCTTTTTCAGAATTTCTCTCAGAATCTCTCTCTGCATCTCTGCATCTCTCTGAATCTATCTGAATCTCTCACTGGATCTCTAAATCTTAGAAACTCTTTCAGAAACTCTCTCTGAATCTCTATATCTTAGAATCTCCCTCTGAATCTCTCTCAGAGCCTCTTGCAAAATCTCTCTCAGAATCTCTGTTAGAATCTCTGAATCTCTGAAGCTCTCTCTGAATATGTGAAGCTCTCTCTGAATCTCTCTCTGAATCTCTGAATCTCTGAATCTCTCTCTGAATCTCTGAATCTCTCTCAGAATCTGTCTCTGCATCTTTTCATCTCTCTGAATCTCTGTGAATCTCTCTCTGAATCTCTGAATCTCAGAATCTCTCTCAGAATCTCTCTGCATCTCTCTGAATCTCTCTGCATCTCTCTGAATCTCTCTCTGAATCTCTCTGCATCTTTCAATCTCAGAATCTCTGTCAGAATCTGAATCTCTCTTCATCTCTGACTCTGCATGTCTCTGTGATTCACTGACTCTCTGAATCTCTCTCTGAATCTCTCTCAGAATTTCTCAAACTCAGAATCTCTCAATCTCTCAATCTCTCAGTCTCTCTCAGAATCTCTCTCTGAATCTCTGAATCTCTGAATCTCTCTCTGAATCTCAGAATCTCTTTCAGAATCTCTCTCAGAATCTCTCTCTGCATCTCTGCATCTCTCTGAATCTCTCACTGGATCGCTAAATCTTAGAAACTCTTTCAGAATCTCTCTCTCAATCTCTCAATCTCTCAATCTCTCTCTGAATCTCTCTCTGCATCTCTGAATCTCTCTCTGAATCTCTCTCTGAGTTTCTGAATCTCTCTCTGAATTTCAGAATCTCAGAATCGCTGAATCTCTCTCTGAATCTCTGAATCTTTGAATCTCTCTCTGAATCTCTGAATCTCGCTCTGAATCTCTGAGTCTCTATCAGAATCTCTGAATCTCTCTCTGAATCTCTGCATCTCAGAATCTCTCAGGTTCTCTGAATCTCAGAATCTCTCTATGAATCTCTGAATATCTCTCAGTTTCTCTGAACCTCAGAATCTCTCTCAGAATCCCCCTCAGAATCTCTGAATCTCTGAATCTCTCTCAGAATCTCTCTCTGAATCTCTCTCAGAATCTCTAAATCTCTCAGTCTCTCTCTGAATCTCTGAGTCTCTCTCAGAATCTCTCCCTCAATCTCCCTCTGAATCTCTATTAATCTCAGAATCTCTCCATCTCAGAATTCCTCCATCTCAGAATTCCTCCATCTCAGAATCTCTCCATCTTAAATCTCTCTGAATCTCTCTCAGAATCTCTGACTCTCAGAATCTCTCCCAGAATCTCTGAATCTTAGAATCTCTCTCAGAATTTTAGAATCTCAGAACCTCCCTCAGAATGTCAGAATCTCAGATTCTCTCTACAGAATCTCTCTCTGAATCTCTGAATCGCTGAATCTCTCTCTGAATCTCTGAATCTCTCTCAGAATCTCTGAATCTCTGAATCTCTCTCTGAATCTCTGAATCTCTGAGTTTCTGAATCTCTCTCTGACTCTGAATCTCTGAATCGCTGAATCTCTCTCTGAATCTCTGAATCTCTGAGTTTCTGAATCTCTCTCTGACTCTGAATCTCTGAATCGCTGAATCTCTCTCTGACTCTGAATCTCTGAATCTCGCTCTGAATCTCTGAATCTCTAAATCTCTCTCTGACTCTCTGAATCTCTGAATCTCTCTCTGAATCACTCTCAGAATCTCTGAATCTCAGAATCTCTCTCAGAATCTCTGAATCACTCTCAGAATCTCTGAATCTCTGAATCTCTCTCAGAATCTCTGAGTCTGATTCTCTCTCTGAATCTCTCTCAGAATCTCTGAATCACTCTCAGAATCTCTGAATCTCTCTCTCAATCTCTCTCTGAATCTCTGAATCTCTCAATCTCAGAATCTCCCTCAGAATCTCTACATCTCTGAAAGTCTTCATCTCTGAATCTCTGTCAGAATCTCTCAATCTCTGAATCTCTCAATGTCAGAATCTCAAAATCTCTGAATCTCAGAATCTTTCTCAGAATCTCTGAATCTCAGAATCTCTCTCAGAATTTGAGAATCTCAGAACTTCCCTCAGAATGTCAGAATCTCAGATTCTCTCTCAGAATCTCTCTCAGAATCTCTGAATCTCAGAATCTCTCTCAGAATCTCTGAATCACTGAATCTCTCTCAGAATCTCTCTCTGAATCTCTGAATCTCTGAATCTCTCTCTGACTCTCTGAATCTCTGAATCTCGCTCTGAATCTCTCTCAGAATCTCTGAGTCTCTATCAGAATCTCTCTCTCTTAACCTCTGCATCTCAGAATCTCTCTCACAGAATCTCTCAGTTTCTCCGAATCTCAGAATCTCTCTCAGAATCTCTCTAAGAATCTTTCTCAGAATCTCTCTCAGAATCTTTCTCAGAATCTCAGAATCTCCCTCAAAATCTCTCTCAGAATCTCTGAATCTCTCTGAATCTCAGAATCTTTCTCAGAATCTCAGAATCTCCCTCAGAATCTCTCTCAGAATCTCTGAATCTCTCTCAGTTTCTCTGAATCTCAGAATCTCTCTCAGAATTTCTCTAAGAATCTCTCTCAGAATCTCCGAATCTCTCTCTGAATCTCTCTCAGAATCTCTGAGTCTCTATCAGAATCTCTGAACCTCAGAATCACTGAACCTCAGAATCTCTCTCAGAATCTCTGACTCAGAATCTCTCTGAGAGTCTCTCTCAAAATCGCTCTCAGAATCTATCTCAGAATCTCTGAATCTCTCAATCTCAGAATCTCTCAATCTCAGAATCTCTTAATGTCTCTCAGAATCTCTGAATCTCTGAATCTCTCTCTGAGTTTCTGAATCTCTCTCTGAATCTCTCAATCTCAGAATCTCTGAATCTCTCTCAGGATCTCTCAATCTCAGAATCTATCAATGTCAGAACCTCAGAATCTCTGAATCTCACAATCTTGTTCAGAATCTCTGAATCACTGAATCTCTCTCATAATCTCTCTCTGAATCTCTGAATCTCTGAATCTCTCTCTGAGTTTCTGAATCTCTCTCTGAATCTCAGAATCTCAGAATCTCTGAATCACTCAGTTTCTGAATCTCTGAATCTCTCTCAGAATCTCAGAATCTGTCATTCTCTCAATCTCAGAATCTCTGAATCTTTGAATCTTAGAATCTCTCAGTCTCTCTCTGAATCTCTCAATCTCAGAATCTCTCTCAGAATCTCTCTCAGAATCTATCTCAGAATTTCTGAATCTCTCTCTGAATCTCAGAATCTCCGAATCTCTGAATCTCTGAATCTCTCTCAGAATCTCTGAATCTCTCTCTGAATCTCTGAATCTCTAAATCTCTCTCAGAATGTCTCTCAGAATCTCTCTCAGAATCTCTGAATCTCTCTCTGAACCTCTCTCAGAATCTCTGAGTCTCTATCAGAACCTCTGAATCTCTTTCTGAATCTCTGAATCTCTGAATCTCTCTCTGAATCTCTATCAGAACCTCTGAATCTCTCTCTGAATCTCTCTCAAAATCTCTCTCTGAATCTCTCAATCTCAGAATCTCTCAATCTCAGAATATCCCTCAGAATCTCTACATCTCTGAAAGTCTTCATCTCTGAATCTCTCTCAGGAACTCTCAATCTCTGAATCTCTCAATGTCAGAATCTCAGGATCTCTGAATCTCAGAATCTCTCTCAGAATCTCTGCATCTCTCTCTGAATCTCAGAATCTCAGAATCTGAGTCTTAGAATCTCTGAATCTCTGAATCTCTGAATCTCTCTCTGAACCTCTCTCAGAATCTCTGAGTCTCTCTCAGAATCTCTCTCAGAATCTCTCTCAGAATCTCTAAATTTCTCTCTGAATCTCTGAATCTCTCTCAGAATCTCTCCCTCAATCTCCCTCTGAATCTCTATTAATCTCAGAATTCCTCCATCTCAGAATCTCTCCATCTCAGAATCTCTCTATCTTAAATCTCTCAGAATCTCTCTCAGAATCTCTGACTCTCAGAATCTCTCTCAGAATCTCTCTTTGAATCTCTCTCTGAATCTCAGAATCGCTCTCAGAATCTCTCTCTGCATCTCTGCATCTCTGCATCTCTGCATCTCTCAATCTCTCTCTGAATCTCTGAATCTCTGTCAGAATCTTTCAGAATCTCTTTCAGAATCTCTCTCAGAATCTCTCTCAGAACCTCACTCAGAATCTCTGAATCTCTGAATCTCTCTCTGAATCTCTCTCAGAATTTCTGAATCTCTCTCTGAATCTCTCTCAGAATCTCAGATTCTCTCTCAGAATCTGAATCTCTGAATCTCTCTGAATCTCTGACTCTGAATGTCTCTGTGAATCACTGACTCTCTGAATCTCTCTCTGAATCTCTCTCTGAATCTCTGAATTTCTGAAGCTCTCTCTGAATCTCTGAATCTCTCTCAGAATCTCTCCATCTCTGAATCTCTATGAATCTCAGAATCTCTCTCTGAATCTCTCTCTGTGAATCTCTCTCTGAATCTGTGAATCTCTCTCATAATCTCTCTCTGAATCTCAGAATCTCTCTCAGAATCTCTCTCTGTGAATCTCTCGCTGAATCTGTGAATCTCTCTCATAATCTCTCTCTGAATCTCAGAATATCTCTCTGAATCTCTGAATCTGTGAATCTCTGAATCTCTTAATCTCTCTCAGAATCTGAATCTTTGTATCTCTGACTCTGAATCTCTCTGTGAATCTCTGACTTTCTGAATCTCTCACTGTATCTCTAAATCTTAGAAACTCTCTCAGAATCTCTCTCTCAGTCTCTCAATCT
The DNA here is from genome assembly GCF_964106895.1 of Numenius arquata. Taxonomy (NCBI): domain Eukaryota; kingdom Metazoa; phylum Chordata; class Aves; order Charadriiformes; family Scolopacidae; genus Numenius; species Numenius arquata. Next base: position 13,482,671 of record NC_133615.1, read on the forward strand.
CTGAATCTCCCTCTGAATCTCTCTCTGAATCTCAGAATCTTTTTCAGAATTTCTCTCAGAATCTCTCTCTGCATCTCTGCATCTCTCTGAATCTATCTGAATCTCTCACTGGATCTCTAAATCTTAGAAACTCTTTCAGAAACTCTCTCTGAATCTCTATATCTTAGAATCTCCCTCTGAATCTCTCTCAGAGCCTCTTGCAAAATCTCTCTCAGAATCTCTGTTAGAATCTCTGAATCTCTGAAGCTCTCTCTGAATATGTGAAGCTCTCTCTGAATCTCTCTCTGAATCTCTGAATCTCTGAATCTCTCTCTGAATCTCTGAATCTCTCTCAGAATCTGTCTCTGCATCTTTTCATCTCTCTGAATCTCTGTGAATCTCTCTCTGAATCTCTGTATGAATCTCTCCATTTCTGAATCCCTCTCTGAATCTCTGAATCTCAGAATCTCTCTCAGAATCTCTCTGCATCTCTCTGAATCTCTCTCTGAATCTCTCTCTGAATCTCTCTGCATCTTTCAATCTCAGAATCTCTGTCAGAATCTGAATCTCTCTTCATCTCTGACTCTGCATGTCTCTTTGATTCGCTGACTCTCTGAATCTCTCTCTGAATCTCTCTCAGAATTTCTCAAACTCAGAATCTCTCAATCTCTCAATCTCTCAGTCTCTCTCAGAATCTCTCTGAATCTCTGAATCTCTGAATCTCTCTCTGAATCTCAGAATCTCTTTCAGAATCTCGCTCAGAATCTCTCTCTGCATCTCTGCATCTCTCTGAATCTCTCACTGGATCGCTAAATCTTAGAAACTCTTTCAGAATCTCTCTCTCAATCTCTCAATCTCTGAATCTCTCTCTGAATCTCTCTCTGCATCTCTGAATCTCTCTCTGAATCTCTCTCTGAGTTTCTGAATCTCTCTCTGAATTTCAGAATCTCAGAATCGCTGAATCTCTCTCTGAATCTCTGAATCTTTGAATCTCTCTCTGAATCTCTGAATCTCGCTCTGAATCTCTGAATCTCTCTCTGAATCTCTCTCAGAATCTCTGAGTCTCTATCAGAATCTCTGAATCTCTCTCTGAATCTCTGCATCTCAGAATCTCTCAGTTTCTCTGAATCTCAGAATCTCTCTCAGAATCTCTGAATATCTCTCAGTTTCTCTGAACCTCAGAATCTCTCTCAGAATCCCCCTCAGAATCTCTGAATCTCTGAATCTCTCTCAGAATCTCTCTCTGAATCTCTGAATTTCTCTCTGAATCTCTCTCAGAATCTCTAAATCTCTCAGTCTCTCTCTGAATCTCTGAGTCTCTCTCAGAATCTCTCCCTCAATCTCCCTCTGAATCTCTATTAATCTCAGAATCTCTCCATCTCAGAATCTCTCCATCTCAGAATTCCTCCATCTCAGAATCTCTCCATCTTAAATCTCAATGAATCTCTCTCAGAATCTCTGACTCTCAGAATCTCTCCCAGAATCTCTGAATCTTAGAATCTCTCTCAGAATTTTAGAATCTCAGAACCTCCCTCAGAATGTCAGAATCTCAGATTCTCTCTACAGAATCTCTCTCTGAATCTCTGAATCGCTGAATCTCTCTCTGAATCTCTGAATCTCTCTCAGAATCTCTGAATCTCTGAATCTCTCTCTGAATCTCTGAATCTCTGAGTTTCTGAATCTCTCTCTGAATCTCTGAATCTCTCTCAGAATCTCTCTCTGAATCTCTGAATCTCTCTCTGAATCTCTGAATCTCTGAGTTTCTGAATCTCTCTCTGACTCTGAATCTCTGAATCGCTGAATCTCTCTCTGAATCTCTGAATCTCTGAATCTCGCTCTGAATCTCTGAATCTCTAAATCTCTCTCTGACTCTCTGAATCTCTGAATCTCTCTCTGAATCACTCTCAGAATCTCTGAATCACTCTCAGAATCTCTGAATCTCTGAATCTCTCTCAGAATCTCTGAGTCTGATTCTCTCTCTGAATCTCTCTCAGAATCTCTGAATCACTCTCAGAATCTCTGAATCTCTGAATCTCTCTCAGAATCTCTGAGTCTGATTCTCTCTCTGAATCTCTCTCAGAATCTCTGAATCACTCTCAGAATCTCTGAATCTCTCTCTCAATCTCTCTCTGAATCTCTGAATCTCTCAATCTCAGAATCTCCCTCAGAATCTCTACATCTCTGAAAGTCTTCATCTCTGAATCTCTGTCAGAATCTCTCAATCTCTGAATCTCTCAATGTCAGAATCTCAAAATCTCTGAATCTCAGAATCTTTCTCAGAATCTCTGAATCTCAGAATCTCTCTCAGAATTTGAGAATCTCAGAACTTCCCTCAGAATGTCAGAATCTCAGATTCTCTCTCAGAATCTCTCTCAGAATCTCTGAATCTCAGAATCTCTCTCAGAATCTCTGAATCACTGAATCTCTCTCAGAATCTCTCTCTGAATCTCTGAATCTCTCTCTGACTCTCTGAATCTCTGAATCTCACTCTGAATCTCTCTCAGAATCTCTGAGTCTCTATCAGAATCTCTCTCTCTCTTAACCTCTGCATCTCAGAATCTCTCTCACAGAATCTCTCAGTTTCTCCGAATCTCAGAATCTCTCTCAGAATCTCTCTCACAGAATCTCTCAGTTTCTCCGAATCTCAGAATCTCTCTCAGAATCTCTCTAAGAATCTTTCTCAGAATCTCTCTCAGAATCTTTCTCAGAATCTCAGAATCTCAGAATCTCCCTCAAAATCTCTCTCAGAATCTCTGAATCTCTCTGAATCTCAGAATCTTTCTCAGAATCTCAGAATCTCCCTCAGAATCTCTCTCAGAATCTCTGAATCTCTCTCAGTTTCTCTGAATCTCAGAATCTCTCTCAGAATTTCTCTAAGAATCTCTCTCAGAATCTCCGAATCTCTCTCTGAATCTCTCTCAGAATCTCTGAGTCTCTATCAGAATCTCTGAACCTCAGAATCACTGAACCTCAGAATCTCTCTCAGAATCTCTGACTCAGAATCTCTCTGAGAGTCTCTCTCAAAATCGCTCTCAGAATCTATCTCAGAATCTCTGAATCTCTCAATCTCAGAATCTCTCAATCTCAGAATCTCTTAATGTCTCTCAGAATCTCTGAATCTCTGAATCTCTGTCTGAATCTCTGAATCTCTCTCAGGATCTCTCAATCTCTGAATATCTCAATGTCAGAATCTCAGAATCTCTCTCTGAATCTCTGAATCACTGAATCTCTCTCATAATCTCTCTCAGAATCTCTGAATCTCTGAATCTCTCTCTGAGTTTCTGAATCTCTCTCTGAATCTCTCAATCTCAGAATCTCTGAATCTCTCTCAGGATCTCTCAATCTCAGAATCTATCAATGTCAGAACCTCAGAATCTCTGAATCTCACAATCTTGTTCAGAATCTCTGAATCACTGAATCTCTCTCATAATCTCTCTCTGAATCTCTGAATCTCTGAATCTCTCTCTGAGTTTCTGAATCTCTCTCTGAATCTCAGAATCTCAGAATCTCTGAATCACTCAGTTTCTGAATCTCTGAATCTCTCTCAGAATCTCAGAATCTGTCATTCTCTCAATCTCAGAATCTCTGAATCTCTCTCAGGATCTCTCAATCTCAGAATCTCTCAATGTCAGAACCTCAGAATCTCTGAATCTCACAATCTTGTTCAGAATCTCTGAATCACTGAATCTCTCTCATAATCTCTCTCTGAATCTCTGAATCTCTCTCTGAGTTTCTGAATCTCTCTCTGAATCTCAGAATCTCTGAATCTCTCTCAGGATCTCTCAATCTCAGAATCTATCAATGTCAGAACCTCAGAATCTCTGAATCTCACAATCTTGTTCAGAATCTCTGAATCACTGAATCTCTCTCATAATCTCTCTCTGAATCTCTGAATCTCTGAATCTCTCTCTGAGTTTCTGAATCTCTCTCTGAATCTCAGAATCTCAGAATCTCTGAATCACTCAGTTTCTGAATCTCTGAATCTCTCTCAGAATCTCAGAATCTGTCATTCTCTCAATCTCAGAATCTCTGAATCTTTGAATCTTAGAATCTCTCAGTCTCTCTCTGAATCTCTCAATCTCAGAATCTCTCTCAGAATCTCTCTCAGAATCTATCTCAGAATTTCTGAATCTCTCTCTGAATCTCAGAATCTCCGAATCTCTGAATCTCTGAATCTCTCTCAGAATCTCTGAATCTCTCTCTGAATCTCTGAATCTCTGAATCTCTAAATCTCTCTCAGAATGTCTCTCAGAATCTCTCTCAGAATCTCTGAATCTCTCTCTGAACCTCTCTCAGAATCTCTGAGTCTCTATCAGAACCTCTGAATCTCTTTCTGAATCTCTGAATCTCTGAATCTCTCTCTGAATCTCTATCAGAACCTCTGAATCTCTCTCTGAATCTCTCTCAAAATCTCTCTCTGAATCTCTCAATCTCAGAATCTCTCAATCTCAGAATATCCCTCAGAATCTCTACATCTCTGAAAGTCTTCATCTCTGAATCTCTCTCAGGAACTCTCAATCTCTGAATCTCTCAATGTCAGAATCTCAGGATCTCTGAATCTCAGAATCTCTCTCAGAATCTCTGCATCTCTCTCTGAATCTCAGAATCTCAGAATCTGAGTCTTAGAATCTCTGAATCTCTGAATCTCTGAATCTCTCTCTGAACCTCTCTCAGAATCTCTGAGTCTCTCTCAGAATCTCTCTCAGAATCTCTCTCAGAATCTCTCTCAGAATCTCTAAATTTCTCTCTGAATCTCTGAATCTCTCTCAGAATCTCTCCCTCAATCTCCCTCTGAATCTCTATTAATCTCAGAATTCCTCCATCTCAGAATCTCTCCATCTCAGAATCTCTGACTCTCAGAATCTCTCTCAGAATCTCTCTCAGAATCTCTGACTCTCAGAATCTCTCTCAGAATCTCTCTTTGAATCTCTCTCTGAATCTCAGAATCGCTCTCAGAATCTCTCTCTGCATCTCTGCATCTCTGCATCTCTCAATCTCTCTCTGAATCTCTGAATCTCTGTCAGAATCTCTTTCAGAATCTCTTTCAGAATCTCTCTCAGAATCTCTCTCAGAACCTCACTCAGAATCTCTGAATCTCTGAATCTCTCTCTGAATCTCTCTCAGAATCTCAGATTCTCTCTCAGAATCTGAATCTCTGAATCTCTCTGAATCTCTGACTCTGAATGTCTCTGTGAATCACTGACTCTCTGAATCTCTCTCTGAATCTCTCTCTGAATCTCTGAATTTCTGAAGCTCTCTCTGAATCTCTGAATCTCTCTCAGAATCTCTCCATCTCTGAATCTCTATGAATCTCAGAATCTCTCTCTGAATCTCTCTCTGTGAATCTCTCTCTGAATCTGTGAATCTCTCTCATAATCTCTCTCTGAATCTCAGAATCTCTCTCAGAATCTCTCTCTGTGAATCTCTCGCTGAATCTGTGAATCTCTCTCATAATCTCTCTCTGAATCTCAGAATATCTCTCTGAATCTCTGAATCTGTGAATCTCTGAATCTCTTAATCTCTCTCAGAATCTGAATCTTTGTATCTCTGACTCTGAATCTCTCTGTGAATCTCTGACTTTCTGAATCTCTCACTGTATCTCTAAATCTTAGAAACTCTCTCAGAATCTCTCTCTCAGTCTCTCAATCTCTGAATCTCCCTCTGAATCTCTCTCTGAATCTCAGAATCTTTTTCAGAATTTCTCTCAGAATCTCTCTCTGCATCTCTGCATCTCTCTGAATCTATCTGAATCTCTCACTGGATCTCTAAATCTTAGAAACTCTTTCAGAAACTCTCTCTGAATCTCTATATCTTAGAATCTCCCTCTGAATCTCTCTCAGAGCCTCTTGCAAAATCTCTCTCAGAATCTCTGTTAGAATCTCTGAATCTCTGAAGCTCTCTCTGAATATGTGAAGCTCTCTCTGAATCTCTCTCTGAATCTCTGAATCTCTGAATCTCTCTCTGAATCTCTGAATCTCTCTCAGAATCTGTCTCTGCATCTTTTCATCTCTCTGAATCTCTGTGAATCTCTCTCTGAATCTCTGTATGAATCTCTCCATTTCTGAATCCCTCTCTGAATCTCTGAATCTCAGAATCTCTCTCAGAATCTCTCTGCATCTCTCTGAATCTCTCTGCATCTCTCTGAATCTCTCTCTGAATCTCTCTCTGAATCTCTCTGCATCTTTCAATCTCAGAATCTCTGTCAGAATCTGAATCTCTCTTCATCTCTGACTCTGCATGTCTCTGTGATTCGCTGACTCTCTGAATCTCTCTCTGAATCTCTCTCAGAATTTCTCAAACTCAGAATCTCTCAATCTCTCAATCTCTCAGTCTCTCTCAGAATCTCTCTGAATCTCTGAATCTCTGAATCTCTCTCTGAATCTCAGAATCTCTTTCAGAATCTCGCTCAGAATCTCTCTCTGCATCTCTGCATCTCTCTGAATCTCTCACTGGATCGCTAAATCTTAGAAACTCTTTCAGAATCTCTCTCTCAATCTCTCAATCTCTGAATCTCTCTCTGAATCTCTCTCTGCATCTCTGAATCTCTCTCTGAATCTCTCTCTGAGTTTCTGAATCTCTCTCTGAATTTCAGAATCTCAGAATCGCTGAATCTCTCTCTGAATCTCTGAATCTTTGAATCTCTCTCTGAATCTCTGAATCTCGCTCTGAATCTCTGAATCTCTCTCTGAATCTCTCTCAGAATCTCTGAGTCTCTCTCAGAATCTCTGAATCTCTCTCTGAATCTCTGCATCTCAGAATCTCTCAGTTTCTCTGAATCTCAGAATCTCTCTCAGAATCTCTGAATATCTCTCAGTTTCTCTGAACCTCAGAATCTCTCTCAGAATCCCCCTCAGAATCTCTGAATCTCTGAATCTCTCTGAATCTCTCTCTGAATCTCTGAATTTCTCTCTGAATCTCTCTCAGAATCTCTAAATCTCTCAGTCTCTCTCTGAATCTCTGAGTCTCTCTCAGAATCTCTCCCTCAATCTCCCTCTGAATCTCTATTAATCTCAGAATCTCTCCATCTCAGAATTCCTCCATCTCAGAATCTCTCCATCTTAAATCTCTCTGAATCTCTCTCAGAATCTCTGACTCTCAGAATCTCTCCCAGAATCTCTGAATCTTAGAATCTCTCTCAGAATTTTAGAATCTCAGAACCTCCCTCAGAATGTCAGAATCTCAGATTCTCTCTACAGAATCTCTCTCTGAATCTCTGAATCGCTGAATCTCTCTCTGAATCTCTGAATCTCTCTCAGAATCTCTGAATCTCTGAATCTCTCTCTGAATCTCTGAATCTCTGAGTTTCTGAATCTCTCTCTGAATCTCTGAATCTCTCTCAGAATCTCTCTCTGAATCTCTGAATCTCTCTCTGAATCTCTGAATCTCTGAGTTTCTGAATCTCTCTCTGACTCTGAATCTCTGAATCGCTGAATCTCTCTCTGAATCTCTGAATCTCTCTCTGAATCTCTGAATCTCTGAGTTTCTGAATCTCTCTCTGACTCTGAATCTCTGAATCGCTGAATCTCTCTCTGAATCTCTGAATCTCTGAATCTCGCTCTGAATCTCTGAATCTCTAAATCTCTCTCTGACTCTCTGAATCTCTGAATCTCTCTCTGAATCACTCTCAGAATCTCTGAATCACTCTCAGAATCTCTGAATCTCTGAATCTCTCTCAGAATCTCTGAGTCTGATTCTCTCTCTGAATCTCTCTCAGAATCTCTGAATCACTCTCAGAATCTCTGAATCTCTGAATCTCTCTCAGAATCTCTGAGTCTGATTCTCTCTCTGAATCTCTCTCAGAATCTCTGAATCACTCTCAGAATCTCTGAATCTCTCTCTCAATCTCTCTCTGAATCTCTGAATCTCTCAATCTCAGAATCTCCCTCAGAATCTCTACATCTCTGAAAGTCTTCATCTCTGAATCTCTGTCAGAATCTCTGAATCTCTGAATCTCTCAATGTCAGAATCTCAAAATCTCTGAATCTCAGAATCTTTCTCAGAATCTCTGAATCTCAGAATCTCTCTCAGAATTTGAGAATCTCAGAACTTCCCTCAGAATGTCAGAATCTCAGATTCTCTCTCAGAATCTCTCTCAGAATCTCTGAATCTCAGAATCTCTCTCAGAATCTCTGAATCACTGAATCTCTCTCAGAATCTCTCTCTGAATCTCTGAATCTCTCTCTGAATCTCTGAATCTCTGAGTTTCTGAATCTCTCTCTGACTCTGAATCTCTGAATCGCTGAATCTCTCTCTGAATCTCTGAATCTCTCTCTGAATCTCTGAATCTCTGAGTTTCTGAATCTCTCTCTGACTCTGAATCTCTGAATCGCTGAATCTCTCTCTGAATCTCTGAATCTCTGAATCTCGCTCTGAATCTCTGAATCTCTAAATCTCTCTCTGACTCTCTGAATCTCTGAATCTCTCTCTGAATCACTCTCAGAATCTCTGAATCACTCTCAGAATCTCTGAATCTCTGAATCTCTCTCAGAATCTCTGAGTCTGATTCTCTCTCTGAATCTCTCTCAGAATCTCTGAATCACTCTCAGAATCTCTGAATCTCTGAATCTCTCTCAGAATCTCTGAGTCTGATTCTCTCTCTGAATCTCTCTCAGAATCTCTGAATCACTCTCAGAATCTCTGAATCTCTCTCTCAATCTCTCTCTGAATCTCTGAATCTCTCAATCTCAGAATCTCCCTCAGAATCTCTACATCTCTGAAAGTCTTCATCTCTGAATCTCTGTCAGAATCTCTGAATCTCTGAATCTCTCAATGTCAGAATCTCAAAATCTCTGAATCTCAGAATCTTTCTCAGAATCTCTGAATCTCAGAATCTCTCTCAGAATTTGAGAATCTCAGAACTTCCCTCAGAATGTCAGAATCTCAGATTCTCTCTCAGAATCTCTCTCAGAATCTCTGAATCTCAGAATCTCTCTCAGAATCTCTGAATCACTGAATCTCTCTCAGAATCTCTCTCTGAATCTCTGAATCTCTGAATCTCTCTCTGACTCTCTGAATCTCTGAATCTCACTCTGAATCTCTCTCAGAATCTCTGAGTCTCTATCAGAATCTCTCTCTCTCTTAACCTCTGCATCTCAGAATCTCTCTCACAGAATCTCTCAGTTTCTCCGAATCTCAGAATCTCTCTCAGAATCTCTCTCACAGAATCTCTCAGTTTCTCCGAATCTCAGAATCTCTCTCAGAATCTCTCTAAGAATCTTTCTCAGAATCTCTCTCAGAATCTTTCTCAGAATCTCAGAATCTCCCTCAAAATCTCTCTCAGAATCTCTGAATCTCTCTGAATCTCAGAATCTTTCTCAGAATCTCAGAATCTCCCTCAGAATCTCTCTCAGAATCTCTGAATCTCTCTCAGTTTCTCTGAATCTCAGAATCTCTCTCAGAATTTCTCTAAGAATCTCTCTCAGAATCTCCGAATCTCTCTCTGAATCTCTCTCAGAATCTCTGAGTCTCTATCAGAATCTCTGAACCTCAGAATCACTGAACCTCAGAATCTCTCTCAGAATCTCTGACTCAGAATCTCTCTGAGAGTCTCTCTCAAAATCGCTCTCAGAATCTATCTCAGAATCTCTGAATCTCTCAATCTCAGAATCTCTCAATCTCAGAATCTCTTAATGTCTCTCAGAATCTCTGAATCTCTGAATCTCTGTCTGAATCTCTGAATCTCTCTCAGGATCTCTCAATCTCTGAATATCTCAATGTCAGAATCTCAGAATCTCTCTCTGAATCTCTGAATCACTGAATCTCTCTCATAATCTCTCTCAGAATCTCTGAATCTCTGAATCTCTCTCTGAGTTTCTGAATCTCTCTCTGAATCTCTCAATCTCAGAATCTCTGAATCTCTCTCAGGATCTCTCAATCTCAGAATCTCTCAATGTCAGAACCTCAGAATCTCTGAATCTCACAATCTTGTTCAGAATCTCTGAATCACTGAATCTCTCTCATAATCTCTCTCTGAATCTCTGAATCTCTGAATCTCTCTCTGAGTTTCTGAATCTCTCTCTGAATCTCAGAATCTCAGAATCTCTGAATCACTCAGTTTCTGAATCTCTGAATCTCTCTCAGAATCTCAGAATCTGTCATTCTCTCAATCTCAGAATCTCTGAATCTCTCTCAGGATCTCTCAATCTCAGAATCTCTCAATGTCAGAACCTCAGAATCTCTGAATCTCACAATCTTGTTCAGAATCTCTGAATCACTGAATCTCTCTCATAATCTCTCTCTGAATCTCTGAATCTCTCTCTGAGTTTCTGAATCTCTCTCTGAATCTCAGAATCTCTGAATCTCTCTCAGGATCTCTCAATCTCAGAATCTATCAATGTCAGAACCTCAGAATCTCTGAATCTCACAATCTTGTTCAGAATCTCTGAATCACTGAATCTCTCTCATAATCTCTCTCTGAATCTCTGAATCTCTGAATCTCTCTCTGAGTTTCTGAATCTCTCTCTGAATCTCAGAATCTCAGAATCTCTGAATCACTCAGTTTCTGAATCTCTGAATCTCTCTCAGAATCTCAGAATCTGTCATTCTCTCAATCTCAGAATCTCTGAATCTTTGAATCTTAGAATCTCTCAGTCTCTCTCTGAATCTCTCAATCTCAGAATCTCTCTCAGAATCTCTCTCAGAATCTATCTCAGAATTTCTGAATCTCTCTCTGAATCTCAGAATCTCCGAATCTCTGAATCTCTGAATCTCTCTCAGAATCTCTGAATCTCTCTCTGAATCTCTGAATCTCTAAATCTCTCTCAGAATGTCTCTCAGAATCTCTCTCAGAATCTCTGAATCTCTCTCTGAACCTCTCTCAGAATCTCTGAGTCTCTATCAGAACCTCTGAATCTCTTTCTGAATCTCTGAATCTCTGAATCTCTCTCTGAATCTCTATCAGAACCTCTGAATCTCTCTCTGAATCTCTCTCAAAATCTCTCTCTGAATCTCTCAATCTCAGAATCTCTCAATCTCAGAATATCCCTCAGAATCTCTACATCTCTGAAAGTCTTCATCTCTGAATCTCTCTCAGGAACTCTCAATCTCTGAATCTCTCAATGTCAGAATCTCAGGATCTCTGAATCTCAGAATCTCTCTCAGAATCTCTGCATCTCTCTCTGAATCTCAGAATCTCAGAATCTGAGTCTTAGAATCTCTGAATCTCTGAATCTCTGAATCTCTCTCTGAACCTCTCTCAGAATCTCTGAGTCTCTCTCAGAATCTCTCTCAGAATCTCTCTCAGAATCTCTCTCAGAATCTCTAAATTTCTCTCTGAATCTCTGAATCTCTCTCAGAATCTCTCCCTCAATCTCCCTCTGAATCTCTATTAATCTCAGAATTCCTCCATCTCAGAATCTCTCCATCTCAGAATCTCTGACTCTCAGAATCTCTCTCAGAATCTCTCTCAGAATCTCTGACTCTCAGAATCTCTCTCAGAATCTCTCTTTGAATCTCTCTCTGAATCTCAGAATCGCTCTCAGAATCTCTCTCTGCATCTCTGCATCTCTGCATCTCTCAATCTCTCTCTGAATCTCTGAATCTCTGTCAGAATCTCTTTCAGAATCTCTTTCAGAATCTCTCTCAGAATCTCTCTCAGAACCTCACTCAGAATCTCTGAATCTCTGAATCTCTCTCTGAATCTCTCTCAGAATCTCAGATTCTCTCTCAGAATCTGAATCTCTGAATCTCTCTGAATCTCTGACTCTGAATGTCTCTGTGAATCACTGACTCTCTGAATCTCTCTCTGAATCTCTGAATTTCTGAAGCTCTCTCTGAATCTCTGAATCTCTCTCAGAATCTCTCCATCTCTGAATCTCTATGAATCTCAGAATCTCTCTCTGAATCTCTCTCTGTGAATCTCTCTCTGAATCTGTGAATCTCTCTCATAATCTCTCTCTGAATCTCAGAATCTCTCTCAGAATCTCTCTCTGTGAATCTCTCGCTGAATCTGTGAATCTCTCTCATAATCTCTCTCTGAATCTCAGAATATCTCTCTGAATCTCTGAATCTGTGAATCTCTGAATCTCTTAATCTCTCTCAGAATCTGAATCTTTGTATCTCTGACTCTGAATCTCTCTGTGAATCTCTGACTTTCTGAATCTCTCACTGTATCTCTAAATCTTAGAAACTCTCTCAGAATCTCTCTCTCAGTCTCTCAATCTCTGAATCTCCCTCTGAATCTCTCTCTGAATCTCAGAATCTTTTTCAGAATTTCTCTCAGAATCTCTCTCTGCATCTCTGCATCTCTCTGAATCTATCTGAATCTCTCACTGGATCTCTAAATCTTAGAAACTCTTTCAGAAACTCTCTCTGAATCTCTATATCTTAGAATCTCCCTCTGAATCTCTCTCAGAGCCTCTTGCAAAATCTCTCTCAGAATCTCTGTTAGAATCTCTGAATCTCTGAAGCTCTCTCTGAATATGTGAAGCTCTCTCTGAATCTCTCTCTGAATCTCTGAATCTCTGAATCTCTCTCTGAATCTCTGAATCTCTCTCAGAATCTGTCTCTGCATCTTTTCATCTCTCTGAATCTCTGTGAATCTCTCTCTGAATCTCTGTATGAATCTCTCCATTTCTGAATCCCTCTCTGAATCTCTGAATCTCAGAATCTCTCTCAGAATCTCTCTGCATCTCTCTGAATCTCTCTGCATCTCTCTGAATCTCTCTCTGAATCTCTCTCTGAATCTCTCTGCATCTTTCAATCTCAGAATCTCTGTCAGAATCTGAATCTCTCTTCATCTCTGACTCTGCATGTCTCTGTGATTCGCTGACTCTCTGAATCTCTCTCTGAATCTCTCTCAGAATTTCTCAAACTCAGAATCTCTCAATCTCTCAATCTCTCAGTCTCTCTCAGAATCTCTCTGAATCTCTGAATCTCTGAATCTCTCTCTGAATCTCAGAATCTCTTTCAGAATCTCGCTCAGAATCTCTCTCTGCATCTCTGCATCTCTCTCTGAATCTCTCTCTGAGTTTCTGAATCTCTCTCTGAATTTCAGAATCTCAGAATCGCTGAATCTCTCTCTGAATCTCTGAATCTTTGAATCTCTCTCTGAATCTCTGAATCTCGCTCTGAATCTCTGAATCTCTCTCTGAATCTCTCTCAGAATCTCTGAGTCTCTATCAGAATCTCTGAATCTCTCTCTGAATCTCTGCATCTCAGAATCTCTCAGTTTCTCTGAATCTCAGAATCTCTCTCAGAATCTCTGAATATCTCTCAGTTTCTCTGAACCTCAGAATCTCTCTCAGAATCCCCCTCAGAATCTCTGAATCTCTGAATCTCTCTCAGAATCTCTCTCTGAATCTCTGAATTTCTCTCTGAATCTCTCTCAGAATCTCTAAATCTCTCAGTCTCTCTCTGAATCTCTGAGTCTCTCTCAGAATCTCTCCCTCAATCTCCCTCTGAATCTCTATTAATCTCAGAATCTCTCCATCTCAGAATTCCTCCATCTCAGAATTCCTCCATCTCAGAATCTCTCCATCTTAAATCTCTCTGAATCTCTCTCAGAATCTCTGACTCTCAGAATCTCTCCCAGAATCTCTGAATCTTAGAATCTCTCTCAGAATTTTAGAATCTCAGAACCTCCCTCAGAATGTCAGAATCTCAGATTCTCTCTACAGAATCTCTCTCTGAATCTCTGAATCGCTGAATCTCTCTCTGAATCTCTGAATCTCTCTCAGAATCTCTGAATCTCTCTCAGAATCTCTGAATCTCTGAATCTCTCTCTGAATCTCTGAATCTCTGAGTTTCTGAATCTCTCTCTGAATCTCTGAATCTCTCTCAGAATCTCTCTCTGAATCTCTGAATCTCTCTCTGAATCTCTGAATCTCTGAGTTTCTGAATCTCTCTCTGACTCTGAATCTCTGAATCGCTGAATCTCTCTCTGAATCTCTGAATCTCGCTCTGAATCTCTGAATCTCTAAATCTCTCTCTGACTCTCTGAATCTCTGAATCTCTCTCTGAATCACTCTCAGAATCTCTGAATCTCAGAATCTCTCTCAGAATCTCTGAATCACTCTCAGAATCTCTGAATCTCTGAATCTCTCTCAGAATCTCTGAGTCTGATTCTCTCTCTGAATCTCTCTCAGAATCTCTGAATCACTCTCAGAATCTCTGAATCTCTCTCTCAATCTCTCTCTGAATCTCTGAATCTCTCAATCTCAGAATCTCCCTCAGAATCTCTACATCTCTGAAAGTCTTCATCTCTGAATCTCTGTCAGAATCTCTCAATCTCTGAATCTCTCAATGTCAGAATCTCAAAATCTCTGAATCTCAGAATCTTTCTCAGAATCTCTGAATCTCAGAATCTCTCTCAGAATTTGAGAATCTCAGAACTTCCCTCAGAATGTCAGAATCTCAGATTCTCTCTCAGAATCTCTCTCAGAATCTCTGAATCTCAGAATCTCTCTCAGAATCTCTGAATCACTGAATCTCTCTCAGAATCTCTCTCTGAATCTCTGAATCTCTGAATCTCTCTCTGACTCTCTGAATCTCTGAATCTCACTCTGAATCTCTCTCAGAATCTCTGAGTCTCTATCAGAATCTCTCTCTCTCTTAACCTCTGCATCTCAGAATCTCTCTCACAGAATCTCTCAGTTTCTCCGAATCTCAGAATCTCTCTCAGAATCTCTCTAAGAATCTTTCTCAGAATCTCTCTCAGAATCTTTCTCAGAATCTCAGAATCTCAGAATCTCCCTCAAAATCTCTCTCAGAATCTCTGAATCTCTCTGAATCTCAGAATCTTTCTCAGAATCTCAGAATATCCCTCAGAATCTCTCTCAGAATCTCTGAATCTCTCTCAGTTTCTCTGAATCTCAGAATCTCTCTCAGAATTTCTCTAAGAATCTCTCTCAGAATCTCCGAATCTCTCTCTGAATCTCTCTCAGAATCTCTGAGTCTCTATCAGAATCTCTGAACCTCAGAATCACTGAACCTCAGAATCTCTCTCAGAATCTCTGACTCAGAATCTCTCTGAGAGTCTCTCTCAAAATCGCTCTCAGAATCTATCTCAGAATCTCTGAATCTCTCAATCTCAGAATCTCTCAATCTCAGAATCTCTTAATGTCTCTCAGAATCTCTGAATCTCTGAATCTCTGTCTGAATCTCTGAATCTCTCTCAGGATCTCTCAATCTCTGAATATCTCAATGTCAGAATCTCAGAATCTCTCTCTGAATCTCTGAATCACTGAATCTCTCTCATAATCTCTCTCAGAATCTCTGAATCTCTGAATCTCTCTCTGAGTTTCTGAATCTCTCTCTGAATCTCTCAATCTCAGAATCTCTGAATCTCTCTCAGGATCTCTCAATCTCAGAATCTCTCAATGTCAGAACCTCAGAATCTCTGAATCTCACAATCTTGTTCAGAATCTCTGAATCACTGAATCTCTCTCATAATCTCTCTCTGAATCTCTGAATCTCTGAATCTCTCTCTGAGTTTCTGAATCTCTCTCTGAATCTCAGAATCTCAGAATCTCTGAATCACTCAGTTTCTGAATCTCTGAATCTCTCTCAGAATCTCAGAATCTGTCATTCTCTCAATCTCAGAATCTCTGAATCTCTCTCAGGATCTCTCAATCTCAGAATCTCTCAATGTCAGAACCTCAGAATCTCTGAATCTCACAATCTTGTTCAGAATCTCTGAATCACTGAATCTCTCTCATAATCTCTCTCTGAATCTCTGAATCTCTGAATCTCTCTCTGAGTTTCTGAATCTCTCTCTGAATCTCAGAATCTCAGAATCTCTGAATCACTCAGTTTCTGAATCTCTGAATCTCTCTCAGAATCTCAGAATCTGTCATTCTCTCAATCTCAGAATCTCTGAATCTTTGAATCTTAGAATCTCTCAGTCTCTCTCTGAATCTCTCAATCTCAGAATCTCTCTCAGAATCTCTCTCAGAATCTATCTCAGAATTTCTGAATCTCTCTCTGAATCTCAGAATCTCCGAATCTCTGAATCTCTGAATCTCTCTCAGAATCTCTGAATCTCTCTCTGAATCTCTGAATCTCTAAATCTCTCTCAGAATGTCTCTCAGAATCTCTCTCAGAATCTCTGAATCTCTCTCTGAACCTCTCTCAGAATCTCTGAGTCTCTATCAGAACCTCTGAATCTCTTTCTGAATCTCTGAATCTCTGAATCTCTCTCTGAATTTCTATCAGAACCTCTGAATCTCTTTCTGAATCTCTGAATCTCTGAATCTCTCTCTGAATCTCTATCAGAACCTCTGAATCTCTCTCTGAATCTCTCTCAAAATCTCTCTCTGAATCTCTCAATCTCAGAATCTCTCAATCTCAGAATATCCCTCAGAATCTCTACATCTCTGAAAGTCTTCATCTCTGAATCTCTCTCAGGAACTCTCAATCTCTGAATCTCTCAATGTCAGAATCTCAGGATCTCTGAATCTCAGAATCTCTCTCAGAATCTCTGCATCTCTCTCTGAATCTCAGAATCTCAGAATCTGAGTCTTAGAATCTCTGAATCTCTGAATCTCTGAATCTCTCTCTGAACCTCTCTCAGAATCTCTGAGTCTCTCTCAGAATCTCTCTCAGAATCTCTCTCAGAATCTCTAAATTTCTCTCTGAATCTCTGAATCTCTCTCAGAATCTCTCCCTCAATCTCCCTCTGAATCTCTATTAATCTCAGAATTCCTCCATCTCAGAATCTCTCCATCTCAGAATCTCTCTATCTTAAATCTCTCTGAATCTCTCTCAGAATCTCTGACTCTCAGAATCTCTCAGAATGTCTCTCAAAATCTCTCTCAGAATCTATCTCAAAATCTCTGAATCTCTCAATCTCAGAATCTCTCAAACTCAGAATCTCTTAATCTCTCTCAGAATCTCAGAATCTCTGAATCTCAGAATCTCTCTCAGGATCTCCCAGTCTCAGAATCTCTTGATGCGCAGAAACAAACCTTACAACTCGCAGAGAGTTATAAAGCAGGTATGTTTATTGCGGCGCCGGGTGCAAGGGGGATCGCTCCTCCAAACTTGCACACTGGTTTGTAAAACAAGCGTCTAATTATGATGAAAAGCATACATATTCATTAATGTGGGCTGGGTTATTATAATTGATTCTAAGAAAAGGCGTTACTGTTCTAATTATTTCTAGGAACTCATTATCATAAGTCTCCTCCCCTTGCCGCATGCGTACTGTCGCCTGGTGGTCGTGGGCCGGGGTCTTCTGGAGGAAGGCTCGCAGTCTTCTTCACCGTGTACTTTTACCTTTGTCTTAGAATGCTGGGCTGGCTGGACCCCAAACCGCGAAACTGGTCCCGACCAGATGGACGCTTTACCCAGGCAGTTGGGTTCCTCCTTAGCATGCAGGCTGTTCCCGCTATCTTATACACAAGGCCATTTCTTTATCTTGGAATGCTGGGCTCCTGGGCTCCGAGCTCTGTTCTTTGCCAGGCTGTACTAAATCCACACTAACAACCTTTAACCATTCATTCTCTGAATCAAGTCCCCCCTTTTCTTCCACCTTTGTAAATTCTTTTACAATTGCCTATAACACACTTTCCTTCTCCATCTGATTTCTAAAATACTTCCCTGACTCCACTCGTTCATGGAGCTGATGCTTCTTCCATTGAATGTATTCGTCTTTGGCCCTGGTACAACACATAAGACATCTAGTTAATGCACACACTAAAATTCGTAACACAAGTATTGCTACTAGAAAGATAAACAGTTGTTTAAGCCAAGCCAGGTTAGGTAACCATGAGGTTAACTTTTCTCAAAGGTCTGAAAACCTGAATGTGGTGTCATCTTGCACAGTCTGATGCAAAATCTGAGTTTTAGCTATGAACTTGCTCCATCCCCAGGCTATTGTCCTATTCACCAGCCCCCTGCATCTATATTCCCCATGTTCCCAGGTACAATTGTTACTGCTAATTAACACAACAAGCTTTTTATTCAACACTTGTAAATCAAATCTGGGTCCTAAGGGGTAGATATTATCATCGTACTCACAATACCCGTTCAACTCATTTCCCCCTCTTGCCCAAAATTTGGGCCAGGTCCCGTTGGCACTGTTCCAATCGCTTGCTGCCACCCCATATAGAGGCAATTTCATTTCTCCTTTGGGTAGGGTAGTACATACCCAACAATCTGACAGATTAGTAGCCCTTACCAATGTTTCCAGATTTCGTGAATATGTATTCATATCCCGTGTCCCTCCCCCTGAAACACAAAGTCCTGGCACGTTGATGACTATTAATGTCATTAATGTCCATCTTTTCGTTGGAGGCGAAGTTTCAGGGGTCCGGCCTGCGTTGATGTCCATTGGGGTTCTGGAGCTCTCTTGACGCGAGTCCAATGGATCCAAGCGGCTTGTTCCTTAATCTTTATGGCTGCGTGAGTGGTCAGCAGTACCTGGAAGGGACCTTCCCACTTTGGCTTCAGTGGTGAATCTGTAAAAGACTTGACATATACATAATCCCCAGGTTCGATCTCGTGTACTGGTCCATCCAGCCCACAAGCTCTTGTTCCCAGAACCAGTTTTCCTACCTCTCGGAGCTGTTTTTGTAAATTTATCGTGTAATTTGTCAATATTTCATTCCCCAACTCTGTGGATGTCCTGTCTTGTACACTATATGGTCTCCCATAGAGTATTTCAAAGGGGCTCAAACCTTCTTTGGTTCTGGGTTTTGTTCTTATCCTAAGAAGGGCAATCTCTGTCAGAATCTCTCTCTGAATCTCTCTCAGAATGTCTCTGAGAATCTCTCTGAGAATCTCTGAATCATTCTCAGAATCTCTCTCTGAATCTCTATTTCTGAATATCTGCATCTCTGAATCTCTCTCAGAATCTCAGAATCTTTTTTCAGAATATCTGAATCACTGAATCTCTCTCTGACTCTCTGAATCTCTCTCTGACTCTCTGAATCTCTCTCTGACTCTCTGAATCTCTAAATCTCTCTCAGACTGTCTCTCAGAATGCCTCTCAGAATCTCCGAATCACTCTCAGAATCTCTCTCTGAATCTCTTTATTTCAGAATATCTGAATCTCTGAATCTCTCTCTGAATCTCTGACTCTGTCAGAATCTCTCTGTGAATCTCTGAATCTCACTCTAAATCTGTGAATCTCTATGTAAATCTCTCTGAATCTCAGAATCTCTCAGTCTCTGAATCAATCAATCTCTGAATCTCTGAATCTCTCTCAAAACCTCAGAATCTCTCATTCTCTCAATCTCAGGATCTCTGAATCTCTGAATCTTAGAATCTCTGAGTCTCTCTCAGAATCTAAGAATCTCTGAATCTCTGAATCTCAGAATCTTTAAATCTCTGAATCTCTCTCAGAATCTCTCTCTCAATCTCTCTCTGAATCTCTGAATCTCAGAATCTTAAAATCTCTGAATCTCTCTCAATCTCTCTCTCAATCTCTCTCTGAATCTCTGAATGTCAGAATCTCTCTCGAATCTCTGAATCTCAGAATCTCTCTCGAATCTCTCTCAGAATCTATCTCAGAATTTCTGAATCTCTCTCTGAATCTCAGAATCTCAGAATCTCAGAATCTTTTTCAGAATGTCTGAATCACTGAATCTCTCTCAGAATCTCTCTCTGAATCTCTGAATCTGTCAGAATCTCTCTCAGAATCTCTCTCAGAATTTTTGAATCTCTCTCTGAATCTCAGAATCTCAGAACCTCTGAATCTCAGAATCTCTCTCAATCTCTCCATCTCTCTCAGAATCTTTCTCAATCTTTCAGTCTCTTCCAGAATCTCTCTCAGAATCTCTTTCAATCTCAATCTCAGAATCTCTCTCAATCTCAGAATCTCTCTCAATCTCTCAATCTCTCAGTCTCAATTTCAGAATCTCTTTCAGTCTCTCAAACTCAATCTCAGAATCTCAAAATCTCTCAATCTCTCAATCTCAATTTCAGAATCTCTTTCAGTCTCTCAATCTCAATCTCAGAATCTCACTCAGTCTCTCAATCTCAGAATCTATCCCAGTCTCAGAATCTCTCAAGCTCTCTCAAGCTCTCTCAGTCTCTCAATCTCTCTCAGTCTCAGAATCTCTCTCAGTCTCAGAATCTCTCTCAGTCTCTCAATCTCAGAATCTGTTTCTCTCAATCTCAGAATTTCTCTCAGTCTCAGAATCTCTCAATCTCTCTCAGTCTGTCAATCTCTCTCAAAGAACCTCTCTCCATCTCAGAATCTCTCTCAATCTCAATCTCAGAATCTTTCTCAATCTCAGAATCTCTCTCAATCTCTCTCAATCTCTCAGTCTCAGAATCTGTCTCAATCTCTCTCAATCTCTCAGTCTCAGAATCTGTCTCAATCTCTCCATCTCTCTCAGAATCTTTCTCAGTCTCTCAATCTCACTCAGAATCTCTCTATGATTCTCTCTCAATCTCAATCTCAATCTCAGAATCTCTCTCAATCTCAGAATCTGTTAATCTCTCTCAATCTCTCAATCTAAGAATCTCTCTGTGTCGTGGTTTAGCCTCAGACGGCAACAAAGGACCACGTGGCAGCCGCTCGCTCAGATGGGGCCCTCCCCCCTCCAGCGCGGCCGGGAGGGGAGAATCGGAAGAAAAAGGCAAAAACTCGTGGGTTGAGACAAAGGCAATTTAACAGAACAGCAAGGAGAGCAAGAAACAACAACAATAATAACACCGACAGAGGAATACACAGCCACGAGTACGATACCACCGCTTGCCGATCGCACCCGGGACGCCCCCGACCGCTCCGCTCCCCTGGGGGATGACTTCCTGCCCCTCCCCTTCCCCGGCTAGCTCCTGTTACCCCCTGAGCATGGCTCACATGGGATGGAATACCTGTGTCCCTGCTAGGTCCTGGGGAGAATTAACCCTATCCCCGCCAGACCCAGGACATCTTCCACCCCTTATTCCATACCATTTCATGCCATGCCCAGATCTTACAGTTTCCAATTAAATACTATCAGTTTCCCCTGACATACATATATATATATATACATATGTATATCTCCATACAGGCATAATGTCCTTAGTCTGTGCGCCATCACTCTAAAATGTCCGTTGAGTTCATATAGTCCATGACTTTGAGCTCCATCTGTTGGAACAGTCCCTCAGGGCATGCAAGATAGCGTGTGTGGAGCTGGACTGTCGCATGCTGTATTCTTGGGGCTTGTGGCTGATGTATCCGGTGCGGCTCATGTCCATGGTCCATGGGTTGAAGATGTCGATCTCAGTGAAGTTGCTGGACGCCAGCTGCTGAGGTCAGTTCTGGTCCCTTCGCTGCTGCACTTTACTTGGTTTTTCATCAGAGTC
This sequence comes from Numenius arquata, assembly GCF_964106895.1. NCBI lineage: Eukaryota > Metazoa > Chordata > Aves > Charadriiformes > Scolopacidae > Numenius > Numenius arquata. The sequence continues at coordinate 13,503,887 of NC_133615.1, forward strand.
CATTTGTCATTAGTTTGGGTGATTCTTACTATAGTACAACCAATAGCAGTTACAGAAATGAGATGTACAGTGGCAGGGTTATTTAGCAATTAACATCATACAGTTTCATTCACTGGCTATTCTCGCCCAAAATCAGGTCCCCATGTGGTACACATCGAACTTCCCCATCCTTCCGCATCACCCACCAAGTGCACCCGGGTCCTTGAGCAAAGGCAATCCCACGGACAGGTTTGCCTTTGCCTGAGGCAGGACTAACCCAGACTGTCTTCCCTAACATATTCTTCATGTGCACTACGGGGACTTTATCTCCCTCCACAGTACGTGGAGGTTTTGATTGGGCAGGGCCAGCTCGGTTGGTAGACCCCCTGGTGTTAACTAGCCAGGTAGCCTTTGCTAAGTGTGTATCCCAATTTTTTAAAGTTCCACCACCCATTGCTCTCAGTGCAGTTTTTAACAGTCCATTGTACCGTTCTATCTTCCCAGAGGCTGGTGCATGATAAGGGATGTGATAGACCCATTCAATACCATGCTCTTTGGCCCAGGTGTCAATGAGGCTGTTTTGGAAATGAGTCCCGTTGTCCGACTCAATTCTCTCTGGGGTGCCATGTCGCCACAGGACTTGTTTTTCAAGGCCCAGGATGGTGTTCTGGGCGGTGGCATGGGGCACAGGATATGTTTCCAACCATCCAGTGGTTGCTTCCACCATTGTGAGCACATGGCGCTTGCCTTGATGGGTTTGTGGGAGTGTAATATAATCGATCTGCCAGGCCTCCCCATATTTGTATTTCAGCCATCGTCCTCCATACCAAAGAGTCTTTAATCGCTTGGCTTGCTTGATTGCAGCACGTCTCACATTCGTGGATGACCTGTGCAATAGTGTCCATGGTCAAATCCACCCCTCGGTCACGAGCCCATCTATATGTAGCGTCTCTTCCTTGATGGCCTGAGGAGTCATGGGCCCATCGAGCTATGAATAATTCACCCTTATGTTGCCAGTCCAGATCCACCTCGGCCACTTCAATCTTAGCAGCCTGATCCACTTGCTGGTTGTTCTGATGTTCCTCAGTGGCCCGGCTCTTGGGTACATGGGCATCTACATGACGTACTTTCACAACCAGATTCTCTACCCGGGCAGCAATATCCTGCCACAATTCAGCAGCCCAGATAGGTTTGCCTCTGCGCTGCCAATTGCTCTGCTTCCACTGCCGTAACCACCCCCACAAGGCATTTGCCACCATCCATGAATCGGTGTAGAGATAAAGTACTGGCCGTTTTTCCCGCTCAGCAATGTCCAGAGCCAGCTGAATTGCTTTCACCTCTGCAAACTGGCTTGATTCACCTTGCCCTTCAGTGGCTTCTGCAACTCGTCTTGTAGGACTCCACACGGCAGCCTTCCACTTTCTATGCTTTCCCAAAATCCAGCAGGACCCATCAGTGAACAGGGCATATCTCTTCTCATTTTCTGGTAGTTCATTATACGGTGGAGCCTCTTCTGCACGCATCACCTCCTCCTCCGGTGGCATTCCAAAATCCTTGCCTTCTGGCCAGTCCATAATCACCTCTAGAATTCCTGGGCGACTGGGGTTTCCCATTCGAGTTCGCTGCGTGATCAATGCAATCCACTTACTCCATGTAGCATCCGTTGCATGATGTGTAGCAGGGACCCTTTCTTTGAACATCCAACCCAGCACCGGCAGCCGAGGTGCCAAGAGGAGCTGTGCTTCCGTACCAACCACTTCTGAAGCAGCTCGAACCCCTTCGTATGCTGCCAGTATCTCCTTTTCTGTTGGAGTATAGCGGGCTTCAGATCCTCTGTATGCCTGACTCCAAAACCCTAGGGGTCGACCGCGTGTCTCCCCTGGCGCTTTCTGCCAGAGGCTCCAGGTAGGGCCGTTCTCCCCAGCTGCGGTGTAGAGCACGTTTTTAACATCTTGTCCTGCCCGGACTGGCCCCAGAGCTACTGCATGGACTATTTCCTGTTTAATTTGTTCAAAAGCTTGTCGCTGCTCAGGACCCCATTTAAAATCGTTCTTCTTCCGGGTTACTTGATACAGAGGGCTCACAATCAGACTGTAATCTGGGATATGCATCCTCCAAAAACCCACAATGCCCAGGAAAGCTTGTGCTTCCTTTTTACTAGTTGGTGGAGACATAGCTGCGATTTTATTGATCACATCCATTGGGATCTGACGGCGTCCATCTTGCCATTTTACTCCTAAAAACTGGATCTCCTGTGCAGGTCCCTTGACCTTACTTTGTCTTATGGCAAAACCGGCTTTCAGAAGGATTTGAATTATTTTATTCCCCTTCTCAAAAACTTCTTCTGCTGTGTTGCCCCATACAATGATGTCGTCAATGTACTGCAGATGTTCCGGAGCTTCACCCTGTTCCAGTGCAGTCTGGATCAGTCCATGGCAAATGGTGGGGCTATGTTTCCACCCCTGGGGCAGCCGGTTCCAGGTGTACTGGACACCTCTCCAAGTGAAAGCGAACTGTGATCTGCACTCTGCTGCCAGAGGGATTGAGAAAAAATGCATTAGCGATATCAATTGTAGCATACCATTTGGCCGCCTTGGACTCCAGTTCGTATTGAAGTTCTAACATGTCCGGCACGGCAGCACTCAGCGGTGGAGTAACTTCATTAAGGCCACGATAGTCCACAGTTAGCCTCCACTCTCCATTAGATTTCTGCACTGGCCATATGGGACTGTTAAAGGGCGAGCGAGTCTTGCTGATCACTCCTTGAATCTCTAGTTGACGAATCAGCTTGTGGATGGGGATCAGAGAATCTCGGTTAGTTCGATACTGCCGCCGATGAACTGTTGTGGTAGCAATTGGCACCTGTTGTTCTTCGACCCTCAACAACCCCACAACAGAAGGGTCCTCTGAGAGACCAGGCAAGGTAGACAACTGTTTAACTTCTTCCGCCTCCAAGGCAGCTATGCCAAAAGCCCACCGGTACCCTTTTGGGTCCTTCAAATACCCTCTCCTGAGATAATCTATACCAAGGATGCATGGAGCATCTGGACCAGTCACAATGGGATGCTTTTGCCACTCATTCCCTGTTAGGCTCACTTCAGCCTCCAGTACAGTCAATTCTTGGGATCCCCCTGTCACTCCAGAAATACAAATGGGTTCTGTCCCTCTATAGCTTGATGGTATTAGGGTACACTGTGCACCTGTGTCTACTAAAGCTCTATACTCCTGTGGCTCTGATGTGCCAGGCCATCGAATCCACACTGTCCAATAAACTCGGTTGTCCCTTTCCCCCACCTGGCTGGAGGCAGGGCCCCCCTAATACTGGTCATAGTATCCGTCACTCACCTCGTGCAGAAATGATCTGGAGGTTCCTTCAAGGGGATCAGAAGTAGGCTCAGGCCTTCTATTCTGTCTGGGGAACTGCACATTGGAAACCGGGGCAGCACTTTTCCTGGGGAGATCTGCTTTTGTGGTTGTTCTTCCTTGCAATTCCTGTACCCGTGCCCGTAGGATTGAAGTAGGTTGTCCATCCCACTTCCTCATGTCCTCTCCGTGGTCACGCAAGCAGAACCACAGGGTGCTTCGTGGGGTATACTCCCTGTATTCTCTATCTTGAGTGGAAAAACGTCTGTTCCTAACAGCTGAGATACTGGCTCGTACAGGCGGGGAGGACATATTCTCTTCAAGTTGCTGGACCTTCCGGGACAGTTTCTCCACAGCTGAGACGAGGGGAGAAGACAGATTTTCTTCATATTGCCGAAGTCGGGCAGCCACCTCATCCACTGTTGGTCCCTCTTCGCCTTTCCATTCCATCACTGCTAATGAGTTGGCATATGATGATGGTGCGCTCCGTACAAACTTCCGCCACATGGACCTTGTGCATTGGATCTCATCAGGATCTGTGGGAAACTGGGCATTGTCCAGGTCATAATAAATCATCTCCCGCACGGCTAATTCTCTCAGGTACTGAATACCTCTTTCCATGGTGGTCCACTTGCTCGGATGACATACAACATCTTCACTGAAGGGATACCTTTCCCTCACGCCTGACAGGAGTCGCCTCCAGAGGCTGAGAGCTTGTGTCCTTTTCCCAATTGCCTTGTCAATGCCCCCCTCTCTAGACAGAGATCCCAGCTGCCTGGCTTCCCTACTCTCCAATTCCAAGCTACCAGCTCCGTTGTCCCAGCACCGGAGCAGCCAGGTGACAAGGTGCTCACCTGGAAGTCGGCTGAAATCTTTTCGCATGTCCCGCAGCTCACTCAGGGACAGGGATCGAGTGATTATCTCTGGTTCTGCCTCTTCCTCTTGTTCTCATGACAACCCTGGATCATCGTCATCCTTCGCTGAGCGAACTGATTTCTTGGTGTATTTCTTCTTCTGGATAGGGGCAACTGATATGGGCACAGGTTGGTTTTCTGGTTCAGTTGCAGTGCCTGCCACTGGGGCCAGAGCAGCCACCGCGCCTGCCGCAGGGGCCGGAGCAGACACCGTGCCTGCCGCAGGGGCCGGAGCAGCCACCGCGCCTGCCACAGGGGCCGGAGCAGCCACACTGCCTGTCAGCCTGGTTTCCATCTCTTCCTCCTGAGGATGCTGCGCACCATTGAGCAATGCTTGGTAGATACTGGCCAGGGCCCAGCACAATGCAGTGAGTTGTGCCTCTCTGGAGTAGCCACAGCATTTTCCTTTCAAATATTCTATCACTTTATCGGGGTTCTGTAATTGTTCGGTGGTGAAATCCCAGACCATTGGAGGTGAAAAACTCTCTAGATACCTGCCCATGTTCTCCCACATGCCATGCCATCCATGACTCTCCAGCCTTGGGGCAGATCTCGGGGTGGTAGTCTTAAATAGTTGCTTAACCCTAAACAAAAACTGAAAAACATTCAGGAGACCGAGCAATAGGACCAAGCTGGTCTGCGTGTCCCAAGAGTATTCAAAATTCTCAAAAACTGGCATATCCAGCATGAAAGAGAAAAGGGAGGTGAAAGAGCTGGGAAAAGCATCCCCCCCTGCTTCCCCTATAGACTCAGTGTGTTTATTAATAAATTCCCCGAGATATGGGCAGGAAAGCAGTGCCAAATAAACAACCCAACATAACCATCTGAACAGTGATGCTATCATATCATAAGTTGATATCGCACAGGACAGCAAAATTATAATCCTGATCCCTCTCCCAGAAGTGATAAACATCATCACGGGGAGTACATAGAGCATGTAAGAGTTTACATAACACAGCCATGAAAACAAACGAAGCAACATTGTCCCCAGTAAATAATACAATAAATACCGATAACAAATTCCTTTTAGCACGCTCTGGTCAGATCTGTTTTTATCTCAACCCTCCGAGTGGCCCCACGTTGGGCGCCAAAAAAGGACTGTCGTGGTTTAGCCTCAGACGGCAACAAAGGACCACGTGGCAGCTGCTCGCTCAGATGGGGCCCTCCCCCCGCCAGCGCGGCCGGGAGGGGAGAATCGGAAGAAAAAGGCAAAAACTCGTGGGTTGAGACAAAGGCAATTTAACAGAACAGCAAGGAGAGCAAGAAACAACAACAATAATAACACCGACAGAGGAATACACAGCCACGAGTACGATACCACCGCTTGCCCGATCGCACCCGGGACGCCCCCGACCGCTCCGCTCCCCTGGGGGATGACTTCCTGCCCCTCCCCTTCCCCGGCTAGCTCCTGTTACCCCCTGGGCATGGCTCACATGGGATGGAATACCTGTGTCCCTGCTAGGTCCTGGGGAGAATTAACCCTATCCCCGCCAGACCCAGGACACTCTGTCTCAGAATATCTCTCAGTGTCAGAATCTCTTTCAATCTTTCAGTCTCAGAATCTCTCAATCTCAGAATCTCATTCAATCTGCCAATCTCAGAATCTCTCAATCTCTCAATCTCAATCTCAGAATCTCTCTCAATCTCAGAATCTCTCTGTCTAAGAATCTCTCTGAATCTCAGAATCTCAGAATCTCTCAATCTCAATCTCAGAATCTCTCTCAGAATCTCTCAATGTCAGAATCTCAGAATCTCTGAATCTCAGAATCTTTTTCAGAATCTCTGAATCACTGAATCTCTGTCATAATCTCTCTCTGAATCTCTCTCTGAGTTTCTGACTCTCTCTCTGACTCTCTGAATCTCTGAATCTCTAAATCTCTCTCAGAATGTCTCTGAGAATCTCAGAATCTCTCTGAGAATCTCTGAATCACTCTCAGAATCTCTGAATATCAGAATCTCTCTCAGAATCTTTCTCAGAATTTCTGAATCTCAGAATCTCTCTCAAAACCTCAGAATCTCTCATTCTCTCAATCTCAGAATCTCTGAATCTCAGAATCCTTAAATCTCTGAATCTCTCTCTGAATCTCTGAATCTCTCTCAGAATCTCTCAATGTCTCTCTGAATCTCTGAACCTCAGAATCTCTCTCGAATCTCTCAACCTCAGAATCTCTCTCAAATCTCTCAACCTCAGAATCTATCTCAGAATTTCTGAATCTCTCTCTGAAACTCAGAATCTCAGAATCTCTGAATCTCTGAATCTCTCTCTGAATCTCTCTCAGAATCTGAGTCTCTCTCAGAACCTCTGAATCTTTCTCTGAATCTCTGAATCTCAGAATCTCTCTCAGAATCTCTCTCAGAATCTCTCTCAGAATCTGAATCTCTCTCTGAATCTGAGTCTCTCTCAGAACCTCTGAATCTTTCTCTGAATCTCTGAATCTCAGAATCTCTCTCAGAATCTCTCTCAGAATCTCTCTCAGAATCTCTCTCTGAATCTCTCTCTGAATCTGAGTCTCTCTCAGAACCTCTGAATCTTTCTCTGAATCTCAGAATCTCTCTCAGAATCTCTCTCAGAATCTCTCTCAGAATCTGAGTCTCTCTCAGAACCTCTGAATCTTTCTCTGAATCTCTGAATCTCAGAATCTCTCTCAGAATCTCTCTCAGAATCTCTCTCAGAATCTGAGTCTCTCTCAGAACCTCTGAATCTTTCTCTGAATCTCTGAATCTCAGAATCTCTCTCAGAATCTCTCTCAGAATCTCTGAATCTCTCTCAGAATCACTCTCTCAATCTCTCAGAATCTCTCAATCTCAGAATCTCTCAATCTCAGAATCTCTCTCAGAATCTCTCTCAGAATCTCTCTCAGAATCTCTGAATCTCTCTCAGAATGTCTGAATCTCTGAACCTCTCTTAGAACCTCTCAGAATCTCGGAATCTCTCTCTGAATCTCTGGATCTCAGGATCTCTCTCAAAATCTCTGAATCTCTGAATCTCTCTCAAAATCTCTGAATCTCTGAATCTCTCTCAGAATCTCTCTCAGAATCTCTCTCAGAATCTCTCTCAGAATCTCTGAATCGCAGAATCTCCGAATCGCAGAATCTCCGAATCTCTCAATCTCTCTCTGAATCTCTGAATCTCTCTCAGGATCTCCCTATCTCAGAATCTCTCAATGTCAGAATCTCAGAATCTCAGAATCTTTTTCAGAATCTCTGAATCACTGAATCTCTGTCATAATCTCTCTCTGAATCTCTCTCTGAATCTCTGAGTTTCTGAATCTCTCTCTAAATCTCAGAATCTCAGAATCGCTGAATCTCTCTCTGAATCTCTGACTCTGACTCTTTCTCTGACTCTCTGAATCTCTGAATCTCTAAATCTCTCTCAGAATCTCTCTGAGAATCTCAGAATCACTCTCAGAATCTCTGAATATCAGAATCTCTCTCAGAATCTTTCTCAGAATTTCTGAATCTCAAAATCTCCCTCTGAATCTCTGAATCTCTCTCTCAATCTCAGAATCTCTCTCTGAATCTCTGAATCTCACTCTAAATCTGTGAATCTCTATGTAAATCTCTCTCTGAATCTCTGAATCTCTCAGTCTCTGAATCAGTCAATCTCTGAAACTCTGAATCTCTCTCAAAACCTCAGAATCTCTCATTCTCTCAATCTCAGAATCTCTGAATCTCAGAATCTTTAAATCTCTGAATCTCTCTCTGAATCTCGCTCAGAATCTCTGAGTCTCTCTCTGAATCTCTGAATCTTTCTCTGAATCTCTCAATCTCTGCATCTCTCTCAGAATGTCTGAATCTCTGAATCTCTCTCAGAATCTCTGAATCTCTGAATCTCTGAATCTCTCTCTGAATCTCTGAATCTCTCTCTGAATCTCTGAATCTCAGAATCTCTCTCAGAATCTCTCTCAGAATCTCAGAATCTCAATCTCTCTCTGAATCTCTCTCAATCTCAGAATCTCTCTGTCTCAGAATCTCTCTCAGTCTCAGAATCTCTCAATCACTCTCAATCTCAGAATCTCTCTGTCTCAGAATCTCTCTCAGTCTCAGAATCTCTCAATCACTCTCAATCTCAGAATCTCTCTGTCTCAGAATCTCTCTCAGTCTCAGAATCTCTCAATCACTCTCAATCTCAGAATCTCTCTGTTTCTCTCAATCTCAGAAACTCACTCAGTCTCAGAATCTTTCTCAATCTCAATCTCTCAATCTCAGAATCTCTCTCAGTCTCTCAATCTCAGAATCTCTAGCCATCTCTCGCAATCTCTCTCAATTTCTCTCGATCTCAGAATCCCTCTCAATCTCAGAATCTCTCTCAATCTCTCAATCTCAATTTAAGAATCTCTCTGTCTCTCAATCTCAATCTCAGAATCTCACTCAATCTCTGAATCTCATTTCTCTCTCATTCACAGAATTTCTCTCAGTCTCAGAATCTTTCTCAATCTCAGAATCTCTATCAATCTCTCGCAATCTCTCGAAATCTCTATCTCTCTCAATCTCAGAATCTCTCTCAATCTCAGAATCTCTCTCAATCTAAAACTCAGAATCTTTCTCAGTCTCTCAATCACTCTTACTCTCAATCTCAGAATCTCTCTCGATCTCAGAATCTCTCTCAATCTCAAACTCAGAATCTTTCTGTCTCTCAATCACTCTTACTCTCAATTTCAGAATCTCTCTCGATCTCTCAATCTCAGAATCTCTCTCAGTCTCTCAATCTCAGAATGTCTCAATCGCAGAATCTCTCTAAATCTCCCAATCTCATTCTCAGAATCTCTATCAGCCTCTCAATCTCAGAATCTCTCTCTCAGTCTCTCAATCTCAAAATGTCTCAATCGCAGAATCTCACTAAATCTCTCAATCTCAATCGCAGAATCTCTCTCAATCTCTGAATCTCAGAATCTCTCTGTCTCTCAATTTCAGAATGTCTCTCAGTCTCTCAATCTCAGAATCTCTATCAATCTCTCGCAATCTTTCGAAATCTCTCTCAATCTCAGAATCTCTTTCAATCTCAGAATCTCTCTCAATCTCAGAATCTCTCTCAATCTCAGAATCTCTCTCAGAATCTCTCTCGTTCTCAATCTCAGAATCTCTCTCAATCTCAATCTTTCATTCTCTCTCAATCTCTCTGTCTCTCAATCTACATCTCTCAATCTCAGAATCTCTAGCCATCTCTCGCAATCTCTGTCAATTTCTCTCGATCTCAGAATCTCTCTCAATCTCTCAATCTCAGAATCTCTCGCAATCTCTCAATCTCAGAATCTCTCTCAATCTCTCAATCTCAGAATCTCTCTCAATCTCAGAATCTCTCTCAATCTCAGAATCTCTCTCAGAATCTCTCTCGTTCTCAATCTCAGAATCTCTCTCAATCTCAATCTTTCATTCTCTCTCAATCTCTCTGTCTCTCAATCTACATCTCTCAATCTCAGAATCTCTAGCCATCTCTCGCAATCTCTGTCAATTTCTCTCGATCTCAGAATCTCTCTCGATCTCTCAATCTCATAATGTCTCTCAATCTCTCAATCTCAGAATCTCTCTCAATCTCTCTCAATCTCTCAATCTCAGAATCTTTCTCAATCTCTCAATTTCTCTCAGAATCTCTCTATGTTTCTCTATCAATCTCAGAATCTCTAGCCATCTCTCGCAATCTCTGTCAATTTCTCTCGATCTCAGAATCTCTCTCAATCTCTCAATCTCAGAATCTCTCGCAATCTCTCAATCTCAGAATCTCTCTCAATCTCAAAATCTTTCTCAGTATCTCAATCTCAGAATCTCTCTCAATCTCTCAATCTCAGAATCTCTCTCAATCTCAGAATCTCTCTCAATCTCTCAATCTCTCTCAATCTCTCAATCTCTCTCAATCTCTCAATCTCAGAATCTCTCTCAATCTCTCAATTACAGTCTCTCTCAATCTAAATCTCAGAATCTCTCTCGATCTCTCAATCTCATAATGTCTCTCAATCTCTCAATCTCATAATGTCTCTCAATCTCTCAATCTCAGAATCTCTCTCAATCTCTCTCAATCTCTCTCAATCTCTCTCAATCTCTCAATCTCTCTCAATCTCTCAATCTCTCTCAATCTCTCAATCTCAGAATCTGTCTCAGTCTCTCAATTACAGTCTCTCTCAATCTAAATCTCAGAATCTCTCTCGATCTCTCAATCTCATAATGTCTCTCAATCTCTCAATCTCAGAATCTCTCTCAATCTCTCTCAATCTCTCAATCTCAGAATCTTTCTCAATCTCTCAATTTCTCTCAGAATCTCTCTATGTTTCTCTATCAATCTCAATCTCAGAATCTCTCGCCATCTCAGAATCTCTCAGTCTCAGAATCTCTCTCAATCTCTCAATCTCAGAATCTCTCTCAGTCTCTCAATCTCTCTCAATCTCAGAATCTCTTTCAGTCTCTCAGTCTCAGAATCTTTCTCAGTCTCAGAATCTCTCCCAGTCTCAGAATCTCTTTCAGTCTCAATCTCAGAATCTCTCTCAATCTCTCAATCTCTCTCAATCTCTCAGTCTCAGAATCTCTAGCAGTCTCTCGCAATCTCTCTCAATTTCTTTTGATCTCAGAATCTGTCTCCATCTCAGAATCTCTCTCAATCTCTCAATCTCAATTTCAGAATCTCTTTCAATCTCTCAGTCTCCCATGCCTGAGCAGCTGCAATCTCCCTGTTATCATACAACAATTACAGTCAAGGTCAGGGTGTCCTTGCCAGCTCAGCAGTTACGGGGGCTGAATCCGATGTTTCTCAAGTTCTTGCTCGGCCAGCTGGATCATGTCTACGCGACCCTTCTCAGCTAGCCAGTCTCCCACAATTCCCTCGTTTTTATTTTGGGCAAGTAATACCTTTTCGGTGACTTGTTCAACTTTCTTAACTACACATCCCAGTATTGCATGTACTACTATCAGAATCAGTATAATGATACCAACCCAACGAAGACCTTCCTTAATTCCATAATTATTTGCGTGGTTAGATTATTTGCGTATTAGATTGCTTAACTGCCCAACAAGCAAGCTTCTTTATGTTAGCTAAAGCATGTGCGGTCCCAACATAGGGGATGATAGAGGCGACTACGTTGGTTGCTGTCCCCCACAACTCCACATTGTCATTACAATCAGAACCTAGGGTAAAAAGAGATCGTCTATTTCTAGTATGATATCTGAGGGTATGTATATTTGGAGCAAACAGTGTTAGTTGGCCCAGATAGCAGGGGCCTCCAAAATCGTCTTCAGGTGTTGTCGCCAGTGTGCTCAACAGCAGGTCTCACCCATCGGCTACGAACCCAGGTGGTACCTGTAGCAGTAGAAACACAGACATAACCACGTCCTACGTAGACCACCTCTGCAGGACCCACCCATTGTCCTGTTTTTGCATCTTTATACAGCACTTTCATGTGTGGCGGCTTGAGAGTTTCAGATCCTGCATGATGCCTTACAATAGGCGGATCATTACCGTCCCCGAATACACATAAATGATTAAGCACAAAGAGGGCCTTTTGGACCCTTTCTCTTGCGTCTACAATGTCCTTAAACTTCTCCAAATAACGCTTTAGAGTTCCATTGGCTCTTTCTACTACTGCCTGCCCGGTTGGGGAATGGGGAATGCCAGTAAGGTGGACAATGTTCCATAATTGCATAAAGCGCTTCAGTGGCCCACTGCTGTAGGCCGGGCCATTGTCAGTCTTGATCGTGCCAGGCACCCCTAAAACGGCGAAGCAACTAGTTAGGTGCCGACGCACGTCCCGAACCTTTTCCCCTGGCTGTGGGGTGGCCCATATCATATGGCTATAAGTGTCTACGGTCACATGCAAATACTTCAATCGACCTAACGCGGGCACATGGGTAACATCCATTTGCCAGACCTCATTGGACTTTAGCCCCCTAGGGTTGACCCCGCATCCGAGTCCTAGACCCAAATTATGATAGCTACATATAGGGCAGGCCTTGACAATGGCTCGGGCTTCAGCTATAGAGAGCTTATAGGCTCGAGCCAGTCCTTTCGCATTTTGGTGAAAAATAGAGTGAGCTTCTCGGGCCCGACAATGTGATGCCGGGGAGGCTCAGTTGCGACCGCAACTAGGCGGCAGTGGCTTAGCTACCAGCGCCGCTCCATCGTTAAGCAGTGCAGCTTGTAGCTCCTCGGAATTCTGCAAGTGCCATTCCAGGTCAATTTGCTTTATTGGCACCCATATTGTGCTTGGCGGGGTGCCATCCACCTGTAGGATGCGGCACCGACCCTTCCTGATCAGATCTGCTAGCGTGGCAATTTTTTCCTGTATTGTCCGCCGTGGTTGTAGCGGAGGGGCTATCCATTCCAATACGATAGTGGTGGACCCCTGCTTCTCCCCCGTTTTTATTTTTTGCTGAGTTAAGGCTGCCATAAGATACTGCTCACCACATAAAACAGTCAAGTCAATGGGCAGACCTTCAACACGCCGATGCGTGGAACGCGTAGTTACCATAGAAGCTATTTGTTGCAGCGTTTGTCTTTGTTGCTCAGTAAGCTGCACTGGCGTTGCAGGATCCGTTCCCCGCAGCAGGGGCCGCAGTTGATTCAGTAGTTCATTGGGGATGCCTGTAACAGGTCGAAGCCACTGCAGGTCACCCAACAACCGTTGGGCGTCATGGAGAGTCCGAATATCCAGCTGCAAGGATAATTTCTGAGGTTGGATTGTAGTACAGGTGATACGCCATCCTAGGTACTTCCAAGGGCTCGTCTCTTGTACTTTCTCCGGCGCAATTACTAAACCTCTCTGTTTGAGCTGCGTTGTTAGTTCCTGCTTTTGTTGCGCGGAAAAGGGTGTCGGTTGGGCCAGTAAAATATCGTCCATATAATGATAGATTAGAGTACGGGCCCAGTTTTGTCGCAGTGGCTGCAGGGCGGCATCAACATAAATCTGACACAAGGTGGGTGAATTTCGCATTCCCTGCGGGAGGACCGTCCATTCAAAGCGCTGGTCCGGCCCTTCTCGATTGATCGCGGGAAGGGTAAAGGCAAATCTTTGCTTATCATCTTCATGCAAGGCAATAGTGAAAAAGCAGTCTTTCAAATCCACAATGAGCAGATGCCACCCTTCCGGTATCATAGCTGGGTTGGGTAGGCCAGGCTGTAATGCCCCCATGTCGTACATTTGTTTGTTCACAGCTCGCAGGTCGTGAAGCAATCGATATTTTCCTGACTTCTTCTTGATAACAAAGATGGGGGTATTCCAGGGGCTTGTTGACAGGCGCAGGTGACCCTGGCGGAATTGTTCTCGGATCAGATCGTGTGCTTGTTCCAGACTTTCCCTTTTTAGCGGCCACTGCTCTATCCACACTGGCTCTTCCGATTTCCATCGGAGCGGGATCGGGAAAGTCCAAGCAGTGGCCATGCCTAAAAAGGGAGGTCCGAAGTAAGGACCATTCCCATCTGCGCCAGGATATCACGTCCTACCAGAGCGTGCACCCCTTCAGGCAATGGGATAATAGAAACACAGCAGTTTACCACCTTGTCCGTTATAGTCCATCGCAAAAGGGGTGACTTGCTAGCAAGAGTCAATCCCCCTACTCCCGCAACTGTGGCATTGGTCGGGTATGTTGGCCATTGAGCCGGCCATTTCCGTGTACTGATTATAGAAACATCGGCACCAGTATCCAAAAGTGCGACAAGTGAGATGGTTTGGTCGCCGTACTGCACCGTAACCGATCGTCGTGGCCGTTGGTGCAGGTCGATAGTTAGCAAGGCCATTTGTCCCGTAGATCCAAAACCACCTTGCCCTCGAGGTTGCTCCTGCAGCGGTTGAAGGGCCCCCGCAAGATGTGGCAGGGGAATCAACTGTGCCACCTTAGTGCCTTTAGCTACGAAAAGTGGTGGGAACAGCGTCTGAGCCATAATTTGAATCTCTCCATAAAAGTCCTTATCAATCAGTCCCACCAAAACATTAAGTCCCAGCATAGTGGCAGATGAACGCCCTATAAGTAGCGCTCCGACCGCTTGTCCATTAATACAGATTGGTCCCTGTGTGCCGGTAGCAGTGCTGCCAGGTTTCGAGTCCAGTAGGGTGCAATCTACTGCTGTTGCCAGGTCCAGTCCGAGGCTTCCACTTGTGGCTGGTCGGAGAGGAAGGGGTTGTGCGCTGCTGGGTAGGCAGCCGCTTTTCCCGCTGGGTCGTCCGTTTCCCGATCCAGCTCGACGACAGGCAGCTTCGTTGTGATTGTCTGATTGACAGTTCTTGACCACACGGAGCCGGCATTGCAGTCCCGCCTCACGTGTCCGGCGACGCCGCAACGGAAGCACCGCAAACGAGGTGGGCCGCCCAGCGGAGGTTTGCAAAGGAGCAAGGGCTGCTTGTGCTTGTGCAAGGACTGCTCTTTCTCTCAGTGTCAGAATCTCTCAATCTCGGAATCTCTCTCATTCTCTGAATCTCAATCTCAGAATCTTTCTCAATTACAGAATCTCTCTCAATCTCAGAATCTATCTCAGAATCTCTCTCAATCTCAGAATCTCTCTCAGAATCTGTCTCGGAATCTCTCGCAATCTCAATCTCAGAATCTCTTTCAATCTCTCAATCTCTCTCAATATCAGAATCTCTCTCAGTCTCAGAATCTCTCTCAATCTCAGAATCTCACTCTGTCTCTCACTCTCAGGATCTCTCAATCTCAGAATCTCTCTCGATCTCAATCTCAGAATCTCTATCACTCTCTCAATCTCTCAAACTTTCAATCTCTCAATCTCTCTCAATATCAGAATCTCTCTCAATCTCAGAATCTCACTCTGTCTCTCACTCTCAGGATCTCTCAATCTCATAATCTCTCTCGATCTCAATCTCAGAATCTCTATCACTCTCTCAATCTCTCAATCTTTCAATCTCTCTCAGTCTCAGAATCTCTCTCAGTCTCTCAATCTCAGAATCTCTCGCATTCTCAGAATCTCTCAATCCCTATCAATCCCTTAATCTCAGAATCTCTCTCAATCTCAGAATCTATCTCAATCTCTCAATTACACAATCTCTCTCCATCTCAGAATCTCTCTCAAACTCTCCATCTCAGAATCTTTCTCAATCTCTCTCAATCTTAGAATCTCTCTCAATATTTCAGTCTCTCTCAATCTCTCTCAATCTCTCTCTCTCAATCTCAGAATCTCTCAATCTCTCAACCTCAGAATCTCTCTCAATCTTTCCGTCTCTCTCAATTTCTCTCAGTCTCTCAATCTCTCTCAGTGTCTCTCAATCTCAGAATCTCTCTCGATCTCAGAATCTCTCTCAGTCTCTCTCAGTCTCTCTCAGAATCTCTCAGAATCTCTCAGAATCTCTCGGAATCTCTCGGAATCTCTCAGAATCTCTCGGAATCTCTCTCGGAATCTCTCTCGGAATCTCTCTCGGTCTCAGAATCTCGCTTCAGTCTCAGAATCTCTCAATCTCTCTCAGTCTCTCAATCTCAGAATCTCTCTCAATCTCAATCTCAGAATCTCTCTCAATCTCAGAATCTCAGAATGTCTCTCAACCTCTCATTCTCAGAATCTCTCAATCTCTCAATCTCTCTCAATCACTCAATCTCTATCAATCTCTCTCAGTCTCTCAATCTCAATCTCAGAATCTCTCAGTCTCTCAATCTCAGAATATCTCTCAGCCTCAGAATCTCTCTGTCTCTCAATCTCTCTCAATCTCTCTCAATGTCACAATCTCTCTCAATCTCTCATTATCAATCACAGAATCTCCCTCATTTTCAAAATCTCTGTCAGTGTCTCAATCTCAGAATCTCTCTAAATCTCTCAATCTCAGAATGTCTCTCAATCTCAGAATCTCTCAGACTTTCTCAATCTCTCTCTCTCAATCTCAGACTCTCTCAATCTCAGAATCTAGCTCAGTCTCAGAATCTCTCAATCTCAAAATCTCAGAATCTCTCTCAGTCTCTCAATCTCAGAATCTCGCTCAATGTCACAATCTCTCTCAATCTCTCATTATCAATCTCTCAATCTCCCTCATTCTCAAAATCTCTGTCAGTCTTTCAATCTCAGAATCTCTCTCAATCTCTCAATCTCTCTCAATCTATCAATCTCAATCTCAGAATCTCTCTCAATCTATCAATCTCAATCTCAGAATCTCTCTCAATCTCAGAATCTCTCTCAATCTCTCTCAGTGTCTTTCATTCTCTCAATCTCTCTCAGAATCTCTCTCAATCTCTCAATCTCTCTCAGAATCTCTCTCAGAATGTCTCTCAATCTCGGTCTCTAACAATCTCTCAATCTCACAATCTCTCTCAATCTCCCAATCACAATCTCAGAATCTCTATCAATTTCAGAATCTCTCTCAGTCTCTCCATATCAGAATCTTTCTCGATCTCTCAATCTCAGAATCTCTCAATCTCTCTCGATCTCTCTCAATCTATGAATCTCTCTCAATATAGAATCACAGAATCACAGAATCTTAGTGGTTGGAAGGGACCTTTGAGATCATAGAGTCCAACCACATTAAAAAAAAAAAAAACACACAAACAAACAAAAAAACACAACACAAAACCAAACAAACAACAACACCCCCCCCAAAAAAAAAAAAAAAAAAAAAAAAAGCAGCATCCATCAACCAAACCCCACACACAACACCCCACCACAAACCAACAATCCCGGGCACTAGAGCATGCCCTGAAGAGCCACGTCTACACGTTTCTTAAATACCTCCAGGGATGGTGACTCCACCACCTCCCTGGGCAGGCTGTTCCAGTGCTTGACCACTCTCTCAGTAAAGTAATTCTTCCTAATATCTAATCTAAACCTCCCTTGCCGCAGCTTCATACCATTTCCTCTGGTCCTGTCGTTATTCCCTTGGGAGAAGAGGCCAACCCCTGCCTCTCTACAGTTTCCTTTCAGGTAGTTGTAGAGGGCAATGAGGTCTCCCCTCAGCCTCCTCTTCTCCAAACTAAACATGCCCAGTTCCCTCAGCCTCTCCTCATAGGACTTGTTCTCCAGACCCCTCACCAGCTTGGTGGCTCTCCTCTGGACACGCTCCAGCACTTCAATGTCTTTCCTGTAGTGAGGGGCCCAAAACTGAACACAGTACTCGAGGTGAGGCCTCACCAGTGCCGAGTACAGAGGCACGATGACTTCCCTGCTCCTGCTGGCCACGCTATTCCTGATACAGGCCAGGATGCCGTTGGCCTTCTTGGCTGCCTGGGCACACTGCTGGCTCATGTTAAGCCGGCTGTCCACTAACACTCCCAGGTCCTTTTCTGCCGGGCAGCTTTCCAGCCACTCTTCCCCAAGCCTGTAGCGTTGCTTGGGGTTGTTGTGGCCGAAATGCAGAACCCGGCACTTGGCCTTATTAAACCTCATCCCATTGGCCTTGGCCCATTGGTCCAACCTGTCCAGGTCCCTCTGTAGAGCCTGCCGACCCTCAAGCAGATCAACACTCCCACCTAGCTTGGTGTCATCCGCAAACTTACTGAGGGTGCACTCAATCCCCTTATCTAGATCATCAATGAAGATATTGAACAAGACTGGCCCCAAAACTGAGCCCTGAGGGACACCACTGATGACCGGCCGCCAACCAGATTTTGCTCCATTAATCACAACTCGCTGAGCACGGCCATCCAGCCAGTTTTTTATCCAGCGGAGGGTACACTTGTCTATGCCATGATTCTCCAGTTTCTCCAGGAGAATGCCGTGAGGGACGGTGTCAAAGGCCTTACCTAAGTCCAGGTAGACAACATCCACAGCCTTCCCCTCATCGAGAAAGCGGGTCACATGGTCATAGAAAGAGATCAAGTTGGTCAGGCAGGACCTCCCTCTCATAAACCCATGCTGGCTGGCCCTGATCCCTTGGCTGCCCTGCACGTGCCTTGAGAGCTCACTCAGGATGATCCTCTCCATGATCTTTCCCAGTACCGAGGTCAGGCTGACAGGCCTGTAGTTTCCAGGATCCTCCTTCCGGCCCTTCTTGTAGATGGGCGTCACATTGGCCACCCTCCAGTCATCTGGCACCTCTCCTGTTGACCAGGATTGTTGATAAATAATGGAGAGAGGCTTGGTGAGCTCTCTTGCCAGCTCCCTGAGAACCTTTGGGTGAATGCCATCCGGCCCCATAGACTTATGCGTGTCCAGGTGCATAAGCAAATCATTAACTACTTCCTCATGGATTACAGGGGAGTTGTTCTGTTCTCCATTCTTATCTTCCAGCCCAAGAAGCTGAACTCCCTGGGGGTAGCTGGTCTGACTATTAAAGACAGAGGTAAAGAAGGCATTAAGTATCTCAGCCTTCTCCTCATCCTTGGTTGCAAGGTTTCCCCCCGCATCCAGTAAGGGATGGACATTCTCTGTCACTCTCTTTTTGTTGATGTATTTATAGAAACTTTTTTTGTTGTCCCTTATATTAATGGCCAGGTTGAGTTCTAGCTGGGCTTTTGCCTTCCTGATTTTTTCTCTGTATGACCTAACACAATCTCTGTACTCCTCCCGAGTTGCCTGTCCCCTCTTCCAAAGGTGGTAAACCTTCCTTTTTTCCTTAAGTCCCATCAAGAGCTCTTTGTTCATCCAGGCCGGCCATTTTCCCCGCCCTTTAATTTTGCGCCTCATGGGGACAGCCTGCTCCTGGGCCTTTAGGATTTCCCTCTTGAAGAGCGTCCAGCCTTCCTGGGCTCCTTTGTCTCTCAGGACTACCTCCCACGGGACTCTCCCAACCAGGGTTCTGAACAGGTTAAAGTCTGCCCACCGGAAGTCCAAGATGGAGGTTTTGTTAATCCCCTTCCTTACCTCACTATGAATGGAAAACTTAACCATTTCATGATCACTAAGCCCAAGACTGTCTCCGACCTCCACGTCCCCAACTAGCCCTTCTTTATTTGTGAACAGTAGGTCTAGCAAGGCACCTCCCCTGGTAGGCTTACCTACCATTTGTGTCAGGAAGTTATCCTCCATACACTCGAGGAACCTCCTAGCCTGCCTGCTCTCTGCTGTGTTATATTTCCAGCAGATGTCTGGTAAGTTGAAGTCCCCAACTAGAACAAGGGCTGGCGTTTGCGAGACTGCAGCCAGCCGCTTATAGAATACCTCATCAACCTGCTCATCCTGGTTGGGTGGTCTATAGCAGACTCCCAGCACAAAATCACCTTTGTTAGCCTTCCCTTTCACCCTTACCCATAAACACTCCACTTCTTCATCACTGGAGTCTATCTCTATAGAGTCAAACAACTCCCTAATGTACAGAGCCACACCCCCCCCCCTCCTTCCTTGCCTATTCCTTCTGAAGAGCTTATAGCCACTTATTGCAGCATTCCAGTCATGACCATCGTCCCACCACGTTTCCGTGATGGCAACTATGTCATAGTTGTCCTGCCGCACCATGGCTTCCAGCTCATCCTGTTTGTTGCCCATGCTACGTGCATTAGCGTAGATGCACTTGACCTGGGCTACTGATTTCACCCCCATCTTTGGCCCTTGACACTCAGGTTCATTACCAGCAGGCCTGGTTTTATCCCCATCCCCCTTAACTTTCGGCTTAAAGCTCTGTCCGTGACCTTTGTTAACTCTTAGCCTAGTACCCTTTTCCCCTTCTAGGAAAGGGTTTTCCCATTGTTCTCTAGCAGTAATTTCTAAACGTCTATCACCTTTCTCTGATGAAACGTCAGAGTGTGAGTCCTCACTAATGTGGCCTCCTTCAAACCGTGGCATGCTTTCCTCAGGCTTAATCTTGACAGGCCCAGTTATCTCCCCTTCCCCCCTCATATCTAGTTTAAAGACCGGTCAATGAGCCCTGCTAACTCCTGCCCCAAAATTCTTTTCCCCCTCTGGGACAGCTGTGTCTCACCTGACAATGGCATGCCAGGTGTCTCATATAGCCACCTATGTTTGAAAAACCCAAAGCCCTGCCTGTAACACCAGTCCCGGAGCCACAAGTTGATCTGTTGCCTCTTCCTATCAATTTCTTTATTCACAGTTGCCACTGGTGGGATAGAAGAGAAGACTACTTGTGTTCCTGACCCCTTGAGCTGCTGCCCTAAGGCTCTAAAATCTCTTTTAATTGATTTCAGCCTCCTCCTACCCATTTCATCACTACCCACCTGAAATACTAACAGGGGGTAATAATCAGAGGGGTTTACTAGGTCTGGGAGTTTGTTTGTCACATCCCTGACCCGAGCCCCAGGGAGGCAACAGACTTCCCTGTGTAGCGGGTCAGGGCGGCATATTGGTCCCTCTGCCCCCCTCAACAGAGAGTCACCCACAACTATGACCTTTCTCCTTTTCCTTTTGGAGCTAGTGGTGAAGTTGGGTCCGCTGTGACGTGTACTTTCTGTCTTCTCTAGTCTTGGTGTGCCATCCTCCTCTCCATCGGCCAGTTCCTCCTGCAGGACTCCATACCTGTTCTGCAGGGGTAACTGGGAAGCTGGGAGAGGTTGGGAGGGGACTCGCCTGCTTCCCCGAGCAGGGACCTGTTTCCATTCCTCCTCTTCTCTGAGATCCTCTCCTGTCACTTGATGAGAAGAGGGGAGAGGGTCCTCCGATTTACACGGGGCCTCAACCTGTTCCCCTACTCTCAGGGAGTGCACCCACCAGTCAATTTCTCTTTCACACTCCCTGATGCTCCTCAGCCTCTCCACTTCATCCTTCAGCTGGGCCACCAGGTAGAGCAGATCATTCACCTGTTCACATCTTATACAGGTGTTGTCTCCGCTACCCTCCATTGCCAGCGCCAGGCTCCGGCACTCTCTGCACCCAGAGGCCTGCACACCCATATGTTTGCGTGGGGCCTCGGTCAGGGTACCCACAGCTTTCCTAAACATAGCCTTCGATCTGGTAGCAGCCATAGCTGAGTCCCCAGGAGCGACTGACCTTACCGTGTACGCCAGTAGAAGCACTGGGCCCAGCCGTACACACACCAGCTCCAGTTGCTCCCTCCGTGCTCTGTGCGCTACAGAACCCTTCCCCAGCGCAGTCTTACCTGCCCTGAAGCTGGTCTCCGTGGCAATGATATCTCAATATCAATCTCTGAATATCTCTCAGTGTCATAATCTCTCAATCTCAGAATCTCTCTCAGTCTCAAAATCTCTCTCATTTTCTCTCAATCTCAGAATCTCTCTCAATCTCAGAATCTATCTCAGAATCTATCTCAATCTAAGAATCTCTCAATCTCTCGATCTCAATCTCAGAATCTCACTCAATCTCTCAGTCTCAGAATCTATCCCAGTCTCAGAATCTCTCTCAGAATCTCTCAATCTCAGAATCTCTCAATCTCTCAATCTCAATCTCAGAATCTCTATCAATTTCAGAATCTCTCTCAGTCTCTCCATATCAGAATCTTTCTCGATCTCTCAATCTCAGAATCTCTCAATCTCTCTCAATCTCTCTCAATCTATGAATCTCTCTCTCAATATCTCAATATCAATCTCTGAATATCTCTCAGTGTCATTTTCTCTCAATCTCAGAATCTCTCTCAATATCAGAATCTCTCAGCCTCTCAATCTCAATCTCAGAATCTCTCTCAATCCCTCAGTCTCAATCTCAGAATCTCTCAATCTCAGAATCTCACTCGACCTCAGAATCTGTCTCAGAATCTCTCTCAATCTGTGAATCTCTATCAGTCTCTCTCAACCTCTCAATCTCAGAATCTCTCTCATTCTCAGAATTTCTACCAGTCTCTCAATCTCAGAATCTCTCATAGTCTCTCAGTCTCAGAATCTCTCTCAATATCAGAATCTCTCAGTCTCTCAATCTGAATCTCAGAATCTCTCTCAATCTCATAATCTTCCACAATCTCTCAGTCTCTCAATCTCTCAATCTCTCTCAATCTTAGAATCTCTCTCAATCTCAGAATCTATCTCAGAATCTATCTCAATCTAAGAATCTCTCAAGCTCTCAATCTCAATCTCAGAATCTCACTCAATCTCTCGGTCTCAGAATCTATCCCAGTCTCAGAATCTCTCAATCTCTCTCAGTCTCTCAATCTCTCAATCTCTCTCAGTCTCAGAATCTCTCTCAGAATCTCTCAATCTCAGAATCTCTCAATCTCTCAATTTCAATTTCAGAATCTCTCTATATCTCTCAATCTCAATCTCAGAATCTCACTCAATCTCTCCATCTCAGAATATTTCTTAATCTCTCAATCTCAGAATCTCTCAATCTCTCAATGTCAATTTTAGAAACTCTCTCACTCTATCAATCTCAATCTCAGAATCTCTCTAAATCTCTCAATCTCAGAATGTCTCTCAATCTTACAATCTCAGAATCTCTCTCAATCTCAGAATCTCTCTCAATCTCTCTCAGTGTCTTTCATTCTCTCAATCTCTCTCAGAATCTCTCTCAATCTCTCAATCTCTCTCAGAATTTCTCTCAGAATGTCTCTCAATCTCGGTCTCTAACAATCTCTCAATCTCACAATCTCTCTCAATCTCCCAATCACAATCTCAGAATCTCTATCAATTTCAGAATCTCTCTCAGTCTCTCCATATCAGAATCTTTCTCGATCTCTCAATCTCAGAATCTCTCAATCTCTCTCGATCTCTCTCAATCTATGAATCTCTCTCTCAATATCTCAATATCAATCTCTGAATATCTCTCAGTGTCAGAATCTCTCAATCTCGGAATCTCTCTCAGTCTCAAAATCTCTCTCATTTTCTCTCAATCTCAGAATCTCTCTCAATCTCAGAATCTATCTCAGAATCTCTCAGCCTCTCAATATCAATCTCAGAATCTCTCTCAATCGCTCAGTTTCAATCTCAGAATCTCTCTCATTCTCGGAAACTTAACCAGTCTCTCATTCTCAAAATCTCTGTCAGTCTCTCAATCTCAGAATCTCTCTCAATCTCTCAATCTCAGAATCCCTTTCAATCTCAGAATCTCTTTCAATCTCAGAATCTCTCACAATCTCAGAATCTCGGAATCTCTCTCAATCTCTCCATCTCAGAATCTCTCTCAATCTCAGAATCTATCTCAGTCTCAGAATCTATCTCAGAATCTCTCTCAATCTTAGAATCTCTCTCAATATTTCAGTCTCTCTCAATCTCTCTCAATCTCTCAATCTCAATCTCAGAATCTCTTAATCTCTCTCAATCTCTCAATCTCTTCATCTCTCTCAATATCAGAATCTCTCTCAATCTCTCGATCTCAGAATCTCTCAATCCCTATATCTCGATATCAAAATCTCTCTCAATCTCTCAATCTCTCTCAATCTCAGAATCTCTCTAAATCTTTCAGTCTCTCTCTTAATCTCAGAATCTCTCTAAATCTCAGAATCTGTCTCAGAATCTCTCTCAATCTCTCTCAATCTCTAAATCTCCGAATCTCTCAATCTCAATCTCAGAATCTCTCTCAATCTCAGTCTCAGAATCTCTCAAACTCTCCATCTCAGAATCTTTCTCAATCTCTCTCAATCTTAGAATCTCTCTCAATATTTCAGAATAGCCCCCTAGGGTTGACCCCGCATCCGAGTCCTAGACCCAAATTATGATAGCTACATATAGGGCAGGCCTTGACAATGGCTCGGGCTTCAGCTATAGAGAGCTTATAGGCTCGAGCCAGTCCTTTCGCATTTTGGTGAAAAATAGAGTGAGCTTCTCTCTGTAGAGAGTCCCCTTGCTGTGCCTGCAAAATTTGATGCTGCCATCCCTGTCCATCTTTCCAAGCTACGGCAGCAGTCCTGGAATGTCGGCCCGCATCGGTGAAGGCCGTGAGAGCCTGCGGGATCGGTTGGCTGGGCCGCATCGGTTTAACTATCCAGCCCAGGTTCTCCATCCACGACAGAATGGGTGACGGCAGTGGCTTAGCTACCAGCGCCGCTCCATCGTTAAGCAGTGCAGCTTGTAGCTCCTCGGAATTCTGCAAGTGCCATTCCAGGTCAATTTGCTTTATTGGCACCCATATTGTGCTTGGCGGGGTGCCATCCACCTGTAGGATGCGGCACCGACCCTTCCTGATCAGATCTGCTAGCGTGGCAATTTTTTCCTGTATTGTCCGCCGTGGTTGTAGCGGAGGGGCTATCCATTCCAATACGATAGTGGTGGACCCCTGCTTCTCCCCCGTTTTTATTTTTTGCTGAGTTAAGGCTGCCATAAGATACTGCTCACCACATAAAACAGTCAAGTCAATGGGCAGACCTTCAACACGCCGATGCGTGGAACGCGTAGTTACCATAGAAGCTATTTGTTGCAGCGTTTGTCTTTGTTGCTCAGTAAGCTGCACTGGCGTTGCAGGATCCGTTCCCCGCAGCAGGGGCCGCAGTTGATTCAGTAGTTCATTGGGGATGCCTGTAACAGGTCGAAGCCACTGCAGGTCACCCAACAACCGTTGGGCGTCATGGAGAGTCCGAATATCCAGCTGCAAGGATAATTTCTGAGGTTGGATTGTAGTACAGGTGATACGCCATCCTAGGTACTTCCAAGGGCTCGTCTCTTGTACTTTCTCCGGCGCAATTACTAAACCTCTCTGTTTGAGCTGCGTTGTTAGTTCCTGCTTTTGTTGCGCGGAAAAGGGTGTCGGTTGGGCCAGTAAAATATCGTCCATATAATGATAGATTAGAGTACGGGCCCAGTTTTGTCGCAGTGGCTGCAGGGCGGCATCAACATAAATCTGACACAAGGTGGGTGAATTTCGCATTCCCTGCGGGAGGACCGTCCATTCAAAGCGCTGGTCCGGCCCTTCTCGATTGATCGCGGGAAGGGTAAAGGCAAATCTTTGCTTATCATCTTCATGCAAGGCAATAGTGAAAAAGCAGTCTTTCAAATCCACAATGAGCAGATGCCACCCTTCCGGTATCATAGCTGGGTTGGGTAGGCCAGGCTGTAATGCCCCCATGTCGTACATTTGTTTGTTCACAGCTCGCAGGTCGTGAAGCAATCGATATTTTCCTGACTTCTTCTTGATAACAAAGATGGGGGTATTCCAGGGGCTTGTTGACAGGCGCAGGTGACCCTGGCGGAATTGTTCTCGGATCAGATCGTGTGCTTGTTCCAGACTTTCCCTTTTTAGCGGCCACTGCTCTATCCACACTGGCTCTTCCGATTTCCATCGGAGCGGGATCGGGAAAGTCCAAGCAGTGGCCATGCCTAAAAAGGGAGGTCCGAAGTAAGGACCATTCCCATCTGCGCCAGGATATCACGTCCTACCAGAGCGTGCACCCCTTCAGGCAATGGGATAATAGAAACACAGCAGTTTACCACCTTGTCCGTTATAGTCCATCGCAAAAGGGGTGACTTGCTAGCAAGAGTCAATCCCCCTACTCCCGCAACTGTGGCATTGGTCGGGTATGTTGGCCATTGAGCCGGCCATTTCCGTGTACTGATTATAGAAACATCGGCACCAGTATCCAAAAGTGCGACAAGTGAGATGGTTTGGTCGCCGTACTGCACCGTAACCGATCGTCGTGGCCGTTGGCGCAGGTCGATAGTTAGCAAGGCCATTTGTCCCGTAGATCCAAAACCACCTTGCCCTCGAGGTTGCTCCTGCAGCGGTTGAAGGGCCCCCGCAAGATGTGGCAGGGGAATCAACTGTGCCACCTTAGTGCCTTTAGCTACGAAAAGTGGTGGGAACAGCGTCTGAGCCATAATTTGAATCTCTCCATAAAAGTCCTTATCAATCAGTCCCACCAAAACATTAAGTCCCAGCATAGTGGCAGATGAACGCCCTATAAGTAGCGCTCCGACCGCTTGTCCATTAATACAGATTGGTCCCTGTGTGCCGGTAGCAATGCTGCCAGGTTTCGAGTCCAGTAGGGTGCAATCTACTGCTGTTGCCAGGTCCAGTCCGAGGCTTCCACTTGTGGCTGGTCGGAGAGGAAGGGGTTGTGCGCTGCTGGGTAGGCAGCCGCTTTTTGTGTCGGCGCGGGGCGGCTTTTCCCGCTGGGTCGTCCGTTTCCCGATCCAGCTCGACGACAGGCAGCTTCGTTGTGATTGTCTGATTGACAGTTCTTGACCACACGGAGCCGGCATTGCAGTCCCGCCTCACGTGTCCGGCGACGCCGCAACGGAAGCACCGCAAACGAGGTGGGCTGCGGGCATTTGACCGCCCAGCGGAGGTTTGCAAAGGAGCAAGGGATGCTTGTGCTTGTGCAAGGACTGCTCTTTCTCTCAGTGTCAGAATCTCTCAATCTCGGAATCTCTCTCATTCTCTGAATCTCAATCTCAGAATCTTTCTCAATTACAGAATCTCTCTCAATCTTTCACTCTCAATCTCAGAATCTCTCTCAATCTCTCCATCTCAATCTCTCAATCTCTCTCAATCTCTCAATCTCTCCCAATCTTTCAGTCTCTCAATCTCCCTCAATCTCTCTCTCTCAATCTCAGAATCTCTCTCAATCTTTCACTCTCAATCTCAGAATCTCTCTCAATCTCTCCATCTCAGAATCTTTCTTAATCTCTCAATCTCTCAATGTCACTTTTAGAAACTCTCTCACTCTATCAATCTCAATCTCAGAATCTCTCTCAATCTCTCCATCTCAGAATCTCTCTCATTCTCTGAATCTCAATCTCAGAATCTTTCTCAATTACAGAATCTCTCTCAATCTCTCCATCTCAGAATCTCTCTCAATCTCAGAATCTCTCTCAGTCTTTCAGTCTCTCTCAATTTCTCTCAGTCTCTCAATCTCTCTCAGTGTCTCTCAATGTCAAACCAGTCACAATGGGATGCTTTTGCCACTCATTCCCTGTTAGGCTCACTTCAGCCTCCAGTACAGTCAATTCTTGGGATCCCCCTGTCACTCCAGAAATACAAATGGGTTCTGTCCCTCCATAGCTTGATGGTATTAGGGTACACTGTGCACCTGTGTCTACTAAAGCTCTATACTCCTGTGGCTCTGATGTGCCAGGCCATCGAATCCACACTGTCCAATAAACTCGGTTGTCCCTTTCCCCCACCTGGCTGGAGGCAGGGCCCCCCTAATACTGGTCATAGTATCCGTTACTCGCCTCTTGCAGAAATGATCTGGAGGTTCCTTCAAGGGGATCAGAAGTAGGCTCAGGCCTTCTATTCTGTCTGGGGAACTGCACATTGGAAACCGGGGCAGCACTTTTCCTGGGGAGATCTGCTTTTGTGGTTGTTCTTCCTTGCAATTCCTGTACCCGTGCCCGTAGGATTGAAGTAGGTTGTCCATCCCACTTCCTCATGTCCTCTCCGTGGTCACGCAAGCAGAACCACAGGGTGCTTCGTGGGGTGTACTCCCTGTATTCTCTATCTTGAGTGGAAAAACGTCTGTTCCTAACAGCTGAGATACTGGCTCGTACAGGTGGGGAGGACATATTCTCTTCAAGTTGCTGGACCTTCCGGGACAGTTTCTCCACAGCTGAGACGAGGGGAGAAGACAGATTTTCTTCATATTGCCGAAGTCGGGCAGCCACCTCATCCACTGTTGGTCCCTCTTCGCCTTTCCATTCCATCACTGCTAATGAGTTGGCATATGATGATGGTGCGCTCCGTACAAACTTCCGCCACATGGACCTTGTGCATTGGATCTCATCAGGATCTGTGGGAAACTGGGCATTGTCCGGGTCATAATAAATCATCTCCCACACGGCTAATTCTCTCAGGTACTGAATACCTCTTTCCATGGTGGTCCACTTGCTTGGATGACATACAACATCTTCACTGAAGGGATACCTTTCCCTCACGCCTGACAGGAGTCGCCTCCAGAGGCTGAGAGCTTGTGTCCTTTTCCCAATTGCCTTGTCAATGCCCCCCTCTCTAGACAGAGATCCCAGCTGCCTGGCTTCCCTACTCTCCAATTCCAAGCTACCAGCTCCGTTGTCCCAGCACCGGAGCAGCCAGGTGACAAGGTGCTCACCTGGAAGTCGGCTGAAATCTTTTCGCATGTCCCGCAGCTCACTCAGGGACAGGGATCGAGTGATTATCTCTGGTTCTTGTTCTCTTGCCTCTTGTTCTCGTGACAACCCTGGATCATCGTCATCCTTCGCTGAGCGAACTGATTTCTTGGTGTATTTCTTCTTCTGGATAGGGGCAACTGATACGGGCACAGGTTGGTTTTCTGGTTCAGTTGCAGTGCCTGCCACTGGGGTTAGAGTAGCCGCAGTGCCCGCCGCAGGGGCCGGAGCAGCCGCAGTGCCTGCCGCAGGGGCTGGGGCAGCCGCAGTGCCTGTCGGCCTGGTTTCCATCTCTTCCTCCTGAGGATGCTGCGCAACATTGAGCAATGCTTGGTAGATACTGGCCAGGGCCCAGCACAATGCAGTGAGTTGTGCCTCTCTGGAGTAGCCACAGCATTTTCCTTTCAAATATTCTATCACTTTATCAGGGTTCTGTAATTGTTCGGTGGTGAAATCCCAGACCATTGGAGGTGAAAAACTCTCTAGATACCTGCCCATGTTCTCCCACATGCCATGCCATCCATGACTCTCCAGCCTTGGGGCAGATCTCGGGGTGGTAGTCTTAAATAGTTGCTTAACCCTAAACAAAAACTGAAAAACATTCAGGAGACCTAACAATAGGACCAAGCTGGTCTGCGTGTCCCAAGAGTATTCAAAATTCTCAAAAACTGGCATATCCGGCACGAAGGAGAAAAGGGAGGTGAAAGAGCTGGGAAAAGTATCCCCCCCTGCTTCCCCCATAGACTCAGTGTGTTTATTAATAAATTCCCCAAGATATGGGCAGGAAAGCAGTGCCAAATAAACAACCCAACATAACCATCTGAACAGTGATGCTATCATATCATAAGTTGATATCGCACAGGACAGCAAAATTATAATCCTGAGCCCTCTCCCAGAAGTGATAAACATCATCACGGGGAGTACATAGAGCATGTAAGAGTTTACATAACACAGCCATGAAAACAAACGAAGCAACATTGTCCCCAGTAAATAATACAATAAATACCGATAACAAATTCCTTTTAGCACGCTCTGGTCAGATCTGTCTTTATCTCAACCCTCCGAGTTGCCCCACGTTGGGCGCCAAAAAGGACTGTCGTGGTTTAGCCTCAGACGGCAACAAAGGACCACGTGGCAGCCGCTCGCTCAGATCGGGCCCTCCCCCCGCCAGCGCGGCCGGGAGGGGAGAATCGGAAGAAAAAGGCAAAAACTCGTGGGTTGAGACAAAGGCAATTTAACAGAACAGCAAGGGGAGCAAGAAACAACAACAATAATAACACCGACAGGGGAATACACAGCCACGAGTACGATACCACCGCTTGCCGACCGCACCCGGGACGCCCCCCGACCGCTCCGCTCCCCTGGGGGATGACTTCCTCCTCCCCCCCCGACTTCCTGCCCCTCCCCTTCCCCGGCTAGCTCCTGTTACCCCCTGGGCATGGCTCACAAGGGATGGAATACCTGTGTCCCTGCTAGGTCCTGGGGAGAATTAACCCTATCCCCGCCAGACCCAGGACAGTGACAGCCAACATGGCTTCACTAAAGGCAAATCATGCCTGACAAACTTGGTGGCCTTCTATGACGGTGTTACAGCGTTGGTGGATAAGGGAAGAGTGACTGACATCATCTACCTGGACTTGTGCAAAGCATTTGATACTGTCCCACACAATGTCCTTGTCTCTAAAATGGAGAGAGATTGATTTGACGAATGGACCACTCAGTGTATAAGGAATTGGCTGAATGGTCACACTAAAAGAGCTGCAGTCAATGGCTCTATGTCTGGGTAGAGAACAATGACGAGTAGTGTCCTTCAGGGGTCCATATTAGGACCAGTATTATTTAACATCTCTCTAAGGGACATGGACAGTGGGACTGAGTGTATTCTCAGCAAATTTGTGGATGACACTGAGCTGAGTAGTGTGGTTCCCTCTAGAGGAGGGAAGGGATGCCATCCAGAGGGACCTGGACAGGCTTGAAGTGTGGGCCTGTGTGAACCTCATGAAGTTCAACAAGGCCAAGTGCAAGGTCATGCACCTGGGTCAGGGCAATGCTAAACATGGATATATGGGGAATATCAGCTCCAATGCCATGGAGCACCTCCTTCTTCACCTTCCTTCTTCTCTGACCTTGATGTTTGCACCATTTTTTCTCAGTCTTTTTTCCCCTTCTCTCTGTGTGTGGCATTTTTGCCCTTTCTTAAATATGGTTTCACAGATGTGTCACTTTGTTGATTGGCTCAGCTTTGGCCAGCCATGGGTCTGTTGAGGAGCTGGCTGGAACTGTCTGTGCCTGGCACAGTGCAGTGCCTGACCTCTTCTCACAGAAGCCACCCCTGAAGTCCCCCTGATACCAAAACTTTGCAAACATACACCCAATACAACTTCTATCACAAACTTCCACTTCCAAAATCTCCCGCACCAAACCTAGTCACGAAACACAAAATCTTGAATTAAAAACATTGGTACGCATGCCAGAACACATTTAGACTAATCTTTTCTCGTGGTTAGGCCCTTTTTCCATGTGCCAGCTTATTTTAGGTCTTTAAAAACAGAATACATATTTGACTCAAGAACATCAGGAAGTGAAGGGGGAGGGTAGCCATTTATAATGATAATAGATAATAGAGACATTGCCAATACTGTGCACAGAAATTAAGTATGCTGTTTCTGATAAGCACTGTATCCATTCTTATAGCATGTCTTATGCTTTTTCCAAGCAAGCTGCAAAAAAGTACAACACAACTGATGCGCAATGCACTTTTGAACTAAGCCTTAAAAGGGGAACATTAGAGGCCATTGTTGTGATGGATTTAGATTTCCAGACTCCTAAGGGATATTTTTCCCTTGAAAAACACTTCTTCTTGGTACGTTGTGCAAGAAACTACATGAGGAGCCAAATTCTGTTTTTCAGTATTCACAGGGGTACTCTTTCACTAGTTTGAGCTGTTTAGTTGTATTCAGAGTTAAAAATGAGCCCTAAGGAAATACTTACAGAGTTTAGCCCACACCAAAAAACCAAGAAAAGAAAGTAAGGCTTTACATGTAGAAAAAGACGCAGATGCATTTTTTGTATTTGTTGAGCTTTTTGATATTCAAACAGGGCATCTGTCTCAGTTTCCTCCTAGAGCTTCTGGAGGAATAAACTGTATCTTATCCTGAATCTAACCTAAAGACTCATCCAAATTGTATTTTCATCCACAATATACGTAGAAACAACAGTATCATTGGCATAAAGTCATCAGCTTCCTTCTGACATCCGTGCATATATTTGTTGCCATTTATATACATGGGTCCTGAATGTGAAAGGCATGTCATGAACTGTGGCATGACAACATTTCTAGTGTACCCTTTATAAAGTGCAATTGCATTACAACCACATAAAATGGCTCTGCAGCAGTAAATCACTGGATAACTTTTATTTATTTCAACATTATGTCTAACTTTTATACTGAATTTCCAACTATTCTGTAACAGGATAGACTTCTACCTCCAGCCATTTGGCTCATTTGGCTGTTGTGACTTGGCATTCAACTCTCCAGTGTTAGTAGCACATTACCAGAAACTGAAAAATAGCCTGTTAAAATTTTTCTTGTACCTGACAGACATTTTACTAGAAGTAAAAAAAAAATCATATATGTATATTATTTGTGTCCTTTGGATGTCATTAGCATTGTGGACCCATCAGGACGAAGTCCAACTTTTCTGGTGTCATGACCTAAAGGGTTACCTGGCCTACAGGTGTGTAAAGATTGCAATCATGGGTTCATAGGATTCTGTAATACACAAGGACACGGATGCTTTTATCCTCTAAATTTCTCTACTTTATTACAGATTACCATAAATGCCACAAAATTCACCACTAGCAAGTATACTACCACAAAAATCACCATTAGCAAGTATACCTATGATTAATAAAGTTTATATATATAAGGCTATTACAAATTATTATCCATTATCAATTGCTATTAATAGCAATCGATAGTATAGCAATAATCAATGGTATAGTAACAATCAATTATACCAACAACCAAGTAGGTATATACTATTACAGGTTACTAGAAACTTATCATTACTGAAGCAAACTTATTAACAATATAACAGGAGATATACTTATGATAGATTACTTTCTGTTCTTTCAGAGCAATTTTATTTTTCCAGACTGTTTTCCTGTTCTTGTAGTTAGAATAGCCAATGGCAGTTACCGATTCTTATTTTCTCGGGATGTTTTCCCCTTTTTTCCAGACTATTTTTCACCTTTTCAAATGATAAGTTGCCTTTACAGTTCCTTATTTTTTATGCTAATTGATGGTATCTCAGGATGTCTCCAGTTTCTAGGTACCCGGCTGTACTTCAGAGGTCAGCTGCACTTTTCAAGGATACTTCACAGGCCTAGTTCCCAGTCTAAGAGGTCCCAGGCTGGCAGACATTTCCTCTGTCAGTATTTTTTCCAATAGATGTTTTCTTCCATTCAGTAATTTTCCTCTTCTAACCAGGCCACCTTTCTGGCTGCTCACATCATCTGGTTATTTGGGTACATTGGAACAATAGGGGGAGCTCAACTTTTTTTCCCTGGTAAATCCCACAGAACCATGACTAGTTTCTTAGCATAATCAAATATTAATGGTGGAATTTTCCTACCATAAATACAAGAGGTTTGAATATGCAATACAGTTCAAAGTATAGCTAGAATTTTCTTAGGATCCAACCTAAAATTTAGCCATGTTTTTTTTCTGAAAGTTTCCCAGTCTTTTCAAAGAGAAGCTGAAATTCCATTAAATGTTATTTAATTTGGAGTTAAAAACTCACTCTTTTCAATCTCTTTAGATATATCAGCACCAAAATAAAACCAAGATTTCAGAGTATTTTTCATCAGATCCTATATACTGTAACATAATTCAAAATGTAAACGGATTAGGAAGTAGAAATACAGCACCCTGAGTGCCCGCTTCATTGTTATATCCACACCAGAATAATAGAGGTTTATTCAAATGTGTATTAAACTATCTTAGCACTCTATACAGCACTCTATATATGTCCAAAGCATCATTTCGTAAGTGTTGAAAAGTTTCTTTTCTCTCAGTCTCTTCAGACAAATGAAACCAGTCATGTTACCAGTCATGTTTCCCCACTAATGAATTTCCATAATTCTTTCAAGTATTATTATAGATTCACCAATCTTCATTCTTTTCCTTAAGAGAAGAGAACACAATCTATATTCAATGTCAGGGGAATTTGGTTAATTGACAGTAGTCACGGTAATAATAGCTGTGCATCTCAGGCATGACAATTTTTCAATTTCTACCTGTGTTCAGGTTCAGAAATACCATATTGGTTTAGGCAACATACTAACTAGCTATCTCTAATATAAATGGAGGTTTATAATATAACCCATATTTTTACTTCAGTATCCAACTGCCTCATTTCCTACACAAGTACCAAATGGAAGCCAATTATGTGCTATTTCCCTTTAAGTTTTCTCCATTATTTTAAATACACTTGTAGGAATCATATTTTTCTCAAGTATTTCTGATGGCCTTACATAAGACTTATGGAGGACCATTTATTCTTAGTATAACATGCTTTTTTAATAGATTCTCACATGAAGATAGAAAGATATCTCCATTGTTACTATATTTCCATTTAGAGGAAGACATTGATTAGCCATCTTAAGATCCTTCTCTGCACTCAGTTTAAAATAATAAAGACCGGAATCAGTCTCCTGATGGACTTCTGTTATCTTATAAAACTATACACAGCTATAAAAAGCATTTAATTGCCCATCCCAAAATGCAATTGACCAGGTCACAATTTTTAGCCTCATGTCACTTATCACTCAATTATGACAAACATTTCCTTTTATTTTCCATTAAGATATTTGTTAGTAATGTGCAAAAGATATTTGATGCTCCTATTAATACAGGTTATAAAGCGTGTACACAGTACAGGATTCACTACTGAAACTTCCAAATTCTTGCAGTGAATTTGGGTTTGAATTATATATTGTTGAAAAGACAATTGTAAGAAGTCCTATTATACTAAGGACAATAATTATTTTGAGTTGATATTAACTGGAAAAATATCACACTGACTCATGATTTTACATACTCTAATGCTATGTGTATGGAAATTCTGTGGAAAGAGATATTTGCATAGTTTCCTAGCTGTGAATTGTCAGTTTGCATTCACATACAAATTACTTATTATACCAATTTTTTTCAATTTATATCCTTTTGTTTTGATGTTTGCTAATCAGGAAAGTGTTTCCCTTTAAGACAACCAGGTGAAAATACAAATATAAATGTGAGAGAACTAAAACATATTGTCCATTTAAATCTTTTGCTGATGGCAAACTCTCTTAGTTATCTCTTTTATTTTTAGTGTTGAATGATACCTAAAACTATGATAGTGTGTGATATCTGCTGGAATCACACCAAGAGTATCCAATCATGATTTACTAAGCTACAAAATTATTTGGACAGAACAATATAGAAATATTTCGACTTCCAGTGTTGCTGTAGTGGTGATCACTTTATTTTTATAGCTATATATACTGCATTCTGTGCTATAAGTACTTGATCCCATCTGGAACACTTTTCTTGCATTGAAATACAAATATATTTTTTTAAAAACCCAAATCTCCAATGCCTACTACATACCTATATTTTGATTAGGCATTGCTCAGGTATTGTGGCGTATGAAGAAATCACGGACTCGTAGGTCATGCAGTAAGCGAATCCAAATCCGACCCTCTTTATTGCTACACCGAGAAACTTATATACGCTAAGACACAAACCCTATTCATTTGAACTTGCGCTGCTGAAGTCGTGTATTGCCCTTCTCCCATCAAGTGATCATTCCCAATAGGATGCCCAGCTGTCAAATTTTCTAATGCTTGGGCAGCAACCAACTCACGATATTCTGTTAACCAGATGGAATATTGCCCTGCCGTTAACATCAACTTTAACACCATTTTCCAGTCTGCAGGAACCATAACATACGACTCCGATATTGCTTCCAGCAAATTAATAGTAAAGGAGGATTGTAAACCATTTTCCTTAACGGATTTTCGTAACTCTTTGATAGCTTCATATGTCAATGTCTCATAGTGAGGAAGCTGCTGGGGTCTATAGATGACCGGCATAGCTTGAAGCATTTCAATATCACCCTCTTGCAAAGCCCTTTTTCTACACTCTTCCACGAACTCCCTTCTTGCCTTATTGTGAGAATCATTAGGAGGCACGTCTAGAGAAGGAGCATAAGGCAGTGGACACGTAATGGAGGCACGACTAACAGTCATTCGTTTAGTATTTTGTAAGATCTGTTCCGCAGTTGGTGCAGAAGCCACCATAGCTTTAACCAGAGTTAAAGGCGGGTACAAATCAGGCTCTTGATCAGAGTCAATAGGACCTGGATCGAAGGGATCCTCAGGTATCTGTGAGTCTAAGTTGTTGGCTGCTTCTACTGTAGCAGCTACCAGCAATTGCGGCTGCTGAGCTGGATCACAGACAGGCTCAGCGTCAGGGTCTGAACCAGCAGGAGCTGTGTTCTCTAAAGTGAATAAATCAGCCGGCGGAGGCGGAAAGTCTGAGTTAGCAAACACTTTATCGGTAGGGAGGAATGTTCTTAACGCCGTATATATGACACGCCACGTTACGATATTATCAGGATTAACATCATGATCAATAATTAGTCGCGCTTGCAAGCATTCTCCCACTTTCTGCCAGTCAGAAGGATCATAAGACCCGTTGCGGGGGGTACCACGGACAATGATCCCGATTCCGTACTAAAAGCTGTACAAGCTTAAGAGGCTGTAACTTTAATCCTTGTTCCTTAACGATTTTCATTAAAAGTGCTTTATGTATCTGCTGCGCTTTTGTCGCAGACTGCCCCATTACAATAATACCTTCCCCGGCCCCTCACTGTGCTAACCTTATATCGTGCAGCGATGAGTATATAGGAGCTCCTTGGTGATCAACGTCTTCTGTCTGGCTCATGGGGGTGCGCCACCAATCCTTGATCACCATCATGCTGAATCTTTAACCCTGTTCGGGCGCCATTTGTGGTGTATGGAGAAATCACGGACTTGTAGGTCATGCAGTAAGCGAATCCAAATTCAACCATCTTTATTGCTACACCGAGAAACTTATATACACTAAGACACAAACCCACTCCCCTCGTAATGCCCAATCATGGACTTACAAAAATATTTTCTACCTTCTACTGAGCATATCACAATAACAGGTACTCTGCTACCAGGACAAGTTTCGGTTCCCAGACTGTGTTCTGGTTTTGTCAGGATGAGCTTCAGGATATGTAACTTATGTTTCTCATCCTCCCCTGCTCTCAAGGTCACTACTGGCACACACTGTTGCTCCAGATGCACGTAAATCTTAGCTGTGTGAGCAAACTTTAACTGAACCCACAAGGTATTTTAACTTAGAAAATGATATAATGCAAGATGACAGTTTTTCATCTTCCATGCTAACCTTTGGTATGAGGTTGTGAAAAGTGTTGTGGCATGCTTTGGTTTTGGACTAGTCTTCCATTATAAAATTAAGGCAAATGAGATAATTATTTTAGTGACATATTTTGGATTGCAAAAATTTGATACATTCTTTGGACGATGGAAGGAATCATGAATAATACTTTCCAACTACCTCTATCTGCATACTGAATAACTGTTTTGTCCCAGTCTTATGACACAAAAAGAAATAAGGTGGGAATGACGGCCTACCAAATTATTCTAACAGCTAGAATATTTCTGAGGATATAGGATCAAATATTCACTTAATAAAGCGGAGGATTTACACAGTTGCATTGTGTATATTAAAAATCTTAAAAGAGAACCCAGGGTATGATACTACTATGTACAATGGTGAAAACCAATGTCATTCCACTGAAGATGATGCATTTACAGTGCTTTAAAAATTGAAGGAAATCAGAATTGGGCTTCATATATAAAATAATAGACTGTAGGAGAAAAGTAAAAGCTACAGGAGGAAAAGAATGTTTGAGGTCTTAGTTTCATATCCCAAGCATTTAATGGTGTTAACATTACCTGTCCTGTCCGCTCCTCCCCGCAGATGCAACTCCTCTATGCTTTTCCGTTTCCAACCCTCCAACCGGGCAAATAACAAAGTGAGCTGACCTTGGTTGTTATAGCAATAAGGATAAGCAAGAGCCTCTCTGCACACCATTCCTTGGCATGAACTATAAACATTGGTCTTATCACTGAGAATGAACAGTTTTCTACAAAATATGCCTATAATTTCAGAGAGTTAGAAGAGGTTTAACTGAAAAGTAAAATTACTGAACAGAAACCTGGTTCTGTTTTACCTCAAACCAGGACACTGTAATTTGTGTCATATGGCTATGTCAAGTGTTTTTTCATTGCTGGAACTTAAGATCCTTTTCCACCAGACCTATGTGGACTATATAGGAACAGTTGGCTGATGCAGCTGATCCAGTGGCTCATTGCCACAGAAAGGGTGGTCCCACCTCCTCATACCTACCAGCCATTTCCCTTGCACTGGTTCTAAGGTTCATCTGAACCTTTGGGAAGCCAACGCAACTCCAATTCCAATGTAATTCCTGAGAGCCAGAGCTGGAAAAGAGAGGAAGAGGATGAGATGTTGCAGAGCAGGGAAGGGAGCTGCAGAGGGTGATAGAGAGAAAGGATCTCCCTCTGTTTCTTCTGTCCAACTTGACTTCACTGTGAGCACCAGAGCCCTCTGTCCACAGAAGCCATATCACCCACAGAGCCCACTGTTCATGGCAGCCACCTCACCCTGTCACAGTCAATTTGGATCCCTCAAATTTACATGACAGAATACTCTGTAAATTAAACTTTATTTCATGAGCTCATTAGCTTAAAAAACCCCAACCATCAAATCAAACAAGGGCTCAATCCCCTTTGTACAGACTAGTCTAATGTGAATTTTCTAATTCATTACTTCACTAATTCATGAGCCCATTGCCCATAGGAGCCATCTCACACACAGAGCCTGGCACCATGCCTCCGTGTCTCTCTTGCCCCTGCAGCTGCCGTGGCACCTTCCCCTCTCATCAACCTCTTTCTACACTCTTGAGCCACAGGAAAATCGATCTGTGGACAAGACTTTATACTGCCCTGACCTCAAACTACCTCTCCTCAGCAGAGACACCGGAAGAGAAATACCAGGCCGTAAGGAAATATTTTACAGAGGATTTTTTCTTGGCTACAAGGTGTAGTTTCTAGAAGTAGCTAGTAGAAGTAAGCCAATATGTCAATGCGCCCCCTGTTGGGTGCCCAGGACAGATACAGCATGATGCGAGGTGAATGGCACACAAATGTGCCATTCCCCACGCGAAGACAAGGAGAACTATCCTTCACCATGCTCCGGACTTGAACTGAAAACTAATGGTAATAACATCATAAGGATCCTTGAATGAGGGACGTAGGGATAAGTTACTATTCCTGTTTCATAGAAGGAACAGGAAAAGGGCAGGATTGCCGTGCATACCCTGGGCACCGTTCTCTCTCCCTCCTTCTTCCCCGGCTGGTGTAGCGCGGGCTCACCGTAGGTAATCCTGGTGGGCAGAGGAGCCGGGCTGCGCGGGGCGGTGGCATGCCTTCCAGCCGGCAGGTGGCGCCGCAGCGGCGTGGCGCCTTCTCGGAGCAGTCCCTCCGTGGAGGCTGGCTTCCCTTCTCTTCCCTCAGAGAGGGGCGCCCAGGGGCACGGGTGTCGCCCTGAGGGAGGCACATCAATAACACCCGGCAGGTTCTGCCTAAATGCCCTCAAAATGTCTTAGTCTTTACAAGTGAGGGAAGTTGTAACAGGGTTTAAACATTCTTCAAGAAACAAAATCTCCCATTAGTTTTACACACACACATATATATACATACAAACACAAACTTTCCTTCTTTCAAATGAAAGACAGATATGTAAGATACATCTGCAGTGCACTGAATCCAGCTCTATGCACAATATATGAGTGAGGCTATATTACTTGCCTGGCAAGCAATTCCCTTCTGATAGTTTCTCTTGTGTGTATTTTTTTTTCCTTTCTGTGTTGCATTGTCAACAAATTAACAAATACTTTTTTTAACCCTTTCTTAGTCATTAGTCTATAGCTTAGGACCTTCACAGATAGCTATTACTTCTAAATAAATATCACTGGGGAACTCATAAACAACACATACTGGAACAAATGGATTATTTCACTTGAAAGGAATTGCAAATACTGAGTGTTACTCATTTAACAGTAGACAACCAGCAGATACAATTTGTTCTTCTAAAAAAAACTGATTAGGAAAGCATACTGGAAGGGTAATTTGCTTTACTCAGACATACTGATGGCCTCTAAATTAAGTGTAAGCACTTGAGACTGAGATACAATTGTGCATAGCACAGTGAAAACATCTTCATAATGCACAACAATCAAAAAGGACTTGAAAGATATTCCATTGCTTAAGATGGGACACTGACTAACAATAAAAATCAACAGTGTTGTTATATATGGTCTACTGGTTTACTGTCATGTGAGTACCAAGTTAAGATGCTAGTTGCAATCTTTCAAAACATTACAGAAAGCATATCTCAAACAATAAATATCTTTAGGTATACAGAAGAAATGATAGATAATAGAGTGGTAGTTCTCCAATTTTTATTGGCTCATGAGCAAGAATACTGAAGATGCAGCATGTTTAATATCATACTTTGCTCCCTCTGAACAGTCTCGCTTTTAACTTTTAATTTCCTGTGACAGTGAGAAACATTAAAACATCTCACAGGAAATGGGTTTGCTATAAGGCATGACTATTTGGATAGAGGAATATGAAATTATTAACGTTACAGGGAAGGTTTATCAGGAAGTATCTGTACAGGATTAGGTAACAGTAGGGATAGTGGAGAATCCCTTTGGACGGAGAATGGCTGGAGAGCAGCCCTGAGGAGAAGGACTTGGGAGTGCTTGTGGATGAGATGCTCAACATGAGCCGGCAGTGCGGGCTGGCAGCCCAGAAAGCCAACCACATCCTGGGCTGCATCAAAAGAAGCATGGCCAGCAGGTCGCAGGAGGTGATTCTGCCCCACTACTCTGCTCTCGTGAGACCCCACCTGGAGTACTGTGTCCAGCTTTGGAGTCTTCAACACATGTCCTTCCTAGGACATGAACCTGTTGAAATGAGTCCAGCAGAGGGCCACGAAAATGATCAGAGGGCTGGAGCACCTCTCTTATGAGGACAGGCTGAGAGAGTTGGGGTTGTTCAGCCTGGAGAAGAGAAAGCTCCAGGGAGACCTTGTAGCAACCTTCCAGTACCTGAAGGGGGCCTATAGGAGAGATGGGGAGGGAGTCTTTGTCAGGGAATGTAGTGACAGGATGAGGGGTAATGGTTTGATGTCGTTGTTGAGATGGACAAACGACATGGACAACACTCTTCTGAAGTTCAAGCAGTAACAGTCTACCCTTTATTAGCACACGTACTTTCTTATATATTCTTTCTTAACACGTGTTCTTTTACTATCGGTTACATATTGTCATAACAATATATCATTGGTTGTCCTTTGCAAAACATCAAAGCTACTCCTTATCTTGTCAGTCTCCAGCTGGTACCTAAAAGTTGTTTACTTATCAGGATGTTTTCTACTCCCTTCTTTCTCAAGGATATACTTTAATCTCTGCAAGGTCAATTCCTGACTCCATTCCCTCAATCAAGGGTTCCACGGACCCGCCGTAGTCCCCCACAGTTTTAAACTGAAAGAGGGGAAATATAGATTAGATATTAAGAAGAAATTCTTTACTGTGAGGGTGGTGAGACACTGGAACAGGTTGCCCAGAGAAGTTGTGGATGCCCCATCCCTGGAAGTGTTCAAGGCCAGGCTGGATGGGGCTTTGAGCAACCTGCTCTAGTGGAGGTGTCCCTGCTCATGGCAGGGGGGTTGGAACTCGACGATCTTTAAGGTCCCTTCCAACTCTAACCATTCTATGATTCTATGATTCTATAATATCTATGGTTAATAATTATCTGTATGGGTAATAATCGTATCTGTAATTTACTGACAGTTCTTATTAGGATAAAATATTTATAAAGGATATTTCATGTTTAAAAAAAAAAGCCAACCATTATGGAGATGAGGGCTGAAAAAATTTCCTCATAGGTTTATTATCACATAATTTTCCATTATGGGGGTTCTTCTAACTTCCACTAAGTCACGAAGCAAATGGGTAAAACAGTGTGTAATGGCTATCAGCTGATGCCTGATACAGGACTACATGGTTTATCCATTAAAACTCTGAAGATATTTAAGTAGTGATTTTGAATCCAATTATGTCAATGGGAGTCGTACATACAGATTAAATTTATGGCCCCTGGGGTGTCTTTTCTCACTAAAAATGCAAAATTAAATGGCAGGTTCGCATTTGAGGTACACACAGTGTTCAGGCCTTCTACGCTGAGTATGTAAAAGAGTTGGTTAAGAAAGCTGAGTCAGACTTCATCTCCCGGGGAAGGTTAAAATATTGTTTGAGGTATGTGAGTTTTTCATAGGACTGCTCTGCCCTCAGTTTGGGGAGGGATTTTTATGGATCAGTTGATCCATATGTCACAAATTCATTGATCCATTCATATCCTTTCTTTAGACTTGATGCCAGATGCTGTTTTCTGTGGACTTGAACTCAGTGCAGCAATGTTTCAGGCACAGAGCAGTTGTACATCCATTGAATATTTCTTCTAACCTGCACCATACACCCGTTTTCATCTTTTTGGGACACAACTTTTAGGGTGAAATTCTGATATGTTGAGAATTTATTTAATGAAGAAAAATCTTTTCCCCTTTGGTTACTTATTTGTATTTTTACATTTATCATATTTGTAATTCAATCTTTATCAAATTATCCAATTTATCAAATTATATTTATTTATCAAAATATCTTTATCAAATTATCAAATCTTTATTGCTGAATTTAATATTAACACATTAATCTGGGGCAGATAAATACATAGATATACCTACATACATATGAATCTTAAAATCCACGTCAGGTAAATAAAGAAGATGCTTTTAATGAAATATCATTTTTGATTAATAAAGAGGATTACATAATTTAGAATAAAATTCACATATTCATTTATTGGAATAAAGAAACATACTTATAAAAATATTCCAAATTTTCTTAAATGCTTTTATACATTATACATAAAAATACTATATAGATCTAAACAAAAATCATGCATTTTAAAGTAACGAAACACATTTTCATGCTCTAAAACCCAAGAACTATATTATTCTATTGATTATTCCATTTTCATTTTTTAATTTCTTCTTAGTCTTACCCCTTATGGTGGACTCTACTTAATTCATACTGTCAGCATATATGAACAGTTGTAAGAAAGAGCACATGATTTTCAAAACAGATGACAACAGGTGCTCGCGAGGACATCACACATGAAAGTAGAAGATGGAGAGTGATGCACCCTTCTACCTACTTAATAGACTACTATGATTTTCCTGGAAGGTTTTGCAACATTCCCAGATAGCTAATGTAATATGGTGTGGGACGAGGCCTGAAGAGCAGAACCCCGAGTGCTGCTCAGTTGGCAAGCCGGGACATGTTGGAACTTGTAGGCCATAAACTGAGGGTGGTCCTGACCATAAAGGGTTAGACAAGAACCTGAAAACAGGTACTTGACAAATGTTGCCACACTGAGATGGACAGCATTGAGATGGGCAAGATTCCTGGCGCCAGCCTAAAAAAAGGCCTTAAGGACTGAGTCGTTAAGTCCTCAAGATAAGCTATGGTTGTTGGTATGATAATATATCACTGACCAATCAGATGCAGCCGTGCGAGCAGTGTGTGTTCAAAAAGACCAATCAGTTTAAAACACGCAGCCAAAGTAAGCATATATAAAGAAATGATGTTATACAATAAATGAACATTTTGCTTGCATCAAGCTGTGTCCCGTCTCTCAATCGCCGCAAATTGGTGACCCCGACGTGATGGGTTTATGAATCGCCTAGCTGAGTGACTTGCTGCGAGTCCCACAGAACTTTGAATGAGCTGCTGAAAGGAAGCAGGAGCCGGCCGGCCTGAAATCCCTCCGGAGTAGAGAGGTGAGCTGTGGGAAACATGGGGAATCAAGCGTCTTCCCCGGAAAGAGACGTATGTGAACTTATGGAAGGTCTACTTAAAAAGCATGGGAAAAATATTTCTGGGCATGACCTCAAGGCAATGCTTAAATGGGTGCAGGTGAAAATACCCACTGTAACTGCATCGAGTTTTTTTACATGGGAACTCTGGGATGATGTGGGGGTGGAATTATGGGACACGGCAACAACGGGAGACGTCGAGGCTCAGCGTATGCTCCCGTGGTGGAGAAGCATTTTTGAGACTCTAAAAGCCCAGGAATGGGGAATAGAAGCCCAAGAAGGGGAAGAGGCCGAAACCCCTACGGTGCCACCTTCTGGGCCACCGCGTCCCGGACCTTTAGGCGCACACGCCGCCGGTCACTCCCTGGTAGAGGAGCCTTTCGATCCGGGTCCGGTCGATCGGGGTCCGGTCGATCCGGACAAGGAACCGGACTTATACCCCCCCGACCCACACGATGTGTGGGCTAACATAAGACAACAAGCCCTGAAAGAGGGGGAGCTGGAGGTTGCTAGAACAATAGTGGCTCCGGTGATTTATCAGGGCCGGGGGGTGCAATGGGAAGCCCTATCTTTTCCGGTTATTAAGGAACTGCACCGTACCGTCACCGAGCACGGGATTTCTTCCCCCTATTTTGTGAGTCTGTTGTCTTCTGTGTTCGACACATATGTTATGACTCCTCATGATCTAAAGTCTCTAGCGCAGCTGCTATTGACTCCGACTCAATACTCGCTATGGGAGTCACACTGGAGAAGGGGACTTCAGGCACTTCTCCTTACATATGCGGGTCATAATAACACTGCATTGGCTGCGCTGACCATAGAGCACCTTACCGGTACAGGTCAGCACTCAGATCCGGCAGCTCAAGCTCGGGACTGCCCCCGAGAGGCTCTCGCGGCAGTCGGCGAAGAAGCGAAAAAGGCTTTCCTTAAGGTCCCCGACTCACAGAAACCGCAGAAAGCCTTTACCACTATCACTCAGGGACCCCAGGAGCCTTACATGCAGTTTATTGATAGACTGAAGCAGGCTTTGGAACGTCAAATAGACAACACGGAAGCTCGGGAAATACTGTTGCTAAAGCTGGCTGTTGAAAATGCTAATGCTGATTGTAAAAAGCTATTGAAATCTCTTTCTAATCCGAATCCCACATTGACTGAAATGGTGGAAGCTTGTAATAGAATTGGCACTGTAGATCATAAATTTGAGGCTATGGCTGCCGCCTTTGCGGCCATGAAAGGTCCATCAGGCGTGGGGAATTGTTATGGTTGTGGTAAGCCTGGACATTTGAAAAAGAACTGCCTGGTCACAAAGGGAGGGGCATATAGCCTCTGTTAAACCCTTTGTGTTACCCGTTCCTATGATTCTGTGGGGGCGTGATGTGCTATCACAGTGGGGAATGTCCATTCGGACCCATATTTAGACAGGGCCATTGAAGTGCACAACACCCTAAAATTGACATGGAAAACCGATACCCCTATTTGGGTAGATCAATGGCCCCTACCACTGGAAAAGCTTCGCGCCCTCCAAGAGTTAGTTATGGAACAGTTAATGAAGGGGAATATTGTGCCTCCCACTAGTCCCTGGAATTCACCTGTTTTTGTTATTAAGAAACAAACTGGCAAGTGGCGCTTGCTCCACGACCTCAGGAAAATTAATGACGCTATGGAAGACATGGGAGCCCTCCAACCAGGACTCCCGTCCCCCACTATGATTCCTCGACATTGGCATTTGACTGTTATTGATCTCAAGGACTGCTTTTTTAATATCCCATTGCACTCAAATGATGCTCCTAAGTTTGCTTTTTCAGTTCCAAGCGTCAACATGCAAGC
The DNA here is from genome assembly GCF_964106895.1 of Numenius arquata. Lineage (NCBI taxonomy): Eukaryota > Metazoa > Chordata > Aves > Charadriiformes > Scolopacidae > Numenius > Numenius arquata. Next base: position 13,548,860 of record NC_133615.1, read on the forward strand.
CCCGTTGCAGAGATACCAGTGGGTTGTGCTGCCACAAGGAATGAAGAACAGCCCTACAATCTGTCAGTGGTATGTAGCTAAAGTACTTAGTCCTGTTAGGACCGCAATGTCCGATGTCTTATTGTACCATTACATGGATGACATCCTAGTGGCTGCACAACATCACGAGGTCATGGAGGAAGCTGTAGCCCTTGTCACAACTGCTGTTAACTCAGCAGGCCTCTGTATTGCGCCAGAGAAGGTTCAAAAGATACCCCCATGGAAATATTTAGGTTGGTGCATCAGGGTCCAGACTATAGTTCCTCAACCTTTACAGATACAGGTAGACATAAAAAACTTGCATGATGTACAGAAATTGTTGGGAACAATCAATTGGGTCCGACCGCTGTTGGGAATTTCTAATGCGGACTTAGGTCCTTTATTCGAACTGCTTAAAGGAGATACTGACTTGCGTTCCCACCGCAGTCTTGGCCCTAAGGCCATTGAGTCTTTGCAAAAGGTTGCTACAGCAATCACTCTCAGACAAGTACACCGGTGGGCTCCCGAATTACCTTTTTATCTAATTATTTTAAACCCCGCTCGACAGCCTCATGCACTAATATTTCAATGGGACCCTCAGAAATCAGACCCACTGCTGATTATCGAATGGGTTTTCTTGCCGAATCAATCTACAAAAACCATTTCAACGCAGCATGAGATGTTTGCTTTTTTGATAATTAAAGCCAGGCAACGCTTGTTAACGTTATCAGGAGTAGACTTTGCTTGTATTTGCTTACCTGTGACGAACATGTATTTACAATGGCTTTATCAGCAGTCAGACACCTTTATTATGGCATTGGCAGACTATACGGGTCAACTCACATCCCACCCACCTTCGCATAAGCTGTTTAATGTTGACTTCTGCTTGATGCCCAGGCCGAAAAGGAGCGATCAGCCATTACAAGCCCTTACTGTATTTACGGACGGGTCTGGAAAATCGCACAAATCAGTCATCTTATGGTGGGATGACCAGCATGGACGATGGGACTCAGACATAGAGACCGTTCCTGGTTCTCCCCAGATAGTGGAGCTGACTGCGGTTGTTCGAGTTTTTCGAAGGTGGTCCACACCGCTTAACCTCATCACTGATTCAGCCTATGTTGCAGGGATTGTTGAGCGAGCTGAAGCATCTGTATTACGTAATGTCTCACATTCTGACCTATTTGCTTTATTACAGGAACTTATCTTTCTCTTGGACTCTCGCCCTCACCCCTATTTTGTTATGCATGTCAGGTCACACACTTCTCTACCTGGTTTTATTGCAGAAGGGAACCGACGAGCTGATTTGCTGACGTTACCAGTACAGGTATTGCCGGATCGCGTAGCACAGGCTAAACTCAGCCATTCTTTTTTTCACCAGAATGCTGGAGGTCTCAAAAGGCAGTTTGGGCTTACCTCCCAACAAGCATCTAACATTATCGCAGTATGTCCTGACTGCCAAAGGCATTCTTTCCCGTCGATAGCAGGAGGGGTTAATCCCAGAGGGCTGCAGAGCTTACAGCTATGGCAAACGGACGTTACGCATTATCCGGAGTTTGGTAAATTGAAATATGTCCATTCCTCTATTGACACCTTTTCAGGCGCTTTGTTTGCTTCTTGCCACACAGGAGAGAAGGTGCGTGACGTCCGCAAACATTTGATGCGTGCTTTTGCCACCTTGGGCATACCCTCTCAAATAAAAACGGACAATGGCCCTGCATATGTCTCCACTGCAACGAAAGCATTTCTTGACTCCTGGGGTGTGACCCACATTACCGGCATTCCTCATTCCCCTACAGGTCAATCCCTGATTGAACGCTCTCACCAATCTTTGAAGCGTTTGTTACAACAACAAAAAGGGGAGTAGGAACTGCTATTCCTGAGGAACGTCTACAGAAAGCTTTGTATGTTTTTAATTTTTTGAATTGTTCTTTAATAGATAACAATCCTCCAATAGTTCGACATTTTAATGCAAACGCTTCACTTGAGGTACGAATTAAAGCCCCGGTTTTGGTTCGTGATCCAGAAACAGGTAAGATCATGGGACCATATCCTCTTGTTACATGGGGAAGAGGTTATGCTTGTGTCTCCACAGAAAAAGGTCCCAGGTGGATTCCAGCGAAGAACGTACGACCCTTCCGTGAATCCCTACCACAATCATCCAGTGATGACTCTGATCATCTCTTTGATCAACAAACTCCTGAACCCTTTGGGACCGTGAACGACTGAGACACTGACAACTAAGACACTGAGGGAGCCTCGGAGCACCTGGATAGGACCAGACTTTGACTCTTGTTACTTTGAAAGAACTTGAGACCATGATTGAGTGTCTGGTTTTGATAACAATAGGTATGAGACCCTTACCTCTTTGAGGCAGTCTTTCCCCCCCCCCTCTTCCTAAAGTAAATGTGTAGGTCACATTGGCAAATTTGACCGGACAAGACACTTTGTGTCTTGCTACTGCCTCTCTTTTGTTACCTGGAGTTGCTGCTGGGAAAGCATTAGCGACTTTAGATAAGCTTGGCTGCTGGCTTGCTAAACAGACTAATGCTACTAGTAATGCATTGTCTGGCCTTTTATTAAATGTTGATAGTGTTCACCATGTTACATTGCAAAATAGAGCTATTATAGGATTTTTTGCTTTTAGCGCAAGGCCATGGCTGTGAAGATTTTGAAGGCATGTGTTGTGTGAATCTCTCCGACCACTCGGAATCGATCCATGCCAACATTCAACAGCTTTTGGGATTGGTTAGATAAACTTTTTGAAGGATGGGGTCTATCGGGATGGTTAAGAAGTTTGGTAAAGACAATTGTATATGCTTTAGCCGTTTTTATTCTTTTGTTGCTTTTTTGCCTTGTCTGTTACAATGTTTGCAAAGGATAATAGCACGCTCGATGAAGAAGGTTCTTTTAGTACAACAGGAAGGGGGAGATGTGGGACGAGGCCTGAAGAGCAGAACCCCGAGTGCTGCTCAGTTGGCAAGCCGGGACATGTTGGAACTTGTAGGCCATAAACTGAGGGTGGTCCTGACCATAAAGGGTTAGACAAGAACCTGAAAACAGGTACTTGACAAATGTTGCCACACTGAGATGGACAGCATTGAGATGGGCAAGATTCCTGGCGCCAGCCTAAAAAAAGGCCTTAAGGACTGAGTCGTTAAGTCCTCAAGATAAGCTATGGTTGTTGGTATGATAATATATCACTGACCAATCAGATGCAGCCGTGCGAGCAGTGTGTGTTCAAAAAGACCAATCAGTTTAAAACACGCAGCCAAAGTAAGCATATATAAAGAAATGATGTTATACAATAAATGAACATTTTGCTTGCATCAAGCTGTGTCCCGTCTCTCAATCGCCGCAATATGGAGGTTGGAAAAGGTAGGGCAGGTGTTGGAATTTTGAAATATTTTCCAAATCCACAAAAACTAGAACTTAATATGTCCATCAAATTGTGTCCTATCACTCTGGGAGCTACTAAAACTATGTTAAAGACAGGCTTTCTAGTATTGGAATTGAAGGCTGGTCTGGGGTTGTGAAAAAGGATGGTAGTTAAAAGTTGAATAAAGGTCACAACAACAGAATATAAAATGCAATATATCAATGCCTTGAAATGATAGAATATTAGGTTCTTATAAGCAAGGGAAGTATGCTACTGTTTTTATTTGTTGTAAATGTCTTTTATTTCTTCTGTATATGACAGAACTATTCAAATACTATTTTCAGGATTATTGGCATAAAAATTTACTAGTGTCTAGTATACTTTTATCCCCCACATTTTAATTTCCAGCTGAAGATGGAGAAGATACTTCTCCCCCTCATGGAAATTATTACATTTTTCCCCTTATGAACAAAAGACATCTCTTCTAGGAAGAGAATGCAAGGGTATAATAAAAATGTGCATTATCGACTAAAACCAAAGGTAGCAAAAACAAATAAAACGTGCAGAATGTAAAAAAAAAAAAATAATTATCTGCCCTACAGAACACATAAGAGATGGCTGTGTTCGTCGCGGCCGTTTGGTGTAAAAGACCGTCAGCTCCCCTCCCCTCATCCCCTCCCCGACGGCTGAGGGCCTGGCAGGGGCGGCCTTCGAGCACCGGGCTTGGTCGGGGACAGCGTCCCGGGTGTTCCTGGCCCCACCAGCCGCTCACTCCCGGCGCGCAGCGGCGCAGAAGAAGAGTAGGAGAGGCAGCGCGAAAGGCAGTCCGCCATATTTCTGCCTCACCACGCCCGCGGAGCCAAGCCATTGAAAAACCCAGCGAGCTGGGCTCACGGTGTGTGTGCGCCCCAGTTTCTGCCTGCCTTTTCTACCCGTCACCCCTCTCTTTTTCTTACTGTCGGAGCAGGAACGAGCCGTGACAGCTCTTCAACAGCAACTCTCCCCGCGAGAGGGGCGAGCGACCATGCCTAGAAGAAAGGTTCACCGTAAGGAAGCTCTCCCGCCAGGCACATGCTGAGTTTGCCGAGCGGCGGGCTTGCCCACTTTCAGAGGACCCGAACTCTCGCTTTTGGACAGAGGGAGCGACAGGAAAGTGTGTGTGAGGGGGGGAGGGATTAGCGGCCATTAGCATTTCCGTGGGGGGTGGTTACTTCGGAGGGCGGCGGGGGTGTAATTTGCAAGGGATACTCGGGGACCGCGTTGGTTGTAGGGGGAGGAGGCGGAGACGGAGGTAGTGGTGAGGGAAGGAGGGAGTGGGGTGTCTATGCTGAGCAGCTTGGCTCGCCTAGATAGTACTGCTGCCGCCGCGGCTGCTTTGGTGGATGTTTTCATGTTGCTTGGTGCATAATTTAGAGGAGAGGAGGAGTTGGAAGAGGCGACTATTAGAGGCAGGGAACGGGGGATCTGTGCTGCCGCGGGGGGCCTCTCCTTTGCTCGCGTGTGGCATCGAGGCAGCTCCTTGCGCCCGCCCTGCAGTGCCCGGGTGGGGGCTCCCGGGCAGAGAGCGTCTCTATCCCCGGAGCTGGTGCTCTGGTGGGGCGGGTGTGTGCGCGCGCGTTTTTAGGGTTGGGGGGTGGGGGTTGTGTCTGAACCAGTTAGGAAGAATGACTTTGGAGTCCATCATGGCGTGCTGCCTGAGCGAGGAAGCCAAGGAAGCCCGGCGGATCAACGACGAGATCGAGCGGCAGCTACGCCGGGACAAGCGGGACGCCCGTCGGGAACTGAAGCTGCTGCTGTTGGGTGAGTGCGGGCCGCCGTCGGCACACGCGCCTTAAGTGCCGCTGGGGGTGCAGCCCACACATCGCCGCCCTGGGCTCCCTCCGGCTGGCCCCACCGGCGCGTTACGTGGTGCTGTCGGTTCGGTTTCCCCCGGGCGCTCGCCACCTTCGCCGCGGGGCGGCTGTCGCGATGGCGGCGGTGATCCGCTCGTCGTTTCTCCGCCGCTGCGTTGTGTTTGTGCGCCCGTGTGCAAGCTTCGCCGAGGCGCTTGTAGTTGGGTAAATAACTGGTTCCTATGGGTGGGTTTGGGTTCCCTATGGTAGGGAACCTGGTCTTTCAAAATGGAGAGGGAAAGGATAGCTGGTGAGTGAGGGGTTTTTGGGGGAATATCGGCGATGATGGGTGTAGGAGAGTGATGGTAAGGAAGCAGATTAATGAAAAAAAACTCGTAGGGGGGGATTTCTTTGCAGATTGATGGTGACAGGCTTTAATATCTGCATTGTTCTGTGAGCCTTGGAAAGGTGGTTGGGTCACCGGTTGCATTTTTTTTATTGTGATTTTTATTTAATGAGGCAAACTGGGGTTAAGGGGCTTATGCTCAGATTGTAAACTAATTTTTAAAGCAAAAGGGGAAAGAAAACATAAAGACCCAGGTGCACCCATGAAGTTGAAGAGTAACCTTAAGTATGCTGGAGGATAACAGGATCTTTAATACCTTTAGAATCCACCTACTCTTCAGGAAATAAAATCTATTGTATCCTTTCTCTTTAATTAAAACAAAGGTTGTTATTTTGGAGCCACAAGTGTGCAAAGACAATGTTTGTTTAATAGGAATTTGGCTAGTGTTAAATAAGCCTTTTGAATTAAAATACATTTGTCTATATTTTATGTGCTCTACTACATTGTGTAGTTCTTGTGGTAATACAGCTTTTGCCTTAGACTAGCAGGCCTTGAAATATGTCTGCACCAGTGTTTGATGTGTGGATGAATGGGAATGCTCCAAGTGGATGTGGTGTGTTTATGCCAAAGATTTTTGTCTTGGGTCATGTATGTGAAAGTAATGACTTATATTGGAGGAATAAACTGCCTTTTCAATAAGGTAAGGAGAGTTGAAAGGAAGTCAGAATTTATTTTGATGCTTACTTACAAATGTGTGATTTCCTACTTCAAATAATACAGTTGATCTTCTGTATATGGATAAAGGTATTGAGATCCTTAACTAATGTGGAAAAAGGAGGGGTGGAGACAGATACAATGCTACCAGTAATAATGTTCTGTCTCATTTTGGCCTAATTTTAGGTTGATGGAAGTGTGTGCAGTGGCTATTTCAAGATCCAAAACCAAGATAAAAGAGAGGACAGATAACTTGCATTTGTTTGATTTTTATGGATGTTTAAGTATAATTGCTTAATTATATACATTTGCTACAGGAGAGGCAGTTGACATTTGACTTGTTCTCAGGTCCAAATTGTTTCTATGTTTCTTGGCTTTCTTGCAGTAACGCTGGAGGTTTCTCCTAGGTTTTTAAAAATGAATGAAGCTTATTGAATGATACTAATATATACCACCCAGAGAAGGAATTCAGAGATTTGGTTCTACAATCAGTAGTACAGAACTTGTATTGTTTTATAAGATCCGCCCACTGGTAAAGTTAAGTGTATGGAAAGGTAATGGTAGATTAGGGCCTAATTGTGGCGTTACTTTAGACCAAATGAAATAAGATGTTTTCAGAGCAAATAGATAAGAAGCCATCACTTAGAAAGCTTTGGACAAAACTCACCGATTGCCTTTATGAAGGCAATTCTGCATATATCAGTATAAACCATGCTTCTGAAAATGTAAGCATGATGTACAAGAAACCAAGGGACGTAAGTGTTCTGCTTCATATTTAATAGCACATCTATGTTTGAGTAGAAACCGGTGCAGAAATTATTATTGTGTACACATTTTTTGTATTGTACTTTGTCAGCCTCAGTCATATATTTGATTGAAAGTGTGCATGTGCAGCTGTTTAACAGTTAATGATCTCATCTTGTAAAACACAGTCGTGAGCCACTGCTGAAGTCACGGGGTTGGATAGAGATTCAGGTTTCAATTTATATGTATTAGAAAAAAAAAAGGTAAAAAAGCCCCCACAACAAAACTTTCTAAAAAGTTGTTTTAACTAGTGGGTTTCTCTTAGGTATCCGACTGTTTCTTTCGGTCATTCCCACTGCTTACCCAGCATAGTCATTTGTTCAGTTCTTAAGCTTGTGTTATTTGTTTAGGCCATTCATATGGTTAAGATGGACAAAACCATTTTAAAAATAGGAAAATAATAATTACAGTGGTGAGACTGGGAACATAAATGTCTGAAATTGCTTAAAGTAATCCATTTTTTTAATTGAGTTGACCTCTACTGTCCCATTACATATCTTTGTCCCTCAAAACTTAAAGTAGCAGTATTACTTAACTTTATCTTATGTAAATGTTAGACAACCTTTTTTCAAAAGTGCCAACTTCTCAATCCCACTTTGAAAAGTGGTGTTGGACTTAGAAGCCTAAACAGGATAAAGGCTTTTAAATATGGGACAAAGGTATATCCTCTTGATCATAAGGAGAGAACACAGCTTAAGCTGAGCTGTGTTAATTGACCATGTGTGCTCATTGAACTTGTTGCAAGGGCAAAGTAAAAGGTATTAACTCAAAAGGTTTTAAGGAACAAATGAGCATATCTGTGCCACTTTTTTTCTTGTTTAAAAAATTAGATGTACATACAAATGCACATATGTAGCAAATATAAAGAAAAAATTCTGGGTCAGAAAAAAGTATTTTCTCCTTAACTTGTAGAAATTACAGTGCTTCCTTGCAAAGTGAAATATTTCCCTCCTAACTGTGAAGGTTACTGTGTGACACGCTATGCTGTGTACACCCTTCTTGTGTATTAATAATGATATCTTTTTACTTTTCATGGGATCATGAGTTTAAAACGTTGAAAGTAATTTCTGGAAAATTTTTTTTTTTTGCATGGTAAAATTATTTTAAATTATTAGTTTAAAAAAATAAACCCTCTCTATGATTAAACATTAAAATACCACTTTTAGCTGCTGCATTGAACATCATTGTTCTGATCTAATCTATTCTAAAAATTAAGCAAAGTATCTTTTATTTTTGTAATTCTAAAAAGTGAGAACTAGCACATTCACTGAAGTATATTACAAAGACAATAGTAATAGTTCAGCTAGCACAACTTGGCTGTAATGTTTAAGGTACTTTGAAACAAATTTGATCTTCCACTGAATTTGGTTTTCATCTCCTGTATTTTTCAAATTCTTCTGAATTTCATTACTACTGAACATCTTATAAAAACTTATGATTGTTCTTCAGAGCATAAAGTTGTTAATATCCATCTGTTGTTTGCTGATGTAAAAACATTCATTGTTATAGTATGAAAAAGAGGTGGTTTTAGTGTTTTATATTGGTATGTATCAAACCATGTACAGCATTCTGCATGCTTGTGTTCTAAGCATGTATGTACGTATTTAGTGTTAAGTAGTAAGAGCCATGTGCTCTAGCTTTCTACGTATATCATTTTGACTGTTATCGGTGGAAGTTTTGCCTGGTCTCGGAAAGCAATGTTTGGGCCTAAATGTTAGATTGTTGCCATAAAAGTTCACTACTGGACGTACTATGCCTGTATGCTGTATATACTTACATTATACATTATTTTCTCATCAGGAAAGTATCGTGAGTATCTAAGAAAATAATTAGCAATATCTTGCTAGCTATGTCTATATATATCAATCAGCTTTGGCAAAATTAAGTATTGGAGGGCTTGACAGTGTGTTTGCTATTTTGTATCATGCTTGCAGGCATTATGATGTGCTAAACATGGCTCTTAGGGCAAAGGTGTTCTTTTTGTCTAAAATAGCAGATGAGTCAACGAAGCAAGGTGTCAAATATGAGTATCCTTTCATTATCTATATGTTACCAAAGGAAACAGGTGGGAGGTAAACCATTTGAATTTAGCATGAATTGCAACTAGTCTTAAATGGAAGACTCTTTTGTTCTCTGAACCTACTGCATATATATATATGTGAGGTTTTTGTTTGTTTGTTTGTTTTATACATGTGTTAGCTGAATGAAAGATTCACATGCAGAACTCGGTGAATTAGCAAAGATTTAGACTTAAAAAAAAAAAATCTTGAAGAGGAAGCGGCCCATCAAGCCAACAACAAATCTTTCTTCCCTGCTATAATCTGAAATACCTATGCAAATAGACAGTCTCCTCTACTTTTATATAAGTAGGTAAACTGTGTGTTTTATGTACACAATTTAAAAATGCTCATATTGGATAGTATATTCTAATTAGCTAATTCTTTGCTCTTTATTAAAGCAGAAAATTATTTAGAAAGAACATTGCAACCTCTTCTTATTATCTTGTATTGATCCATAGAAACATAGAATTGTCTAGTTTGGAAGGGACGTTTAAGATCATTGAGGCCAACCATCAGCCTAACACTGACAAAACCACCACTAAACCATGTCCCTCAGCACCATGTCTGCCCAGCTTTTAAATACCTCCAGGGATGGTGACTCAACCACTTCACTGGGCAGCCTGTTCCAGTGTTTAGACACCCTTTCGGTGTAAAAAATTTTTCCTAATATCCATCCTAAACCTTCCCTGGTGCAACTTGAGGCCATTTCCTCGTCCTGTTGCCTGTGACTTGGGAGAAGAGACCGACCCCCACCTCTCTACATACTCCTTTCAGGGAGTTGTAGAGAGCGATAAGGTCTCCCCTCAGCCTCCTTTTCTCCAGGCTAAACAACCCCAGCTCCCTCAGTCTTTCCTCATAAGGCTTACTCTCCAGACCCCTCACCAGCTTTGTTGCCCTTCTCTGGACCCGCTCCAGCACCTCAATGTCTTTTTTGTGGTAAGGGGCCCAAAACTGGACACAGTACTCGAGGTGAGGTCTCACCAGTGCCGAGTACAGGGGGACGATCACCTCCCGAGTCCTACTCACCATGCTGTTCCTGATACAGGCCAAGATACTTCTTGGCCACCTGGGCATACTGCTGGCTCATGTTCAGCTGACAGTTGACCAACACCCCCAGGTCCTTTTCTGCCAGGCAGCTCTCCAGCCACTCTTCCCCAAGCCTGTAGCACTGCATGGGGTTGTTGTGACCCAAGTGCAGGACCTGACACTTGGCCTTGTTGAACCTCATCCCATTGTCCTCAGCCCATCGATCCAGCCTGTCCAGATCCCTCTGCAAAGCCTTTCTACCCTCCAGTAGGTCGACACTCCCACCCAACTTGGTGTTGTCTGCAAACTTACTGAGGGTGCACTCAATCCCCTCGTACAGATCATTGATGAAGATGTTAAAGAGAACAGGCCCCGATACCGAGCCCTGGGGGACACCACTCGTGACCGGCCGCCAACTGGATTTAACTCCATTCACCACCACTCTCTGGGCCTGGCCCTCCAGCCAGTTTTTTTACCCAGTGAAGAGTACTGATGTTTCTCCAGGAGAATGCTGTGGGAAATGGTGTCAAAAACGGTTTTCACTATTTATACTTGCACTGAACACTTATATACTGTTATAACCTACCTAAAATTATTTATTTACAATTAGAAAACAAACAAATACTTAATATATATCTTGATGATGTGTGTTGAAACTAGATTGGTAAGTATCTTACTTTGGAGAAGCTGTTTCTAAGGTTATCTAATTTGAGTCTGGATGGCAAACACTGATAGATTCTATTATATACATTATATACATCCATATATAAAAATAACTGATTTTGAGCAAAACATGAATCATCATCTTGATATTGATGCGATATCATGATTTCACATCTGCTGGAAAAGAGCGTTTTTTTTTTTTTAATGCATGATAAAGAAATATTTTATTTTCGGCTCTTACAAAGGATTTTCTTGTGGGTGGTGGTTGTTTGGGTTTTTTTGCTTAGATTTTCCTTCTTTAGAAGTTATCTGCAGTAGATAACGGTCAAAGAATTCTGACTACCTTAATTTTTCTCTTATGACAAAAATCCAAGGGACCCCAAATTTTTACTTCCAGTTAAAAACAATATTGAATTCATACAGGATGGAAACATATATGCTGAACAGAGGACTCTTTTGAGAAGGGACTTTTGGGTATATATTGTAATGTTAAGAAATAATTCTGTGTTTTTAGCTACTTGAAATTAATTTTTTTTGGTGTATAAAGGCAATGGCAATTTCATAAGGGACAACATTTCTTTTGAAGTAATAAGTCTCTGCAAAATTGATCCCAGGAAGCTGTCGAAATAGCATTATAAGGTAGATGTGTGTTTCTTGCTCTACTGAATGGAGTAACATTCAGGAAAGATGTCTTCTCATACTATGAACAGCTGTTGCCAATGAAATTATGGGAAGTTTTTCAGCATTCACCTTTTATTTGCTCTACTTATTTAAAATGTCTGACTAGACAAGAATCAAGAGCAAGAAAACAATATCAAAACTGAGGAAGGGCTTGAATGTAGGAAATACTATGAAGCCGTATATACAGTGTTCTTAAGATCAAAGTAGTAAGCGTGCAGCAAGCTTTAAGTATTGTGTTAACCCTGTGCAAAGAAATGAGATAGACTCATGCCTTTCAGTATTTATGTAGGTGATACTACAGTTTGGAAAGTTTTAAAAGCTACTGTGGAAGTTCTAGGAACTACATAAATGTGGGGGGTTTTGTTTGTTTTTTTCCAAGCTAAATTTAAGAATATAATAGAATAGTTCAGTGGGAAGGGACCTACAAGGATCATCTAGTCCAACTACCTGATGAATTCAGGGCTGACCAAAAGTTAAAGCATGTTGTTAAGGGCATTGTCCAAATGCCTCTGAAACACCGACAGGCTTAGGGCATTGACCTCCTCTCTAAGAAGCCTGTGCCAGTGTTTGACCACCCTCTTGGTAAATAAATGTTTCCTTATGTCAAGTCTGAATCTCCTTTCATGCAGCTTTTAACCATTCCCACACATCCTATTACTGGATCCCAGGGAGAAGAGCCCAGCACCTCCCTCTCCACCGCCCCTCCTCAGGAAGCTGTAGAGAGCAATGAGGTCGCCCCTCAGCCTCCTTTTCTCCAAACTAGACAAGCCCAGAGTCCTCAGCCGCTTCTCATAGGACATGCCCTCCAGCCCTTCCACCAGCTTTGTTGCCCTCCTCTGGACGCATTCGAGTACCTTCACATCCTTCTTAAATTGTGGGGCCCAGAACGGCACAAGGTGAAGCTGCACCAATGCTGAATACAGCAGGATAATCTCTTTTGAGCGGCTGGTTATGCTGTGTTAATGCACCCCAGGATGCAGTTTGCCCTCTTGGCTGCCAGGGCACACTGCTGGCTCCTATTGAGCCTGCTGTCAACCAACATCCCCAGCAGGGCTGTTCTCCAGCCAGTTCTCTCCCAATTTATTCTTGTGAGAGTATTTTGACTCTGAATGTTAATTCTCTTGCTCACGTTGGAGAATGTTGGATAAGAATGCCTGAAACTATTTCAACCCATGTTTCTGGGTAAGTGGGAGTTGGCCAGAAAGTCAGACAGGTTTCTGTAGGAGCAAATGTTAACTTATAATGCCAGAAAAACTCAAATGTGTAAAAGTTGAGAAACATGCCATCATTCCTTGTACTTTTAGGAAAGTATCAGGCTTGGGAAACTGAGGATCAAATATGGGACCTGTTGGTTTTGCTGTGTTGGTTTTTTTACTTTGATACCAGAGTAAACTATACTCCGTAAACGAAGCACTATGCGTGCCGCTTCATCTCATAGACCAGGGCAATACTAGCCATAAAAATTAAATGCTTGTACTGGGTCTGGCTGGGATGGAGTTAATTTTCCCCATAGCAGCCTGTAAGGTTCTGTGTTTTGGATTTGTGACTAAAACAGTGTTGATATCACCAATTTTTTGGCTATTGCTGAGCAGTGCTTTCACAGTGACAAGATTTTTTTTTTTTTTTTTTTTCTTTCTTTCTTTCTTCTTCCCCCCCCCCCCCCCTCCAAGTGAATAAGCTAGTGGGAGGTAGGGAGGGAACACAGACGATGTCATGCTCAGCAATAAAAGCTCTGGGAAAGAAGGAGGAAGGGGGGGAAATGTTTGTGGTTATGGCATTTATCTTCCCAAATAACTGTTGTACGTGCTGAGGCCCTGCTTTCTGGGAAGTGGCTAGACATCTGCCTGCTGATGGGAAGTAGTGAATTAATTCCTCTTTTTGCTTTGCTTACACATGTGGCTTTTGCTTCACCTATTAAACTGTCTTTATCTTGATCCATAAGTTTTCAGCTTTTGCTCTTCTGATTCTTTTCCTCATCCTGCTGTAGGGATAGTGAGCAAGTGACCGAGTGGGGGTTTAGCTGCTGGCCGAGGTCAACCCACCACAGTGCTGAAACAAAGGAATGGCTTATGCATCTTCAGCAGGTTCTGAGGGGGAGGGGAGAGAGTGAATGTGAATGCTTGAGGGTTAATCTTCTGCAGTGGGAAGTAGTTGAACTTGTGGCCTGCTATTTAAAGGTGTTGAGCATTCACCTGCCCTTTGGCTTTTAGAGGGTTGATGTGGGTGTATGAATTCACCTGTATAAAAGCTTTTGTGACATATATGAGCCTATAAGAGAAAATACGACTCTGATTTTATTTTATTTTTCCTTCAAATAGGAAATGTATGACCAAGACCATTAATTTTAGGGCAAAAAATGCAGTTTTGAGCTAAAAAAACCCTTAGAGATGGAGGTATTTTGTAATGTACTTCTTGGTATATTATAAAAAATAACTTTCCCCTGTAAAACATTGTCCCTGTTCTTAACTTGGATTTGTCCAAGATTTGGTTCTAGTCACTTGTTATATCTTGCTTATTTTGGCCTCTGATATTAGATATCTGACCTGTGGACACTTAGAAACTGAGACCATTGTGAAGCTAAATGAATTAATTTCCTAATGCTAATTTAGGTTGAATTTTTGAATCCTTGAATCGTTCTTTAAGTTCTCTTTTTAATCCTTTCCAATATCACTTCCGAATTACAGGCAATGAGAAATGACCACTGAGGTGTATATATTCTTTACTACAAGTACAGAAGTGAAATTTCTCTTCTGCTAGTTGAGATTCCACTGTTGAGATTTGTACAAGGAATACAATAGCCTTTTTAGTCATGGCATCAAACTAGTCATGTTTGGATGACTATCTACCATAACTAAAATATTCTTCAAAATAATTTTCAGGGTGGGTTCATTCATCATTTGCAACCTGGTTTCTCTATTCCTGTATAGCTAACCTTACATTTAGCTGTATTCAGAAGTACAGTCTCTGTTCCTGGTTTACAGGTTATCCAATTACTTCACGTCATCATATCCTTCTTAATTTACCAGTTCACAGCTTTTGTGTCACTTACAGGTATTGTCAGTAATAACTTTAGATTTTTCTTCTGTCTTGTGGGTAAAGTTACTTAAGTTTCTTATCAGAATGGGTGTATCACTGGAATCCTATTAGAAATAGAGCTGTCTGAGGACTTTATCTTATGTAATTTAATACTGCTTAAACAACTCCAATATGTGCTGTGTTTGTTTGTTGTATGACACCAAATCAGTTGCTCAGCAGAAGTCTAGTTCTTCAAAACTGCTGCATTTATAAACCAAACCATTAGAACTGTTGTAACTGCATAACTCTTGGTATGCAATCTCTCCCTCATCCCATTCCCATCCTTGGGTTTGTTTTTTATTTTTTTATGACAGTTCAAGACTTATAAAGCAGGAGGGCTTCTCTGTCAGTTCTTCTAAAACTCTTTGATAAGAGGTGTCTTGACCTGCTGAGTAACAATGTTCTAACTTTAGTAACTGCTCTGTAACATTTTCAGAAACTGCTGTAGTGGAAACTCTTTCATTGTCACTTTAAATATGGTCTGTGTTTCCCTAAAAACAAAACAGAAATATTTAAAAACTACATGTGGATTTTCCCTGTTAATATGAAAAGTCATATCCATTTAGTAAAGGACTGATGCTGTTTTAACAGTCGTTGACAAAGGTCCCACTAAGGACAATCAATGAAATTCTCAACAAGAACAGCAGGATGTGTATCTGGAGTGTAAGTCAAAGCCTCAGTTCAGAGCCATAGTTTCCAGGTAGAAAATGTATTCTCATCACATACCTAATGAGTGGATAGTATGTGTATTGCTCTATCATCTTCTGCCTCACGTTCAGGGGTCTGCAAGTTTGGGTCTTCAAATTCACAACAGACTATTGCTGTACTGCCAAATCTGATTGGTTAAGGAACTTTGGAAGCTCAAATATAATGCTAAATAGATATGTTAAAGATACTTTTGAAAAAGCTGATTTGTTAATTAATATCCACACATTCCTTACATAATCTTTGGTCAAATTAAGTAAGAAATAATAAATGGAATAGATCAATAAAATAATAGCTGGTATTTGTTGCTCCTGGCTTTGTAGCAATGACATTGAGAAGGGTTCAGTTAATTTTTGCTTGCTTTTTTTTTTTTTTTTTTTTTTTTGATCCTGGTTGGTAAGTATTAAATATCCTTCTCAGGCCTATGAAAAACTTTTACTATATAAAGGGCAAACTTCTACTTTACAAAGCAGTATCCTAACTAAAATCAACGAACGCACTTTGTGTGGATGTGTCAGAATTTTATCAACTTTTATGAAATAAATATGCTATGATCAGAGTTTAATTGACTGGAACAAAGTTTAATGGTAGAGAAATTGAAGATATTCCAAATTAATTCTTGCTTTCACTCTGCTTTCTTTTTGGATGGTAACAGCTCAGTAGTATTTATAATAAAAGGGAATAGTTATTTAGCGCTTTACATGTTTAGTGTGTTGTACATCCACTAGCTAATCAGTCTATCACCTTGGTGAGGCAGGTAAGTAGGTAATTATTATCCCGGTGATTGTAGGTGGGGGAATGGAGCCCAAAGGCTTATGTCTGCATTAGCAAGTAGCATGGACAGGAGAGAATGGGTCTGTAGAGCAAAACAGTACGTGTTGAGATCCTGATTTCCATGTTCCAGGATTGGGTGTTTTTTTTGCTTCAGACCAGGTCTAGCTTGATCTCAGGGACTAAATGCCAGTTTGTGGCTAGAATGCATTAAGTGTGGTCTTGGAGTACGTCTTTCAGGATGTACTTAGTTTCTATTTGCCTCCTTAATTTCATTCTAAAGGAATCCAGTTCCTCACATAGGGATTCTTAGCTGCTAATGAATAGTATATGCATAGTAAGCAGGGACATTCAGGAGACTCACTTCAAAAGTTTGCTCCTGAACCTAACCTAGGTCCAGAGGGATATGCTGGACAGTGATTTCAAGTGGGAGTTTTGCCATGCCTGCAGACTGAGAAAGCCAAGTATTCATTTATGGTTGGACTTGATCTTAAAGGTCTTTTCCAACCTAAACAATTCTATGATTCTATGATTTTTGGAGCTGCTAAGCACAGCTCAATTGGCAAAAGGCATATGTCTGCTAGACATCTCTAAATAGCATTTTATATACACAGAATAAAAACTTGGCCCTAGTGATTGAATACTACTTTGCACAGAAGTGGTAGAACTGGCATTTTACCTCAGGAACTTTTCCTTCCCTGTTAGTGCTGGGTGATAATGAAATATTAATCCTTTAAATAGATTGATTTAGATTTAGAAACATCTCTTAATTACTTCTGATTCTCATGAAGAACGTGAGCTGCTTATTCTCTTTTTTTTTTTTTCTGTATATCAGTGTCAGTAATAACGTAAAAACCATTAGTGTGTTAGGTGAAAACACTTTGAATGTTTTGTACTCTTCATGGTATTTCTGTATTTTAAATTGTCTAAGCCGACATTGACGGTGTTTCACTTGTCCATTGCCTTGCTTTCCATGTTAGACTGTAGAAAGTTTATACGGTAACCTAATTAATTGACTAGGGAAGTTTTTATTCTTTGATTAGGCAATGTAAAAACTATTCAGTTATTTGTCTCTGACTAAATTACCAGTCTCTTTTTTGTTTGATTTGACTTCCTTTCAGGTAATAGTTATAACTATCATCAATTCACATCACTGAATTCAAGGGAAGCATCAGTGAAGTAGGAGATGATGAGAATTAATTAAACCCACCTGGACAAGTTCCTGTGCAACCTACTCTAGGTGGACCTGCTTTGGCAGGGGGGTTGGACTAGGTGATCTCCGGAGGTCCCTTCCAACCCCATGTGATTCTGTGATTCTGTAATTAATGTTTGTTCTTAAAAATAAGAAAGCAAGCTGGGAAAACTGCAGACAAAAATTTCAGGCTGTCTTTTTGTCAGGAAGAAACAAAAGACAGCTCCCCTCCTGCTTCTCTTTGCATGTGCAGGTATATTCACACAGACTTTAAATTAACTTTGACCTGTGTAGCTGCTCAACAGTATTCTTAGAATGAGAGGTTTGAAGTTGGTTTTCCCATGTATTGGTTCTAAGTCTATCAAAATGACCTGACTTTTGAATTTTTTCTACACTTAAACTGGGCCGGGTGTCTTTAACTTGATTTAAACTTATCTTTTACATGTTTCTCAGAAGTGCTTTACAAAGGTTATTGGTCACCAATAAAAGTGGAAAAGGAACAACTTAAGTTAATAAAGAGATGGGAAGCTTTTGGTCAGATAGATGATAGAATAGGTTTAGAATGTTGGAGAAGCGTGTCTCAGAATATATTCCAGACTAATAATAAGGGGAAAATAAATCTTACTCAGCTGAGCTTGTAAGGGGGTGGACTATTACACTCTAATATTTTAAGAGTCAACTATTTCCCTAACAGCAGCTGAGAGAGAGGAGTGAGAAAATGTGAGAAACAATCCTGCAGACACCAAGTTCACTGAAGGAGGAGGTATAGGAGGTGTTCCAGGTGCCAGAGCATCCCATGGATCCCAGATTCCCCTGCATCCCATGGTGAAGCAGGCTGTCCCCCTGCAGCGCATGGAAGACAACAGTGGAGCAGATATACACCTGCTGTAGTGTGGGGTCCTCCATAGGCTGTATCCTGTGGGAGGGACCCCATGCAGGAGCAGGGGAACAGTGTGAGGAAGGAGCAGCAGAGAGGAAGTGTTATGAACTGACTGCAATCCATATTCCCCTGGGCTGCTCGGGGAGGGAAGAGGAGGATGTAGAAGAGTTAGGAGTGAAGTTGAGCCTGGGAAGAAGGGAGGGGTGGGAGTGAAGTGTTTTTTAGCTTTCTTCTTATTTCTCACTATCCTACTCCTACTGTTGTTACAATTAATTGGCAATAAATTAAATTAATATCCACAGAATCTTCATGGTTGGAAGGGAGCTTTGAGATAGAGTCCAACCATATATACATACAAAAAAAAACCAAACCAAAACAAAAAAACCCCACAAACAATCAAACAAAAAAACCCCCACACCCAACCCAACAATCTCGGGCACTAGAGCATGCCCTGAAGTGCCACATCTACACGTTTCTTAAATACCTCCAGGGATGGTGACTCCACCACCTCCCTGGACAGGCCGTTCCAGTGCCTGACCACCCTCTCAGTAAAGTAACTCTTCCTAATATCCAATCTAAACCTCCCCTGCCACAACTTCAGACCATTTCCTCTGGTCCTGTCATTATTCACTTGGGAGAAGAGGCCAACACCCACCTCTCTACAACCTCCTTTCAGGTAGTTGTAGAGGGCAATGAGGTTCCCCCTCAGCCTCCTCTTCTCCAAACTAAACATGCCCAGTTCCCTCAGCCTCTCCTCGTATGACTTGTTCCCTAGACCCCTCACCAGCTTGGTAGCTCCCCTCTGGACACGCTCCAGCACTTCAATGTCCTTCTTGTAGCGAGGGGCCCAGAACTGAACACAGTACTCGAGGTGAGGCCTCACCAGTGCCGAGTACAGAGGCACAATCACTTCCCTACTCCTGCTAGCCACGCTATTCCTGATACAAGCCAGGATGCCATTGGCCACCTGGGCACGCTGCTGGCTCATGTTCAGCCGGCTGTCCACCAGCACCCCACCAGCACCCCCAGGTCCTTTTCTGCTGGGCAGCTTTCCAGCCACTCTTCCCTGAGCCTGTAGCGTTGCCTGGGGTTGTTGTGACCAAAATGCAGGACCCAGCACTTGGCCCTATTAAACCTCATCCCATTGGCCTTGGTCCATTGATCCAGCCTGTTTAGATCCCTCTGTAGAGCCTTCCTACCCTCAAGCAGATCAACGCTCCCACCTAGTTTGGTGTCATCTGCAAACTTACTGAGGGGGCACTCAATCCCCTCATCCAGATCATTGATAAAGATATTAAACAAGACTGGCCCCAAAACCGAGCCCTGAGGGACACCACTGGTGACCGGCTGCCAACTGGATTTCACCCCATTTCACTGAATTTCACTGAATTTTTAGAGTTGGAAGGGACCATAAAGATCATCTAGTCCAACTCCCCTGCTGAAGCAGGATTGCCCAGAGCATGTCAGAGCATGTTACTCAGGATTGCATCCAGGTGGGTCTTGAAAATCTCCAAAGAAGGGGACTCCACAACCTCCCTGGGCAGCATGTTCCAGGGCTCTGTCACCCTCACCATAAAGAAGTTTCTTCTCATAATTGAGTGTAACCTCCTATGTTCCAGCTTGTGCCCGTTGCCCCTCGTCCTGTCACTGGCAACCACTGAAAAGAGTCTGGCTCCCTCCTCCTTCAACCCACCCTTGAGATACTTATAAGCATTGATAAGGTCTCCCCTCAGCCTTCTCTTCTCCAGGCTACAGAGTCCCAGCTCTCTCAGCCTTTCTTCATAAGGGAGATGCTCCAATCCTTGAATCATCAGACCACGTGGAGAGCGGCAGCGGTGAGTGCTGCGGATTTAAATTTGATTTAGATCGAGACGGAGAGGGGGCTTCCCGGAGACGGAGAAGCCGAAGGAGAGCGGAGAGACCCGAAACGAGTTGGGAATCTTGCGAGGGAGCCGAGAGGCTGATGTGGCTGGGGGCGGGCCGGGCAAGCCGCGGCAAATTTAAAAGCGGCTACAGCCGCAGCAGGTTCAGAGCGTGTGCTGGGTGCACGTGAGCGCAAGGGCGAGTACATTAGCGCACAGGCGCACGTGCGCAGAGCGTGTGGGGCTCGTGCACAGGACAAAGAGGGAGAGTCTGAGGGCGAATGGTCCATTCAGGCTCAGGAGAGGAAATGGCAACGAAACGCCCTAAACCCCATTAATCACAACTCTCTGGGCACAGCCATCCAGCCATTTTTTTTACCCAGTGAAGAGTACACTTGCCTATGCCGTGATTCGCCAGCTTCTCCAGGAGAATGCTGTGGGGGATGGTGTCAAAGGCCTTACCAAAGTCCAGGTGGGCAATGTCCACAGCCTTCCCCGCATCAAGAAGGCATCAAGTGCGTTTGCCCATGACAGTAACTGGTAAGTGATCTCCCTGTCCGTATCTCGACCCATAAACTTTTTGTCGTATTTTCTCTTCCTGTTCTGTTGATGGAGGGGGAGTGATAGAATGGCTTGGTGGGCACCGATGGCCAGCCAAGGCTAACCAACCACAGGCATTTGTGGTGCCCAAAGTGGGGCTATCAAGGGATTAGAGATAAGGATAGTAATTGGGAGAGGTAACGGGTAAAACATGGACTGAACATTGCTAGAGAGTGGTACAATTGTAGGAATTTTTGTTCTTGTAACTGTGATGAAGGAATGAGGAGTGGAGTGTGTTTAATTGTCCACCTTTGTCAATGCTGCGATGATATTTTGACTTTGGTGTGGGGAATTCTTTTTGTTGATCTAAGTGAAGTTTGTGAAGACTGCATGATGAATGTAATTTCCTTGTCCTTATTTCAACCCATGAGCTTTTCTGTTGTATTTTTCACCCCTGTCCAGTTGAGGAGGGGAGGGATAGAGCAGCTTGGTTGGCACCTGGTGGCCAGCCAAGGTCAACCCACCACAGGAACTAATCTGAGAAGTGAGAAGTCACATATAGCTGGCTTAGTCACACCAGGCTCAACCACACTGGGCTGAAATCTGTTCACATTCAGGTAAATGGGTGTTTCGCCAATAAATTGGAAATGAATAGGATCAGGACCTGTACATATAATTTCATGATATCTTGCAAAGAACTGTTTCTCAAATAGAAATTAAAAAGCGTTAGAACAGGTTAATAATAAACTTGTAACAGTAGAGTTGCATTAGGCTAAATATAGGGAATTAGTGGAAAAATTAAATGTTCTGCTCTTTTCACTTAACAGTCTAGTTTAATATAGTGGTTACTAGAAAATTAGAGTGAACTCTAAATAAATTTGAATTTTTTAGTATGCTATAACAAAGATGAAGTCACTTTTCAGGACAGCATTTAAACATGTTTAATCTTATTAACTACTGAGTCCAGTAGAATTTTGTGAAAGAAGGCTGATAAATTAATTTACAAAGCTTGGTATTTGTACATAACTAAGTTACACATGCAAAAAAACATTAATGTGGAGCAGCTGATATGTGGTAACTGTTCACACCATGGACTTTCCCTTCCCATTTAAAAAAACTATTTAGATACTTGGGTTACTAAGTGATGTGCAGAAAATTTTCTAAAGCATCAAATGCTTTTTATTCTTTATATTTAAAGAATGCCTCTGAAATGATTAAAACCCCTTGCAATATATTTTCTTTATCTCTAAGTTATCTACTCTTATTCACATTAATAAAGCCATAGCTTGCAGTAATCTTTTGGGACTACTTAAAGAGTAAGGATGTGAAAATAAAATCCTTAATAAGGTTTCTATGATGAACTTTTCCTGAGGTCATTATTGCTTTCCTTAATTTATTTTTCCAAGCTGTTCTGTAACTTAATTTTTTGAAGACGTGTGACTGTATATTTGCTGTATAACTGAAATCAGCAAAATTGATAATGGGAGATCATGAAGTGGTTTATTATTATTATTGAAAATGGTCTGAAGCTCTCGTCTGTTCACTTACGTGGTTGAAAGATCTTCAGGAGGAGATTGAACAGCTGGGTGTGGGTTTGCATGAAGGAGCTGTGTCTGAATGGCACACACAGTCAGTGGAGGTGACACTTCATTCTTTGGTGGTGAATGGGGATCTCTAAAAAGTAAATTCTGCAAAATGATATCCAAAGCCGTATGGGGAGTCTGTTTATCAGAAATCATGAAGTTAGTGGAAGGAGTAGTGTTTATATTAATATTTTTCCTTGTGTTGAAAAATCATAGTTTTCAAGGGGACTTTTCTAATGAAAGATTGAAGACCTTTAGGGCAAGTGTTGTTATGCTGTTAGTTTTTGCGTTTTTTTTTTGTCTAAAAAGGCTAGGTTATTTTTTTAGTCATTATAAGCTATTACCTGTAGTTTCTATCTATGTGTCCAGGGCAGGCCTGAGAACAAAAAAAAAAAAAAACAAACCACAAACCATTTTTAACTTCTGCTTCTGTTTTATTTCCCGGAGTTCATTTTTCACAAGATGCTTTCATATGTTCCAATCCCACTTTAACTGTTGCCTTTAAATCCATTTTATCTGATTTAGAGACTACAATTTATCAAAAATTGTAGCCAATGGGGAAACATACCCCTAGATGACAGAGGACCTGCCCCTAGTAAAGCCGTGCTGGCTATCTTGAATCATCTCCATGTCCTCCATGTGCCCAAGCATGGCATCTAGAAGGATCTGTTCCATGATCTTCCCAGGCACGGAGGTGAGGCTGACAGGTCGGTAGTTCCCAGGGTCCTCCTTTCTACCCTTTTTAAAAACGGGTGTGATGTTTCCTCTCTTCCAGTCTGCAGGGACTTCACCTGACCACCACGACTTTTCAAATATCATGGAAAGTGGCTTGGCAACTACATCAGCTAGTTCCTTCGGGACTCTGGGGTGTATTTCATCAGGTCCCCATTCCTTGAGTGTATCGAAGTCCCCTGGGAGATAGTCCTGAGGGGAAAAGGGGTCCATGAAGGCTGGACACTCTTCAAGAAGGAAATCTTAAAGGCCCAGGAGCAGGCTGTCCCCATGAGGCGCAAAATTAAAGGGCAGGGAAAATGGCTGGCCTGGGTGAACAAAGAGCTTTTGATGGGACTTAGGGGGGAAAAAAGGAGGGTTTACCACCTTTGAAGAAGGGATAGGCAACTCAGGAGGAGTACAGAGATCTTGTTAGGTTATACAGAGAAAAAATTAGGAAGGCAAAAGCCCAGCTGGAACTCAACCTGGCCATTAATATAAGGGACAACAAAAAAAGTTTTTATAAATAAGTCAACAAAAAGAGAGTCAGGGAGAATCTCCATCCCTTACTGGATGCGGGGGGAAACATTGCGACCAAGGACGAGGAGAAGGCTGAGATACTCAATGCCTTCTTTGCCTCCATCTTCAATAGTCAGCCCAGCTACCCCCAGGGTGTTCAGCCTCCTGGGCTGGAAGATAAGGATGGAGAGCAGAACAACCCCCCCATAATCCAGGAGGAACTAGTTAATGATCTGCTTATGCACCTGGACATGCATAAGTCTATGGGACTGGATGGGATTCACCCAAGGGTACTCAGGGAGCTGGCGGGAGAGCTCACCAAGCCCCTCTCCATCATCTATCAACAATCCTGGTCAACAGGGGAGGTCCCAGTTGACTGAAGGTTAGCAAATGTGATGCCCACTTACAAGAAGGGCTGGAAGGAGGATCCAGGGAACTATAGGCCGGTCAGCCTGACCTTAGTACCGGGAAAGATCATGGAGAGGATCATCTTGAGTGAGTTCTCACGGCAAGTGCAGGGCAGCCGAGGGATCAGGGCCAGCCAGCATGGGTTTATGAAAGGGAGGTCCTGCTTAACCAACTTGATCTCTTTCTATGACCATGTGACCCGCCTTCTGGATGGGGGGAAGGCTGTGGATGTTGTCTACCTGGACTTTGGTAAGGCCTTTGACACCGTCCCCCACAGCATTGTCCTGGAGAAGCTGGCGAACCATGGCATAGACAAGTGTATTCTTCACTGGGTAAAAAATTGGCTGGATGGCCGTGCCCAGAGAGTTGTGATTAATGCGGCAAAGTCCAGTTGGCAGCCGGTCACCAGTGGTGTCACTCAGGGCTCGGTTTTGGGGCCAGTCTTGTTTAATATCTTTATCAATGATCTGGATGAGGGGATTGAGTGCACCCTCAGTAAGTTTGCAGATGACACCAAACTAGGTGGGAGTGTTGATCTGCTTGAGGGTAGGAAGGCTCTACAGAGGGATCTAAACAGGCTGGATCAATGGACCAAGGCCAATGGGATGAGGTTTAATAGGGCCAAGTGCTGGGTCCTGCATTTTGGTCACAACAACCCCAGGCAGCGCTACAGGCTCAGGGAAGAGTGGCTGGAAAGCTGCCCAGCAGAAAAGGACCTGGGGGTGCTGGTGGGGTGCTGGTGGACAGCCGGCTGAACATGAGCCAGCAGCGTGCCCAGGTGGCCAATGGCATCCTGGCTTGTATCAGGAATAGCGTGGCTAGCAGGAGTAGGGAAGTGATTGTGCCTCTGTACTCGGCACTGGTGAGGCCTCACCTCGAGTACTGTGTTCAGTTCTGGGCCCCTCGCTACAAGAAGGACATTGAAGTGCTGGAGCGTGTCCAGAGGGGAGCTACCAAGCTGGTGAGGGGTCTAGGGAACAAGTCATACGAGGAGAGGCTGAGGGAACTGGGCATGTTTAGTTTGGAGAAGAGGAGGCTGAGGGGGAACCTCATTGCCCTCTACAACTACCTGAAAGGAGGTTGTAGAGAGGTGGGTGTTGGCCTCTTCTCCCAAGTGAATAATGACAGGACCAGAGGAAATGGTCTGAAGTTGTGGCAGGGGAGGTTTAGATTGGATATTACTGAATTTCACTGAATTTTTTTTAGAGTTGGAAGGGACCGTATAGATCATCTAGTCCAACTCCCCTGCTGAAGCAGGATTGCTTAGAGAATGCTACTCAGGACTGCATCCAGGCGGGTCTTGAAAATCTCCAAAGAAGGGGACTCCACAACCTCCTTGGGCAGCCTGTTCCAGGGCTCTGTCACCCTCACCGTGAAGAAATTCTTTCTCATATTCGAGTGGAACCTCTTATGTTCCAACTTGTGCCCGTTGCCCCTCGTCCTGTCACTGGGAACCACTGAAAAGAGTCTGGCTCCCTCCTCCTTCAACCCACCCTTGAGATACTTATAAGCATTGATAAGGTCTCCCCTCAGCCTTCTCTTCTCCAGACTAAAGAGTCCCAGCTCTCTCAGCCTTTCCTCATAAGGGAGATGCTCCAATCCCCTAATCATCTTTGTTGCCCTTCGCTGGACTCTTTCAGGTAGTTCCCTATCCCTCTTGAATTGGGGAGCCCAGAACTGGATGCAATACTCCAGTTGTGGCCTCACCAGTGCAGAGTAGAGGGGGAGAATGACTTCCCTCGACCTACTAGCCACACTCTTCCCTATGCAGCCCAGGATTCCATTGGCCTTCCTGGCCACAAGAGCACATTGCTTGCTCATTGTCATTTTGCTGTCTACCAGGACCCCCAGATCTTTCTCTTCAGAACTTGACTCCAGCAGGTCCACACCTAACCTGTATTGGTGCCTGACATTCTGCTTGCCCAGGTGTAGCACCTTACACTTTTCCCTGTTGAACCTCATGAGGTTCTTCCTTGCCCAGCTCTCCAGCCTGTCCAGGTCTCTCTGGATAGCAGCACGGCCCTCCGGGGTGTCAGCCAGCCCTCCCAGTTTGGTATCATCAGCAAACTTGCTGAGGATACACTCTGTCCCCTCGTCCAGGTCACTGATGAATATGTTGAACAGGACTGGACCAAGTATTGACCCCTGGGGGACACCACTGGTTACAGGCCTCCAGCTTGAACCTGTTCCATTAACCATTACCCTTTGGGTCCTGTCACACAGCCAGTTCTCAATCCACCTCACTGTCCCCTCATCCAGCCCACACTTCCTTAGTTTTCCAATGAGGATGTTATGGGAGACTGTGTCAAAAGCCTTGCTGAAGTCAAGGTAGATGACATCTGCTGCCCTCCCCTCATCCAGCCAACCAGTTATGGCATCATAGAAAGCTATCAGATTGGTCAAGCATGATTTACCCTTGGTAAACCCATGTTGCCCACTTCCAATAACCCCCTGCTCTTCAACTAGTTTGGAGATGACGTCTAGAATCAGTCTCTCCATTACCTTTCCAGGGACGGAGTTGAGACTAACTGGTCTGTAGTTCCCAGGGTCCTCCTTCTTGCCCTTCTTGCCATCACTGGTGTGATGTTGGCCTTCCTCCAGTCTTCTGGCACCTCTCCTGTTCTCCATGACTTTTCAAATATGATAGAGAGTGGCCCAGCGATAACTTCTGCTAGCTCTCTCAGCGCTCGCGGGTGTATCCCATCTGGGCCCATGGACTTATGAATGTCCAGTTTGGCCAAGTGGTCCCGAACCTGGTCCTCTTCTACTGAAGAAAAACCTTCCTCTTTCCATACCCTCCCCCTGGCCTCCAAGGCCAGAGGTTCATGAGGGACAGCCTTAGCAGTGAAGACTGAAGAAAAGAAGGCATTCAGCAACTCTGCCTTCTCCGTGTCTTCCACCACTAGGATGCCCATCTCATTCCTCAGTGGGCCCACATTATCCCTAATCTTCCTTTTTCTGTTTACATACTGGAAAAAACCCTTTTTGTTGTTCTTAACTGTAGTGGCCAAGATGAGTTCAGCTTGAGCCTTGGCCCTTCTAATTTTCCCCCTGCATATCTTCACTGCTTCCTGGTATTTCTCCTTGCCTACCAGGCCCTTTTTCCAAAGATCATAAACCTTCTTTTTGTTCCTGAGCTCCAGCCAAAGCTCTCTATTTAGCCAGGCTGGTCTTCTTCCCTTCCTGCTTGATTTTTGGGACTTGGGTATGGCTCTTTCCTGTGCTTTTAAGAGTGCCTCCTTGAAGTGAGATCAGCCTTCCTGGGCACCTTTGCCCTTCAGGACTGTCTCCCAAGGGACGCTTTCAACCATGCTCCTGAAGAGGCCAAAGTCTGCCCTTCGGAAGTCCAAGGTGGCAGTTTTGCTGGCCCCTCGCCTTGCTTCAGCAAGAATTGAAAATTTTATCATTTCATGATCACTCTGTCCAAGACGACCTCCAACGCTTACATCCCCCACAAGACCTTCTGAATTAACTATCAGCAGGTCCAGTATGGCACTTTCCCTAGTCGGTTCCCTCACGAGCTGTGTTAGGAAGTTGTCTTCCATGCACTCCAAGAATCTCCAGGACTGTTGCCTCTCTGCTGTGTTATATTTCCAGCAGATATCTGGGAAGTTGAAGTCCCCCATGAGTACAAGGGGGAGTGATCATGAGGTCTCTGCCAGCTGCTTATAGAATATTTCATCAGTCTTTATATCCTGGTTTGGGGATCTATAACAAACTCCCACCACAAGGTCTGCCTTATTGGTCTTCCCCTTGATTCTTATCCATAGGCACTCAACACTGTCTTCATGTGTATTGCCAAGTTCTAGGCATACAATACTACTTTTAACATAAAGGGCCACCCCACCACCTCTCTTTCCTTTCCTGTCCCTTCTGAAGAGTTGATAGCCGTCAATCACAGCATTCCAGTTATGCGAGTCCTCCCACCACGTTTCTGTGATGGCAACTAGATCATAGTTTTCTTGCTGGCCTCCAGCTCCTCCTGTTTGTTGCCCATGCTGCATGCATTCATGTAGATGCACTTCAGCTGGGCTAATCGTCCCACTATTTTTCTGGGAGGGCAGGCACTAATTCCCACCTGTCCATGTGCAGACATTTCAGCAGTTACCATCTTATCACTACTCCTTATGTCTTCACAGCTGCATGTGTCTTTCTCTCCCGCATCGGCTGCTGCAACAGGCTGCAAGGCCTTACTGGCACCTTTACCCACTAGCACACTACTCCTGGACACCACTTTAGTAACCCTGGTTCCAACCCCGTCCCCCTTCAAATCTAGTTTAAAGCTCTCTCAATGAGCCCTGCTAATTCTTGTCCCAGTATCCTTTTTCCCCTTTGGGTTAGGCTTCCCCCACCTGCTGCCAGCATGCCTGGTGACCTGTAGATCAGCCCATGATCAAAGAATCCAAAGTTCTGCCGTTTACACCAGTCTTTTAGCCACAAATTGATCTGTTGAATCTTGCTTTTTATCCCTTCATCTATCCCTGTGACTGGTGGGATAGAAGAGAACACCACTTGTGTTCCTGATCCTTTGACCAATCGTCCCAGCGCTCTGAAGTCCCTTTTCATTGCCTTTAGGCTTGTGGTGGCTACCTCATCATTGCCCACTTGAAATATCAGTAGTGGGTAATAATCTGAGGGCTGAACCAGGGAGTGAATTTCCCTCTGTATATCCTTAATCCTGGCCCCAGGGAGGCAGGTGACTTCCCTGTGGGACGGGTCTGGTCTACAGATTGGGCCCTCTGTTCCACTCAGAAGGGAGTCACCTATTACAATCACCTTTCTTTTTTTCTTGGTTGGTGAGGTCCTGAGGCAAGGGGGTGGGTGACTATTCCTGGGTGCCTCACTGGGTAGATCGTTCTCTCCGTTCTCATTTACCTCGTCCCCAAAATCCAGAACTCCAAACCTATTATACAAATGCAACTGGGAAGGTGAGGGAGGCTGTTGGGGGTTCCGCCTGCCTCTCTGAGGAAGGACCAGCTTCCATTCCCCCCTTTCTATTAAGTCCCCTCTCTCTGCCTGGTGACAGGGTGGGAGGGGATCTTCTACTTTTATTAGAGCCTCTTCTTGCTGCCTTTGCCTCAGGGTACGGCTCCACCAGTCTATTTCACTTTCACATTCTCTAATGCTTCTTAACCTTTCCACCTCTTCTCTCAGTTCCACCACCTGCCTGAGCAGGTCGTTTATCTGCTCACATCGCACACAATGGGTGTCTCTGGGTCCCTGTGGTATCACAGCCAGGCTCAGGCATTCGGTGCAGCCAGGGCCCTGCACGGATGCATCTTTGCGTGGGAGCTCGGTCTGAGTTCCCACATTCTTCTTCACAGGGGCTTTGGGGCGATTCGTTGCCATTTCCTCTCTTGAGCCTAAACGGACCATTCACCCTCAGCCTCGCGTTCCCCTGTGAGGTTCCTGCCTCCTTTCTTACTCTCCGCTCTCCTTTGGCTTCACCGTCTCCGAGAAGCCCCCTCTCCGCCCTAGTCTAGCTCTCCGTGTGCTCTGATTGCTGCTTCCCACAAGCTCTGTGCACGTGCGCCTGCGCGCTAATATACTCACCCTTGCGTTTGCGCGCGCCCGCCTCGCGCTCTGAACCTGCTGCAGCTAGCCGCTTTTAAATTTGCCGCGGCTCGCCCGGCCTGCCCCCTGCCACGTCAGCCTCTTGGCTCCCTCGCGAGATTCCCGACTCGTTTCGGGCCTCTCCGCTCTCCCTCGGCTACTCCGTCTCCGGGAAGCCTCCTCTCCCTCTCGATCTAAATCAAATTTAAAGCCACAGCACTCACCGCTGCTGCTCTCCTCGTGTACCCACAGTTTTTTTAATAGCCTTTGGCCGAGTTCCAACCATGATTCAAAAAATCTCTTCTGCCAAGTGACTTCTTTTGTTTTGTTTTTTTTTTTTCTGTGTCGCGCACCGCCTGCCAGACCAGTCGGCTGCCGCCGCCTCGCCGACTGACCAAGTGTCTGCTCTGACCGCGTTTAAATCCCCGTGGCCGCGCCCCCTCCGCGCCTGATTGGCTGACGCGGACTTCCGGGTTCCGGCTGGGGCTCGGGCTGTGAGTGGGGGGTCCCTGAGCTCGGAAACCCCTCCGTACAGCGCGATCCAATCCTCCCCGCGTGCTCACCTCAGTCCTCGTTGCCGGTGCTGCTGCCGCCGCCTCGCCGACCGACCGAGTGTCTTAGGAAGAGTTACTTTACTGAGAAGGGTGGTCAGGCACTGGAACGGCCTGCCCAGGGAGGTGGTGGAGTCACCATCCCTGGAGGTATTTTAGAAACATGTAGACTTGGCACTTCAGTCTCGGGCACTAGAGCATGCCCTGTGCGGTTGGGTGCTTTGTTTTGTGTTTGTGTGGTGTGGTTTTTTGTTTGGTTGTTAGTTTTTTGGGGGGTTTTTTGTTTGTGTATGGTTGGACTCAATGACCTCAAAGGTCCCTTCCAACCATGAAGATTCTGTGAGATCATAGCCTTGGAGGCGTGCGCACATCTCTTTGGCATCACGTGATGGGATGGCTTCTACAACTGGAGTGTTGGAATGGAGGGATACAGACTCTTAAGGAAGTACAGGCAGGTGAGACGAGGAGGGGGTGTTGCCCTCTGTGTCAAGGTCTGGCTGGAGCGCATGGAGCTCTGCCTGGGGAGAGATGACGAGCCAACCAAGAGCTTATGGGTCAGGATTAAAGGGGGAGGGCAAGGACAGCTGACACTATAGTGGGGGTCTGCTACAGACTACCTGACCAGAAAGACGGAGTGGATGAGGCCCTCTATAGACAGATAGGAGCAGCCTCATATTCACAGGCCCTGGTCCTCATGGGAGACTTCAACCACCCTGATATCTGTTGGAGGGGTAACACAGCAGGGCACAAGCAATCCAGGAAGTTCTTGGAATGCATCGATGATAACTTCCTCCTCCAAATGATGGAGGAGCCAACAAGGAGAGGTGCCATGCTGGACCTTGTCCTTACCAACAAGGAGGGGCTGGTGGGGAATGTCAAGTTCGAGGGGAGCCTTGGCTGCAGTGACCATGAGATGGTGGAGTTTGAGATCCTTAGGGCAGTGAGAAGGGCACACAGTAAGCTCGCTACCCTGGACTTCAGGAGAGCAGACTTTGGCTTCTTGAGGGACCTGCTTGGTAGGGTACCAAGGGATAAATCACTGGAGGGGAGAGGAGCCCAAGAAAGCTGGTTAGTATTCAAGGATCACCTCCTCCAAGCTCAGGAGTGATGAATCCCAACAGTGAAGAAGTCAGGCAAAAAAGCCAGGAGGCTTGCATGGATGAACAAGGAGCTCCTGGACAGGCTCAAAAGCAAAAAGGAGGCCTACTGTTATGGTTTGAGAAAACCCGTAACAATTCATTGTCGTTTAGACAATTATTCTATCACCCGATGACCCCTCCCCACCAGGAAAGGGGAATTGGGGAACACAAAGAAACACGAGGGTTGAAATATAAATAGATTTACTAGGAAAAGACTAAATAATTAACAGTAATACTAAAGAACCAGTATTGATCCCGATACTGATATAAGATATACAAGAATTATACTCAGCCAGTTCTATCAGTAGGAAGCTGTGCACTCCCAGCAGTGGACAGCAAATGTGGGACACTGAGCGCAACAGCTTTGGGAGGAAGGGAAGGCCTCAGGAGTCCGGCGCTGGGGCAAGGAGCTGTCTGGACCGCTGCCATCAAGGGAGAGAGAACTATGCAGCAAACTTTTCTAATTTATATTGAATGTGATGTTCATGGTATGAAATACTCCTGTTGGCCAGCCTGGGTCAAATGCCCAGGCCTTGCTCCTCCTTGTCCCTGCACCTGGCAAGGCTCGAAAACGCTGAGACCTTGAATCCCACAGAGCCTGGCTGGCTATAAAGTAAATATTTTCACAAATTCAGACACTAGAGTCTTCTAAAAGTGCAATTTTCCCCAGCATTAGAAGAAAAGTTATTCCTGTGTCGCTCAACCCAGGACGCCCACAGAGTAGTGTGGGAGGAATACAGAGAAACTGTCCAAGCAGCCAGGGATCAGGTTAGGCAAGCTAAAACCCAGATAGAATTAAATCTGGCCAGGGACATCAAGGGCAACAAGAAAAGCTTCTATAGGTATGTCAGAGATAAAGGCAAGACTAGGGAAGATGTGGGCCCTCTCCGGAAGGAAACAGGAGACCTGGTCACCCAGGATATGGAGAAGGCTGAGGTACTCAATGACCTTTTCACCTCGGTCTTCACCAGCAAGTGCTCAAACCACACCGCCCAAGTTGCAGAAGACAAAAACAGGGGCTATGAGAATGAAGAACCGCCCACTGTAAGAGAAGACCAGGTTCAAGACCATCTAAGGAACCTGAAGGTACATAAGTCCGTGGGACCCGATGAAATCCATCCATGGATCCTGAGGGAACTGGCAGGTGAAGTTACTAAGCTGCTTTCCATTATATGTGAAAAGTCATGGCAGTCCGGTGAAGTTCCCGCTGACTAGAAAAGGGGAAACATAGCCCCCATTTTCAAAAGGGGGAAAAAGGAAGACCCGGGGAACTACAGGCTGGTCAGTCTCACCTCTGTGCCCGGCAAGATCATGGAGCAGATCCTCCTGGAATCTCTGCTAAGGCACATGGAAAATAAGGAGGTGATTGGTGACAGCCAACATGGCTTCACTAAAGGCAAATCATGCCTGACAAACTTGATGGCCTTCTATGATGTTGCTACAGCATTGGTAGATAAGGAGAGAGCAACTGACGTCATCTACCTGGACTTATGCAAAGCATTTGATGCTCTCCCGCACGACATCCTGGTCTCAAAATTGGAGAGACATGGATTTGAAGGATGGACCACTCAGTGGATAAGGAACTGGCTGGATGGCCACACTCAAAGGGTTGTGGTCTATGTCTCAATGTCCAAGTGGAAAACGGTGACGAGTGGTGTTCCTCAGGGGTCAGTACTGGGACCAGTGCTGTTTAACATCTTTGTAAGGGACACGGACAGTTGGATTGAGTGCACCCTCAGCAAGTTTGCTGATGACACCAAGCTGTGTGGCGTGGTCAACACGCTGGAGGGAAGGGATGCTATCCAGAGGGACCTGGACAGGCTTGAGAGGTGGTCCTGTGTGAATGTCATGAAGTTTAACCAGGCCAAGTGCAAGGTCCTGCACCTGGGACGTGGCAATCTCAAGCACAACTACAGGCTGGGCGGAGAATGGATTGAGAACAGTCACGAAGAGAATGTCTTGGGTGTGTTGGTGGATGAGAAGCTCAACACGAGCTGGCAATGTGTGCTTGCAGCCCAGAAAGCCAACCGCATCCTGGGCTGCATCAAGAGAAGTGTGGCCAGCAGGTTGTGGGAGGTGATTCTGCCCCTCTACTCTGCTCTCGTGAGACCCCACCCGGAGTATTGCGTCTAACTCTGGAGTCCTCAATGCAGGAAGGACGTGGACCTGTTGGAATGGGTCTAGAGGAGGGCCACAAAGATGATCAGAGGGCTGGAGCACCTCTCCTATGAAGACAGGCTGAGAGAGCTGGGGTTGTTCAGCCTGGAGAAGGGAAGGCTCCAGGGAGACCTTATAATGGCCTTCCAGTATCTGAAAGGCACCTACAAGAAAGCTGGAGAGGGAATTTTTACAAGGGCATGTAGTAATAGGACGAGGGTAATGGCTTCAAACTAGAAGAGGGTAGATTTAGATTAGATATCATGAAGAAATTTTTCATTCGGAGGGTGTTGAAGCACTGGCCCAGGTTGCCCAGAGAAGCTGTGGCTGCCCCATCCCTGGAAGTGTTCAAGACCAGGCTGGATGGGGCTTTGAGCAACCTGGTCTAGTGGGAGGTGTCCCTGACATGGCAGGGGGGTTGGAACTCAATGATCTTTAAGGTCCTCTCCAACCTAAAGCATTCTGTGATTCTATGAACATATTTCTATTTTTAACTTAAAAGAATTTAAGATCAGTTGTTTCTTCCACAAAGTTATGCATGTGTGCCGCCTTATAGTTGCTGAAGAAGGATTTACAGGCCTGGTGTAATTTTAAATAAGCCAGTTGACAGCTGTTTGTGTGCCTGGTTGCTTGTTTGTTTTTTTGTTTGAATGGAAATTATAATATAAAAAATTTATGTAGAATGTTTACTTTTTTGGATAATGTTTTAATAGCTGAAAATGAAAATTAAAATTTTGAACTTGAACACTTCTCATTTGATTGTTTTGCAAAGGAAAAATATATAAGAAAACGTTTATTCCTGGAAGTAAAAGTTTCCTTTGGGGGAAAAAAAAAAGAAAAAGGCCAACAAGCGATAAGTGCTTAAGTGCTCCTCACCCCTTGTCTGAGCTGAAACTGCATTATGATTCTTTGTCAGAATATGGACTGGTTCCCTACCTAAGTATATTCATAAGTATTTTGTTCTATAAAAAATAAATATGACTAGAAATTTATTTGAGTCGCTTCTGCCAAACTAGAAGCAAGTATAACTAGTGAAAAGTAGAAATATTGAAGTATTTGTGAAAGAAAAACCTGAATTAGCCAGTGACTTAAGTGAATTTAGAGTTTTTCCTCAGATGCTGAGGTAAAGCAGGATTTATAATGTCAATAACTTTTGTGACAGTGAACAGCTTGTGAACTTCTGTTAAACAAAAAGCCACATAACGTTTCAAGAGAGAGTGGATCTATGAAGAAACTTTGGCAGGGAAAGGAGATAGAGGTTTATGTACCTTAGATAAAGCTATGTCAGTAGTATATCTTATTTGCTAGAGCTGATGCTGTTTGAATAAAACAGTAGTTATAACTCAGCACTTCTAATTCTTGCATTTAATAAGACTTCTCATGCTGTAAAAGTATCAGTGTGTAGATACTGTTTCTGAAAGGCAACAAGGAACACCACTTATCTATAATTTCCATTGTGTTCTGATTGAGATCATCTTATTATTTTAACTGCTCCCTATTAAAAAAGGCATTAATTTATTAATCTAGCCATTTTTGTTTGATATTTTATGTGTATGTATATAAAATCTATAAAAACATTGCAAAAAAATTATAAAAACTTTTTGAGGAGTTGCTGATTTGATATATACAAGGTTACATAATCAAATCTAAATAAATATGTACTTTCAGCATATAATAAGGTGCTAGGTAATTATAAAGAGAAGCAGCAGCTTTTCTTGAAGAGAAAGTTGGGAGTATTAGAACCATTAGTTTTGATTTGTCTGAAAAGGCTAGAATCCATTTTCCTTTTAGCTACTGAATTAGCTCAGCTGAGCAGGTGGACAGAATGGATTTGAGTTCAAGCTAGTCTGGCAGAATGGGCATTACAGGTGAATGCTGTCCACATAATAACGTGATGCTCTGTTGTGCTGCTAATAATTTTGCAGAACTGGAATATTATGCTGTTCTTTTCAGCCATAGGAAAGCAATGCTTTAAATGACATGCTGTGTTAACACTCTGTGCTGTTATGAATGCAAGTGCAAAATTAAGTGACCGCATTTTTTGACTGGTAAAATCTGGCTGGTTTTCCCTGGTATCTTCTAATCTCATGTTCTTAGTGACCCAATAAAAGTTTCTGTCCTTCCCTTCCCCCAAGGTTAATTTGTTTGTTTGTTTGTTTCCATTTATTTTCATGAGCAAATATTGCATCTGAAAATTACTTTGCATTTCAGTAATCGTGTAGTTAGCATCAAAATACCTATATGGTATAGTGCATAAAGCTAGCAAGGATCTCTTCTCAGAACTTAGCTATTCAATTTGCTTTCTCTCTCTCTCTTTTTTCTTTGTGTCTTTTTTTTTTAATTTTAATAAAAAGCAGGTTTTTCTCTGTGTGTGTAGAATCTAATTATTATTTTAATTATAAACTTGTTCTTTGATAATATTGTCCTTGACCTGATTTCTTAAACTTTCAGAGAACAGTGGTACATTTGTATCTATAAAGTCATCATCACTCTGTATACGTCTGTGTACACACATGACAGTATGCACATGGAATCGTTTAGCTTGTAAAAGACTTAAGATCATCAAGTCCAATCGTTAACCTAGCACTGACCAGTCCACCGCTAAACCACGTCCCTAAGCACCCCGTCTACATGTCCTTTAAATACCTCCAGGGATACTGACTCAATCACTTCCCTGGGCAGCCTGTTCCAATGCTTGACAAACCTTCGGGTGAAGAAATTTTTCCTAATATCCATCCTAAACTTTCCCTGGTGCAACTTGAGGCCATTTCCTCTTATAGATTCATAGATTGGTCCAGGCCGGAAGGGACCTCCAAAGGTCATCTAGTCCGACCTTCACACAGTCAGCAGGGACACCCTCAACTAGACGAGGTTGCCCAGGGCCTCGTCAAGCTTCACCTTGAATATCTCAAGGGAAGGGGCCTCAACCACCTCCCTGGGCAACCTGTTCCAGTGTTCCACCACCCTCATGGTAAAGAACTTATTCCTAACATCCAACCTAAAGCTCCCCTTCTTCAACTTAAAACCATTGCCCCTCGTCCTGTCACTGCAGGCCTTTGTAAACAGACTCTCCCCAGCCTTCCTGTAGGCCCCCCTCAGGTACTGGAAGGCTGCTATTAGGTCTCCCCGGAGCCTCCTCTTCTCTAGGCTGAACAACCCCAGCTCCCTCAGCCTGTCCTCATAGGAGAGGTGCTCCAGCCCCCTGATCATTTTGGTGGCCCTCCTCTGGACCCGCTCCATCAGGTCCATGTCCTTTCTATATTGAGGGCTCCAGACCTGCACACAGTACTTCAGGCGAGGTCTCACCAGAGCAAAGTGGCAGAATCACCTCTCTGGATCTGCTGGCAACACTTCTTTTGATGCAGCCCAGGATGCGATTGGCCTTCTGGACTGCAAGTGCACATTGCCTGCTCATGTCCAGCTTCTCGTCCATCAGCACCCCCAAGTCCTTTTCCTCAGGGCTGCTTTCTAATACCTCACCCCCCAGTCTGTATTTATACCGAGGATTGTTTTGGCCCAGGTGCAGAACCCTGCACTTGCTTTTGTTGAACCTCATGAGGTTCATCTGGGCCCACCTCTCCAGCCTGTCCAGGTCCCTCTGAATGACATCCCGTCCCTCTGGTGTATCGACAACACCACACAGCTTGGTGTCATCTGCAAACTTGCTGATCGTGCTCTCAATCCCTCTATGTCTTTGATAAAAATGTTAAACAGTACCGGTCCCAGCATGGACCCTTGAAGGACACCACTTGTCACTGCTCTCCATCTGGACTTAAAGCCATTGAGTACCACCCTCTGGGTGCGACCATCCAGCCAATTCCTTATCCACTGAACAATCCACCCATCGAATCCGTATCCCTCCAATTTGGCAAGCAGGATGTTCTGAGGGACCGTGTCAAAGGCCTTACTGAAGTCCAGATAGATCATGTCTATAGGTCGTCCCTTATCTACTGACCTGGTCACTCTATCATAGAAGGCCACTAGGTTAGTCAGGCAGGACCTGTTACTTGGGAGAAGAGACTGATCCCTGCCTCTCTACACCCTCCTTTCAGGGAGTTGTAGAGAGCGATAAGGTTCCCCCTCAGCCTCCTTTTCTCCAGGCTGAACAATCCCAGCTCCCTTCATCTTTCCTCATAAGACTTATTCTCCAGACACCTCACCAGCTTTGTTGCCCTTCTCTGGACACACTCCAGCATCTCGATGTCTTTTTTGTGGTAGGGGGCCCAAAACTGGACACAGTACTCGAGGTGGGGCCTCGCTAGTGCTGAGTACAGGGGGACGATCACCTCCCGAGTCCTACTCACCATGCTGTTCCTGATACTGGCCAAGATGCTGTTGGCCTTGGCCACCCCTGGGCACACTGCTGGCTCATGTTCAGCTGACAGTCGACCAACACCCCCAGGTCCTTTTCTGCCAGGCATCTCTCCAGCCACTCTTCCCCAAGCCTGTAGCATTGCTACAAAGGTGTACATAGGTATATTGATATTAAAATATACAAGGAACATGATTAAAATATGAATTTATTTAATGACATATTACTTGTCTTGCTAGATTTGAAATAGTTGAAATTAGACTTGGGGTCTTTCCTGAGATATAATAATATAGAAATTTTATGGTTCCTGTCCAGCTAGAGAGCTGGCTGGCCCTGGTTAATCTGTACGGGAACATGGCTAGCTCCCGTGAGGAGTGCTGGTGAAGGGGAGTTGGCCAGGCTCCCTCCTCTCCTTGCTGGTGGACAAAGCTTGGGGGGGAGCTAGTTTCCTTTGAGAGGGGCTGCTTGGTTCATGCACAGCTCCTTGCAATGGCTGTGAAGTCACAGTAGTGCAAGAGGACAGCAAAAAATAAATTGCTGGTGACTCTCTCCAAGGGAAATAGCCAGTAAAAAGCACTCTCAAGTTAAGGACAACCCACTGTAAGCAGCAGGAAATGTGTCACAATATATGGAACTGTGCTTCCCTCTGGGTGGATTTATAATGCTGTTACCCTTGGAACCAGTATGGTCCACGTGTGGGTGTTGTGAGAGAGCTAAAACTGTAAGTGACCCTATAAGTTTAGAACCAAGAGGGAATACAAATTCAACACTTGAGTCCCTCAGATTATGTGAGAGATGAAAATAAAAATTGAGTAGTGTTTTTATCGTCTTACTACCATGTCAGAGCTCCTCATTGTGAACTTCTATCTAGTTTGGTCTATGCATGCTCACTGGGGAAGAAAGGATGAAGGAATACTATTAATTTTAAGGAACAGGTCTTTTGGGGGGACAGCCTTTCGTAATTTCTTAATATCCTGTGAGAAACTTTCACTTTGAACAGTGGCTTTCATAAGGAAGAACTATGTTTTGTGCATAGCCAAGGAAGCAACAGCTGCAGTCTTGGAGCCTTAATGTGAGGGAAAGGACAAGTTCCAACCCCCCTGCCATGGGCAGGGACACCTTCCACTAGACCAGGTTGCTGAAAGCCCCATCCAGCCTGGTCTTGAACACTTCCAGGGATGGGGCATCCACAGCTTCTCTGGGCAACCTGTTCCAGTGTCTCACCACCCTCACAGGAAAGAATTCTTCCTAATATCTAATCTAAATCTCCCCTCTTTCAGTTTAAAACCATTACCCCTTGACTTGTCACTACTTGTACTGGAAAAAAGTGTCTCCATCTTTTTTTTGAGCAACCTTATCTAGTGGAAGATGTCCCCGCTCATTGCAGGAGGGGGTTGAAATAGGTGGTCTTTGAATGTCTCTTGCAACCCAAACCATTCTATGATTCTATTTCTGTTTGTTTATTATAAAGAAAAGTAATAATTCTTTTTAGAAGGAATGCTCCATGATATCTAGGCTAAAGTCTAGAATTTGAGTGAATATCTCTTCTGGAAACAGTGGCAAATCATTTTTGAGGGGAAAAACATGAAAGCACTAAGAAGCACTTGCTGTTCTTAGTCTCTCATTTAAGATAGTGATATTTAATAATATCAAAAATTATGCTTGACATAAATATTGCACTCTAGCAGAAGTATAATTATTTCTATGACTTCTGCTTTCAGTAGAGATGTTTATGCTGGCTTTGGTATGATAAAACAATTCATTTTGAAAGCATTTATACATTCTAAGAAACCAAATGCTCTGCAGTATCCTTTGATTTCCTGGATGGAGGCCCTTAATACAAGTGGGAGGTCAAAAGTTAATGTTAAGCCGTCAAAATAGACCTTACAAATGTAAAATATGTTAAATATTACCAACACCACCCCCCTTTGGAAAGTGTACTTTTATGTTTTTGCACTTCAGTTTTTGACACATTATTAAAAGTTAACCAATGATATAACATACCAGATATTAATCTCCATTTCTGATGTATACAAATATATATCAAGTATACTTTCCAGATATTACAGTACTTATTAAAAAATCAATTAGAAGATCGAGCACCAAATATTTTATCTACAGTTCATGAAAGCAGAATGTACAAAGTATAAAGTTGTATTTGTGTGGTAAATGTGACAGAGTCTCCCACAGCATCCTCATAGATAAGCTTAGGAAGTGTGGGTTAGATGAATGGACAGTGAGGTGGATTGAAAACTGGCTGAAAGACAGAGCTCAGAGGGTCATGATTAGTGGCACAGAATCTAGTTGGAGGTCCATAACTAGCGGTGTTCCCCAGGGGTCAGTACTGGGTCCAGTCCTCGGTCCAGTCCTCTTCAATATATTCATCAGTGACCTGGATGAAGGGATGGAACGTACCCTCAGCAAGTTTGCTGATGACACAGAACTGGGAGGAGTGGCTGACACACCAGAAGGCAGTGCCGCCATACAGCGAGACCTGGACAGGCTGGAGAGCTGGGCAGAGAGGAACCTGATGAAATTCAACAAGGGCAAGTGTAGGGTGCTGCACCTGGGGAGGAATAACCCCATGCACCAGTACAGGTTGGGGGCTGACCTGCTGGAGAGCAGCTCTGAGGAAAAAGACCTAGGAGTCCTGGTGGATAATAGGATGACCATGAGGCAGCAATGTCCCTTGTGGCCAAGAAGGCCAATGGCATCCTGGGGTGCATCAGGAAGAGTGTGACCAGCAGGTTGAGGGAGGTCATCCTGCCCCTCTACTCTGCCCTGCCCTGGTGAGGCCGCATCTGGCGTACTGTGTCCAGTTCTGGGCTCCCCAGTTCAAGAAGGACAGGGAACTGCTGGAGAGGGTACAGCAGAGGGCTACAAAGATGATTAGGGGCCTGGAGCATCTCTCTTATGAGGAAAGGCTGAGGGA
The DNA here is from genome assembly GCF_964106895.1 of Numenius arquata. Classification (NCBI taxonomy): domain Eukaryota; kingdom Metazoa; phylum Chordata; class Aves; order Charadriiformes; family Scolopacidae; genus Numenius; species Numenius arquata. The sequence goes on from NC_133615.1 coordinate 13,589,273, forward strand.
CTTTGGTCTTTTTAGTCTAGAGAAGAGAAAGCTGAGGGGGGATCTGATCAACACCTATAGATACTTAAAGGGTGGGTGTCAGGAGGATGGGGCCAGTCTTTTTTCAGTGGTGCCCAGTGACAGGACAAGAGGAAATGGGCACAAACTTGAACATAGGAAGTTCCATCTAAACATGAGGAGGAACTTCTTCACTTTGAGGGTGGCAGAGCACTGGAACATGCTGCCCAGAGAGGTGGTGGAGTCTCCATCTCTTGAGATGTTCAAAACCTGCCTGGACAAGTTCCTGTGGACCTGCTTTGGCAGGGGCATTGGACTAGATGATCTCCGGAGGTCCCTTCCAACCCCATATAATTCTGTGATTCTGTGGGGGTTTTTTGTTTCCTAGATATGTTTTGGTACATGATAATTACATATAATACTAGAAAACATCAAGAGATCCAGACTCATCTTTTCCAGTTATAAGGACTGAAATGTCATCCAGTGGAGAAAAATGTTAGTCAGTGGGGCTGGAGAGGAGCAGCAGGACAAATTAGGAGGAGCTGTTGATTCCCTCAAGGGCAGAGAGGTCTTGCAGAGAGATCTTGATAGATTAGAGCACTGGGTAATCACCAACCATGTGAAATTTAACAAGAACAAATGCCAGATTCTGCACCTGGGACGGTGTAATCCTGGGTGTACGTATAGATTGGGGGACAAGAGGCTGAAGTACAGATCTGCAGAAGGGATCTGGGAGTTTTGGTTGATGGTAAGCTCAATATGAGTCAACAATATGCCCTGGCCAAAAAGGCCAACTGCATCCTGGGGTGTATTAATCACGTTGGGTTCCACCCCTTATTCCATACCATTTGCATCATGCTTAGATCACAAATACTATTATCTATGAAATCTATACACACATACATATATAGATAGATATATGTAAATCACTTAGTTATGATTTATCTCTATATACAGAAGTTTAAGTCAATTTCATAGCAAATCAGATTCTCAGGGTAGGAAAAATGGTGTGAAATTCATTAGGGTTCGTGCCCGTGGGTAACATGTCCATCTCGGAGAAGTTTTACTAGACGCCACTTGATCAATCCAGCTTAGGTTTCATCATTATCCTGAAAAACACTTATAGGACACTGTTAGTATTATAAACAACTAACATCATACTCAGAATTAAGTATTCTCACCCAGGGTCAAATTCCCTTGAGGTACACATTGAACTTCTCCATTCTTCAGCATCACCCACCAAGTACATCCAGGTCCTTGAGCAAAAACAGTCCCATGAATGGGCTTGCCTTTGCCCGAGGCAGGAAAAACCCATACAGTTTTCCCTAGCATATTCCTTTCATGCACCACAGGGACTTTATCCCCTTCTACAATATGTAAAAGGTCTGATTGAGCAGGACCACCTTGACGGATGGATCCTCTGGTAGTAACTAACCAGATAGCTTGCGCTAAATGCTTGTCCCAATTTTTAAAGGATCCACCACCCATCGCTTTCAGGGTAGTTTTTAACAATCCATTGTATCGTTCAATTTTTCCAGAAGCTGGTGCATGATAGGGAATATGATATATCCATTCAATACCATGTTCTTTTGCCCAGTTACTTATAAGATTGTTTTTGAAATGAGTTCCATTGAGTGACTCAATTCTTTCTGGAGTACCATGTCGCCACAAGACTTGCCTTTCAAGGCCCAGGATGGTATTCCGGGCAGTGGCATGGGGTACAGTATAAGTTTCCAACCATCCGGTGCTTCCTTCCACCATTGTAAGCACGTAACGCTTACCCTGGTGGGTTTGAGGGAGTGTGATGTAGTCAATTTGCCAAGCCTCTCCGTACTTGTATTTCAACCACCGACCTCCATGCCACAAAGGCTTTAACCTTTTAGCTTGTTTGATTTCGGCGCATGTTTCACAATCGTGGATAACCTGCGCAATAGCGTCCATGGTTAAATCCACCCCTCGGTCACGAGCCCATTTATATGTTGCATCCCTTCCTTGATGACCTGAAGTGTCATGGGCCCACCGAGCTAAAAATAGTTCACCTTTATGTTCCCAGTCTAAATCTGTCTGAAAAATCTTAGCTGCTTGATCCCCTTGCTGATTGTTTCGATGTTCCTCAGTGGCTCGACTCATAGGTACGTGGGCATCTACATGGCGTACTTTCACGACTAGTTTCTCTAGCCGGTCAGCAATATTTTGCCATAATTCAGCAGCCCAAATGGGTTTACCCTTGCGCTGCCAGTTGCTCTGCTTCCACTGTTTTAACCATCCCCACAGAGCATTTGCCACCATCCATGAGTCGGTATAGAGTATTGGCCACTTTTCTCATTCAGCAATGTCTAGGGCCAGCTGGATAGCTTTTACCTCTGCAAATTGACTTGATTCACCTTCTTCAGTAGCTTCTGCAACTCGTTGAGTAGGACTCCATACAGCAGCTTTCCATCTTCGATGCTTTCCTACAATACGACAAGATCCATCAGTGAACAAAACATACTGTTTCTCATCTGAGAGTTCATTATATGGTGGGGCTTCCTCAGCACGTGTTACCACCTCCTCTGGTGGCATTGTGAAATCTCTGCCTTCGGGCCAGTTTGTGATCACTTCCACAATTCCTGGATGATTGCGGTTTCCTATTCAAGCCTGTGGTGTGATTAAGGCAACCCACTTACTCCAGGCAGCATCGGTGGCATGAGGAGTAGAAGGAACTTTACCCTTGAACATCCAGCCCAGCACTGGTAATCGGGGCATCAGGAGGAGCTGGGCTTCAGTACCAATTACCTCTGAAGCAGCTCCAACTCCTTCATACGCTGCCAAGATTTCTTTCTCAGTTGGGGTATAGTTGGCCTCGGAGCCTTTATAGCCTCGACTCCAGAATCCCAGGGGTCGACCTTGAGTTTCCCCTGGTGCTTTTTGCCAGAGGCTCCAGGTAGGGCCATTGTCCCCGGCTGTGGTGTAGAGCACATTTTTAATGTCCTGTCCTGTTTGGACTGGTCCAAGGGCTACTGCATGCACAATCTCTTGTTTAATTTGCTCGAAGGCCTGTAGTTGCTCAGGACCCCATGCAAACTCATTTTTCTTTCGAGACACTTCATAGAGAGGTTTCACAATCTGACTATAACCTGGAATATGCATTCTCCAGAAACCCACAATGCCTAAGGCGGCTTGTGTTTCCTTTTTGTTAGTAGGTGGGGACATAGCTGTTATTTTGTTAATCACATCCATTGGGATCTGGCGACGACCATCTTGCCATTTAATTCCCAAGAATTGGATGCCTCATGCAGGTCCCTTGACCTTACCTCTTTTTACAGCAAAACCTGCTTTCAGAAGAATCTCGATTACTTTCTTACCTTTCTTGAAAAACTTCTTCTGCTGTATTACCCCACACAATGATGTCATCAATGTATTGCAGATGTTCTGGAGCTCCACCCTTCTCCAGTGCAGTCTGGATCAGTCCGTGGCAAATAGTAGGGCTGTGTTTCTACCCCTGGGGCAGTTGATTCCAGGTGCACTGGACGCCCCTCCACATGAAAGCAAACCGTGGCCTGCACTCTGCTGCCAAAGGAATAGAGGAAAAGGCATCAGCAATGTCAATTGTAGCACACCACTTGGCTGCCTTGGACTCCAGTTCATACTGCAGTTCTAGCATGTCTGGCACAGCAGCACTCACTGGTGGTGTGACTTCATTCAGGTCACGATAGTCTACTGTCTAGCTGCCAGTCTCCATCAGACTTTGGCACTGGCCCTATAGGGCTGTTAAAGGGTGAGTGAGTCTTGCTGATCACTCCTTGGGTCTCCAGCTGACAAATCAGGTTCTGAATGGGAATCAGAGAGTGTCGGTTAGTGCGATACTGTTGTCGATGCACCGTGGAAGTAGCAAGTGGCGCCTGCTGTTCTTTAACCTTCAGCAATCCTACCACAGAAGGGTCATCTGAAAGGCCAGGTAAGGTAGACAGCTGTGTAATACCCTCAGTCTCTACAGCTGCTATACCAAAAGCCCATCGATACCCTTTTGGGTCTTTGAAATACCCTCTCTTGAGGTAGTCTATGCCAAGGATGCACGGAGCATCTGGGCCAGTCACAATAGGATGCTTCTCCCATTTATTCCCATTCAGGCTCACTTTGGCCTCCAGTACAGTCAGTTCTTGAGATCCTCCTGTCACTCCTGCAATAGTGACTGATTCTGTCCCTCTATGATTCGATGGCATTAGGGTACACTGTGCACCAGTGTCCTCCATGGCTTTATACTTTCGTGGCTCTAATGTGCCTATTCATCGAATCCACACAGTCCAATAAACTCGGTTATCCCTCTCCTCCTCCTGGCTGGAGGCAGGGCAACCCTAATGCTGAGCACAGCATCTCCAATTCCAAGGTGAGTTCCTGTCTGGACAGGGGCAGTGCATACTCTGAACTGGAGCAGCCATGTTCATGTAACCATCCTTTCTTCTGTCTGCTTTACCTTGCAACTCAAGCACTCATGCCTGTAGGGCTGAAGTAGGTTTTTTATCCCATCTCCTCATGTCCTCTCCATAATTGCAGAGGCAAAGCCACAGGAAACCTTGGAGTGAGTCCTGTTTCCCTTTGGTTGGTCTCATAGGAGGCGTTTTTTCTTAATGGCTGTGACTTTGGTCTTAGCACCTTGTGTTTAAGCAGGAATTTGAGCATGAGCTGCAACTTGGGTCTGAGCTGGGGAAGAGTAGGATTCTTTCCCAATCTCAGAGAGTTTTTCAAGCAGTTTGTGAAAAATTGTCTCGTTTTGCTCAACTATTGCCTTGGGCATTTTCTCCATTGTCTCATTCTGTGTCTTAGCTATATTCTCTATTGTTTCAGTCATTGTCTTAGTTTGTGTCTTGCTTATATTCTCTATTGCCTCAGTCTGTGTTTTATTTTGTTCAGCCATCTTCTCAGTTTGTTCAGCCACTTTCTTAGTCAGGTTTTCTATTGCTGCAACACCAATGGGACGAGAGAGACTATCTTCATACTGTCGCACCCTGTCAGCAACCTCATTTACAGTTGGTGTATCAGTATCAGATGCTCCCCAGACCATTGTTGACAAAGTGTGGGAATACACTGATGGTGCACTCTGCACAAACTTTTTCAACAAAGGTTGTTGACATGGCATTTCATCAGGATTTATAGTCACTTGCCAATCGCTATAAATCACTTCTCAAACAGCCAGTTCTCTCAGGTATGTAATACCTTTCTCCATGCTGGTCCATTTGCTTGGACGGCATTGGATATCATCCTTAAAGGGATATCTGCTCTTTACAGCTGATAGCAGTCGCCTCCAGAGACTGAGAACGTTTCCCTTATTCCCAATCGCTTTATCAATACCTCCCTCTTTGGCCAGATTTCCCAGCTGGTTGGCCTCTCTACCATCTAAGTCTATGGAATTAGCTCCACTGTCCCAGCATCGGAGCAACCAAGAGAGAAGTGGCTCCCCATCATGACGAGTAAAATCCTTCCTCAGATTTCGCAAATCCTTTAAGGACAAAGAGTTAATAATTACATCTACATCTGAAGCATCATCCTGTATTGAGGCTGGCTGAGAAGGACCCTCTCCCCTATCTACCTGAGAAGGAGCTGTTGACTCTGTTGTAAGAGGGTGCTTTCCTTTATCTACACCAGAAGGACCCTGTCCTGGATCTTCATCAGAGGAACCCTCTCCCATGCTGACTGGCTTGGGCATGTCCTTGTCGTAAGGGGCAGGGGAACAAGCTGACCTCTTTTTCTGCTTCCTGGTCACCGGAGCAACTTGTGCCGTTCTGCTGGCGCTGGGGTAGCGGCAGTGCTCGGTTTGGGAGCTGGAGCAGTGACAGCGCTGGCTGTCGGGGCTGGAGCAGCCGGTGCCGCTACGGGCGGGGGAGGGGCTGGCGATAGAGGGGTGGGGGGTGCAGGCGGCGGAGTCACTTTTACCGCCGGCTGCTGAGTGACCGGGGCCGGGCCGGGCCGGGGCGCGGCTTGGGCCGGGGCCGGGGCCGAAGCCGGTGCTGGTGGAGGTGCGGGCCTGGCCGGTGCCGGAGCCGGTGGGGGGGGCAACCGATGCCGCTGGGGCCGGTGTCGGCGTGGCCAGGGGCGTGGCTTTCGCCGGGGCCGGAGCCTTGGCTTGTGCCGGTGGCTGTGGGGGGGCAGCCGATGCCGTTGGCACCGGTGTCGGCGTGGCCTTGACCGGTGCCGCTGGCTTGGCTTGGGCCGGGGCCGGGGCTTGGGCTGGAGCCAGAGCCGTAACTGGGGCTGGTTCTGTTTGTGTCTGCACTGAGACTCTCGCTGGGGCTGGGACAGCAACTGTTTGTGTCTCTGCTGTGGCTTTCGCTGGGGCTGTTGTCTGAGTTCCTGCTATCTCTGATACCACCCGTGTCTGAGTAGCAATACTGCATGCCACATAATGCTCACTTCTGCACCGATACTTAATAGTAAATACTGCCTGCATTACATTCAGTAAAATCGACAGCACTATCACGATTAAGTGACAGTAACAATAACCACAATAATTCTCCAAAGAGCCCACAGGTTTTCCATTCCCTAATTCCGTTGGTATCACTTTGGGATAATCACTAGAAGGCACAGTAAACTTTCCCCAGCTAAAACCGAAACTGTAATTAACAACAGAATCCATCCCATGATGCCCAAGATATGCAGGTATCATAGTAATCCAACTGATCACATCATACATCTGAAGGCAAATCCACACCAACATAGCACACTTGACCCACCACATCCAAACACAAAAAACAAATAAACCCTTCAGTATATTCGGCCAGTTAAACATCACTGCATCAATAAACTTCATACAAAGCTCTCTAAAAATACCATATACAATATTCTGTAGGAACGACATGATGTAAGCTGTCGGTTCTCCTTAAGCAAGCTGGAATTCAAACTATTCAGGCAATCTTATCAGACCACAGTCGTTGAGCCCCACGTTGGGCGCCAATAAATCTGTCGTGGTTTTGGCCGAATTTACCAAAACCAGACTGACAGATGGCCCTTCCCCCCCTCTCCCCCCCCAAAAGAGAGAGAGAGGAGAGAAAGAGATAAGGAGATTTACAAGTTTAGAATGAACTAAACTACTTTAATGAAGAATTCATATTAAAATTAAAAAAAAAAAAAGAAGAAAATGATTAAATAGATACAATATATACAAAACCGTATCAAGCTCCCAGGATGACAGTCACGTCACCGGCAGGCACTGGGGAAGTCCCAGACTGGACTCAGCCACGGATGGAAACTGGATTCCAGCTCTGGAGTCAGGAACACACAGATCGGGATCAAAGGCAGATGAACAGACAGAGTCCTCTCTGGACGTCGGCCATCGCAGGAAGGGGGCTGACCCTTTGATCCCTCAGCTTTTATACTGAACATGGGGCAGATGGGATGGAATACCCCTGCTGGTCAGGTTTGGGTCACCTGTCCTGTCCACTCCTCCCTACAGATGTGACCCCTTTACGTTTTTCCGTTTCTGACCCTCTAAGGGGCAAATAACGAAAATTGGCTGACCTTGGTTGTTATAGCAATAAGTATAAGCAAGGGCCTCTCTGCATACCATTCCTTGGCATGTAGCACAAACATTGGTCTTATCATTCTGGGAATGAGCAGTTTTCTCCACAATATGCCGTTAATTTCAGAGAGTTAGAGGAGGCCTAGCTAGGATGTAAAATTACAGAACAGAAAATTGGTTCTGTTTTACTTCAAACCAGGACAGCACAGTATAGCTTATAGGTCAAAAGAAGTGATTGTCCCACTACACTCAGCATTGGTGCGGCTTCACCTTGAGTACCGTGTGCAGTTTTGGGCTCCACAATATAAGAGCAGCATCAAACTATTAGAATGTGTCCAAAGGAGGGCAGCAAAGTTGGTGAAAGGCCTTGAGGGCATGACTTATGAAGAGCGGCTGAGGATACTAGGTTTGTTCAGCTTAGAGAAGAGGAGACTGAGGGGTGACCTCATTGCTGTTTACAACTTCCTCAAAGCGCGGTGCTGATCTCTTCTCTATGGTGTCTGGTGACAGGACGTGAGGGAATGGCTTAAAGCTGCATCAGGGGAAGTTCAGATTAGATATTAAGAAAAAGTTCTTCACTGAGAGGGTGGTCAAGCACTGGAACAAGCTCCTCAGGGAAATGGTCATGGCCCCAAGCCTGTCGGTATTCACGAAGTGTTTGAACAACACTCTTAGAGATATGGTTTAAGGTTTAGATTGACCTGTGTGGAGTCAGGAGTTGGACTCTGTGATCCTCCTGGGTCCCTTCCAACTCAGGATATTCTATGATTCAAAGCATATTCTGTTTTACCATTTTGTAGTTTCATTTTTGCAGGATGTGCGCCAGGGAAAATAGTAGTAATGCAATAAATTGTGCATGATGTTTGTGTATAAGGGGTTACTGCTGCATTTAAGCAACTTGACTACCTTCCTGGCTCTGCTATGAGTGTGATATCAGTCAATGTTTTGATCTTCTCATAATGCCAGTCATGGGACTTTAAAAGGTCAAAAATATATAAAGTTAGTGCAATCAAGGTTTGACTTCAGTTCTGTAATAGTTTTAAACCCCACTCTCCACCAGGAATAATGCTGTAATCATTACAGCTTTGCTTAGCTAACCTTGGAGATTCATTATTCCCAACTTTTCCTTGCTTTGTTGTAGTTAATCATGTTGCTTGTTTTCTTCCCAGTTATTCTAGTTGTTGGGGAAGTATCTGAGCAAATCCCTTGAGACATGCATGTATTTGGTGTTCTGCTACTGCTAAGCAGTTTTCTTTTCACCTAAAGAGGATTTATTTTTTTACAGAAGTATTTGATTTCATAGTTTAAAAAAATACTGGAAACTTTCTTTCTGTGTGCTTTTCTTGTCAGTAACAGTATAAAAATATAGACTTTCTTCCCCTTGATCATAACAATCTAAGAGAAGCTATTAATGTGAAGATTTCCTAAGTTCCTGTATATTGTGCTGAAAATGACCGTATTCATTTCCTAATAATTTCTGTGCAATCCCATACATTTTATTAGATCTATAATTCATATTCTTTTATTCTATTTTAGTGCATTCTGTGCTGGAAATTTCCCATCATTTCCTTTTTCACCAGGACTACTTTTCACACTTTGCCCCGGTACGTAGAATCATAGAACTTGAGGCCATTTCCTCTCATCCTATCACTTATTACTTGGGAGAAGAGACTGACACCCACCTTGCTACAGCCTCCTTTCAGGTAGTTGTAGAGAGTGATAAGGTCTCCCCCGAGCCTCCTTTTCTCCAGGCTGAACAACCCCAAACAAGCCCAAAACTGAACACAGTATTTGAGGTGCGGTCTCACCAGTGCCAAGTACAGGGGGACGATCACTTCCCTAGTCCTGCTGGCCACACTATTTCTAATAGAAGCCAGGATGCCGTTTGTCTTCTTGGCCACCTGGGCACACCCCAGGTCCTTTTCCACGAGGCAGCTTTACACTCTTCCCCAAGCCTGTAGCATTGCATGGGGTTGTTATGACCCAAGTGCAGGATATGTGACGCTCCATGCAGTTAAGGAGGGCTAGAAATGTTCTCTTCACTGTTGCTGCTGGCTTAACCACAAGATTAGTCTGTGGGAAGAAACAGGATGGTTTATTGAGCATTGACCTAAGAAGTGACAGACTTGAGGAAATACGTATGCAGAGAGAAATGACATTTTTATATATGTATGTGTAGTATTATACTTTTTGTGTGTGCGTATGTGTGGCTATATGAAAAAAGGTATTGGGTCCAATTCTGTTCCCTTACAGACTTACAGAAAAGCTGAAGGTAGGAGTAAAAATAATTCTAATTCGGCAGCAGTAGTTCTGTGTTGCCTAGGTCTGTAATTTTATAAACTCTTGAGAAAAGTCATGTTCTCTCCCCTCTGGTAGATTACATCCTGGTGGTCAGTCAATGCCCTGCAGAGATGGTCTGTGTATTTGGTACTTTGCTCTTGACCACAGCACAGTCTGGGGATCATAGTGAAGTCTGAATGTGGAAGCAGGCTCCGTCTAACTTTTCAACTTTGGAGAAGTTTCATTGCAATAACAACCACTTGTGTTTCCACAGAGGAAGTAAAATAGGGTCTGTATATAACATTGTGCTTGATTTTCTGGGAACGTCTGTGTAAGAAAGACTTATGTTAGAAGTTTTTTTTTATACACGTTGGAGATGGGGCTGAAGGTTTCAAAAAAAAGTCCACAGTGTCATGGTCTGTTTGGATCTCAAATTTGCAGGACAACGTACTCTGTGATTTAAAGTTTATTTCATGAACTCATTAAGAAACATGACAAATGGGCTCAATCCCCTTTTTCCCAGACTAGTCTCACGTGAATTCACTTATTCACCATTCAAGTCATAAAGTTTCATAATTTATAACCAATAACTCTTAATATCGTGCACCTATGAGCAAAAGAAAAGAATTAGTTACCTAGCTGACAGTGAGAGTGCTCATCCTTCCTCCACCATAATGATGTGGGCATCCCCTGTGTCACACCGGAAAGCATGAAAGCCTCAGCAGTCCAGCTGCTGTTGGATCCACTTCAAAAGCTTTTGGGGTAAGCTAATATTCTGTATCCTCCAGCTTGGAGGTTTGGTCTATACCATTTCCATAAGTTAGTAGATTCTGACGAGATTGCCAGACAAAAGACAATGGCTACAGGAGACAGCAATTTGCAGGTGATAATGGCTATAGTATAATAGCCCTTTAGCTCTTTCTGGCCACCTGTCCTGCCTATGTGGTGCTCTGGCTTTGACCTAATGGCACTGCTCCCAGCATACATCTGGCCTTAGCATGAGCTGTGTTATCTAAGCAGGAGTTGAGTGAACGGTCACACACAGTAAAGGCAAAAGCTTTTAGAGGCTTCCAGGTTAGATTTTGCGGTGTACTACCTCAGAAGTACTTAAGGGTTGCCAGCACAGCATCATTCTTTAACCTTATATTGCACTGCTTGTGAAATACACTACTCTGAAACACCTAAAACATCATGTAAAGCATAAGGCTTTCTTTGTCCTGATAGCCAAATATTAAGAGTATGAATGAGGCATGAAAGCTTTATAAAAAATGATCAAAATAAAATCCAGGCTGAAAGGCTAAAAAGCACTGCATGCAGGTAAATGCATTGCATTTCTTAGGGGGCTAAGTAGCTAGGTGAACATACAGCATTCATATGGCTGTGCAGCTGTTTCTTCTAAATTTCAGTTCCTCCTTATAAGTTATTCATATTATTTGTTTGCTTAGATACTGAATTGGGCCAAAGGAAAAAATGCTGTGTGATATATTCTGTGTGAAATTCCCAACAAGCAGATATTAATTTAAAATTGTTAAACATTTAGAATGTTAATTTATAAGTTATTATTTGTGCTTTGTGTAAAGTACAAAGATGCAAAGAAATTTAAAGGAAGTAATGACTCCATTCACAAATACAAGCCAAATTTTAATTAAAGCTGATTTTATATGTTTCTGGGGTTGAAGTTTGCTGAACTCTAATTGTTATATTATTTGCCTTTCTAACAAATTTATGTATTGGTTGTATATTGCTGCTTACCATTATGTCCTGAAGGTTGGCCAAGCAAGATAATTTTTTTTTACTCTATGAATTTTTGTGCTAGAACATCTCATAATAATTCCCTAAAGTTAGTTGTTAAGAACTGTATCTTCAGGAATGGAAATTTATGCTTATAATTTTAAATACACAGTGGTATATTCTAGATATTTTGAAGTGTATATTTTGTTTTAGGTATTAGTTTAGTTATTAAATCATTGCTGTCCTTTTTTTCTACTTCTATTTTGTCTTCAAAATAAAAGCTTTAATTCAGTGTTGCTTCAGTTGTTTCTGTGTTACTGCTGTTTTGATAGCACCTTACAAGCACCATAACCACTTGACAGTGTTCTGCCCTGCACTGAACAAGATGTCTGCTTTGTGCAGAAAAGTCATGTTTGTGTCCAGTGGCTGAAGTATATTCTTATTTGTCTTGTAGGCACAGGAGAGAGTGGCAAAAGCACGTTCATCAAACAGATGAGAATCATTCATGGATCAGGTTACTCTGATGAAGACAAAAGGGGCTTTACAAAATTGGTGTACCAGAATATATTTACAGCAATGCAGGCCATGATCAGAGCCATGGATACCCTCAAAATCCCATACAAGTATGAACATAATAAGGTGAGATTTTTGTTTATTTCCATAGCTGAAACTTTTCCTCTTTTATCTTTAGGAAATGTACTGAAGGTCTCTAAAAATTATACATCACGTACAAGTTATATTTTACCTAAAGTTTAGAAGAAAAGGGCTTCTTCCAGTCCTGCCTCTAGTTCTCTGCCCTTTGCACTGGTCTGACAACACAGGTGCTGTTCTTAACAAGATGTCTGGGGGGTTTGTCATAGTGAGAGGGTAAAGGGCAGGCTGGTGTTTGCCTTTCCTCCTTTTTTCCTTTCCTCCCAGCCCATGTACTGGCCAGAGTACAGTTAAGCCATTTTTCTGGTTTGTACCAGTATTAAAGGTTTTCCATTAATATGTGGGGAAAAAATAAAATTATTAGAAAAATAGGTGGGGATACCTGCTTGTGTGTGAGTATATTATGAAATAAAACTTTTGATACAAGGCCTTAGAATAAGCAAAATATTTTGAAAGTGATATCATTGAAATTTAGGAGAAAATATATTTAAAGCATTTTGCAAGGTTCATCTTTGATTAGCCTAACTTCTTTCCATTTTGTCCATTCAGAAATTGAAATCAAATGTATAACTGGTATAACTAGTATTAAAAAGGAAATTTGTGTGTGTATTTCAGCTCCCTGTTTTTGCTGTACATAAAGCACTGAATTTCCTAACAAGCTTACTTGAAAAGTTAGTTCATTGTGAAGCGCACATTTTTCTTCAGAATTGGTTATTTACTGTCACTTTGCTGTAGTATATGAAAGTCTTAATCATAAATCAGTAAATTATTTCCTTGTATTATACTACAAAGTATATATTCTACAGTAATTATTCAAATTGAATGTTGAATTTATATAGAATTTTTTATATAGTTGAAGTGAATTAGTTAGAAGTGGTATAGCTGTATACATATGGCCAGACCTTTCTAATTTGAGCTGTTCACTTTCTCTATATAAAAATAACTTGACTGAAAATGAGTGAGTCTATCTTTGAGCTCAGCTACTTTGCAAGCATTCCCATCAGTTCTAATAGGGCTAGGTGTGGAGTAAAGTAAAACTTGCCAAAGTTGTCAGGTTCTAGATGCAAATCCTTTAAAAACTCAGAGGAATTAAAAAATGCAATGGTTTTTTTTATTTCCTCCTCCTCACCCCCCTTCTTATTTTTTTTTTCTCTCCATTGAAAGCAAACTCATTAGCCTTGCAACCTAAAAACCACAGGAAGGTCACTTCCTATTAATTTGAATCTTATATCAGGATATTCAGTCCCTGGAGAGAATATCTCAAAGTTTGAGTAACAGCATATTTTTAGCACAGTACTTGTTTTGCACAATAGCGTAGAAAACTACAGCTCAAGCTGATGTTTATGTGGCTGAGTCTAAAGAAAAGAGAGTGAAGTGACCCTTATTTCAAATTCAAAAAGTTAAGTAGGCAGTTGGGATCCTTGTACAGTGTAAAAAACCCAACATCTAGGCTGGATTATTTTAATATCATCAATGTAGGAAGAGGCATATTTTAAGTTAAGGAAGTTAGTTCTTCCAGCATTGTGTTGGCTTCATAGTCACCAATATAAAGAGGCAGAGTCTGAAATGCAATGTCCTATATTATAATATTCTAGACTCTTTGAAAGATTTATTATCAAATAGTGAAAGTCAGTTGAGAAATGTAAATATTAGTGTTTACATTGTAATGTCTCAGAACTGATGGTAGTGCATTGTATCATACTTCTTTCATCACATTTCTTTCTTGTCAACTCCAGAATATGAGCTCTATGGAGGTTTAAGATAATGGGTGAGGGCTGTCTCTTCTCTTAGGGATGTGACATAGTAAATGGTGGCTTATGGATTGTTTTTTAGTTTCCTTTTGAGTAAATGTTACTGTGTTTCCATTATTTTTTTAATCAGAAGTTGTGAAGTTTTTATATGCATCTTGAATTTTGGAGAAGCAGTTTATAAAATACAGAAAAGCCTTAGCTGTTTTTTTCTTTTTTTTTTTTTTGTTCTGGTTTTTACAGAAATGGATTTGAGCAATTCTCAGAATTGTCTGTCTGCAAAATTTTGTGAATGTACAATAGTAACTCACATGCAACCACTGACATTCAAATTCCATTTTTAAAAATTAAGATATAGATGTATATATTTTAAAATCTTTTTTAAAACTGTCTTTTTAGAAATTTGACCTATGTATCTATGTTCCTGTCAGTCCTTTCAAATACTGAATTAAGAAAACCATTAACTTCAGGTTTTTTAACTTCTGACATTCCCAGTGTTGTCCACAGTGGCTTAGAAGCCATTGCTCCAGGTAATGTAGTCCCCCATTTCTCCTTTTCTATCTTTTTCCATGTCTAATATTGCTGAAGGTTGGCTTTTTATTTTTTCTCTCCTGTTGTTACAGTTTTACTAAATAAATGTACTACTGTACTAAAAAATTACTACCACTTTTACCCTTTATTGTTCCTTTTCAATGTAATTTCCAGAAGACAGTTGCCTCTTCTTACAGAGTGTCAGGAAGTTGTCACTCAGTAGTGGTTAGCAGGCAGGAAATCTTAATTGAATCTTTTACCTGAAACAAAAGCTCTTGAAACCAAGAGTAGTTTAGAGAGAAGATATGCTAGGTGGAAACCCACAAATCTAGCACACCTTACCAGGTATATTCACCCATTATTTATACACAAAAGATTCTCATTATTCCACCTACCTAATCCATAACTCCACCTAGGCTTACATATTCATTAGGATGACCAAATAGCCCTTTTGCACATGCATATTAAATTTTGCAGCGTCAGCAAAACACTTCTGCACAGGTGTGAGTTTCTCAGTGGTCATTTGGGTAGGGATACCCTTCCTCACATTATCCTTTTGAGTCATCGCAGGACAGTAAAAGTTTACTGTAAGTTTGCCAACTTCTTGAGGAGAAGGATGTTCCTTGAAGTAGCCACAGCTCTGTCTTAATTGGTATAGGAGTATATACTTTGATATATGAGAGAACCTTGAAGTGATTAACTACTTCTTGTTATCCCATCCTTATCATTATCAGCTCTGTGACTATTTTCTCACACAGTAAGAAGGTTAGTAGGAAGCAAACAACATTTTAGTTAGCATATGGGTAACAAATCCATGCCCATAATTTCCTGTGAGACTTCTTAAATATTTATAACAAGATATCTAATGGGATTAAGATAGTAACAGAGCAGGTTACAAGAAAATCTAGAGACTGAAAACATAAAATCACGTCTTATTGTAGACCAAGAATTTTGCTGCAAAGAGTGGTTCCATTGCTGAAGTGGTTTCTGTATTTAAGCCTATTTCCTATAGGGAATGTTTAAAAATTAAAATAAGCAGGTATGGGAAAATGCTTTTAAAGTCCAAAATCTTACTGACATTATCTTCGAGTCCAAGTTTATTTTGTTGACCCCGCCCCCCGTAAGTCGGATGAATCTACTGTAACAAACAGACAAAAGTAAGACATCAGGATCAGGTATAGAGTCCAATTACATAAATTCTCATCTCAGGTAAACAATTTGGAGTCTTAAATGTTTTGGATCTCTTCGGTGAAAATTCATGTTGAACAAACATAGGTTGGAGAAAAGGACCTCCCTCATATACCTCACCTAATATGCAAAGAGTATTAAGGGTTGAATCCCAAGCAGCAGTGTGCAAGCTGTGCGTGAGGTTCATTGACTCACATGATGCAGACTGTGTGGGATTTCTGGCCTTTTTAAAAAGAATAATATTCTTGGGATGCTGAAATAAAATATTTCTAAATAGCTTATTGGTCTGGAACACTGTCGTGATTTAGCCCCAGCCGGCAACAAAGAACCACGCGGCCGTTTGCTCACCCTCCCCCCCGCGGCAGGATGAGGGGAGAATCGGAAGAAAAAGGCAAAACTCGTGAGATGAGATAAAGGCAGTTTAACAGAACAGCGAATGAAAGAGGAAAACAACAACAATAAGACTGATAAAGGAATATACAAACACGATTAATGTACAACCGCTCACCGCCCAGAAAGCCCCAGCCGGCTCTGGAGCAGCGATTCCTGCCGCGCCGCGCCCCTCCCCTCGGCCAGCTCCCCTGGGTTATATACTGAGCATGACGTCACATGGTATCGAATGCCGATTTGGCTAGTTTGGGTCAGCCTTTCCAGCAGTGTCCCGTTCGAGCTCCTTGTGAAAATTAACCCTATCCCCGCCGGAACCAGGACAAACACACACAATAAAGTGGCTCTTCAAGCAGATGGAGAAAACTGAACTGTGCCAAGTGTGCAAGCAGTATTCTTCAGCGTCTCAAACACGAAGCAGAGAGTTTAAAAGCAGGTTGCAGGAAAAAGGGATTTATAATAGTCATGTTAGTTAGTATTCAACATATCCTAGTACTCTCAGATGTCTTCCTCCAGACACAAATAAAGAAAAATTACCCAGTAAATTGAAGTTTTGCAGACAGTTAAATGCTTCTAATACTGTGAAGCTCCTGATGCATTTTTTTTTCTCAAGAAATAGACTAGCTAAGAGCCAGCCAACATGGAAGAGTGTAGTAAGATTTTAAGTATTGTAATCAATTAACATCTATTCAGATAAAGAAATTGAAGATGACTTTTTTTTTTTTTCAGGAGCCTTGTTTGACATGAGGTAAAAACCGGCTCCCTAATAGCTTTACATTTCCTCCCATGAGGATGTTCATTACAGAGCTTTAGAGGCTTCAATAAAGCCACAAACAATTTCTTCCTCAGTGCTTCATAAAGAATGAACTTCCACAATCCTAAATAGATCTCAGTCTCTCCCCAACTGCTTTTCTCTTTTTTTTAACTGTCTCCCTCTATTAGTCATTTACTCCTCTCATGCCTAGCTGGCCTCTCTCCAGTCTTTTTAACATTTGACCTTATAAAGTTTTTATCTGTTTTCCTGTGACTTTACCATATTGTCCTACTCTCTACTGTTTTCATTTTTCATTATATTTTAAGCAAACTTTTTTAAAAATCATCTTTTTATCAATGTAGTAACTTATATCCTGGCCTCCTCCTACCATTTCACTTGCTTCCCTCATTTGTTTAACTTTTGGTTAGAGCAGGGATTTCTTGCATTTGTCTGTATTGCTCCAATGAATTTGTAAATTACTTGTTTCCATCTCTTATATTCTGCTTTACTATTTCATATTTTATCCCAACAGAAGTGACTTTTAGATTTATTTTTTTTCCAAGTATAGGAAAAATGATTGTGTATCAGAGGTAAAGTAGGTTAGCAGGGTCACTCAAAAAGCTGAGAATATCTTTCTTAAAAATAAACATATAAATATACAAGCAAACATTTTTCACCTTCCCAGTAAAATTATAGTTATTTTCACCTATATGAAATGACAAGACTGTCTAAGCCTTCAGTTCTGCAAACACGCTTAAATGTTCACATTTTAGAACAGCTGCAAACCCCCAAAATTCAATGAATTAATCACATTTAAGTTCATGCATGTGCTAACATTTAATTTTGAAAAGAGTAGGACCTTGATTATGGAATATATATGCCAAATATATACTGTAGACATAAATTTGAAAACTCAGCTACTCATTTTGCAGTGCATTAAAATTTCTTCATTCCTCCTTTTATATTTCATTTTAAGAGAAGCACTTTATTTTTTAAAAAATATAATATTTTAAGTGATTAGCTGCCCTTTGCTAATGGGAAGTGATAAGTCATGTACAAAAGCATATGTGTGGGGTATGATGTCCATGTTTATCTTTCCAATTCCACCATTTTACTGCTAGTAGAGAGAGAATGGGTGGTGAAAATGCTTGCTTACAGATTCTTGTAGATTTTGTGATCGCTCCTGCAGGGCTTAAAGGACAATAACTATAGGAAGATATTTCTAGCTTTTTTTTTGTCGTTGTTTCTTTTTTATAAGTATTCTTTCTCTTTTACTTCAGATATATTTGTCACAGTTATTTTTCTTATTGGGTGTCTGAAAAGAAACATTCATGTGAGCATGCATTCTGACAATAAAAATGTGAAATACTCTTAGGGCAACTTTTCTATGTAATAGAGGTCTGGAGTTTATTTTAAGGTAATGAGTGAAATATCACAGTCTTAGAACGATTCTGACTTTTTCCTTTATTAACTATATGGGTATTCTGTGAGATTCTGTGAAGATTTGTGTTATATATAATATTCAATATACAAATATAAACATAATTTTTTTCTTAGAGTAAAATATTTGTTAACTTCCTAATTAGTTCATTCATTTGTACAAGTTATGTGTTTAGATAACCCAGTGTTTAATTCTGAAATAATTTCAGATTGAAATATTTTCTTAAAATTCCTCTGAAACTTTAAAAAAATATTTCCTTCCCCTGGTAAACATTTTTTGGGAAACTGACCGATCCAGTTATGTTCCATTTATGTTATGTGAAATTACTAGAATCTTTTCAGTCTCATGTCTTCATCGTTCATTTCTACTAACTCACAAGATTTGCTTGAAAAGAGGGACAGGGAATGGGGGTTGCAGTCAGTTCATCACGTTGTCTCTGCTGCTCCTTCCTCCTTACATTCCCCTGCTCCAGCATGGGGTCCCTCCCACGGGAGACAGTCCTCCACGAACTTCACTGATGTGAGTCCTTCCCGCAGGCTGCAGTTCTTCATGAACTGCTTCAGCATCGGTCCCCCACGGGGTCACAAGTCCTGCCAGAAAACCTGTTCCAGCATGGTCTCCTCTCTCCACGGGTTCACAGGTCCTGCCAGAAGCCTGCTCCAGCGCCTGCTTCCCACAGGGTCACAGCCTCCTTCAGGCACATCCACCTGCTCTTGTGTGGTGTCCTCCACGGGATGCAGGTGGATATGTGCTCTACCGTGGACCTCCATAGGCTGCAGGAGCATAGCCTGTGTCACCATGGTCTTCACCATGGGCTGCAGGGGAACCTCTGCTCCAGCGCCTGGAGCACCTCCTCCCCCTTCTTCTTCACTGACCTTGGTGCCTGCAGAGTTGTTTCTCTCATATTCTCACTCCTCTCTTCTGGCTGCTGTGTGCAGCAGGTTTTTTTCCCCCTCTTAAAATATGTTATCCCAGAGGCACTACCACCATCACTGTCTGGCTCAGACTTGGCCAGTGGTGGATCCGTCTTGGAGCCAGCTGGCATTGTCTCTATCAGACACAGTGGAAGCTTCTAGCAGCTTCTCACAGAAGTCACCCCTATAGCACCTCTGCTACCAAAACCGTGCCACACAAACCCAATACAGTTTTATAAATTCTCTTGCAGTCAGCCTGCAAATTAAAATAAAAAGAACATAGGGAAGAATAAAATGTGATATTTTTCAAAAGTAGTTTGTGGAATGTTTAATTTAGATGTGCAGTAACAATTTGGGGAAGTAAATAACTTCAACATTTATTCTCTTTTTAAAAAAGTTTTTTCAGCTACCTGCCATTTCATAACTAGCTTGTGTTTTTTAAACCCTTTTCTGTAGCGAAAAAGTTAACTGGTTCTGTGGTAATGCAGGTGCCAACAGTATTGCAAAGATATGAAGAACATTTGACTAGTACATATAGTATATGTGTGTACTTTGGCAGGCAGTATAAAACAGATAATGGATTTTTCTAAAAGACAATTGGAGTTACTTCTGTTTCAAATTTTCTCATGGGAAAAGGTGTTTAAGGATATATATGAGGAAACTGAGGAATAAATGAATGGACAGATCTTTTCAGGGGTTGCAAAGGAGTCTCTTGCACAATCATATATCTGCAAGGCAGAACAAAAGAGTGTTCAGGTAGTTTCTAAACTGCCTTCAGGAATTTTTGAAGAACCCTATCTATCCCTTTTTGGACGCTCATCATCTTTTGTGGTCTTCCTGTAGAGCTTCCTGTGTATTGTTCTTGGATACTATATGAATCAGCAGTGTGTGTGGTGTTTTACGCATCTGACAAATAAGAAAACTGCAACAACAATATTTTTCATATTCTTTATTGAGATTGGCTCTATTAAGAGAACTACTTTCTTAGATTCCACTGGAATGAATTTATGTGATCCAGTAGGTCTTTTTAAATTTCTGTCATCTACTAGGTAGGATAGACAGTAGAAAACAGCCTTTTATGAATGCATCCCAAACAAAAGTTACAACCGTATGGGTGTACTGAAACAGATGCCATCTACACAAGCCTTTTTCAACATAAAATGTAATCAAATTGTGGCTGTTCCACATTCTAATGTAAGTTTTCATCGTGTCCTGCATTACTGTGTTGTACTACATGAGAAATGGATTGTATGATTTCTTTCCCCTTGGGAAAGGAATGAAAATGAGATTTCTCATATGAAGCTATCCCAATGAGAGGAAATGTACATAAATATGCTTTGGAGGGGATTTGACAGTATAAAGGTAGTGGTATAGTTGAGATGCAGGTTGAATTGTCGAACCTACTTTTAAGGTTAGGGTTAATGCCTGAATAAGTGTATTCAGTAATGTTTCTCTAGTGTTCAGATGGTCTCATTAAGTCATTATTCCTTAAACGTGACAGTTATTTCTCAGCAGGATACCAAATTAAGTTTTTTTCACTAAACACCTTTTTTGCCTATTCTGGATTTGGTGGTTAGATCTCTTTGATCATGTTAGGGTTGTGTGTGTGGTGGTTTGGCAGGGTGGGCAGGTTGGTGGGGTCTTTCACCTTGGGTATTCTCCATATCTGATCTTGTACAACTGTATTTTACTGAAGAGAGTAAGAGGAGGAAATAAACAAGAACTGTTGTACTGCTGCTTTTTTCCCGGTTCCCATATTTCTTTTGAGTATTTAGTCTTTGAAACTCAGTTTCTCAGGAAATTTTCTCCAGCAGTATGGATCATGGAATTAATCACATGGGGGTCATTCTTTGACATAACCTCATTTTGTCCAGCTATATGAAGCTAAGGTGGCTGTGAAGTACAGTCTTTCTGATTTAGTAGTATTTTCAGACTTATTTTGCAGAGAGAGGGTTATTACCAGCTGCAGAGTTTGAGAGAATTGTAATACAATGTTTGTTAAAATAAGTATGACAAGTGACTGTGGAACCAAACAGAAAACTGTCATAATTTTAGGCTTTACAGTTGATGGTATTGTACAAAATACAGAACATCCCTTCTATAAACTGTATGTAAAGAAGCAACAGTATCTTTTCCTTATGAAGAGCAAAAATGTAATGCATACTTTTACCATGAATTAATTTTGTCTCAAAAAATGGAGTTTATAGATACTTTGATAGGCTGAATAAAATGTGCTTAACCAGAACATACCACACCCAAAATTCAGATATCTGTATTTATTTCCATCTCCTAATTATGCCTCAGTGCATCAGTAGATTAATGTAATGAGTAACAAGAATAAGTCTTCTCTGTTATGATGTTACTGGTGCCAGCACTGTTATAGTTCATAAATAAAATCAGTAAGTGAGCAAAGCATTTTTTTCTGCACTGTATAGAATTTTTTCCTCAGTATAAACAATTATAGAATAAGGTAAAGACTTGCGCACTTAAATATGTTTCTTCTGTTTTGATGGAATCTTGCCATTTTGAGTGTTAGTCTGTGCTGTGTTTCATGCTTTTACAGCATCTTGCTATTCAGCAGCCCGATGCTGTTAGAGACCAATGGGTAGGACTGAAATATTAATATAGTAGACTTCACGATGAAGAAGAGTGCTGGAAAAGTGTTCAAAGCTGTTATCCAAAGACTATTTGACTGTAGACCTCTTCTCCTCCCCAAGTGCTGAACTGTGGCACTGTCCACTGCCCCAGCCTCTGCATCCCTTGCCCTACTTGCACACTCATAGTGAGCAGTCCCAGAATAATCCAACATTTGATTTACAGTGCAGAATCATGAATGGAAAGCAGCAGTAGCATGTCCAGCACATGCTGCCTTGGATTACCATGAGGTAAAAAATCTCTTTGGATCTAGGTCATCTTTGTTTAAATGATGTGTGGTGGGCTGTAGGGATCCTTCAATCTTCGATCCCTGTCTCTGTCAGCAACTCATTATGTGGTAACAAGAAAGTCAATTTTGCCAGAAGTGTTGAATATGCTTGTTAAAGTTGGGTAATTCAATCTAAATATCCTATAATAATGCCTTAATTTCTTTTACTTGCTTTACATAGTGCAGCATATGCTAGCTATTGAAATTGATATACTTATTGGCAGCTAAGAACCTAAATATAGATCTTGGATTGGATCCTACAGAATTTAAATTTGCATTAGCATTGTTTAGTTTAAAGCTATCAAACTTTAAACAAATACATTTTAATATTATAATTGTCTTTTTTATCCCCTTCACTTCTGTGTAAAACAAAGTTGTTTCCTCCCTTTATAACTTTATTGTACCAAAGTGTTAATCATACTAGTTTGGGGTTGCTGCAAAAACCTGTATGATTGTAGAAGTGAACGCATCTCTTGGTTTGCCAAGATTCCAAGCTTATGGGTGTGCTGCTCTAAGAGGAAAGGAAGTTTCTTGTTTCCTATACCTTGGCCTTACTGTGGTACAAAACATGAATAAGCACTCAGTAGTTTTAATACATAGACATATCGAACCATGTTTCATTAATTTCCAATATATTCAGAATTGCCCTCAGATAACTTACACTTAGTAATTATATGAAACGTATTAAATCATTAAAACCTCAGTGTATTCTGTGTTTTTCTGGAAGGGTAGGTTGGGGAGAGGGGCTTTGATTGGCTTAGGGGGGGTGTTTAGGTTTTTTTTGTTTTTTTAAGATGAGTGAGTTTTGGGAGATTGGAGTAATCTCAAGAATGTGCTGGAAGCCCCTCATTTTTTAGGTTCAAATAAATATATGAAGAGGTAGAAAACATGTTATAGACAACAATCTGGAACATGTAGGTAGATAAGTTCCTATTTTTTTTCTTTAAAGTTTGATGATAAATCAAAGGTAAGTTCTTATATTAAGTATACTGTTGTAATACAATTATATATCACCATAGGCACACATCAGTTACAGATGTTTTCACTGGGCACACTTCTCTTTTTCCATGTTACCAAGCTGTACACACCTTTTGGAAGCTGGAGTGTTTATAGGTAATTTGGGGACTAACATGAACTGTTTAACAAGTTCGGGCAGCAACTTGGAAGGATACAGGGGCAGAGGGTGTGAATAAAAAAGGAAATACTTGGAACAATGGAAAATACATGAAAAATGGAAAGGAGTACTAGAGAAATAGAGTAGAGGCTGCAAAAATAAGATGATTATAACTTGTGTTACAGCAGCATGTGATCCAGTATAGGACCCTACTTAGTTTTATCTTAACTAATTTAATAAGACTTCTGTATTAAAAATGTTTCTTTTTGTAAATAGATCTAAAAGGTGTTTACACTCCCATCATCAATCTTTGTCACAGGTAGAGTTCGTTTATGTCAGTTGTAGAGTTCAATAGTTATTTATTCCTACTTGTATTCTCAAACAGATAATAACAATTAAAGGAAACATTATAAAATAAGGAATATTTTATATTGCCTTTCCTTGAAGTTTTTTGTTTCAGCATTTTTATAGGGTCTTCTAGTTCTCCTGCAAGATCTTTAATGATCTATCAGGTGTTGCTCTTCTTTTTTTTGTTCATTTGTTGAAATCAGACATCTTCATATGTCCTCAGAGACTTCAACGCAAGAACAGTTAGCCTGTACATAGTTTAGGAATCAGGACATTTCTCTTATGCTTTCAGATTAAATCCTTCCACAGTAAAAGATTCTATTGAGAGCATAATTCTGCACTTGCCTCCAGAATTGGTTGATTCCAAACTGTTCTAATAGGTTCCTCTGACTCAATTAATTTGCTGGGTTACCAAAGGACAAGTAGGAATTTCTTCAGGCTCCTCCCCCATCATCAAAAAAAAAACCCAACTTGGATTCTATCTATCCCTTTTACTCCTCTAAAAGAGGTTTCATCCTAATGAGGAATTTATCCCTATTTTTATTGCTTTTTCCACTGATGTTTCAGAAAAATTTCTTCCAACTTTCTTATTTGACCAGTCTGGAGATTTGCTTAAATGATTACTGTACAGAAAGACTAAAATATTGGTTATTGATGATAGCAACTGTGATAAGCACTGAAATGCATAGCAACTATTTTTTTTCCAAATTTTCAAATTGTGGTACAATGCAACATACCCTAGAGGGCTGGTATTCTGTTGATCACAGAATTCTTTAGGTTGAAAGGGACCTATTTAGATCACCCAGTTCACCTTTCTGCTCAAGCAGGATCAGCTAAGAGCAGGTTGCCCAGGACTGAGTCCAGTTGGGTTTTGAATATCTCCACAGATGGAGGCTCCACCACCTCTCCTCTCTGGGCAACCTGTTGGTGCTCAGTCACCCTCACAGTAAGAAAGTGTTTTCTTGTGTTCAGATCAATTTTTTGTGTTTTAATTTGTGTCTACTGCCTATTGTTCTGTCAGTGGGCACTACTGAGAAGAGTTTGTCTCCCTCTCAAATCAAATACAATGAAGATGAATTGAAATAAAACGTTGCTTTAAATGGTCACTGCTTGGAGAAGGACAAAAAAGTTCTTTCTTCTGGGGAATCTAAATCCAATAGTAAAGAAACAACAAGCAGTTCTAGTGAATCCTGACCTATTTCAGTGACATTTGTGTACACACCCACCCACTTCACCCCCATTTTGCTGAGCTGTAGTTAAGCTTTTAAATGCTTTTTTTTTCCCTGAAGGAAAAGCCCTAAATAGAGAAACACACTGTGTGCTATTTTTGTTGTTACTTTCTCATTAATCAGAACTATTGGCCAGGATATTACATGATGGAATTTTTTTTTTCCCCTTATAATTTGAAGAAGTTGACATCACTAGAACAGGTTTAGATGTACACTCTTTTTCCTGCAAGTTTCTGTAGCTACACCTGTGATAAGTACTTATAAAATGGAGACATTGTGCTTAATATGCTTTTATAATTGTGCCAAACACATTCTTGAGTATTTTTATTTCCATTTATTTACTTTTATTTATTGTTAAATTTCAGAGTCTGAATAAGATAAAGATAGCTTTGTGTTTGTTACTGTTACCTGGGGTAGTGGTACCATTGTATCATTTTTCATTATCATTTTAATTCTTTCTGGAGCATATTTTTTATGGTTCTTTTAAAATATGTTTTTTAACAAGCAAAATAATAGCTTTGAATTCAAGAGTTCTCTAGTGAAGAGAACTACTCTTCTCTACTTCTTTTAGGTAGTTTGTTAATATTGGAACAATTCAGATTTTAAAAATGCTTTATGGGATCTTGTGTAGATTTTTTTTAAGAAATTTTCTATCTATCTCAATCGTCATGGATCATGAGACCAATTTTAGACTGCCATCTGGTAATTCCCAGAACAGCCCTGCTTACCTTCCTGCTTATATTTGTTTTGGCTGGGATGGAGTTAGTTTTCTTCATAGCAGCCAGTATGGTGCTGGTTTGGATTTGTGATCAAAACAGTGTTGATAATACCACCAGCATTTTAGCTATTGCTGAACAGTACTTGCACAGCATCAAGGCCACCTCTGTTTCTCACTCTGCCCCTCCCAGCAAGTAAGCTGGGGATGGACAAGAGGCTGTGAGGGAATTCAGCCAGGGCAGCTGACCCAAATTAACCAAAGGCATATTCCTTACCATATAACGTCATGCTCAGCAATTAAACTGGAGGGGGGAGTTTGCCAGGGGTTGCTGTTGCTCGGGGACTGACTGGGCATCGGTTGGTGGCGAGTGATTGTTTTCTGCATCACTTGTTTTCCTTTTGTTTTCTTTTATTTTGTTTCGTCTTTTTTTCTCTTTTACTTATTAAACTGTCTTTATCTCAACCCACAAGTTTTCTCACTTTTGCCCTTCCGATTCTCTTCCCCATCCTGCTGGGGGACAGTGAGTGAGCAGCAATACAATGTCGGCATTGGATCCCCTACACAGTTAACTCCATGGGAATCATAATTTATGTGGAAATTATTTCAGAAAAAGACATATTCCCAATATTATCTAATGAATCTTTACTTTATGCCTGAAATTTGAGAGCTTTTATGCTTCTGATTGGGTTGTCCTAACTTTTTTAGGCAGGAGGGACCAAAGGATTTCAAATGGGTTGGTTGGTTTGTTTCTCTCAGCGGGTAGGAGGAAGAAGACCTAAGAAATTTTGGTTTATATTTTTACCATTTCTCAAAAGAAGTCTTATATTCTGATTGCATAAAGTAGCTTGAGTCTATTTTTGAACAAAAGGCAAGTCGCTAACTGTCGTAGTTTGGGCTGGGCTGGCCACTAAAATGACAGATGCTCTCTAACTTCTCTCCCAAGTCAGAGAGGAATGAGAGAAAGAGAGAATTATGAATTTAAAAGAAACTAAACTAGTTTAATGAAATATTAATAATAAAATAATAAAAAGAAAAGATAATAATATTATTAAGAAAATAACAAAATATATACAACATATACAAAACCATATGGAGCTCCCAGAATGACAGTCATGTCACTGGCAGGCACTGGGAAAGTCCCAGACTGGACTCAGTGATGGACGGGAACTGGATTCCAGATCTGGATTCGGGAACACACAGATCGGGATCAAAGGCAGACGAACAGAGTCCTCCTTGGACGCCAGCCATTGAGGAAAGATGGCTGACCCTTTGATCCCTCAGCTGTTATACTGAGCATGGGGATATGATATACCCACTCAATGCCATGTTCTTTGGCCCAGTTACTTATAAGATTGTTTTTGAAATGAGTCGCATTGTCTGACTCAATTCTCTCTGGAGTACCATGTCACCACAAGACTTGCCTTTCAAGTCCCAGGATGGTATTCCGGGCAGTGGCATGGGGTACAGTATAAGTTTCCAACCATCCGGTGCTTCCTTCCACCATTGTAAGCATGTAACGCCTACCCTGGCGGGTTTGAGGGAGTGCGATGTAGTCTATTTGCCAGGACTCCCCATACCTATATAACCATCGTCCCCCATGCCACAAAGATTTTAACCTTTTAGCTTGCTTGATTTCTGCGCATGTTTCACAATCGTGGATAACCTGCGCAATAGCATCCATTGTTAAATCCACCCCTTGGTCATGAGCCCATTTGTATGTTGCATCTCTTCCTTGATGACCTGAAGTGTCATGGGCCCACTGAGTTAAAAACAGTTCACTTTTACGTTCCCAGTCTAAATCTGTCTGGAAAATCTTAGCAGCCTGATCCTCTTGTTGATTGTTTTGATGTTCCTCAGTGTCCTGACTCATGAGTACATGGGCATCTACATGGTATACCTTTACGACCAGTTTCACTAGCTGGTCAGCAAATTAATAATAATATTAATAATATTAATGAGAACATTATAAAATATATACAAAACCATATTGAGCTCCCAGGATGACAATTGCATCACTGGCAGGAACTGGAAAAGTCCAAGATTGGACTCAGCAACAGACAGGAGTTGAACTCAGGAACTGGATTCAGGAACACATGTATCGGGATCAAAGGCAGACGAACAGACCGAGCCCTCCTTGGACGCCGGCCATTGAAGAATGAGGCTGACCCCTTTGATCCCTCAGCTTTTATACTGAGCATGGGGCAGATGGGATGGAATACCCTGTTGGTCAGTTTTGTCCGTTCCTCCCCACAGGTGCAACTTCTCTACACTTTTCCACTTCTGACTCTCCAACTTGGTACATAACAAAGTGAGCTGACCTTGGTTGTTATAGCAATAGGTATAAGCAGGAGCTTTTCTGCATACCATTCCTTGGTATTAACAATAAATATGAGGCCTTATCTCTGCTAGAAGCCGACACTGTCTGAAAAACATGCTGTAAATTTCAGAGAGTCCAGTTAGTTAGAAGAAGCTTAGCTGAAAAGTAAAATTACTGAATAGAAAGTTGGTTCTGTTTATAATAGATAGATACCAATAGAAAGTTGGTACCTCAAACTAGGATAAACTATAAGCTGTAGTGACTGTTTACTGAATGTTTACAAGAAGAGAGATGTAGATATAACAAGATAATTTCTTCTGAAAGTTTCATTACCTCCCAAAGAATCATCTGTCAGATTAAAATGGGAGGGGGAGGAAATTTTGTGTGACTTTTCAAATTATATTGAAATTACTGTCTGTCTTTGGTTCTTTTTTTTAATTCCGTTCTGCACCCTTCCTGATTTCTTCCCTTACCCTGGTTAGTAAATCTATTTTGAATTATTTGCAAATATGTTGTGGGGGAGGGACATGACAACCTTCATTAACTGCAGATGAATCTCAAAAGAATTCAAATGGAAATGTACCTAATATATAAAATGTAAGCCCAAACAGGCACCTTTTTGCACTCCAGAATCTCAACAACGCTTTTCAAGCCATCTCCTTTCTGCATTTTTTTCTTTCCTTGCTTTCACTTTCCTTGAAAGATAAGCCTTCTGTCAAATCTGTTATGTCCTCACTCTTGAGGATTATTGACATAAGGTTCAGGCTTGACATGCGTGAAAGAACATCCAACCTCAAAACACTTGATACAACTTGTTCTCTGAAAATTGTTCTATTCTGATAATCTTACTGATTATCAAGGTGGGAACCAGAAGAAGGTTCAGTGGGAACATTTTTCTTACTGCATTACGCGGAAACAGAGTTGTTTAGCTTCTTGAATGGGACTTTTTAATGAAACTTCTCCATAATATTGCATACAGTCTAGGACAGCAGAAACACTTTGCTTATGTTGTTTACACTTCTTATTTTACTTGTATCTCATATATAAAAGTTCTTCAAAGTACGTATATCAGTTATGTAGGCCTACAAAACTGCTGGTAGTCTAAACTGATAAGTATGAAAAGAGATGTATAAGGAAGTCCAAATTGATGTTCTTTCCTTTAGTTTCCCTCTGAGAATATGTGTCCTTGCTTTTCATGTATAAAGAAGTTGTAGTGGTGTGAAAACGTGGTTCTGTAAATTTTTCTTTTTCCACTTGCAGTTTTGCCTTCTGAAGTCATGAAGCACTTTCCCATTTCTTTCTTTCTACCTGTATTTTAGATTTCTCCAAATGCATTGGATAATCTGTTTTGTAATGCATTATTATTCTAGTGATTGTATGGTGATTCCAATTTACTTCAAGTTTGGTTTCCATTAAAACAGAAAATTATGTGTAGCTCCGGGAGTTCTTACCCTTTGGACATCTGCCTTTTTTGAGGAAAAAAAACTAAAACATAGTTAAAACACCACAATGAAGAAAACTCCCTATACATGCTGTTCCTTATTGTTCCCTTTAGTGCAATTACTTAAAATACACAGTAAGAGGAATAGATCAAGTAATTAAAATTCAAGTGTTAATGACAGCAAAACCTGATCAAAGCTCAGATCTAACTATCTCAGAGCACCGTACATGTCCTTTGCTTGTGACTTTATTAATCACGTTATATTTATTATATTGTACTTTAGTGTTATGGTTTATATAAAGTATAAACAAATATATATAAATATATTATCATTATAATACATAATGGGTATATATATACAGACACACACTTTATATATAGTCATAATATTGTAATTTAGCGTTGTGGTTTGCTCACTCCCTCCTAGTGGTATAGAGGGGAGAAGTGGAAAACAGAGAGAGGAAAATAAAACCCAAGAAAGGCAAGTGATGCAAATGAAAACAATTGCTCACCACCAACCGACTGATGCCCAGCCAGTCCCTGAGCAACAGCAGCCCCTGCCAACCTCCACACCCCCAGTTTTATTGCTGAGCATGACGTTATAGAATCATAGAACTGTCTAGGTTGGAAGGGACCTTTAAGATCATCTAGTCCAACCATCAACCTAACTCTGATAAAGACCATCACTAAACCATATCGCTAAGCACTATGTCAACCCGTCTTTTGAATACCTCCAGGGATGGTGCCTCAACCACTTCCCTGGGCAGCCCATTCCAATGCTTAATAACCCTTTCAGTGTAAAAATTTTTCCTACTATCCAATGTGAACCTCCCCTGGCTCAACTTGAGGCCATTTCCTCTTGTCCTGTCGCCTGTGACTTGGGAAAAGAGACCTCCTTTCAGGGAGTTGTAGAGAGCTCCTTTTCTCTAGGCTGAACAACCCCAGTTCCCTCAGCCTCTCCCTCAGCCTCTCATATGGTATGGAATATCCCTTTGGTCAGTTGGGGTCAGCTGTCCTGGCCTTGTCCCCTCCCAACTTCTCATGCACACCCAGTCTACTGGCGGGGAGGGCAGCGTGAGGAGCAGAGAAGGCCTTGACTCTGTGTAAGCACTGCTTAGCAATAAAAAAAAACACATCAGTGTGTTATCTATGCTGTTTCCAGCACAAATCCAAAACATAGCCCCATACTAGCTACTGTGAAGAAAATTAACTCTATCTCAGCCAAAACCAGTACAACTTTGAATGAATTTATCTTGTTTTGAAATAGTGTTCAGCCTTTACAATTTGAATATGCTGGAGGCTAAATCCGTTCCTCACTGCTATACTGTTAAGTGCATTATAATCACTATATATAGTATATATATAATATATATTATATATACACTATATTTATATATTATATATTTATTATATACTATTGTTATGGTTTGAGAGAACCCATAACAATCTATTGTCGTTAGACAATTATTCTATCACCCGATGACCCCTCCCCACCCGGAAAGGGGAATTGGGGAACACAAAGAAACACGAGGGTTGAAATATAAATAGATTTAATAGACTAAGACTAAATAATTAACAATAATACTAAAGAACCAGTATTAATTCCGATACCGATATAAGATATACAGGAATTATACTCAGCCAACTATATCAGTAGGAAGCTGTGCACTCCCAGCAGTGGATAGCAAGTATCGGACACTGTGAGTGCAATGGCTTCAGGAGGAAGGGAAGGCCTCAGGGGTCCGGCACCGGGGCAAGAAGTTGTCTGGACTGCCGCCATCAGGGAGAGAGCCAGCTACGCAGCAAACTTTTCTAATTTATATTGGATGTGACGTTCATGGTATGAAATACTCCTGTTGGCCAGCCTGGGTCAAATGCCCAGGCCTTGCTCCTCCTTGTCCCTGCACCTGGCAAGGCTCGAAAACACTAACCTTGAATCCCACAGAGCCTGGCTGGCTATAAAGTAAATATTTTCACAAATTCAGATACTAGAGTCTTCTAAAAGTGCAATTTTCCCCAGCATTAGAAGAAAAGCTAGTCCTGTGTCTCTCAACCCAGGACATTCCACCCCTTATTTCATACCATATATCTGTCACACTTCAGTGTACTATTATATTTATCTTCTAATATACATATATATATAGAGAGAGACATATATAATCCTCTAAAGTTATGAGCTATTCCTCTAAAAGGTCCATTGAATTTCTTTAGTCCAAAACTGTGAGTTCCATCTATCATAATAGTCTTTTAGGATAGAAACGAGTGATGTGGCATTCACTCAGTTGTCGGATCAGGACCAGGCCTCAGTACAGGATCGCAGATGGTTGGAGTTGGGCGCATCAATATAAGGTGTTGTGCTCACGGCCAGCATGTTCCCTGTTGCTGGACACCATTCGACAGAACTGACTCTGGGTCCATTACCATTACGTTATCCTGAAAAACACTTATTGAACACTGTTAGTATTAGGCAACAATTGACACCGTATCATTTAAATTAAGGATTCTCACCCAAAATCAGATCTCCTAAAGGTACACATCGAGCCTCTCCATTCTTCTGCATCACCCACCAAGTATGCCCTGGTCCTTCAGCAAAAGCAACCCCACGGGTGGGTTTGCCTTTACCTGAGGCCGGGGTAACCCAGACTGTTTTTCCCAACATATTCTTTACATGCACCACAGGGACCTTATCCCCTTCTACAGTAGGTAAAAGCTCTGAGTGAGCAGGACCAGCTTGGCTGACAGTTCCCCTGGTGTTGACTAACCAGGTGGCTTTTGCTAAATGTTCATCCCACTTTTTAAATGTTCCAGCACTCATCGCTTTCAGTGTAGTCTTCAGCAGTCCATTGCATCGTTCGACTTTCCCAGCAGCTGGTGCGTGGTGGGGGTTGTGATATATCCACTCGATACCATGCTCTTTAGCCCAGGCATCTATAAGATTATTTCGGAATTGAGTCCCATTGTCTGACTCAATCCTCTCTGGAGTACCATGTTGCCACAGGACTTGTCTTTCAAGGCCTAAAATAGTGTTACGAGCAGTGGCATGAGACACAGCATATGTTTCCAGCCAGACGATGGTTGCTTCCACCATAGTAAGAACACAGTGTTTTCCCTGGCGGGTTCGTGGAAGGGAGATACAGTCCATTTGCCAAAGCTCCCCAAATTTATATTTCAGCCACCGTTCTCCATACCACAAAGGCTTTGATCGTTTGGCTTGCTTAATTTCAGCACATGTTTCACATTGATGGATGACCTGTGCAATAGTGTCCATAGTCAAATCCACCCCTCGGTCACGAGCCCATCTATATGTTGCATCTCTTCCTTGATGGCCTGAAGTGTCATGGGCCCACCAAGCTAAAAACAATTCACTTTTACGTTGCCAGTCCAAGTCTACTTGGGACACTTTAATCTTAGCAGCCTGATCCACCTGATGATTGTTTTGTTGTTCCTCAGTGGCCCGACTCTTAGGTATATGGGCATCTACATGTCGTACCTTCACAGACAGCTTTTCTAATTGGACAGCAATATAGATTCATAGATTGGTCCAGGCTGGAAGGGACCTCCAAAGGTCATCTAGTCCGACCTTCCCGCAGTCAGCAGGGACACCCCCAACTAGACGAGGTTGCCCAGGGCTTGCCACAAGTCAGCAGCCCAGATGGGTTTACCTCTGCGCTGCCAGTTGCTCTTCTCCCATTGCTTCAACCACCCCCATAATGCATGTGCCGCCATCCATGAGTCAGTATAAAGTACCGGCCACTTTTCTCTCTCAGTAATATCTAAAGCCAACTGGATGGCTTTCACTTCTGCAAACTGACTCGACTCACCCACTCCCTCAGTCGCTTCTGCGACTCGTCGAGTAGGACTCCACACAGCAGCTTTCCACCTTCGCTGGTTTCCTACAATACGACAAGATCCATCAGTGAACAGCATGTATCACCTCTCGTTCTCCAATAACTGATTATATGGTGGTGCCTCCTCAGCCTGCACCACTCTCTCCTCTGGGGATCCTCCAAAATCTGTGCCTTGTGGCCAATCCATGATTACCTCCAGAATTCCTGGACGATTGGGGTTCCCTATTCGAGCTCGCTGAGTAATTAGTGCTACCCACTTACTCCACATTGCATCAGTTGCGTGATGTGCGGAAGGAGTTTTCCCTTTAAACATCCAGTTCAACACTGGCAACTGAGGTGCCAGGAGAAGCTGTGCTTCAGTACCAATTACCTCCAAGGCAGCTCGAACCCCTTCATATGCTGCTAATATCTCTTTCTCAGTGGTAGTATAGTGATCCTCTGATCCTCTATATGCTCGACTCCAAAACCCTAGGGGTCGGCCTCGAGTCTCTCCAGGTGCTCTTTGCCAGAGACTCCAGGTAGGGCCATTCTCCCCGGCTGCGGTGTACAGCACATTTTTTACATCTTGTCCGGTTCGGACTGGCCCAAGGGCTACTGCATGAACAATCTCCCGTTTAATCTGCTCAAAGGCTGACTGCTGCTCAGGGCCCCATTCAAAATCATTCTTCTTTCTAGTCACTTCATAGAGAGGGCTCACAATCTGACTGTAACCAGGAATCTGCATTCTCCAGAAACCCACAACGCCTAAGAAGGTTTGTGTTTCCTTTTTGTTAGTAGCTGGTGACATAGCTGTTATTTTGTTAATCACATCCATTGGGATCTGGCGACGCCCATCTTGCCACTTAATTCCTAAAAACTGAATCTCCTGTGCAGATCCCTTAACCTTACCTCGTTTGATGGCAAAACCAGCTTCCAGGAGGATTCGAATTACCTTCTCTCCCTTCTCAAAAACTTCTTTTGCTGTATCACCCCATACAATGATGTCGTCAATGTATTGCAGGTGTTCTGGAGCTCCACCCTTCTCCAGTGCAGTCTGGATCAGTCCGTGGCAAATAGTAGGACTGTGTTTCCATCCCTGGGGCAATCAATTCCAGATATACTGGATACCCCTCCAGGTGAAAGCAAACTGTGGCCCGCACTCTGCTGCTGAAGGAATAGAGAAAAAAGCATTAGCAATGTCAATTGTAGCATACCACTTGGCTGCCTTTGACTCCAGTTCATAGTGAAGTTCTAACATATCTGGCACAGCAGCACTCAGTGGTGGTGTGACTTCATTCAAGCCACGATAGTCTACTGTCAGTCTCCATTCCCCATTAGGCTTTCGCACTGGCCATATGGGACTATTAAAGGGTGAGTGAGTCTTACTGATAACCCTTTGGCTTTCCAACTGACGAATCAATTGCTGAACAGGGAGCAAAGAATCCCGGTTAGTGCGATATTGTCACCTATGCACCGTTGTAGTAGCAATGGGCACATTTTGTTCCTCAACTCTCAGCAGCCCTACAATAGAAGGGTCCTCTGACAGGCCAGGCAATGTAGACAGTTGCACAACTTTCTCCGTCTCCACCGCCACTACACCAAATGCCCACCGGTAGCCTCTCGGGTCCTTAAAATACCCTTTCCTGAGGTAATCTATGCCAAGAATGCATGGTGCATCCGGGCCAGCCACAATGGGGAACTTTTCCCATTTATTTCCAGTTAGGCTCACTTCAGCCTCCAGTACAGTCAGGTCTTGAGATCCTCCTGTCACTCCAGCAATAGTGACAGATTCTTCCCCTATGTGATTTGATGGCATTAGGGTGCACTGTGCACCAGGGTCCACCAGGGCCCTATACTTTTGTGGTTCTGATGTGCCAGGCCATCGAATCCACACAGTCCAATAAACTCTATTGTCCCTCTCCTCCCCCTGGCTGGAGGCAGGGCAACCCTAGTTTAGATGAGAGGGACCACCATTTCCATCTGTGACAGTTGCGTGTCGTAAATCAGGCTCCGAGGCCCATCTCTGCCTTCTGGGGGACTTTTCTCCGGAAACTGGAGCAACACTTCTCCTGGAAGAACCCCTCCTGGGAGGTGTCTTACCCCGCAACTCACGTACACGTGTCTGTAAAGCCAAAGTAGGTTTTCCATCCCAATTCCTCATGTTTTCTCCCTGATTACGCAGGGTAGACCACAGGATGTGTCGTGGTGTGCTTTGCTTCTCTCGACCAGGTTTAGTAGGGAAGTGTTTGTCCCCACCTAAGATATTGGCCTTGCCAAATGATTTCTTCAGCACTGAGACACTGGCCTGTGGGGCAGAAAGAAGATTATTTGCATAATGCTGCATTCGAGCATCCATATCGCCCACCATCGGTGCCTCATCATCTCTCCAGCGAAATAATGCCAATACATTAGCATATGCTGCCGGTGCACTCAGTACCCATTTGCGCCAAACAGGTCCAGTAATTTGGAGTGCATCTGTATCTAATGATGTCTGCAGGTCATCCAAATCGCTGAAAATCATCTCTCGCACAGCTATTTCCCTCAGATTCTTAACACCTCTCTCAATAGTTGTCCACGTTGATGGGTGGTACATGATATCGTCCCTATGGGGATACCTGCTTCTCACACTTAACAGGAGTCGCCTCCAGAGGGTGAGGGATTGTGGTGGTCTTCCAAGAGCTCTGTCAATACCCGATTCTCTAGCTAATGGTGCTAGCCGCTTGGCTTCTCTACCATCTAAGTCCAAACTATCAGCTCCAGTGTCCCAGCATCGGAGTAGCCAAGGAATCACTTGCTCGCCTTCCCGGCGGCTGTAATCCTTGCGAATGTCTCGCAGCTCAGTTAGGGTTAATGATCGAGTAGTTTCCTCTGTTACTGTATTGCCTGATGTTGGCCCTGGTTGACCATTGCCATCTGATGCTACTGCACGCTTCCTCTTATGTACAGGGTTGACTGACACTGGCACTGATTGAGTCTGTAGATCAGCTGCATCATTCATCACCAAGGTCGAAGTAGATTCAGTACTTGGTGCAGCTGCAGGTCTTGTCATGAGAGCCAGCATGGTCTGGATAAGATCAGGGTCTGTCGGGAGGGCTGGCGAGGTCTGCACGGGTGCGATGTCAGTTGCGGGGGTCAGCAGGGTCTGTACAGGCACAGTAGTTGTCGCAGAGACTGGTAGTGTCTGCACGGGCATGATGTCTGTCGGGGGGGCCGGTGGGGTCTACACGGGAGGAACATCTGCCACAGGAGCCTGCGGGGGCTGCACAGGAGCACTGACTGTGGGGGAAGCCGCCAGGTTCTCTAAAGGAGCAATGTCTGTCAGGGGGGCCAGTGGGATCTCTATCAGACGCTTCCTTCTACGGCAAATCCAGCCCATAAAAAAGAACAAGCCCGCAAAAATTAACAATATAAGCATGACCAAAACATTCCAAGGGTATTTCAGACTCTCAAAAACTGTTACTATTGACCCTACCGGAACATACAAATCCTCAAAAGATATCCCCCCCCTCACTAAGTGGCCCATAATATAACCCAAGGTGTAATTATGCACGGTGCCCAAAAAGGATCCTTCCCCATTCTGAGGTGATTCTAATCGCGGCGATTTGCAAGATGCAATTACATAAGTGACAAAAAACGGAACAATTACAGAAGATCCAATAACATAGCAAAATACTGCCACACAAAATAACAAGGCAATGTTTTTAACTCCACATTTAGAAATGATAAGCTTCCCTAAACCAGTGAGAAATGGCAACAAACTCTTGCACCACTCCCATAGCTGCCCACATACAGCTGCACAGAGATACCAGAGAACTCTGCTTACAGTACATTGAAACAACTCCAACAGATCCATAATGACTGTTTTACAAATCCGATCAAATCTGTTTACAACTTCAACCCTTCAGAACTCTCAAATTAAGGCCTCTGATTCTCCCAGCACTATTAAAATTACATGCAAACTATCACATTAAGTATCAAGGTCATTAAAATACCACGCTGCATGCCAAATTTTGTTAAAATACCATGTTATACACCAAATTAATTAAAAAACCTATTAGGTACCAAATTTGTTAAGAAATTTGTCTTGTCTTGTCGCCTGTGACTTGGGAGAAGAGACCAACCCCCGCCTCTCTACACTCTCCTTTCAGGAGACAGGCTAAACAATCCCAGTTCCCTCAGCTGCTCCTTGTAACACTTGTGCTCTAGACCCCTCACCAGTTTCGTTGCCCTTCTCTGGACACTCTCCAGCACCTCAGTGTCCTTCTTGTAGTGAGGGGCCCAAAACTGGACACAGTACTTGAGGTGGGGCCTCACCAGTGCCAAGTACAGGGGGATGATCACCTCCCGAGTCCTACTCACCACGCTGTTCCTGATACTGGCCAGGATGCTGTTGGCCTTCTTGGCCACCTGGGCACACTGCTGGCTCATGTTCAGCCGACAGTTGACCAACACCCCCAGGTCCTTTTCTGCCAGGCAGCTCTCCAGCCACTCTTCCCCAAGCCTGTAGCACTGCATGGGGTTGTTGTGACCCAAGTGCAGGACCCGGCATTTGGCCTTGTTGAACCTCATCCCATTGGCCTCAGCCCATCGACCCAGCCTGTCCAGATCCCTCTGTAGAACCATCCTACCCTCAAGCAGATCAACATTCCCACCCAACTTGGTGTCATTTGCAAACTTACTGAGGGTGCACTCGATCCCCTCATACAGATCATTGATAAAGATGTTAAAGAGAACCAGCCCCAATACCGAGTCCTGGGGGACACCACTCGTGACTGGCCACCAACTGGATTTAACTCCATTCACCACCACTCTCTGGGCCCAGCCCTCCAGCCAGTTTTTAACCCAGCGGAGAGTACTCCCATCCAAGCCATGGGCAGCCAGTTTCTCCAGGAGAATGCTGTGGGAGACTGTATCAAAGGCCTTACTGAAGTCCAGATAAACAACGTCCACAGCCTTTCCCTCATCCGCCAAGCGGGTCACTTTGTCATAGAAGGAGATCAGGTTTGTCAAGCAGGACCTGCCCTTCATGAACACGTGCTGGCTGGGCCTGATCACCTGGGCGTCCTTCATGCTCTGCATAATGGCACTCAGGATGATCTGTTCCATGACCTATGCATATAAATAGCACAGCATTTTTTCTTCCAGCCAAACCAGACAACAGTGGCTTAGGTGCCTTGTGTAATTGGTAATGTGATGAAAGAAATCACCATTGCCATCAAAGGCTTGTTTTTTAGAAAGTTAGGTCCAGTTGTTGTTCAACTGTACATCTTTTGTATGATATATGTGGTCAAATCTAAATACTTCTGAATGGTTACAGAAAGCCATGAGTCACTGAATCTCCCTCTGTTGTTGTTGTATAATATACCATAAAAGATGTTTGTCATATACAGGGGCAGGATCTGTTTCAGTTGCAGAATCTTTTAAGATATCCCAACAACTACTATGAACACCAATAATTAATTTCATTCAATTAAGAGTGGCAGGAAGAGAGTTCTTAGGACTAATACTGAATAACAAAGTAAAAATTTTAAGACACGTACATTTTGCTTTGAAACAAAATCATTCTATTTCAAATATAATGTAAGTCCGTATCTTCTAATACAGCAAACCCCATTTAAAGATTTCAACTTTTTTTATAAAATTAAGTTTTAGTAGTTTAATAAATATATAACCAATGTTCTCTGTTTAGTGAGGTAGGAGTGATATTGACATAGCAATGGATCTCATTTAAAAAATTGCAAACAATAACCAAGATGTGTGGTGGGGTTTTTTGTTTGTTTTGTTTTCTTAATAAAACGTCTTTAGCCTAGATTAGCTTTTGAGAGAATGTTATGCTTACAAAAAAACAATGTGCTGTAAATCTCTTCATTCAGATATTATTGTAGTTTAGATGTCAGAAATCAGAACACGTCTGGAATTCTGTCAGCCAAGGATTGCACATTTTGAACAACTTTGTTGAGAATGTGCTAAAATAAAATATTGTAAAATGT
Organism: Numenius arquata; assembly: GCF_964106895.1. Taxonomy (NCBI): domain Eukaryota; kingdom Metazoa; phylum Chordata; class Aves; order Charadriiformes; family Scolopacidae; genus Numenius; species Numenius arquata. The sequence goes on from NC_133615.1 coordinate 13,628,294, forward strand.
TTTACAACATAAGCCTAATTACATTCCTAAAAAAAAGTTAGTTTCTTCTATTACAATTTATATGTCACATTTCTAGCAGATATTTTCTTCTATCACAATTTATATGTCACATTTCTAGCAGATATTTTCTTCTATCATGAGAGGGAAAAAACCCCACCAAATCTTAAAAAAGGAAATAGACATTACAAAAGTTTCTGTCTTTGTTTCTGTTTTTGAATCATAAATGTTCCATACAGTCATTCTTGCATCTTTCTCTTTTGTCAGTGGGCAGCCAAGGACTGCTCTAGTGGAGGTTGCAGCAGGGGCACACAATACACCAACCATTTCTGGTTACCTCCTCCCATTATTTTTCATAGTGAAACAGGATGTTGGATGCTTTGTGATGTTGGCCAGAACTACTTACGGGCTTTCCACCTGCAGCCTCCCATCTGCATGATTCTTTGAGGTGAATATAACTCGAGTGAATATATAGTTCAGTGAGTGATAAATCTAAATGACCTAATTTAGCTAAACTCCTGAACATTTACTGTAATGTACTTCTCTAGAGAAGCAAATCTAGGACTTTGAAAATTTAATTAGTCCATCTTATTCTCAAGAGACCAAAACTCACACAGAAGGCTTTTCCAGTCTCTCACTCCCGGACCAAGTAATTGAGAAAAGGTTAACGAACAATCTCTATTAGCATATTCCATATATTAACATTTCAAATGCCTCTATATCAAGGTTCAAACTAGGGCAGAGCTCAAAGAATAGCTCTTTATTACAATAATAATAATAAAGCCTTTCAAGTGTAGACTTGGTTTCCAAAGGCTGATCTGAATGACGGACTGTTTACTGAATGAGTATGTGTACACAATGATGTAATGTGGTTTAATAAACCTTTTAAAAGTGAATTCCAATTTATTTTCCTGAGTGTTTGTATGGAGAAGCCATTGGATTTGGTAATGAGTGGCATCTAGAATCCCTTGTAATACAGGAAGATTTTTTAAAAGTGGAAAAAAATATAGGGAGTACTTAATTTATTCTTAAAATAGATTTATGGTGTGGTACCATATTTCTCACTATTCACAAAAGGGGTCACAGAAATGCAAACATCAATATAAAAAATAAAATACTCTTTATAAGAAATAACTTAATTCTATGTCAAAATAAATCAGTGAGCATAGTTGCAGCAAGCATAGCACTTACTGCAGCTATCGCTGTAATATAAAACAGCCTGTATATTGTACCAGAGAAAAAGTCAAAGCAATCGTTTCAAACCCTGTTCATCAAGAACTGCATGATAAATGCATGTGGCTTTGGAATCCTGCAAAGCCTGTGAGTCAGTAAAAACTCTCGTACTGCCAAAGAATAAGCTCAATTTAAATGTTTCTTATGTCCAGAAAATAAGTTGCTTATTTCCAAATAAGTCTTTTTTTGGTGATTATCTTATATTCAAGACCACAAAAGCTATCTGGCTTCCAAGCTGTCTAAAAGAATCCATAGCGGTTTAGCAGCTTGAAAGGAAATAAAGGGTTAAATGTCTGGCTCTTGAACTGAGTTTCACAAGAAAGTAAGTATTAAGAATTTTGCAGTGCAGTATCAAATGAAGTTTTTGTGAAAGGGTGGCAAATTTATCAGCCCACCTACAAGGCCTTCAGTAAACATAACTAAAAAATTGCAATGGGTTAATCAGAGCTGTTCATATTCCTGTATATCTGAATGACTATTGCTTAATGTGAGATGAAAATAAAGAATAGGGAATAGAAGAATGTGTGTGTGTGTGAGAAACAGGAGCACGGTTTGGGTAAAAAAATACAAACAATATTGATGGGGATTTGGTGGCGAAATGCACATGAATGAGTTTATTTTCTTGACATCCTTCAGTTTTGATGGTTTGTCTATTTAATTGTTCTGCTGGATTCAAAAGATTTCTGTCTGGCTCCAAAGTTACCAGAAGGCTGTCTTCCAGCAGCCTGCCATGTCATTAACACAATTACATATGTTTTCTTGATAGCTTTTTATGACCTATTATTATTTTCACCAGATGAACAGTATAAATACTTAGACATTAGCCTCCAGGCTAATTGTGATACAGACAAGGAACTCTATTCTAAATGCATGATCACTGATTTCAGCTGTTACTTAGAGACGTGATTTTTGTTTATAGATTAGAATAGTAAAATGATAGATTCTACTTATAAGATGGAGAATACCCTTTCATCCACATTACATGATATAAGAGAAAGCAATTTTGATCTCAAGGATTTATTTGCTTGCCTGTTTTCCCCTATCACTGAATTATTATTTTTTTTTAATCCTCTTTAGATTATAAATGTGTATATTTCTGATGTCAGTAAATGCAGTTCTTTTCTAGGTCCTTTTTCAAGCCACAGTAGCTGCCCTGTTTGTTCCTTTTGGGGATATTCTAGTGCACATTTTGAGACATGATGTAGTTGATAAGTATCTTAGGTTCCTTTCTACACCATTTCCTATATTTTCTGTTTCCTAATGTATCTCCATGTCTTCATTTGCACTAAGAGTTTAGAAATATTTCTAGGGGTAGCTGTCTTCTACTCTGTCTGATTGTCTCTTTGCATTGGTGAGGCAGCACCTTGAATACCATGTTCAGTTTTGGGCCCCTCACTACAAGAAAGACATTGAGTTTGTAGAGAGGTGGGGGTCGGTCTCTTTTCCCAAGTAACAGGCGATAAGACAAGTGGAAATGGCCTCAAGTTGCACCAGGGAAAGTTTAGGATGGATATTAGGAAAAATTTCTTCACCGAAGGGGTTGTCAAGCATTGGAACAGGCTGCCCAGGGAAGTGGTTGAGTCACCATCCCTGGAGGTATTTAAAAGACTTGTAGCTGTGGCACTTAGAGTCATGGTTTGGTGGTGGACTTGGTAGTGTTAGGTTGATGGTTGGACTCAATGATCTGAAAGGTCTTTTCCAACCTAAATGATTCTATGATTCTTCGATTTGTGTATGGCTCACAAGTTCTTGGCCAGCTGCCACCAGTGTTTGGATAAGTAATTTGTTTTTCCCCAGAGTACTTGTTCTGCCTGTTGCTTGTTCTAAAATCTTTACTCATCAAGTTGAAAGAAAAGACCAGAATTAATCTGGGTAAGGCCTCTTGATGAAGACAAAAGGACTACTAATGCTATCAACTTCTGTTTTTTTTCAGGGGCATGAACTCCTAGCAACCTTTAAAGTTTAGCAGTCAAGTTCCTGTTTTGGTTCCAAGAACATTCCTTGAACATTTAATGCTGAAAATAGACTTATCTGTAATGAGGTTTTGAGACGGTTATACATGAAAATAGCCAATATGGTGGTGCCTTTACCATGGAAAAATAATTTTGGAAAAATAATTTTTAAAAAATCTAAATATAGCCAATATTAGTAGAGCTGTGTTTCACAGTTACTTTTAATAAATAATTTACCTGGCCCATTGAATCTCTGAATAAAAGAGGGGAGACCAATATAGCAGCATCATTTCAAATATATTTCTAAAATAGTGTTTTAGAAATGTTTTTAATACTTCCCTTGTTTTCAATATATATACCCTTCCTTTTATAATTGTATTCCTAGGACAGTAAGAGACAGCACTGCCCACAGGATGTCCTCTTTAAAGAAGTAATTTCCTTTCCCATCTCTTCCTCCTTGTCGCCATCACATTTTTATGGCACATATAACAGGAGAACATACTGCTACTCAGTATTTTCTGTTATATTAATAAAAGTAGATTTTAGTATATCAATAATGAATTGATTTTGATTACTATTAATTAAAATTATTTCATATTTAACTAATAAAATAATAAATAATTAAGAAAATAATAAAAATTAATAAAATTAGTAAAAACCTTAGCTCCCGGGAGGCAGCATACATCACGTGACTCCCAGTCAGGATGGCAGATGGGTGCCTCAATGCCCTTTAACCGGGAGTCGCCCACTACTAGCACTTGTCATTGGTTTTTGCCATATCTACTGTGTGCTGTTGGTGCAGGTCCTCCTGGCAGACCTTGCTCCTGGGTGTCTATAGCTGTTAAAGCTTCATACCTGTTTTTTGTTTTGATGCCAGAGGGTGGGGGTTGAAGCGTAGTCCTGCTTTTGTGGGTCACCAGGGTCCAAGGTGCCTCTTTCTTGGTAGTATCCACTGCAGGAACATGGTTCTGAAACCACCTATCTGTCTCTGTCTCAGCTCCTCTGATACTACTCAACCTTTTAACCGCTTCTTGTAACTCACAGAATCACAGAATCACAGAATATTTTTGGTTGGATGGGACCTTTGAGATCATCGAGTCCAACCAACAAAAAAAACCCACAAAAAACCAAAAAATCCCAGAACACCAAAACCAAACCAAACCAAACGCCCACAACCACACCCCACCCCACCCACAAACAGACACAAAACAACAATCTCAGGCACTAGAGCATGCCCTGAAGTGCCATGTCTACACGTTTCTTAAATACCTCCAGGGATGGTGACTCCACCACCTCCCTGGGCAGGCTGTTCCAGTGCCTGACCACTCTCTCAGTAAAGTAATTCTTCCTAATACCTAATCTAAACCTCCCCTGCCGCAACTTCAGACCATTTCCTCTGGTCCTGTCATTATTCACTTGGGAGAAGAGGTCAACACCTACCTCTCTACAACTTCCTTTCAGGCAGTTGTAGAGGGCAATGAGGTTCCCCCTCAGCCTCCTCTTCTCCAAACTAAACATGCCCAGTTCCCTCAGCCTCTCCTCATATGACTTGTTCTCTAGACCCCTCACCAGCTTGGTGGCTTTCAGCCACCTGCTGTAACAGATCATCGACCTGTGCACACCGTGTGCATGTACTTACCTTTCTTCCAGGAGAAGAAGAGTCTGGGCACTGATTGCAACCTACCACCTGTACCGAAGTCTCCCTCCTCACCAGTTCCGTTTGTGTGGATGCATCATACATCCGAGGGGCTTTCTCTGTAGGGGCACTGCTTTTAGCTCTAAGACGAGTGCCAACCATTTTGTCAGAGACCTTGAATGCTACCCTGGGCTGTAGACCAACAAGCATGGTGCCATGCCCTGACGCAGGAACTGCCACGCCACACCCTGGTCGATAGCTCTCCCTAGGGCCATTTAAATCTCCTGCAATTGCTTCCAGCAATGCCCCCTTTAGCACGTCAGCCTCGCTCGTGAGAGCTGCCGGCTCCTGGCGGGGCTCTCTGCTCTTCCTCGGGTTTCCCTGACTCTGGGAATCCCCCCATCTGCCTCCATCTAGACCTCAGCCACAGAATTTACCATGTCTGCCGCTGTATTCCTCACCGACTGAGTGTCGTCAGTAGAAAAGTTGTCACTTTTCTGCATTTTTTATTCAGTTCCCAAAAGCTTCTTCCAGATTTAATTTAACCTAAATTAATTCCAAAAAGCTCAGTTTTGCTTTCCTTCACATATATTTAACACTCAGTTAAAACGAGGGCTTACTAGAAACATAATACAAGCAAACAAACAAACAAAAAACTCCAAAAACTTTTCATGACTAATGGTCCATTTTATAGGGACCACGTCCACTTTTGGCTAACATCTTGAGAGGATACTCCATTTATGCATTTTGGCAGATAAATAAACCTTCCCAAATGACTGTTAAATAACCTACCTTGGCTTTTCCCTGTCAATACTTAGTTAGTTAACAGAATTAATCACTTTAAAACACATGTTAATTTAAGTCAGTGTATGGATCAGTTTTGCTCGCATTAGGCATCACAGGAAGAAGCTTTCAAGCTCTTATATTAACAAGACTCATTTTTTTTGCAAATAAGAAAGATGTGTTTGCATTTGGTTTTCTTCCTCCTTCCTAATGATGGAAGTTGGCACCGTGTTTCAGGAGACTGGTAGTTGCCTGAAGCCATGAAAGACAAGTCAGCAGTGCTTTGCTGTCCTTTAACTGAGCTCTGCTTGGTGTCTGCTTTGACAAAGCAGAAATAAGAGAGATATATATATAGCAATGAAAAGATTTTGACTAATTAATAAAGAAGCTAGCATTTTTTTATGTCAAACATGACATAAAACTTTAATCTCCCTCAAGGCACATTTCAAAAAGTAACTCATCACTATGCTATATATAATATGTCTGTGGTTTCTCTGGAGAAAATAATGTTGGGTTGTTATCTTTAAAAAGACTAAATTCATTCTTCCGTGACCCTGTTCAAGACAACAGCTTTTCATATGAGATTAAATTTTACCATTTATTCAGTCCTGCCAGTTCTTTAGACAAATGCTTGCATAAAGGGATTAGGGAAAACGCCTGAAAGAAGTAGGTGATCAGATACTATGTAGCTTTACATGCCTAAGATAAGTCTGAAGCTAATTTTCAGAGTTTATTTCCAAAAAAATTAGGTAAGTGTTTAGAAAGACAATCATCTTGGTTAGAAAACACACAAATGCAACCATTTCAATTTGATGCAATTTTTTCAGAGGAAAATTCCCACTGGGATCATTCATTATTTTCAAAGGGACCCTCCCAATCCTGATATTTCTAGAAATATCAGTTTGAAATTATTGCTTTCTTTGCTATGTGTTAGTCAGCAGAGAGCACTCTCTTTCTTTGAAAATATAGGAAAATATGGCTTAAAAGTACGGAGAATAAATGCTTCTCTTTGCAGTGCTTTTATTTTACTTATTTCAGTTTTAATTTCCATAAATATTATTTATAAGTACAAAATAATTTTTAATGCAGTACTTCCTCTTCTAAATTGAAACAGAGATATGATGGCATAATTTTTTTAAAAGAATCTGCTATTTGTTTCATTCTGTCTGTCTTATATACATCTTAGGCTCTTCTGTAGATATTAAAGGCAGTGAAACTTCTGCAGTTCCTTTGTTTAGGCAATTGAATGGGATTGCTGAATTTCTGAACTGCCTGAATCAAGTGCCATAACTTCTACTATACAAAGAGTCATACAGTTTTTTCAGTTCTAGCTATTTAAATCCATGAAGCCAAGCAAAGCTGTTATTCCTCTGATCCTTAAAAACACCTCTTTTGCAAGATGCATTCAGGCTTTGTATAGGAATGAGGCTCAGGAGGAGTTCTGTGCATGTGTATGCTTCTTAGGTGAGAATTCACAGACTTTTTTTTAAATGCACTCACTATTGTACTGCAACAGTTGACTGAAGCAAGTGGATTCTTCAGGATTTTGTCAAGTACAGCCATTTATTTCACTTGAAAACGAAGTGAAAATTTGAGCGTGCCCATGTTTTCATAACATTACCTTCAATAATGCACTATATCACTATGTAAAAATAATATTGCAGAAAAAAATTGCCATTATTTACAATACTTATATTGAACACCATTCTTCAGAAATAGGTATTAGGACATGAAGCTTGCTATAAAGCTCTTAAAACCCATGATGCATGTAAAATAGAAGAAGGATTACTTTTAATTAAAAAAAAAATTACAGTGATTTATCCTACTGTTTTGTGAAGTCATGTAGAGATATAGAGAGATTTGCAATTAAATTTATTATTAACCCCTATTGGTTTCCAGATCCATTTTTTTTTCCTATGGGCAAAGCAGATGAAAGATGTGCTTTGAGAAGGATTGGGAGGGGGCAATTTTAGTTTGTTTGTTTCCATGTTCTACACTGTGGTCCAATATGCCTTTTGATACTGGTTGACAGAGTCCCTTGGGAGGCAGTCCTGAAGGGCAAAGGAGTCCAGGAAGGCTGGACATTCTTCAAGAAGGAAATCTTAAAGGCACAGGAGCAGACTGTCCACATGTGCCGTAAGACGACCTGTCAGGAAAGAAGACTGGCCTGGCTGAACTGACAGCTGTGGCTGGAACTCAGGAAGAAAAGGAAAATTTATGGCCTATGAAAGAAGGGGCAGGCCACTCAGGAGGACTACAAAGATTATGTGAGGCTACGTAGGGAGAAAATTAGAAGGACCAAAGCCCAACTAGAACTTAATCTAGCTACTGCTGTAAAAAACAATAAAAATGTTTCTATAAATATATTAACAATAAAAGGAGGACTAAGGAGAATCTCCATCCTCTATTCAATGCAGAGGAAAACATAGTGACCTAGGATGAGGAAAAGGCTGAGGTACTTAATGTGGCGTTTGCCTCAGTCTTTAATAGTAAGACCAGTTATTCCCTGGGTACCCAGCCCACTGAGCTGGAAGACAGGGACTGGAAACAGAATGAAGTCCCCATAATCCAAGGGGAAATGGTTAGCGAACTGCTACACCACTTAGACGCACACAAGTCTATGGGGCGGGATGGGATCCACCCGAGGGTACTGAGGGAGCTGGTGGAAGTGCTCACCAAGCCACTTTCCATCATTTATCAGCAGTCCTGGCAAACTGGGGAGGTCCCAGCTGACTGGTGTCTAGAAAATGTGATGCCCATCCACAAGAAGGGCTGCAAGGATGATCCAGGGAACTACAGTCCTGTCAGTATGACCTCGGTGCCGGGGAAGGTTATGGAGCAGGTCATCTTAAAATCATAGAATCATAGAATCGTCTAGGTTGGAAGGGACCTTTAAGATCACCTAGTCCAATCATCAACCTAACTCTGATAAAGACCATCACTAAATCATGTCTCTAAGCACTATGTCAACCCATCTTTTAAATATCTCCAGGGATGGTGCCTCAACCACTTCCCTGGGCAGCCCATTCCAATGCTTAATAACCCTTTCAGTTTAAAAATTTTTCCTACTATTCAATGTGAACCTCCCCTGGTGCAACTTGAGACCATTTCCTCTTGTCTTGTTGCCTGTGACTTGGGAGAAGAGACCGACCCCCGCCTCTCTACACCCTCCTTTCAAGGAGTTGTAGAGAGCGAGAAGGTCTCCCCTCAGCCTCCTTTTCTCTAGGCTGACCAACCCCAGCTCCCTCAGCCTCTCCTCAGAAGACTTGTTCTCTAGGCCCCTCACCAGCTTTGTTGCCCTTCTCTGGACCCACTCTAGCATCTTGAGTGCCATCACGTGGTACATGCAGGATAACCCAGTGATCACTACCAGTCAGCATGGATTTATGAAAGGCAGGTCCTGCTTGACAAACCTGATCTCCTTCAATGACAAGGTGACACACTTAGTGGATGAGGGAAAGGCTGTGAATGTTGTCTACCTAGACTTTAGTAAAGCTTTTGACACCATTTCCCACTGCATCCTCCCAGAGAATCTGGCTCCTCATGGCTTGGATGTGCATACACTTCACTGGGTAAAAATCTGTCTGGAAGGCCGGGACCAAAGAGTGATGGTGAAAGGAGTTAAATCCAGTTGGCGGCCGGTACAAGCACTGTTCCCCAGGGCTCAGTATTGCGTCTGGTTAATCTCTTTAATATCTTTATCAATGACCTGGACGAGGGGATTGAGTGCACCCTCAGTAAGTTTGCAAATGACACCAAGTTGGGTGGGAATGTTGATCTGCTTGAGGGTAAGATGGTTCTACAGAGGGATCTGGACAGGCTGGGTCGATGGGCTGAGGCCAATGGGATGAGGTTCAACAAGGCCAAATGCCGGGTCCTGCACTTGGGTCACAACAACCCCATGCAGTGCTACAGGCTTGGGGAAGAGTGGCTGGAGAGCTGCCTGGCAGAAAAGAACCTGGGGGTGTTGGTCAACTGTCGGCTGAACATGAGCCAGCAGTGTGCCCAGGTGGCCAAGAAGGCCAACAGCATCTTGGCCTGTATCAGGAACAGCGTGGTGAGTAGGACTCGGGAGGTGATCATCCCCCTGTACTTGGCACTGGTGAGGCCCCACCTCAAGTACTGTGTCCAGTTTTGGGCCCCTCACTACAAGAAGGACACTGAGGTGCTGGAGAGTGTCCAGAGAAGGGCAACGAAACTGGTGAGGGGTCTAGAGCACAAGTGTTACAAGGAGCAGCTGAGGGAACTGGGATTGTTTAGCTTGGAGAAAAGGAGGCTGAGGGGAGACCTTATCACACTCTACAACTACCTGAAAGGAGGGTGTAGAGAGGCGGGGGTTGGTCTCTTCTCCCAAGTAACAAGTGATAGGACAAGAGGAAATGGCTTCAAGTTGTGCCAGAGGAGGTTTAGATTGGATATTAGGAAAACTTTCTTCACTGAAAGGGTTATTAAGTATTGGAACAGGCTGCCCAGGGAAGTGGTTGAGTCACCATCCCTGGAGGTATTTAAAAGACGAGTAGATGTGGCACTTAGGGACATGGTTTAGTGGTAAAGTTTGAGGTTAATGGTTGGATTTGATGATCTTAAAGGTCTCTTCCAACCAAAATGATTCTATGATTCTATGACTCTATACCTATTTCCTGGTGACCAGCTTGTCAGGCACATGCTATTGAACAATATGCATGATGAAGCAGCACGTTGGAATGAAAAAGGCATCTCTGACACTGGGGCTGGCATTGTTCTCTGCTCACTGTTGTTTAAAGCAGTTCCAAGTCTGCCCCGGGTTATACTGGCTGAATATAGAACGAGCTTTTTCATTTTTCTAGCTCCAGCTTTGCCTTTGTATACTCTGTTCTGCTCCATATAAGCTTGATACAGTAGTTTTAGTCACATTTATCTGAGGTTTCAACTAGAGTAATGCTAAGAAGCAGTCCAGCAGTGCTATTTTTTTGTCATGTATATACTAACTGGTTTAGCTAGCTCAAAAAACAATGGTATCATTGTTTATGTGTCCATATCATAATTATTTGTTTAATTACTGAACATAATTTGTTTGAAGAGGTTAGATTAAGAGCAGGTCTTAAAAAAAAATAAAAACATCCAGGACACTGATATTTTTTCTTAAAACCTGATCATATATGCATGCTTGGATATATTTATGAAAATGTTTATTGATAATACTGTCTTTATATAGATAGAGCAGTAATTTGGATTATTTATGTGTTGTGGTTTAACCAAGCAGGCAGCTAAACACCACACAGCCGTTCACTCACTCCTCCTCCCCCCAGTGGGATAGGGGAGAGAATCAGAAAAAAGGTAAAACTCGTTGGTTGAGATAAAGACAGTTTAATAGGACAGAAAAGGAAGGGTAAATAATAATAACAATGGTAAAAGTTACAAAACAAGTGATGCACAATGCAATTGCTCACCACCCGCTGACTGATGCCCACCCATCCCCTGAGCAGCGGCCACCACGCCCCAGCCAACTCCACCCAGCTTTATATGCTGACCATGACATCATATGGTACGGAATATCCCTTTGGCCAGTTGGGGTCAGCTGACCTGGCTGTGTCATTACGCAGAGCATGAAGGACGCCCAGGTGATCAGGCCCAGCCAGCACGGGTTCATGAAAGGCAGGTCCTGCTTGACAAACCTGATCTCCTTCTATGACAAAGTGACCCGCTTGGCGGATGAGGGAAAGGCTGTGGACGTTGTTTATCTGGACTTCAGTAAGGTCTTTGATACAGTCTCCCACATTATCCTCCTGGAGAAACTGGCTGCCCATAGCTTGGATGGGAGTACTCTCCGCTGGGTTAAAAACTGGCTGGAGGGCTGGGCCCAGAGAGTGGTGGTGAATGGAGTTAAATCCAGTTGGCGGCCGGTCACGAGTGGTGTCCCTCAGGGCTCAGTATTGGGGCTGGTTCTCTTTAACATCTTTATCAATGATCTGTATGAGGGGATCGAGTGCACCCTCAGTAAGTTTGCAAATGACACCAAGTTGGGTGGGAGTGTCGAAATGCTGGAGGGTAGAAAGGCTTTGCAGAGGGATCTGGACAGGCTGGATCAATGGGCCGAGGCCAATGGGATGAGGTTCAACGAGGCCAAGTGCCGGGTCCTGCACTTGGGTCACAACAACCCCATGCAGCGCTACAGGCTTGGGGAAGAGTGGCTGGAGAGCTGCCTGGCAGAAAAGGACCTGGGGGTGTTGAACTACTGGAGAGAGTCCAGCAGAGGGCTACAAAGATGATCAAGGGACTGGAGCACCTCTTTGATTAGGAAAGGCTGAGAGATCTGGGTCCGTTCAGCCTGGAGAAGAGAAGACTGAGAGGGGATCTCATCAATGGTTATAAATATCTAAAGGGCGGGTGTCAAGAGGATGGGGTCAGGCTCTTCTCAGTGGTGCCTGGTGACAGGACAAGGGGCAATGGACACAAGCTGGAACACAGGACATTCCATCTCAACATAAGGAAAAACTTCTTTCCTTTGAGGGTGACAGAGCCCTGGAACAGGCTGCCCAGAGAGGTTGTGGAGTCTCCTTCTCTGGAGATATTCAAACCCCCCTGGATGTGTTCCTGTCCAGCCTGCTCTGGGTGACCCTGCTTTGGCAGGGGGTTGGACTAGATGATCTCCAGAGGTCCCTTCCAACCCCTGCCATTCTGTGATAGTGCAAAGTCATAGTCATATTAGTTGTAGGGCAGGACATAAAGAACCGGTAAATAAAACAATATAAAATCTTGGACTACTTTGTAGTAATTATACATCTAAATGTATAGCTGAATAAAGTAATTACCTTTTGTGATTATCTGTACTGCTGATGTAGAATACTTGAGCATCTTTTAGAGAGTTTTTAGACAGCTGTTAGAGAAATATTTCAGTTATGATGAATTTCTGATGAAAGATTAAGAGCAACTTTTGAATACTGAGTTAGTCTTTTACCTCTGTTAGCATTTTGATATCTGCTGGCCATAATATCAGAGCTCAAGAACAATTGAAAAAAAAAAATCTGAATATATTGTTGTATCAGTTTGTCATTAGTAGCGAGGAAATACTTGGGGCATCATTCTTTTGGAAGAATACAAAGCCAATTAAACACATAACTGAGCTTGAGGAAAAAATACAGAATCATTTGGGAAAAAAAAAAAATCTTCCTGTTTCACAAGAGTATTGGCTTGTGCTTAGTAGAATACTATTTTTTTGTTATTTTGTTATGAGACAGTAGAGACCCTTCATGATTTGTCCAGTTTTGGGATGTGTGGACATGATGTTCCAGAAGAAAATTTACTTTGTTAGAATTTGGAGACTTGAGTTCTTATAATAGAGAGCATGTGTTCTCCATATCTCGAAGACAAACATTTTTCACATTGAACTTGGAGTTCTTGATTTTCGTGTGAGTAAACCATAAAATTTTGTTAAGTAATGAGTAGTAGCATTCTCCTGGACTGTCAAAAAAGGGGGGGGGGTAACAGATTTCATGTGAACAGGATAAATTACTTTAAAAAGAACAAAACCAGTCCTTTATGTATGCATTTACCTAATTTAAAATGCAAAGGGGTTTGTGTCATTGCTGAAATGTGTCTAGTCTGAAATGCAGACTAGATTTGAGAATAGAATCCCTTGGGTTTTTTGCTTGACTAAGTTTTCATCTGTTCTTTTTCTCTCTTAGTGTATGTACATATAAATGAAGCTCTTTAAAAGGCAAATTTCCTCCCTCCTCCCCATTCTTTCTGCTCCCATCAGTCTAACTCTGCCAAGTTGCTTAACTGGTAATCATTTAAAAAGCAGGTACATTATATGCCCTAAAATTGTACCTGAAAAATGAAAACTTTCTTTAAAATTAGTTTAATTAAATATAAATTTTGATGTAAACATTTTATCCATTTCAACTAAATAATACTGGATTAGGATAAGCTTATTCTAAAATAAGGGGGCATATACACATTTATTAATTCACCTTCTCTAATTACTATTACTTTTTTTCTTAGTTTGAACACACCTTATCAGCATTCATTCATATCCTCACACTGGTGAGATGACCAGTCTGAAAAATTATTCCTGTTAATCACATTCAATGTATATGAACTATTTGTAAACATAGAAAATGAAGTAAATTTTATTGTTTTCTTTGTTTCAAATTAGGCTCATGCACAGTTAGTTCGAGAAGTTGATGTAGAGAAGGTGTCAACTTTTGTGAACCCTTATGTAGATGCAATAAGAAGTTTATGGAATGACCCTGGAATCCAGGAATGTTATGATAGACGACGAGAATATCAGTTATCGGATTCAACTAAATAGTAAGTATATAGTAGTTACAAACAACTGTATCCTATTTTCTGTTCTTTCTGACAAAGTAATTCTTACTTTTTATCTTTTTATACTATACTTTTGTGTGCATACATATACAGGGTTTTTTGTGTGTGTACAAGTATCTGTGTGTGCATGCACATTCAGCACAAACATACACTTAATAACTTGAATGTAAAGGCTACTGTAAGGAAGGTAGTGTATCTACTTTAGTATTATGTGTGTGTTGGTTTCCCAAAATATAAGCCTATGATAATTTGAAATCTTACGTTAAATTTATTACCAGTGCAATTACTAAGTGCAATCAAGGGTAGACCTCCATGCAATTAATAAAAATTCAAATGCCCTAGAACATCTGTTTTCCCAGTTTTTTCCTTTTCCCTTTTCATTCCTTTCCCCACCTTTTTTCCCCCGCTTTTGCCTTACTCTTTTGTGGTCCTGGTGGTGAGGTAAATAGTACCAAGCAAGTGTTCTTGTGTTCTGTTCAACTGCCTTTCTTTTGTACAAACAAGACTTGGCTGCCAAGAAGGCAAACACATAACTGAAAACAGACTTCAATTTGTAAAGGGTAGGAAAAAAGGTATTTTAAGTTAAATCCTATTTGTTATAGATCAAAAACAATGAAAACACATATGTGACTAAACTTGGTCTTGAATGGTACGCATGTACTCTCTTGCAGCAGGATTCTGATAAAGTAGCAATGTGGAATTTAACATTGGACCCTGAGGACTGTCTAAATGTTGGCTCCAATAAATTTGCTTGCTCTGAGTAATATACTATATAGCTCTGGTAAAATTTTTCATTTGTTAAAAAAAAAAAGGATGATGGTAGAAGAGAATGACCTTCTGGTATTGCCCAGTAGAAAAAGAATTAGCATACTTGGTTATTAAATTTGTGGCAAAAACTTCCATGGTCTTCACTAGGACTTTTAGACTAGCTATGAAAATTAATCTGATTATGTCATCACAGAAACACAGAATCACAGAATGATATGGGGTTGGAAGGGACCTCTGGAGATCATCTAGTCCAACCCCCCTGCCAGAGCAGGTCCACCTGGAGCAGGTTGCACAGGAACACGTCCAGGCGGGTTTTGAATGTCTCAAGAGACGGAGACTCCACCACCTCCCTGGGCAGCCTATTCCAGTGCTCTGGCACCCTCAAAGTAAAGATGTTCCTACTCATGTTTAGGTGGGACTTCTTATATTCAAGTTTGTGCCCATTTCCTCTTGTCCTACCCCTGGGCACCACTGAAAAAAGACTGGCCCCCTCCTCTTGACACCCACCCTTTAAGTATTTATAAGCATTGATCAGATCCCCCCTCAGCCTTCTCTAGACTAAAAAGACCCAAGTCCCTCAGCCTCTCCTCGTAAGGGAGATGCACCAGGCCCCTAATCATCTTTGTAGCCCTCTGCTGTACCCTCTCCAGCAGTTCCCTGTCCTTCTTGAACTGGGGAGCCCAGAACTGGACACAGTATGCCAGATGCGGCCTCACCAGGGCAGAGTAGAGGGGCAGGATAACCTCTCTCAACCTGCTGGTCACACTCGATGCCCCCCAGGATGCCATTGGCCTTCCTGGCCACAAGGGCACATTGCTGCCTCACGGTCATCCTATTATCCACCAGGACTCCTAGGTCTTTTTCCTCAGAGCTGCTCTCCAGCAGGTCAGCCCCCAACCTGTACTGGTGCAGGGGGTTATTCCTCCCCAGGTGCAGCACCCCACACTTGCCCTTGTTGAATTTCATCAGGTTCCTCTCTGCCCAGCTCTCCAGCCTGTCCAGGTCTCACTGTATGGCAGCACAGCACTCCATCGTGTCAACAACCCCTCCCAGTTTTGTATCGTCAGCAAACTTGCTGAGGGTACACTCCATCCTCTCATCCAGGTCATTGATGAATATATTGAACAGGACTGGACCCAGTACTGACCCCTGGGGGACACCACTTGTTACAGACCTCCAACTAGATTCTGTGCCCCTAATAACAACCCTCCGAGCTCTGTCTTTCAGACAGTTTTCAATCCACCTCACTGTCCATTCCTCTAATCCACATTTCCTAAGCTTACCTATGAAGATGCTGTGGGAGACTGTGTCAAAAGCCTTGCTGAAGTCAAGGTAGACAACATCCACCGCCCTCCCCTCATCTATCCATCCAGTCGTGCCATCGTAGAAGGCTATCAGGTTAGTCAGACATGACTTCCCCTTGGTGAATCCGTGTCGACTACTTCTGATAGCTTTCTTTTCCTCCATATGCTTTGAGATGACACCCAGAACGAGTCATTCCATCATCTTTCCAGGGATGGAGGTGAGGCTGAACGGCCTGTAGTTTCCCAGGTCCTCCTTCTTGCCCTTTTTGAAGACTGGGATGACAATGGCTTTCCTCCAGTCCTCAGGCACCTCGCCTGTTCTCCAGGACCTTTCAAAGATGATGGAGAGTGGCTCAGCAATGACTTCTGCCAGCTCCCTTGGCACTCACGGGTGCATCCCATCAGGACCCATGGACTTGTGGGTATCCAGTTCACTTAACTGCTCCTTAACTTGGTCTTCCTGCACCAAGGGAAGGGCTTCCTTTGTCCAGACTTTCTCTGATTCTTCAAAATTCTGTGGCTCCTGAGGGCTGGCCTGAGCAGTAAAGACTGAAGCAAAGAAAGCATTTAGCAACTCCACCTTCTCTGCATCCTCCGTCACCATGGCACCCGTCTCATTCAACAGTGGGCCCACATTTTCTCTGTTTTTCCTTTTCCCTCCAATATACTTAAAAAACCCCTTCTTGTTAACTTTGACATCCCTTGCTAATTTTAGTTCCAAGGAGGCCTTGGCTTTCCTCGTTTCATCCCTGCCTACTCTGACGGCATTCTTGTAATCTTCCCAAGCGGTCAGTCCCTTCTTCCACTCAGTGTAAACTTCCTTCTTCCACTTGAGCTTTTTCAGAAGCTCCCTGCTCAGCCACGCAGGTCTCTGGCTTCCCTTGCCTGTTTTCTTGCTCTTAGGGATGCACCGATCCTGAGCTTGGAGAAAGCGATGTTTGAATATCAACCAGCTCTCATGAGCCTCCCCACCTTCCAGAGCCTTATCCCATGGGATTTCTCCTAGCAGTTTCTTGAAGAGGTCAAAGTTAGCCCCCCTGAAATCCAGGGTTTCAGTCCTACTTGTTGTTTTGCGCATACTACCCACGATCCTGAACTCTATCTTTTCATGGTCACTGCAGCCAAGGCTGCCCCCAACCTTAATGTCCTCCACCAGTCCCTCTTTGTTTGTCAGCACTAGGTCCAGTAGTGCTTCTCTCCTCGTTGGTTCCTCCACCAGCTGAGACAAGAAGTTATCATCAGTACACTGGAGGAACCTCCTGGACTGTAGATGCCTGGCTGTCTAGCCTTCCCAGCAGATATCAGGGTGGTTGAAGTCCCCCATGAGAACCAAAGCCTGTGATTGAGAGGCAACTTTGAGCTGACTGTAAAAGGCCTCATCAACTTCCCCATCCTGATCAAGTGGCCTGTAATAAACACCCACAACGGTGTCCCTCATATTGGCCTGCCCCTTAATCCTCACCCACAAGCTCTCAACTCTCTCTTCATCTGACCCCAGGGAGGGCTTTGGGGACATCTCCTCACACTGTATCCATTCCTTTGCATAGAGGGCAACACCTCCGCCCCTCCTTCCTTGCCTGTCCCTTCTGAACAGCTTGTAGCCCTCAATAGCCACACTCCAGTCATAGGATTCATCCCACCAGGTTTCAGTGATGGCCACTATATCATAGCTTTCCAGCAGCACAGCGGCTTCCAACTCCTCCTGCTTGTTGCCCATGCTGCGTGCATTGGTGTAGAGGCACTTCAGCTGGGCTGTTGGCTGTGCCACCTTCTTAGGGGAACACCCCTTGAGGTGTCTCAGAGGTGTTTCTCTGTTTACTTCAACTACCTCAGGAGCTGCTGGTTCATCTCCATAAAACTTTGACTGCAGTGCAGTGTCCCCAGCCTGCCTCAGGGCAACAGGTTGAAGGCCCTTACTAGCACCCCATCCCTCTAACCCTGATGAGATACCCCACAGCTTGTCGCAGGCAAGCCTGATGTTATTACCCCCTTCCCCCTTCACATCTAGTTTAAAGCCCTGTCAATCAACCCCGCAATCTCTTGGGCAAGAACCCCCTTCTCCCATTGAGACAGGTGCCTCCCATTTGCTGTTAACAAGCCCGGTGTTGTATGGGTGAATCCAATGTCAAAGAACCCAAAGTTATGGCAGTGACACCAGCCACGGAGCCACGTATTAATTGTCTGTATTCGTCTGTTCCTCCCAGCGTCATTGCTCGTAACTGGAAGGAGTGATGAAAACATAACCTGTGCCCCAGATTTCCTTACCATCCCTCCCAACTCCCTGAAGTCTTTTTTTTATTGCTCGTGAACTGCGAGTCGCAGGTTCCTCCCCACCTACATGGAAAATCAATAATGGATAGTAGTCTTCATGTCAGGATGACAGGAAAGGAAGCCTCTTGTTGAGGAAAGCACAGAAGGAACTGAAAGGTACCATGAAGGTTCCCTTAAAGTCAATGGAACATGTCCATACACATAACAGAAGTCTGGGATGAGATTCATCTGCACAATAATCTGAGGGTCCTTATCTAGCTAGGTGCTCCAGCCCTGTGATCATCTTCATGGCCCTCCTCTGGACCTGCTCCAACAGGTCCATGTCCTTCTTACGCTGGGGACTCCAGAGCTGGATGCAGTAATCCAGGTGGGGTCTCATGAGAGCAGAGTAGAGGAGCAGAATCACCTCCCTGGACCTGCTGGCCACGCTTCTTTTGATGCAGCCCAGGATGTGGTTGGCTTTCTGGGCCAGCAACCCTGGTGCCGTGTATGTCATCCCATTGTCAAAAACCCCAAAATTGTGGCAGTGACACCAGCCACGGATCCATGCACTGACAGACTGTACACGTCTGTTTCTTTCAGAGTCCCTGCCTATATCCAGGAGAAGAGAAGAAAAGGTAACCTGCACCCCAGATTCCTTTATTAACATTCCCAATGCCCTGAAGTCTCTTTTGATTACCCTTGGGCTATGTGTTGCCACCTCATCGCCACCCACATGAAAGAGCAATAGTGGGTAATAGTCAGAGGGCTGAATCAGGCTGGGGAGTTTCCTAGTGGTGTCCCTGACCCAGGCCCCAGGGAGGCAGCAGACTTCCCTAAGAAGAGGGTCTGCCCAACATATTGGGTGCTCTGTTCCCCTCAGAAGAGACTCACCTACAACCTCTTTTTCCTTGTGGAGGTGGTTTTTAAACAGGGGGTGGGCCTTGCCAGTCCTGGCAACTCTTCTGGTGTAGTCGAACCATCTTCCATATCATCCATGGGCTGTCCTACGTCCTTGAGAGCCTCATACCTATTGTAGAGAGGTACCTGGTTAGGGGAGGTGGGCAAAGAGGGGGTTCGCTTGCCACCCCTAGCATGGACTTGCCTCCATTCACAGCTCTCCTTTTGTCCACTGCCTTCAGTCTGGCAGGGGAAGGGTGCCAGGTTTCCTTGAGCTCGGGGTTTTTTTGGTGGCTCTTCTGGTTTTTCTCTCAGGGAGGTCAGATCCTGATTCCAGGTTTGAGACCATCTAAAGAACCTGAAGGTGCACAAGTCCATGGGACCTGATGAGATTCATCCACGGGTCCTGAGGAAACTGGCGGATGAAGTTGCCAACCCACTATCCATCGTATTTGAGAAGTCATGGAAGTCCAGTGAAGTTCCTGCTGACTGGAAAAAAGGAAACATAACTCCCATTTTTAAAAAGGGAAAAAAGAAAGACCTGGGGAACAACAGGCCAGTCAGTCTAACTGCTGTGCCCGCAAAGATCATGGAGCAGGTCATCCGGGAAACTCTGCTAAGGCAGATGGAAAATAAGGAGGTGATTGGTGACAGCCAACACGGCTTCACTGTCGTGGTTTAGCCTCAGACGGCAACAAAGGACCACGTGTCAGCCGCTCGCTCAGATGGGGCCCTCCCCCCGCCAGCGCGGCCGGGAGGGGAGAATCGGAAGAAAAAGGCAAAAACTCGTGGGTTGAGACAAAGGCAATTTAACAGAACAGCAAGGGGAGCAAGAAACAACAACAATAATAACACCGACAGGGGAATATACAACCACGAGTACGATACCACCACTTGCCGACCGCACCCGGGACGCCCCCCCCCGACCGCTCCGCTCCCCTGGGGGATGACTTCCTCCTCCCCCCCCCCCCCCCCCCCCCGACTTCCTGCCCCTCCCCTTCCCCGGCTAGCTCCTGTTACCCCCTGGGCATGGCTCACATGGGATGGAATACCTGTGTCCCTGCTAGGTCCTGGGGAGAATTAACCCTATCCCCGCCAGACCCAGGACATCATCCACCCCTTATTCCATACCATTTCATGCCATGCCCAGATCTTACAGTTTCCAATTAAATACTATCAGTTTCCCCTGACATACATATATATATATATATGTATATCTCCATACAGGCGTAATGTCCTTAGTCTGTGGGCCATCACTCTAAAATGTCCGTTGAGTTCATTTAGTCCATGACTTCGAGCTCCATCTGTTAGAACAGTCCCTCAGGGCATGCAAGATAGCGTGTGTGGAGCTGGACTGTCGCATGATGTATTCTTGGGGCTTGTGGCTGATGTATCTGGTGCGGCTCATGTCCATGGTCCATGGGTTGAAGATGTCGATCTCAGTGAAGTTGCTGGACGCCAGCTGCTGAGGTCAGTTCTGGTCCCTTCGCTGCTGCACTTTACTTGGTTTTTCATCAGAGTCCATTTGTCATTAGTTTGGGTGATTCTTACTGTAGTACAACCAATAGCAGTTACAAAAATGAGATGTACAGTGGCAGGGTCATTTAGCAATTAACATCATACAGTTTCATTCACTGGCTATTCTCGCCCAAAATCAGGTCCCCATGTGGTACACATCGAACTTCCCCATCCTTCCGCATCACCCACCAAGTGCACCCAGGTCCTTGAGCAAAGGCAATCCCACGGACGGGTTTGCCTTTGCCTGAGGCAGGACTAACCCAGACTGTCTTCCCTAACATATTCTTCATGTGCACTACGGGGACTTTATCTCCCTCCACAGTACGTGGAGGTTTTGATTGGGCAGGGCCAGCTCGGTTGGTAGACCCCCTGGTGTTAACTACCCAGGTAGCCTTTGCTAAATGTGTATCCCAATTTTTTAAAGTTCCACCACCCATTGCTCTCAGTGCAGTTTTTAACAGTCCATTGTACCGTTCTATCTTCCCAGAGGCTGGTGCGTGATAAGGGATGTGATAGACCCATTCAATACCATGCTCTTTGGCCCAGGTGTCAATGAGGCTGTTTCGGAAATGAGTCCCGTTGTCCGACTCAATTCTCTCTGGGGTGCCATGTCGCCACAGGACTTGTTTTTCAAGGCCCAGGATGGTGTTCTGGGTGGTGGCATGGGGCACAGGATATGTTTCCAACCATCCAGTGGTTGCTTCCACCATTGTGAGCACATGGCGCTTGCCTTGACGGGTTTGTGGGAGTGTAATATAATCGATCTGCCAGGCCTCCCCATATTTGTATTTCAGCCATCGTCCTCCATACCAAAGAGGCTTTAATCGCTTGGCTTGCTTGACTGCAGCACACGTCTCACATTCATGGATGACCTGTACAACAGTGTCCATGGTCAAATCCACCCCTCGGTCACGAGCCCATCTATATGTAGCGTCTCTTCCTTGATGGCCTGAGGAGTCATGGGCCCATCGAGCTATGAATAATTCACCCTTATGTTGCCAGTCCAGATCCACCTCGGCCACTTCAGTCTTAGCAGCCTGATCCACTTGCTGGTTGTTCTGATGTTCCTTAGTGGCCCGGCTCTTGGGTACATGGGCATCTACATGATGTACTTTCACAACCAGATTCTCTACCCGGGCAGCAATATCTTGCCACAATTCAGCAGCCCAGATAGGTTTGCCTCTGCGCTGCCAATTGCTCTGCTTCCACTGCCGTAACCACCCCCACAAGGCATTTGCCACCATCCATGAATCGGTGTAGAGATAAAGTACTGGCCATTTTTCCCGCTCAGCAATGTCCAGAGCCAGCTGAATTGCTTTCACCTCTGCAAACTGGCTTGATTCACCTTGCCCTTCAGTGGCTTCTGCAACTCGTCTTGTAGGACTCCACACAGCAGCCTTCCACTTTCTATGCTTTCCCAAAATCCGGCAGGACCCATCAGTGAACAGGGCATATCTCTTCTCATTTTCTGGTAGTTCATTATACGGTGGAGCCTCTTCTGCACGCATCACCTCCTCCTCCGGTGGCATTCCAAAATCCTTGCCTTCTGGCCAGTCCATAATCACCTCTAGAATTCCTGGGTGACTGGGGTTTCCCATTCGAGTTCGCTGCGTGATCAATGCAATCCACTTACTCCATGTAGCATCCGTTGCATGATGTGTAGCAGGGACCCTTTCTTTGAACATCCAACCCAGTACCGGCAGCCGAGGTGCCAAGAGGAGCTGTGCTTCCGTACCAACCACTTCCGAAGCAGCTCGAACCCCTTCATATGCTGCCAGTATCTCCTTTTCTGTTGGAGTATAGCGGGCTTCAGATCCTCTGTATGCCCGACTCCAAAACCCTAGGGGTCGACCGCGTGTCTCCCCTGGCGCTTTCTGCCAGAGGCTCCAAGTAGGGCCGTTCTCCCCAGCTGCAGTGTAGAGCACGTTTTTAACATCTTGTCCTGCCTGGACTGGCCCCAGAGCTACTGCATGGACTATTTCCTGTTTAATTTGTTCAAAAGCTTGTTGCTGCTCAGGACCCCATTTAAAATCGTTCTTCTTCCGGGTTACTTGATACAGAGGGCTCACAATCAGACTGTAATCTGGGATATGCATCCTCCAAAAACCCACAATGCCCAGGAAAGCTTGTGCTTCCTTTTTACTAGTTGGTGGAGACATAGCTGCAATTTTATTGATCACATCCATTGGGATCTGACGGCGTCCATCTTGCCATTTTACTCCTAAAAACTGGATCTCCTGTGCAGGTCCCTTGACCTTACTTCGTCTTATGGCAAAACCAGCTTTCAGAAGGATTTGAATTATTTTATTCCCCTTCTCAAAAACTTCTTTTGCTGTGTTGCCCCATACGATGATGTCGTCAATGTACTGCAGATGTTCCGGAGCTTCACCCTGTTCCAGTGCAGTCTGGATCAGTCCATGGCAAATGGTGGGGCTATGTTTCCACCCCTGGGGCAGCCGGTTCCAGGTGTACTGGACACCTCTCCAAGTGAAAGCAAACTGTGATCTGCACTCTGCTGCCAGAGGGATTGAGAAGAACGCATTAGCGATATCAATTGTGGCATACCATTTGGCCGCCTTGGACTCCAGTTCGTATTGAAGTTCTAACATGTCCGGCATGGCAGCACTCAGCGGCGGAGTGACTTCATTAAGGCCACGATAGTCCACAGTTAGCCTCCACTCTCCATTAGATTTCTGCACCGGCCATATGGGACTGTTAAAGGGCGAGCGAGTCTTGCTGATCACTCCTTGAATCTCTAGTTGACGAATCAGCTTATGGATGGGGATCAGAGAATCTCGGTTAGTTCAATACTGCCGCCGATGAACTGTTGTGGTAGCGATTGGCACCTGTTGTTCTTCGACTCTCAACAACCCCACAACAGAAGGGTCCTCTGAGAGACCAGGCAAGGTAGACAACTGTTTAACTTCCGCCTCCAAGGCAGCTATGCCAAAAGCCCACCGGTACCCTTTTGGGTCCTTAAAATACCCTCTCCTGAGATAATCTATACCAAGGATGCATGGAGCGTCTGGACCAGTCACAATGGGATGCTTTTGCCACTCATTCCCAGTTAGGCTCACTTCAGCCTCCAGTACAGTCAATTCTTGGGATCCCCCTGTCACTCCAGAAATACAAATGGGTTCTGTCCCTCTATAGCTTGATGGTATTAGGGTACACTGTGCACCTGTGTCCACTAAAGCTCTATACTCCTGTGGCTCTGATGTGCCAGGCCATGGAATCCACACTGTCCAATAAACCCGGTTGTCCCTTTCCCCCACCTGGCTGGAGGCAGGGCCCCCCTAATACTGGTCATAGTATCCGTTACTCGCCTCTTGCAGAAATGATCTGGAGGTTCCTTCAAGGGGATCAGAAGTAGGCTCAGGCCTTCTATTCTGTCTGGGGAACTGCACATTGGAAACCGGGGCAGCACTTTTCCTGGGGAGATCTGCTTTTGTGGTTGTTCTTCCTTGCAATTCCTGTACCCGTGCCCGTAGGATTGAAGTAGGTTGTCCATCCCACTTCCTCATGTCCTCTCCGTGGTCACGCAAGCAGAACCACAGGGTGTTTCATGGGGTGTACTCCCTGTATTCTCTATCTTGAGTGGAAAAACGTCTGTTCCTAACAGCTGAGATACTGGCTCGTACAGGTGGGGAGGACATATTCTCTTCAAGTTGCTGGACCTTCCGGGACAGTTTCTCCACAGCTGAGACGAGGGGAGAAGACAGATTTTCTTCATATTGCCGAAGTCGGGCAGCCACCTCATCCACTGTTGGTCCCTCTTCGCCTTTCCATTCCATCACTGCTAATGAGTTGGCATATGATGATGGTGCGCTCCGTACAAACTTCCGCCACATGGACCTTGTGCATTGGATCTCATCAGGATCTGTGGGAAACTGGGCATTGTCCAGGTCATAATAAATCATCTCCCGCACGGCTAATTCTCTCAGGTACTGAATACATCTTTCCATGGTGGTCCACTTGCTTGGATGACATACAACATCTTCACTGAAGGGATACCTTTCCCTCACGCCTGACAGGAGTCGCCTCCAGAGGCTGAGAGCTTGTGTCCTTTTCCCAATTGCCTTGTCAATGCCCCCCTCTCTAGACAGAGATTCCAGCTGCCTGGCTTCCCTACTCTCCAATTCCAAGCTACCGGCTCCGTTGTCCCAGCACCGGAGCAGCCAGGTGACAAGGTGCTCACCTGGAAGTCGGCTGAAATCTTTTCGCATGTCCCGCAGCTCACTCAGGGACAGGGATCGAGTGATTATCTCTGGTTCTGCCTCTTCCTCTTGTTCTCGTGACAACCCTGGATCATCGTCATCCTTCGCTGAGCGAACTGATTTCTTGGTGTATTTCTTCTTCTGGATAGGGGCAACTGATACGGGCACAGGTTGGTTTTCTGGTTCAGTTGCAGTGCCTGCCACTGGGGTTAGAGTAGCCGCAGTGCCTGCCGCAGGGGCTGGAGTAGCCGCAGTGCCTGCCACTGGGGCCGGAGCAGCCGCAGTGCCCGCCGCAGGGGCTGGGGCAGCCGCAGTGCCTGTCGGCCTGGTTTCCATCTCTTCCTCCTGAGGATGCTGCGCAACATTGAGCAATGCTTGGTAGATACTGGCCAGGGCCCAGCACAATGCAGTGAGTTGTGCCTCTCTGGAATAGCCACAGCATTTTCCTTTCAAATATTCTATCACTTTATCGGGGTTCTGTAATTGTTCGGTGGTGAAATCCCAGACCATTGGAGGTGAAAAACTCTCTAGATACCTGCCCATGTTCTCCCACATGCCATGCCATCCATGACTCTCCAGCCTTGGGGCAGATCTCGGGGTGGTAGTCTTAAATAGTTGCTTAACCCTAAACAAAAACTGAAAAACATTCAGGAGACCTAGCAATAGGACCAAGCTGTTCTGCGTGTCCCAAGAGTATTCAAAATTCTCAAAAACTGGCATATCCGGCACGAAGGAGAAAAGGGAGGTGAAAGAGCTGGGAAAAGTATCCCCCCCTGCTTCCCCCATAGACTCAGTGTATTTATTAATAAATTCCCCGAGATATGGGCAGGAAAGCAGTGCCAAATAAACAACCCAACATAACCATCTGAACAGTGATGCTATCATATCATAAGTTGATATCGCACAGGACAGCAAAATTATAATCCTGAGCCCTCTCCCAGAAGTGATAAACATCATCACGGGGAGTACATAGAGCATGTAAGAGTTTACATAACACAGCCATGAAAACAAACGAAGCAACATTGTCCCCAGTAAATAATACAATAAATACCGATAACAAATTCCTTTTAGCACACTCTGGTCAGATCTGTCTTTATCTCAACCCTCCGAGTTGCCCCACGTTGGGCGCCAAAAAAGGACTGTCGTGGTTTAGCCTCAGACGGCAACAAAGGACCACGTGTCAGCCGCTCGCTCAGATGGGGCCCTCCCCCCGCCAGCGCGGCCGGGAGGGGAGAATCGGAAGAAAAAGGCAAAAACTCGTGGGTTGAGACAAAGGCAATTTAACAGAACAGCAAGGGGAGCAAGAAACAACAACAATAATAACACCGACAGGGGAATATACAACCACGAGTACGATACCACCACTTGCCGACCGCACCCGGGACGCCCCCCCCCGACCGCTCCGCTCCCCTGGGGGATGACTTCCTCCTCCCCCCCCCCCCCCCCCCCCGACTTCCTGCCCCTCCCCTTCCCCGGCTAGCTCCTGTTACCCCCTGGGCATGGCTCACATGGGATGGAATACCTGTGTCCCTGCTAGGTCCTGGGGAGAATTAACCCTATCCCCGCCAGACCCAGGACATTCACCAAGGGTAAATCATGTCTGACAAATTTGGTGGCCTTCTACGACAGCGTTACAGTGTTGGTAGACAAGGGAAGAGCAACAGACGTCATCTACCTGGACTTGTGCAAAGCATTTGACACTGTCCTGCATGACATCCTGGTCTCTAAGTTGGAGAGACATGGGTTTGATGGATGGATAACTCGGTGGATGAGGAATTGGTTGAATGGCTGCACTCACAGTGCTGCTGTCAATGGCTCAATGTCCTAGTGGAGACCAGTGACAAGTGCCGTTCCTCAGGTGTTGGTACTGAAACCGGTAACTGTTTAACTGTCAGCAACATGAACATTGGGATTGAGTGCACCCTCAGCAAGTTTGCCGACGACACCAAGCTGTGTGGCGCAGTTGACACCCTGGAGGGAAGGGATGCTATTCAGAGGGACTTGGACAGGCTCAACATCCTTCATGTGGGATGGGGCAATCCCAAGCACAACTACAGGCTGGGCGGAGAATGGATTGAGAACAGCCCTGAGGAGAAGGTCTTAGGGGTGTTGGTGGATGAGAAGCCCAACATGAGCTGTCAATGTGTGTTTGCAGCCCAGAAAGCCAACTGCATCCTGGGCTGCATCAAAAGAAGCGTGGCCAGCAGGTCCAGGGAGGTGATTCTGCCCCTCTACTCTGCTCTCATGAGACCCCACCTGGATTACTGCATCCAGCTCTGGAGTCCCCAGCGTAAGAAGGACATGGACCTGTTGGAGCAGGTCCAGAGGAGGGCCATGAAGATGATCACAGGGCTGGAGCACCTCCCCTATGAAGACAGGCTGAGAGAGTTGGGGTTGTTCAGCCTGGAGAAGAGAAGGCTTCAGGGAGACTTTATAACGGCCTACCAGTACCTGAAGGGGGCCTACAGGAGAGATGGGGAGGGACGCTTTATTAGGGAATGTAGCGATAGGATGAGAGGTAATGGTTTTAAACTGAAAGAGGGAGATTTAGATTAGATACTAGAAAGAAATTCTTTCCTGTGAGGGTGGTGAGACACTGGAACAGGTTGCCCAGAGAAGCTGTAGGTGCCCCTTCCCTGGAAGTGTTTGAGGCCAGGCTGGATGGGGCTTTGAGCAACCTGGTCTAGTGGAAGGTGTCCCTTCTTATTGCGGGGGGGGGTGGTGTGTGGAATTAGATGATCTTTAAGGTCCTTTCCAAATCTAACCGTTGTATGATTCTAATAAAACATTAGAATTATGAATCACTATGTATGAGTCTTTATATGAGCCTCTTATATATTTATGCTTGCAAGTAGAGTTTCTTTACATATTGAAGTCCAGGAAACACAATTAGCAAAAATCAAATAATGATTGTTTCAAAAATACAGTCTAGATGTTTAGAGATAAAACATCTAAACACAATTTGCTAGCTTTTAAGTCCCTATGTCACAAAGCAGCAAAACATAATACTTGAAATTTATTACTGGGATTCACAAAGCACTTAAAAGGAAGCAAGCATCCAGTCCTCACTACTTGATGAGACTTCAGTAATTTCATCTGACTTGATATATAAAATCAAAACAATAGTTTGTTGTCCACCTCTTGTATATGTTTTGAACCATGTGTCGATCTCATGCTGCTTCTTCCTTCATCCCTTGCATAAGTCTCTCCTTTAGTCTTCTCAGACTTTTTCCCCCAGCATTTTAACAGTAGTAGTATTTTTAATCTGTTCCCTCTGATGCTTTTTTTCCCTCACCATTAGTACACATTGTCTTTTTAAATCTCTTACTCTGTATTTTCTGTTTCTGTTGTCGTTTCTGTATTCTGTTGCTGGTTTCTAATGTATCCTGTAAGTTTCTATACTTTCACTTTCTGCCATCTTTTGACCTGCTTTGTCATTCTTAGCAACACTTGAAGTTTTAGATCCACTGCTAGTACACTGGAAGAATATGCTAGATAGATGTGTATTTACCAGAAGAGGTGAGAGGAGTGTCTAAGTTAGTTTCCTGAAAGGTGGGAGTTGATTTGAACCTCTTGGTAGCTCAGCAAATACATTCCGTTCTCTCCCCTTACCACTGGATGCACCAATGGTTGGATGTTCGTGTTGTTTTCTAAGTAATTTCTAGACTTGTATCTGCAGTAAAGTCAAGAGCACATCATATAAATAGATATTATTCACTTCCCATATACATTACTGAGTGATTTACCCACTTATTTACCACTAAACCACTTCCCTTTATGGCTTCAAAGATACCATTCACAGTGAGACAGATGTAAACCAACACCACAGTGTGGATAGCCTGAAATAATAGCTGTGTGAGATGAGATCTTTCTCTGTATATATACTCTACAGGCTTTAACTCAAATAGAAACAAGTTACCAGTCAACAGTCTGATTATATCATGGTTCTTCAAAGTCTAAAGGGAAGAGAGGCAACAGTCTTGCCAAGAAGAGACAGTTGTTATAGAAGTAACATTTCACGTTCATGTTACAACTTGCAGAATTTGGGCTATAACTAGAGTTTGTGGAGACTCAACACCATAGGAAGCATTTAGAATTTAACTGGAAAACTTCCCATAACCTTGATAAAAAACTTGACCTTCGCTAGCTCCATTAGATGGAAGAATTATGTCATTGTGTACTTCCCCCCAAGGGTTTTCTGATTGTTACACAAGCACTGAGAATATTTGTTTAGCTGCTCTTCCCTGACTGTGTTTTATAACACTTATGATAATGAAATATAATTCTCCCCCACTTTATCTATGACAGTCAGTATTTAATGCATTGTTTTTAATCAAACATACAGAGAATCCTTCATGCTTTTGTTTCTGCATTTGCTATCAACTTTAAAAAGGAAGTAAAATAAAACTAAATTGTTATTGTATGATAATACAGTCTGCATATATCTGTGATAGGGTGAGCTGAGTTAGCTGGGCAGTTAATGCATAAACGCAGACATTTGAATACTTTCCTTTGTAATAAGAAGCGATGCAGAGCTCCAGGGTGCGACTCCCAGGACATCTTCAGCATATCATTGATTGTTAACAGGGAATGAAAGAGATCAATCCTCATTATGTCTTCTCATTAAACTTCATGTGTCACCTTTTGAAAAAATATTATATTAACTGTAGGGCTTTCGTCAGCTAGTAATTTTTGCATGATAGTATTCTATCGGAGTTTGAAGTTCTCTGTAGATTATACTGAACATTTATTTTCCTCATACCTATCCTTTAAAAGTAACATTTTGCTTCCATGTTCCACTTCAGAAGTAGATGCATTTCAGTGCAGATGATTGTGTGCTAAAAAAAATGTGATTAAGGACCCACGAGGAGAAAGATCAGTATATGCACCTAAGTTATTACTACAACATTTTTCTCTGTTAGTTGCTATTGCCTCTGGTGATCAGAACATAAATTCTTTTGTTTCCTAAAACTGTAGGGAATTCTTTGGGCATCCCAGATCTGTGTAATTTTGTTGCGGGTCTCTATAAAAAGAGACTTGTTATGCTGCTAACATCACTGGGATAGTAAATTATGAACAACTATCTGTAAAAAAACGTTATTTGTCTGATGTGAGAACCAAATTCTCATATACTCGTGATTTATAATAATATGTACAGGCATACATTATCAAATGTACATCATGTAATAAACTTTTTATATTGTTCATTGCTTTTCTTCCCTTTATAAAAATGCACTTGAAAGTTCTAATGGTATATTTTTGTGTAATTTGTACTGCAGAATAGCAGATCCTGATTTTATATATTCACAATTTACATGACTTAATTTGTGTATAGTTTACAATAAGATAAAACAGCAAATAAAAATGACAGGTCTTGACCACATGAAATAAGCTGAAGCTTAAGATAAAGTAGTAGTAGTAGAAGTGTGCTTACCCTATCATGCAATAGACATACTAAATATAAAAGGAAGGTCTGAAGGAAGACATGGAATTTGCTGTGTAGTGGTGCTTCCTATAGAAAAACAGAAGATTAAGCAATTGAACTAGGGAAATTCAGAAAGGAAAGTGAGATTACATTAAGCAGCATACAGCATGCATTTCTTTCAGGATTATTTTTGTTTGGTGCAATATTGAATATGCTTTTAATATCTGTATAATTTTTAACCCCATTTTCCATTTAGAAGTTTTGAAAAAATTGCACAAGTATTCTTGGGTTTGATGACTTCATTTTTTTAGCCTTCTGCTAATTTTGGGTTTTAGCCATGTAGGAATTTTAAGTTGAGAGAGGCAGTTAGGTAGGATTTGGATGGGATAAGAATAAAAAGAACATAGTGCAGCTTTCTCCTCCACCTACTATGTCACTTCCCACTAATCTTAGATTTACTATACTTACTATAGACTAAGATTAGATAATTCTGGAAACTGGTAAACATGTCTCAACTTTTTGCCAGTGGTAAAGAGGTTCAGAGATGCAAACCTCCACAGAGATTCTGAAAATGCGACCAATACTTCTTTACATTTAGCTTTGCTCACAGCTTGTGTTACTGACGCGCGGAAACAAACCTTACAACTCGCAGAGAGTTATAAAGCAGGTATGTTTATTGCGGCGCCGGGTGCAAGGGGGATTTCTCCTCCTAACTTGCACACCCTTAGGCTAAACCCGTAGTTATTTATAAGGTAAATCATACATATGCAAACTATGGGATGGGCTAATACAATTAGTTCTAACAATAGGTGTGACTATGTTAATTATTTCCGGAGCCTCATTATAATAAGTCTCATCCTTCAGGCATGTGCGTATCTTCTCCTGGTGTTTTTCTTTGGGGGGGCGTCTTAGGGAGTAAGTTCCACGATCACTGAACCGATTCGATTGTTTTGCTGATAGAGGCCGTAAAAGTCTCTTGCTATCTTCCTGTAATCGATCAGGATGTTCCGCTTGTCTTCTGCGTGGTCTGGCAGGGGTCGTAAAGTCTCTGGTTATCTTCTCCTGTTATCAGTCAGGATGTTCCCATTTGCTTGCGAAGTGTTCCTTCAAGGCTGAGGCCCGCCTCCGCTAATTGGGAAATTCTTTGTTTTCTTTCCTCCCCTCCAAGGTTGAGATATACGTCCCTGTCATGGTTAATCCCTCTGTTTTCTGTTTCAATCCCCCCTTTTCTTTGTTCATTTGTAAATTCTTTTACAATTGCCTATAACACACTTTCCTTCTCCATCTGATTTCTAAAATACATCCCTGATTCCACTCGTTCCCGGAGCTGATGCTTTTTCCATTGAATGTATTCGTCTCTTGCCCCCATGGTACAACACATAAAACATCTAGCTATTACACACACTAAAATTCCTAACATAAGCACTGCTACTAGAAGGATAAACAGTTGTCTAAGCCATGCCAGACTAGGTAACCATGAGGTTAACTTTTCCCAAAGGTCTGAGAACCCAAATGTGGTATCATCCTGCGCAGTCTGATGCAAGATCTGAGTTTTAGCTATGAGATTTTGTAAGTCTTTTTCAATCCTTCCGCTTTCGTTTACATATGAGCAACAGCTCTGATTAATCACTGCGCATAAGCCTCCCTCTTTCCAAGTTAGTAAATCTAATGCCATTCTATTTTGTCCAACTACATTTGCTAATGACTGGACTTCTTGTTGAAGTGCCTGTATAGCATCTATTGTAGATTTCTCAAGCGCTTCTATAGTAGCTGATATGTTTACAATTGCTTTCTCCAATTCACTAACGCCTAAGGATGGTATAAGCCACCTTACAAAGCTATGGAATCTTGTTCCCCTTGTCACTAGAACCAGTTTTTCTACCTCTCGGAGCTGTTTTTGTAAATTTATCATGTAATCTGTCAATATTTCATTCCCCAACTCTGTGGATGTCCCGTCTTGTACACTATATGGTCTCCCATAGAGTATTTCAAAGGGGCTCAAACCTTCTTTGGTTCTGGGTTTTGTTCTTATCCTGAGAAGGGCTAATGGTAATGACTGGGGCCAGGTCAAGTTAGCTTCCTGGCCTAGTTTCACAATCTGAGTTTTGATCAAGTGATTCATCTTTTCTACCTGACCACTCGATCGTGGGTTGTATGGGGTATGAAGTTGCCAATCTATACCCAATAATCTGCTTACTTTTGAAACAACCTTTGCAGTGAAATGAGATCCTCGGTCCGAGGAAATCACTGCGGGAACCCCAAATCTTGGTATAATTTCTTGCAACAATGCTTTAACCACTTCTCTTGTTTTATTGGTTCGGCAGGGAAACGCCTCTGGCCATCCTGAAAAGGTATTGGTTAGTACCAATAGGTATCGAAACCCCCCTTTTCTTGGAAGTTCTGAGAAATCAATTTGCCATTGTTGTCCCGGATAGTTTCCCTTTCCTATTTGGCCGAACTGGACTCTGGGACCTGTCCTAGGGTTGTTCTGTAAATATACCTCACACTGCTGAGTGACTTGTTTGACTGTGGCATATAGATTCCGAGCACATATTATCCTACTCAGGTATCTGTAAAGTGCCTCTGTTCCCCAATGAGATTTTCTATGTTCTGCCATGACCACTGCCCATAATAACGAAAAAGGCACTATTATTTTTCCCTGTGGGGTTTTGGCCCATTTCCCTTCGATTTTCCCATTTAAGTCTTTGATCAATTTGTGATCATCCCTAGAATATTTAGGTTCATCATCAATTTGTATTTTACCATCTGGGACCAAGGATTGTATTTCTGCATTACCCATTTCTGCTGCCCTTTTGGCTTCTCGGTCTGCCAGTGCGTTACCCAGTTCCACAGCGGTGTTCCCTTTTTGGTGAGCTTTGCAGTGCATGATAGCCACTTTGGTAGGCAGTAATACTGCATCTAAGAGTTTAAGAATTTCTTCAGCATGTTTGATGTGTTTCCCTTGTGTAGATAAGAGTCCTCTTTCTCTCCAGACTGCCCCGTGAGCATGCACTACCCCAAAAGCATATTTAGAGTCTGTCCAGATATTTATCCATTTTCCTTTGGCTAGTTCCAGCGCTCGGGTTAGTGCTATTATCTCAGCCTTTTGGGCTGATGTATTTGGGGCCAGAGCTTTGGACTCTATTACCTTCTCTGTGGTGGTTACCGCATAGCCAGCTTTGCGTATCCCTTGCTGAATGAAGCTGCTCCCGTCAGTGAACCAGGAATCCTCTGCATCTTCCAATGGTTCCTCTTTCAGATCTGGTCGACTGGAGTACACAGCCTCAATTGTTTCCAAGCAGTCATGGGTCACTGATTCTCCTGCTGTTCCGCTGAGGAAAGAGGCTGGATTGACAATATTAGTTACTGTTATTTCTACATCATTTTGCTCTATCAGGATAGCCTGGTACTTGAGAAACCTCTGAGGCGAAAGCCAATGCCCTCCTTTTACTTCCAGTACTGCTGAGACGGTGTGTGAAACCATAACTGTGATTTTCTGGCCTAGGGTGAACTTACGGGCCTCTTGGATGTTTATTACCACTGCTGCCACTGCTCGGAGGCAGCTAGGCCACCCTTTACTTACTCCGTCGAGCTGTTTAGAGAAGTATGCCACTGCCCTCCGATAGGGTCCCAGATTCTGAGCCAGGACTCCTAAGGCCATTCCTTGCTTTTCATAGGAAAACAACCAGAAAGGTTTAGTAGTATCGGGTAACCCCAGGGCAGGTGCTTCCATTAACCTCTTTTTTAACTGATGGAAGGCTCTGTCTGCTTCCTTATTCCACACAATATTCTTTGAGTTAGATTTTAGTAACTCGTACAGCGGCTTTACCAAGAGTCCGTAGTTATATATCCAGAGACGACACCATCCTGTCATCCCTAGAAAGGTCCGAAGTTCCTTAGGCGTCTGTGGTCGAGGTGTCTGGCAGATGGCTTCTTTCCTCTCCTTCCCGAGTGTCCGTTGGCCTGCGGTTATTTCATATCCCAGATAGGTCACTTGCTGCTGGGCTATCTGTGCCTTCTGTGGAGAAACTTTATAGCCATTAAGTCCAAGGAAATTTAGCAGGCTCACAGTCCATTCTAGGCATGTTTCTCTGGTGTCAGTGGCAAGTAACATATCGTCCACATACTGTAATACCACTCCTGTCCCAGGCAGGCGTTTCCACTGTTCTAAGTCTTTGGCTAGCTGATTTCCAAAAAGAGTTGGGCTATTTTTAAAACCCTGTGGTAGCACAGTCCATGTAAGCTGTGTTTTCCTTCCAGATTCTGGGTTTTCCCACTCGAATGCGAACAAAAGTTGGCTCTCTGGGCTCAGAGGCAAGCAGAAAAAGGCATCCTTTAGGTCCAAGACGGTAAACCATGCCAATTCAGGTACCAATTTAGTTAGGAGAGTGTATGGATTTGCTACTACCCGATGTAAATCCTCAACAATTTTGTTGATAGCCCTGAGATCCTGTACTATGCGATAGCTACCATCCGGCTTTTTGACAGGTGATATTGGAGTGTTATACTCTGATTCACATTCTTTCAGCAGCCCATACTCGATAAACTGGTCTATAGTTTGTCGGATCCCCTTCCTATCCTCTATCCTGAGGGGATACTGTTTGACTCTCACTGGTCGTGCTCCTTGTTTGGGTTTTATCGCTATAGGGGAAGCACTTTTTGCTCTCCCCGGCACTCCCGAGGCCCATACCCCCAGATAAATTTGGTCTTTAATCTCCTCAGGCACTCCTGGAGTAATGGGAGTTCCTATCAGGGCCAAACTTAATACTTCAATTAGTTGATCTTCTTCTTCAAAACCCTGAATCTTTTCAGGCCTTGTGCACCTTTGCCCTATGCTGCAGGCTGAGC
Source organism: Numenius arquata (assembly GCF_964106895.1). NCBI lineage: Eukaryota > Metazoa > Chordata > Aves > Charadriiformes > Scolopacidae > Numenius > Numenius arquata. Next base: position 13,663,435 of record NC_133615.1, read on the forward strand.
AACATCTTTTTATGTCTGCTTTCATTTCTTTCATTTTTTATTTTCTCTAAGGCTAATACCATAGGGTCTTGTGGAGGTAATAGCCCGCAGTCCCGTTGGTATTCTGGGTGATTTCGAAGGGTGAAAAACATGTCCGCATATGTAACTTCATCCCACTTTCTTTCCCTTCTAAGGAATAGCATTAATTGTAATACAGTATTGTAATTAAGGGTCCCGTTAACAGGCCATTTCTCCTGATCATCTAACTTGTAAAGAGGCCACCATTGATTGCAATATTTAATTAAGGTTTTCTTGTCCACGCTGCCACCTGGTGGGCCTCCGATCTCCTTCCAGTGTGCTAAGATACATCCTAGAGGACTCTTTTTCATTATCCTGCCTCCTTGTTTATTGCCCATTTTATGCTCTTTCTACCCCTTGATTAAGAGGTGACCCTGATCTCCGTGTGTCACCTGGGTGTTATTCCTGTTTTCCCTCCCGGGAAATAGTACAACTATATCCCTGTCGCTACCTTTATCTCCAGGGGTAGGCTATGTCTCCACAGATTACTTGTTTCAACTCTCCCGCCCGCTCGATCTTTTCCCACTCAGTCCAGCTACCACACTGTGGACACCAAAAATCGTCCTCCTGATCTACCCAAACCTCCGTATTACAAGCAAAACACTTTAGGATAAAAATAGGATCACAAACGTTATCCGAGTGTCCAAGACACTGCCACTCAATCTTCTCAATATCAGGTTCACACAATGTTTCTTTACAGTCTGTCATACGCTTCGTTCGTCTCCGGCCGCTCTCCTCGCGGAGAACACGGAACCGCGGATCAGAACTCCGCACTCGCTTCGCAGCAGTGCCGCGTCTCAATCACTCATTTCACTCATACAATAATTTCCACCTTATATTAGACAATAACACGGTAGTGGTACCTTATGACAAATACAACAAGTAATAACACGGTAGTGATACCCTAAGATAAATACAACATATAACCAACAGTATCACAGGGTTACACTTCCACGCACTAACATAAAATCTAAAACCAAGGGATCCCACACCAGCACAACCCAACCGTTAGCCCAAGCTTGAGCATACCCCGGCACTGTGTGTTACCAAAGAGGATGCTTGTCTCAGTCTGGCAACTCTGATGTAGGAAAAAATCCTGCTACAACTACTTAAACATTTTGCTTATGTGGAGCTGGGAGACAATAAAGTTGAACGCATTTTTCAAAAGTGCATAAAAAACCTCTTCCCTTTCAGAGCTTATTGTTTTCTAGCACATGATCAAAATTACTGTGTGTTTTGGGTAGCGTCCTGGTTTGAGGTAAAACAGAACCAACTTTTTGTTCAGTAATTTTACTTTTTAGCTAGACCTCTTCTAACTAACTGAAGTCTGAAATTAACAGTATATTGAGAAGAAAACTGTTCGTTCTCAGAGTGATAAGACCTGTGTTTATAGTTAATACCAAGGTATGGTATGCAGAGGCCTTTGCTTATACTTATTGCTATAACAACCAAGGTCAGCTAATTTTGTTATTTGCCCTGTTGGAGGGTCGGAAGCAGAAAAGCGTAGAGGGGTCACACCTATGGGGAGGAGCGGACAGGACAGGTGACCCAAAACTGACCAACAGGCTAATCCATCCCATCTGCCCATGCTCAGCATAAAAGCTGAGGGATCAAAGCGTCAGCCCTCTTTCTTTAATGGCTGGTGTCCAAGGAGGACTCTGTCTGTTCATCTGCCGTTGATCTCAGTTCATGTGTTCCTGAATCCAGCTCCGGAACCCAGTTCCCATCTGTTGCTGAGTCCAGTCTGGGACTTTCCCAGTGCCTGCTGGTAAAGTGATTGTGATCCTGGGAGCTTGATATGGTTTTGTATATATTTTATATATTTCATTTTTAAATTATTATTAATTTATTGATATTTTCATTAATGTAGTTTAGTTTTTTTCTAAACTCACGAATCTCTTTATCTCTTTTCTTCTCTCTTTGGAGAGAGAGGTGTTGGGGAGCATCTGTCATTCTCATTGGCCAATCCGGCGCAAACCATGACAGGTAGTCTCATCAGCCAGTTAAGATTTTTGCAAAAATAAAGCTAACAGAACTCCCCCATCAAACCCCAACAACAACCCAGTAAGGGTAGCTCCACCCAATTTCAGAAGAAACAGGCCCCAAAGGATAGAAATATAGCAAATTGAATTAACTAAAGCTTACGACTAAGGCTACTTAATCAGACTATTTAGTTTTATTTTAACTTGAACTGCCAGTGTATGTGTATGACAGACCATTTTGTAGAGGGTCCTACCTATCTTAACCTTCAGGAAAATACATTTTCGCATTAAACCTAACAGATTTAGGGTTGAAAAGATGTAAATGTTTACTGTTACTACCATATCTGGAAAAAGTCATCTTTACATGTGGTTGAACACACCAAATCCACTTCCACCTGAAATGTTGCTGGTAGGCCTTGCTGTTGTAGCTGTGCTTATAGAATCATAGAATAATTTAGGATGGAAAAGACTCTTAAGATCATCGAGTCCAACTGTTAACCGAACACTACCAAGTCCACCACCAAACCATGTCTTTAAGAGCCACGTCTACAAGTCTTTTAAATAGCCCCAGGGATGGCAACTCAACCACTTCCCTGGGCAGCCTGTTTCAATGCTTTACAACCCCTTTGGTGAAGAAATTTTTCCTAATATCCATCCTAAACCTTCCCTGGTGCAACTTGAGGCCATCTCCGCTTGTCCTATCACCTGTTACTTGGGAAAAGAGACCGACGTCCACCTCTCTAGAACCTCCTTTCAGGTAGTTGTGGAGAGCGATAAGGTCTCCCCTGAGCCACATTTTCTCCAGGCTGAACAATCCCAGTTCCCTCAGCTGCTCCTCATAAGACTTGTTCTCTAGGCCCATCAGTTGGCTTCAACCATCAATCCAGCCTAACCAGATCCCTCCGTAGAGCCTTTCTACCCTCAAGCAGATCAACACTCCCACCCAAATTAGAATCATAGAATCATCTAGGTTGGAAGGGATCTTTAAGATCATCTAGTCCAACCATCAACCTAACTCTGATAAAAAAAACAAAAGAAAACCATACAAAAAACCCCCCCGCATTACTAAACTATGTCTCTAAGCACTATGTCAACCTGTCTTTTGAATACCTCCAGGGATGGTGCCTCAACTGCTTCCCTGGACAGCCCATTCCAATGCTTAATAACCCTTTCAGTGTAAAAATTTTTCCTAATATCCAATGTGAACCTCTCCTGGTGCAACTTGAGGCCATTTCCTCTTGTCCTATCGCCTGTGACTTGGGAGAAGAGATGAATCCCCACTTCTCTACAACCTCCTTTCAGGTAGTTCTAGAGAGTGATAAGGTCTCCCCTCAGCCTCCTTTTCTCTAGGCTGAACCACCCCAGCTCCCTCAGTCTTTCCTCATAAGGCTTACTCTCCAGACCCCTCACCAGCTTTGTTGCCCTTCTCTGGACACACTCCAGCACCTCAGTGTCCTTCTTGTAGTGAGGGGCCCAAAACTGGACACAGAACTCGAGGTGAGGCTTCACCAGTGCCGAGTACAGGGGGACGATCACCTCCCGAGTCCTACTCACCACGCTGTTCCTGATACAGGCCAAGATACTGTTGGCCTTCTTGGCCACCTGGGCACACTGCTGGCTTATGTTCAGCTGACAGTTGACCAACACACCCAGGTCATTTTCTGCCAGGCAGATCTCCAGCCACTCTTCCCCAAGCCTGCACAGGGTTGTTGTGACCCAAGTGCAGGACCCGGCACTTGGCCTCGTTGAACCTCATCCCATTGGCCTCGGCCCATTGATCCAGCCTGTCCAGATCCCTCTGCAAAGCCTTTCTACCCTCCAGCATTTCGACACTCCCACCCAACTTGGTGTCATTTGCAAACTTACTGAGGGTGCACTCGATCCCCTCATACAGATCATTGATAAAGATGTTAAAGAGAACCAGCCCCAATACTGAGCCCTGAGGGACACCACTCGTGACCGGCCGCCAACTGGATTTAACTCCATTCACCACCACTCTCTGGGCCCAGCCCTCCAGCCAGTTTTTAACCCAGCGGAGAGTACTCCCATCCAAGCTATGGGCAGCCAGTTTCTCCAGGAGGATAATGTGGGAGACTGTATCAAAGACCTTACTGAAGTCCAGATAAACAACGTCCACAGCCTTTCCCTCATCCACCAAGCGGGTCACTTTGTCATAGAAGGAGATCAGGTTTGTCAAGCAGGACCTGCCTTTCATGAACCCGTGCTGGCTGGGCCTGATCACCTGGGTGTCCTTCATGTGCCACATTACGTCACTCAGGATGATCTGTTCCATGACCTTCCCAGGCACCGAGGTCAGACTGAGAGGACTGTAGCTCCCCGGATCCTCCTTCCTGCCCTTCTTGTGGATGGGCGTCGCATTTGCTAGATGCCAGTTAGCTGAGACCTCCCCAGTTTGCCAGGACTGCTGGTAAATGATGGAAAGTGGCTCAGTGAGCACTTCTGCCAGCTCCCTCAGTACCCTCGGGTGGATCCCATCTGGCCCCATAGACTTGTTTATATCCAGGTGTTGGAGCAGGTCCCTCACCACCTCCCTTTGGATTACGGGGTCTTCATTCTGCTCCCCGCCCCTATCTGCTAGCTCAGGGGTCTGGGTGCTCAGGGAACTACCAACTCTATTACTAAAGACGGAGGCAAAGAAGGCATTAAGTACCTCAGCCTTCTCCTCATCCTTTGTCACTATGTTACCTCCTGCATTCAATAGAGGATTGCAATTCTCCCAAGTCCTCCTCTTGTTACTAGTATATTTATAGAAATTCTTTTTATTGTTCTTAACAGGTTAAGTTCTAGTTGGGCTTTGGCCTTTCTAATCTTTTCCCTACATAGCCTTACACCACTTTTGTAATCTTCCTGCGTGGCCTGCCCCTTTTTCCAAAGGCCATAAACTCTCCTTTTTTCCCTGAGTTGTGACCATATCTCTTTGTTCAGGTCTTTTCCCCTGATGGCTCATTTTACAGCACACAGGGATGGCCTGCTCCTGCGCTTTTAAGACTTCCTTTTTGAAAAACATCCAGCCTTCCTGGACTCCTTTGCCCTTCAGGATTGCCTCCCAAGGGACGCTGTCAAGCAGGCTCTTGAAAAGACCAAAGTCTGCCCTCTGGAAGTCCATGCTGGCAGTCCTGCTGCCTCCCCTCCTTGCTTCCCTGAGAATCGAGAACTCTGTCATTTCATGGTCACTGTGCCCAAGATGGCCTCCAACCGTCACATCCCCCACAAGTCCTTCTCTATTTACAAGCAGCAGATCCAGCAGGGCTCCTTCCCTAGTCAGCTCCCTCACCAGCTTTGTCAGGAAGCTATCCCCAACACACTCCAGGAACCTCCTAGACTGTTCCCTCTCAGCTGTATTGTGTTCCCAGCTGATATCTGGTAGGCTGAAGTCTCCCACCAGGACAAGGGCAAGCAATCTTGAGACCTCTCCCAGCTGCTTATAGAATATTTCATCTATCTCTACATTTCTGGTTGGGCAGTCTGTAACAGACTCCCACCATGATATCAGCCTTGCTGGCCCTCCCCCTGATTCTTACCCATAAGCACTCAACCCTACTGTTACCCTCAATTAGCTCTTGATGTTCATAACCCTCCCTGACATACAGGGCCACTCCTCCTCCTCTCCTTCCTTGCCTGTCCCTTCTGAAGAGTTTGTAGCCGTGTGTTGCTTTCCTCATCCTTCCCTGCAACTGGGATGATAGAGGAGAACACTACCTGCGCTCCTGACCCCTTGACCGGTTGTCTCAAGGCCTGGAAGTCTCTTTTAATCGCCCTTTGTGTTTCTTGTTATTAGTTCATCTCTGCCTGCCTGAAAAATGAGTAAAGGGTAATAATCTTAATAATCTGAGGGGCTTACCAGGGAGGGAAGTTTTCTTTTTATGTCTTTAACCCGGGCCCCAGGGAGACAGGAGACTTCCCTGAGAAGTGGGTCAGGTCTGCATATCGGGCCTTCTGCTCCCTTCAGGATGGAGTCGCCTACAACAATGACCCGGTTTTTTTTTTGGACTGAGGATGTTTTGTTGCCGGGTTTAGTCAAAGGTAGCAGTTCTGCTGACCCCTCTCCTTACTTCTACGAGCATCAAAAACTCTGTCATTTCATGATCACTGTGCCCAAGACAGATTCCAGCCATCGCATCACCCGCAAGTCCTTCTCTGTTTGCAAACAACACATCCAGCAGGGCTCCTTCCCTAGTTGGCTCCCTCACCAGCTGTGTCAGGAAGTTATCCCCAACACACTCCAGGAACCTCCTAGACTGTTTCCTCTCTGCTGTACTGTATTTCCAGCAGACATCTGGTAAGGTGAAGTCCCCTATGAGAACAAGGGCTAGCAATTGTGAGACTTCTCCCAGCTGCTTGCAGAATATTTCATCAGCTTTTTCATCCTGGTTGGATGATCTGTAACAGACTTCTATGATGATATCTGCCTTGTTGGCCTTTCCCCTGATTCTTACCCATAAACACTCAACCCTTTCATCACCATCGTCAAGCTCTAGACAATCAAAACTCTCCCTAACATACAGGGCTACCCCTCCTCCTCTCCTTCCTTGCCTATCCCTTCTGAAGAGTTTATAGCCATCCATTGCAGCACTCCAGTTGTGTGAGTCATCCCACCATGTTTCCAAGATTGCAGTTACATCATAGTTTTCCAGCTGCACAATGGCTTCCAGCTCCTCCTGTTTGTTGCCCATGCTGCATGCGTTAGTGTAGATGTACTTCAGTTGGACTATTGATCCTGCCACCTTTTTGGGGGGAGAAGCCCTAATTCTTATGGGACTGTTCTCAGGTGCTTTCATGGTTTCTAATGTGTCAACAACCCTTGTGTTTTTGCTGCCATGTGGATCTGCATCTCCTACCTGCACTGAGATGGCTAAGGTGCTGCGTGCATTAGTACAGGGACATTTCTAATGTGCTCCAGTCTACTCAGCACATTGTGGAGCAGACTGAAGGACCTTGCTAGCACACCGTCTCTTAAACATTGGCACGTCACCCGCAGGTTTATCTCTAGTGAGCCTGGTTTTATCCCTTTCCCCTTTCAAATCTAGTTTAAAGCTATTTCAATGAGCCCTGCTAACTCTTGCGCAAAGAGTTTTCCCCCTTTGAGAAAGGTGTACCCCATCTGTCACCAGAAGGCCTGGTGTTGTGTGGACTGACCTGTGATCAAAAACCCCAAAATTCTGCTGGTGGCATTAGTCACAGATCCAGGTATTGATCATCTGGGTCATCTTGTTTCTTCCTCCATAATTCCCTGCAACTGGAAGGATAGAGGAGAACACTGCTTGTGCTCCTGATCTCTTAACCAGTTGTCCCAAGGCCCTGAAGTGTCTTTTGATCGCCCTTGGACTTCTTATTGCAACTTTGTCACTGCCTACAGGAAAAAGCAATAATGGATAATAATCTGAGGGCTGTACCAGGGCAGGAAGTTTTCTTGTAACATCTTTAATCCTGGCCCAAAGGTGGCAGCAGACTTCTTGAAGAAGTGGGTCCAGTTGGCATATTGGACCTTCTGTTCCCCACAGAAGAGAGTCTCCTATGACAATAACTCATCTTTTTTTCTTTATGGAAGTGGTTTTGATGCAGGTCGTAGGCCGACTTAACCTTGGCGACACCTCAAACCTAGATGGACCATCATCCTCATCATTGTTCAGTTCTACTTTCAGAGCCTCATACCTATTGTACAAGGACACCTGGGAAGGTGAGGTAGTCACAGAGGAGATGTGCCTGCTGTGTCGGTCAGGATCTTGTTGCCACCTCACCCCACCCCCACCCCCACCTCCCTTAAGTCAATGCATTTTGCTGGGTGGAAAGAGGATAGGGAATCCTCTGTATCATGTGTCCTGTCTGCCTGACAGGTCTGTCCCAGGGAAGGTAGGGTGCAGGTCTAGTCATCACTCTCCTTCTCAGACTCCATGATACTCCTCAACCTACTCACCTCCTCCCTGTAATCTCCTGAACAAACTTTCTGTTAAACAGTAAACTTTATCATTTATTGGGTTTTGTCCCTTCCCTCTTCCTCTGTACTCCTATTCTCCTCATATAGATTAAGAAAAAGTCTAATTGTTTGCTGTGTTGTAACAAGTCATCTTTACTAGTCTTAGATTGATCCTTTTATTAGTATGAATAATCACCTCTATCTCAACATATTTAGTTTTTGTTCAGAGATTTCTTTTGGAGGATTTCTATTGTGGTGCCAGTCATGCTCCTTCTCCTCAGCAGTGTGTTTCAGAGACAGTATATCCCCTAAGAATTTCTCCCGTATTCATAAGGTCTTCCATAGGGATTACTTATAACCATGGGATTTATTAATATGCTAGTGAATATTAATTTAGCATCTTGCTCCATCAGATTGCCTGAGATTGGGAAGAGTTATTGGGCAGTATTCCTGAAGAACAATCTTATTTTTATCCTTTGAAAGGAAAAGGAGTCTTACAAATAGATGAAGGCTATAGCTGTTTACCTTTGCCTATCCCTTAGACCCTTCTCTTGATTAATTAAACTATATATTGAGTTTAGAGTTACAGAAATTCATAGAATAGTTTGGGTTGGAAAGGACCTTTAAAGGCCATCTAGACCAAACCCCCTGCAATGAGCAGGGACATCTTCAACTAGATCAGGTTGCTCAGAGCCCCGTCCAACCTGACCTTGAATGTTTCCAGGGATGGGGCATCTACCTCCTCTCTGGGCAACCTGTGCCAGCGGTTCACCACCCTTATTGTAAAAAAATTCTTCCTTATATCTAGTCTGATTCTTCCCTCTTTTAGTTTAAAGCCATTGCCCCTTGTCCTATCACAACAGGTCCAGCTAAAAAGTCTGTCCCCATCTTTCTTATAAGCCCCCATTAAGTACTGAAAGGCCACAATAAGTCTCCCCAGAGCCTTCTCTTCTCCAGGCTAAACAACCGCAGTTCTTTCAGCTTGTCCTCATAGGAAAGGTGTTTCAGCTCTGTGATCATTTTTGTGGCCCTCCTCTGGACCTGCTCCAACAGGTCCATGTCTTTCCTGGGCTGAGGGCTCCAGAACTGGACACAGTATTCCAGATGGGGTCTCATGAGAGCAGAGTAGAGGGGCAGAATCACCTCCCTTGACCTGCTGCCCATGCTTCTTGTTATGCACTCCAGGATGTGATTGGCTTTCTGGGCTGCAAGTGCAATATCCAATTTTTCATCCACCAGTACTCCCAAGTCCTTCCTGGCAGGGCTGCTTTCAATCCCTTCATCCCCCAGCCTGTATTGATTCCGGGGGTTGCAATGACCCAGGTGCAGGACCTTGCACTTGGCCTTGTTGAACTTGAAGTTTGCATGGGCCCACTCCTCAAGCCTGTCACTCTGGATGGTACCCCTTCCTTCTGGCCAATCAAATGCATCACTCAACTTGGTGTCATTCGCAAACTTGCTGAGGGTGCACTCAGTCCCACTGTCTATGCCATTAATACAGATATTGAACAGTACCAATCCCAATATGGACACCTGAGGGGCACCACTTGTTACTGATCTCCATTTGGACATTGAGCCATTGACTGCAACTCTTTGGATGCAGCCATCCAGCCAATTCCTTATCCATCTAACAGTTCAGCGATCAAACCCATTTCTCTCCAATTTAGAGACAAGGTTGTTGTGAGGGACCATATCTGAAGGCCTTACAGAAGTCAAGGTAGATGACGTCCATAGCTCTTCCCTTGTCCACTGATGTAGTCACTCTGTCGTAGAAGGCCACTAGGTTGGTCAGGCAGGACTTGCCCTTGGTGAAGCCATGCTGCTTGTCTCAAACCACCTACCTGTCCTCCATGTGCCTTAGCATAGCTTCTAGGAGGATCTGTTCCATGATCTTCCCAGGCACAGAGGTGAGGCTGACTGGTCGGTAGTTCATCTGATGGAATTGTTCCTGAGAAAATGCTAATAAATCACATGACTACTTCCAACAGAAATCTGACCTTAAAGATACTGAAAAATAGTAGTTCATCTTTGGAGGTTGGGGTATGTTTGAAGTGCCTGCCCCATGTTTGTTCATGTTGAAAATGTTTCAAAACTTCATTTATTGAAAGTAAATTCAGATAATTTTTGATGATCTGTCTTCATTAGGTGGCATAATTCTGGGAAATTAATTAAAGCTGAATGTTGAGTTACAAAGTTATGGTGAATGGGGTTACATTTAACTTCTTGAAGAGGGTTATTGATCAAAACTACTCTTGTTTGTTTATTAAGTTTAGGAGTCTTGTCACTTCTTTGCTTGATGTCTATATGAGAAAAACATGGTAAAATACAGAGCTAATTAGTCTATTCCTGTTATCACGTTCTTTCTGTTTATTTTGTAATTTGGACAAACAGTACTTTTGAAACTCTCTTTCAAGAGTGTCATTAGCACCTTCATAGCCTGGTAACTTCTTTGAAGGCTGGCTGCAGTTTTGGCTCCTGTCACAGGGAATATATAATTCATTAAAAGTAAGTAATACTTTCTCAACACGGACTAGGAATCAAAAGATTTTCTTCTGGTTTTGATCGGTGTGTGCATCACAAGTATGCTATGATATTTTAGCAGTTTTTCCTGATATTAAGAGAGAGCTACTGTCATCAGCTTGTTACACACACATTACTTCGACAATGCACCTTGTGCCTGTTGCTATAGCAACCCCACAAAAAATTACCTCAGCAGCTATTCAAATTCATTTTTACAAAAGTAAAGTAATTATAGATATAACTTTTTTAACTTGGTCTGTAGTATAAATTTACTCAGACATATGTTACTGTTTTTTTTTTAAAGTAATTTTGTGCAATTTTCCTTTTTTGTTCTTTTGTATAATGCTTAGCTGAAGAAGAACCATTTGGGTGAGAGGTCATAACTACAATATGTCTCATGAAAATAAGACATTTCTTAGCAGGTGGTAAAAATAAAATCATAGTGCCATGTAGTTCTGCCCTAAATTGTTTTAGGCTAACTGTGTAACTGTGTAACCCAGTAATAACTGTGATTATCTGGTTTTGGACTCCAACTTAAAACAGCGGCCAGGATATTTCCAATATCCATATAATTAGTATGATTTTAAATTTTGAAGTTAATAAATTAAGAAAACATCTGGTTTTGGCAATCGTTGATGACGTTTTAATATTTTTTTGGGTGAAAGTTCATGTTTATGACAAGTTTCCTGGTTGGTTTGCAAGAGTCCATGTGAGTAGCAACTTCTAGTGTATACTGAAGAGGCAGTTGTGTCACAAAATCTGATTGCACAATTTGTGCATGCATGTATGCGGTGAAGCTTCTAAGGGCTTGCAGTTCTATTTGGGTAGGTTTTTTCTTTTTAGACCCTTATCCTAAAATCCCTCATGCATGCCTGTTATGTGCTTAAAATTTGTGTATGTGCACGATTTGTTTGCCCACATGAGCAATGTATTTGTCAGTAGTTTGATTAAAACTGCAGTAGATGAGTGCTTAAAAGCCATAGTGAATTGGGTCTTTAATAAGTAATTATACAAAGAAATAAATAAAAATCTTTATTTTCTGGTATTATTCTGTTTCACTCTTCATCCAGAGAAGTCTGAATACAGAGACTCTCAAGACATTTCATGTAGCCCTATTGCTTCGTTGGGTGTCTTGTAAATTAAATGTCTTCACAAGTCCTCTTCTGGTTGCAGATAAACCAGTGGAAGAGGTAACTCCGTCCTGCTTCCCTGCTGGAAGTTACGGACTTGCCACACTCCACTCTGTATTTGTCAAAGAAGCTGGCTTAATTTGAACAATTTCCATACTGCTTCTTTGCTATTCCAAATCATTTTCACAGCAATAGGTTATGGAGACATTGCACAAGTGCAAGAGCTAGGAGCTAGGGATGGACTGTGACTTTTGGAAAAAGGTGCAGTGAGAAGCAGCTGGAGTGGGGATTTGGCCTGCATAGTTGCAGTTGGAAAAGGTGTTTGATGTTTTGATGTTTTTAAGGTTGCTGCTTGTGCCAGAGTCAATACCAATGTGATTCCCATTACTGTTCTCTATAATATGTTCACTGTCATGATGCTGTGTGTCCTCAGGTGCCAGTAAGGAATATGTGGATTTAAACCAGCTCAAACCTGTTGCTCTCCTCAAAATTCTTTTGTTAGTTGTTCAGTTCTTATACTCTATATTGGACCGAGCCAGGTATACACTCCTCCCATGCTGGTCTGCCTAACTCAGAGACACATTCACACTCTCTTAATGAGCTCAGGGAGAAACATTTACACCACCAGTTGATCCACCCAACTCGTTGATCCAGCCCTTTTGATATGAAGAAGCCTTTAATATAATTCACTGCAACAATAAAGACTTAGAAACTATGATAAACCCTTTATCAAAGGGTTATCAAAGGTGTGGCCTCACCTTGAGTATTGTGTGCAGGCAATTTAAGAAGGCTGTAAAGGTCCTTGAATGCCTCGAGGAGGGCAACAAAGCTGGTGAAGGGGCTGGAGGGCATGTCCTATGAGGAGTGGCTAAGGACTTTGGGCTTCTCTGGTTGGAGAAAAGGAGGCTGAGGGGTGACCTCATTGCTCTCTACAGCTTCCTGAGGAGGGGAAGTGGAGAGGGAGGTGCTGATCTCTTCTCCCTGGGATCCAGTGATAGGACCCCATTAATGGTTTTTCATATAGGCACAGAGGAATCTGCAACTTGCAGCCCCAGATCCATAAAAAGAGACTTCAGAAAGTTGGGAGGGCTGGTAAGAGAGTCTGGGGCACAGGTTATGTTTTCATCACTCCTTCCAGTTACGAGCAATGACGCTGGGAGGAACAGACGAATACAGACAATTAATACGTGGCTCCGTGGCTGGTGTCACTGCCATAACTTTGGGTTCTTTGACATTGGATTCACCCATACAACACCGGGCTTGTTAACAGCAAATGGGAGGCACCTGTCTCAATGGGAGAAGGGGGTTCTTGCCCAAGAGATTGCGGGGTTGATTGACAGGGCTTTAAACTAGATGTGAAGGGGGAAGGGGGTAATAACATCAGGCTTGCCTGCGACAAGCTGTGGGGTATCTCATCAGGGTTAGAGGGATGGGGTGCTAGTAAGGGCCTTCAACCTGTTGCCCTGAGGCAGGCTGGGGACACTGCACTGCAGTCAAAGTTTTATGGAGATGAACCAGCAGCTCCTGAGGTAGTTGAAGTAAACAGAGAAACACCTCTGAGACACCTCAAGGGGTGTTCCCCTAAGAAGGTGGCACAGCCAACAGCCCAGCTGAAGTGCCTCTACACCAATGCACGCAGCATGGGCAACAAGCAGGAGGAGTTGGAAGCCGCTGTGCTGCTGGAAAGCTATGATATAGTGGCCATCACTGAAACCTGGTGGGATGAATCCTATGACTGGAGTGTGGCTATTGAGGGCTACAAGCTGTTCAGAAGGGACAGGCAAGGAAGGAGGGGCGGAGGTGTTGCCCTCTATGCAAAGGAATGGATACAGTGTGAGGAGATGTCCCCAAAGCCCTCCCTGGGGTCAGATGAAGAGAGAGTTGAGAGCTTGTGGGTGAGGATTAAGGGGCAGGCCAATATGAGGGACACCGTTGTGGGTGTTTATTACAGGCCACTTGATCAGGATGGGGAAGTTGATGAGGCCTTTTACAGTCAGCTCAAAGTTGCCTCTCAATCACAGGCTTTGGTTCTCATGGGGGACTTCAACCACCCTGATATCTGCTGGGAAGGCTAGACAGCCAGGCATCTACAGTCCAGGAGGTTCCTCCAGTGTACTGATGATAACTTCTTGTCTCAGCTGGTGGAGGAACCAACGAGGAGAGAAGCACTACTGGACCTAGTGCTGACAAACAAAGAGGGACTGGTGGAGGACATTAAGGTTGGGGGCAGCCTTGGCTGCAGTGACCATGAAAAGATAGAGTTCAGGATCGTGGGTAGTATGCGCAAAACAACAAGTAGGACTGAAACCCTGGATTTCAGGGGGGCTAACTTTGACCTCTTCAAGAAACTGCTAGGAGAAATCCCATGGGATAAGGCTCTGGAAGGTGGGGAGGCTCATGAGAGCTGGTTGATATTCAAACATCGCTTTCTCCAAGCTCAGGATCGGTGCATCCCTAAGAGCAAGAAAACAGGCAAGGGAAGCCAGAGACCTGCGTGGCTGAGCAGGGAGCTTCTGAAAAAGCTCAAGTGGAAGAAGGAAGTTTACACTGAGTGGAAGAAGGGACTGACCGCTTGGGAAGATTACAAGAATGCCGTCAGAGTAGGCAGGGATGAAACGAGGAAAGCCAAGGCCTCCTTGGAACTAAAATTAGCAAGGGATGTCAAAGTTAACAAGAAGGGGTTTTTTAAGTATATTGGAGGGAAAAGGAAAAACAGAGAAAATGTGGGCCCACTGTTGAATGAGACGGGTGCCATGGTGACGGAGGATGCAGAGAAGGTGGAGTTGCTAAATGCTTTCTTTGCTTCAGTCTTTACTGCTCAGGCCAGCCCTCAGGAGCCACAGAATTTTGAAGAATCAGAGAAAGTCTGGACAAAGGAAGCCCTTCCCTTGGTGCAGGAAGACCAAGTTAAGGAGCAGTTAAGTGAACTGGATACCCACAAGTCCATGGGTCCTGATGGGATGCACCCGTGAGTGCCAAGGGAGCTGGCAGAAGTCATTGCTGAGCCACTCTCCATCATCTTTGAAAGGTCCTGGAGAACAGGCGAGGTGCCTGAGGACTGGAGGAAAGCCATTGTCATCCCAGTCTTCAAAAAGGGCAAGAAGGAGGACCTGGGAAACTACAGGCCGTTCAGCCTCACCTCCATCCCTGGAAAGATGATGGAATGACTCGTTCTGGGTGTCATCTCAAAGCATATGGAGGAAAAGAAAGCTATCAGAAGTAGTCGACACGGATTCACCAAGGGGAAGTCATGTCTGACTAACCTGATAGCCTTCTACGATGGCACGACTGGATGGATAGATGAGGGGAGGGCGGTGGATGTTGTCTACCTTGACTTCAGCAAGGCTTTTGACACAGTCTCCCACAGCATCTTCATAGGTAAGCTTAGGAAATGTGGATTAGAGGAATGGACAGTGAGGTGGATTGAAAACTGTCTGAAAGACAGAGCTCGGAGGGTTGTTATTAGGGGCACAGAATCTAGTTGGAGGTCTGTAACAAGTGGTGTCCCCCAGGGGTCAGTACTGGGTCCAGTCCTGTTCAATATATTCATCAATGACCTGGATGAGAGGATGGAGTGTACCCTCAGCAAGTTTGCTGACGATACAAAACTGGGAGGGGTTGTTGACACGATGGAGTGCTGTGCTGCCATACAGTGAGACCTGGACAGGCTGGAGAGCTGGGCAGAGAGGAACCTGATGAAATTCAACAAGGGCAAGTGTGGGGTGCTGCACCTGGGGAGGAATAACCCCCTGCACCAGTACAGGTTGGGGGCTGACCTGCTGGAGAGCAGCTCTGAGGAAAAAGACCTAGGAGTCCTGGTGGATAATAGGATGACCGTGAGGCAGCAATGTGCCCTTGTGGCCAGGAAGGCCAATGGCATCCTGGGGGGCATCGAGTGTGACCAGCAGGTTGAGAGAGGTTATCCTGCCCCTCTACTCTGCCCTGCCCCGGTGAGGCCGCATCTGGCATACTGTGTCCAGTTCTGGGCTCCCCAGTTCAAGAAGGACAGGGAACTGCTGGAGAGGGTACAGCAGAGGGCTACAAAGATGATTAGGGGCCTGGTGCATCTCCCTTACGAGGAGAGGCTGAGGGACTTGGGTCTTTTTAGTCTAGAGAAGGCTGAGGGGGGATCTGATCAATGCTTATAAATACTTAAAGGGTGGGTGTCAAGAGGAGGGGGCCAGTCTTTTTTCAGTGGTGCCCAGGGGTAGGACAAGAGGAAATGGGCACAAACTTGAATATAAGAAGTCCCACCTAAACATGAGTAGGAACATCTTTACTTTGAGGGTGCCAGAGCACTGGAATAGGCTGCCCAGGGAGGTGGTGGAGTCTCCGTCTCTTGAGACATTCAAAACCCGCCTGGACGTGTTCCTGTGCAACCTGCTCCAGGTGGACCTGCTCTGGCAGGGGGGTTGGACTAGATGATCTCCAGAGGTCCCTTCCAACCCCATATCATTCTGTGATTCTGTGATTCTGTGACGTGTTTGAATGGTTCAAAGCTGCGTGAGAGGAGGGTTAGACTAGGAAGTATTTATTTACTGAGGGGGTGATCAAACACTGGAACAGACTTTCTATAGAGGAGGTTGATGCTCCAAGCCTGTCAGTGTTTAAGAGGCATTTGGACAATGCCTCTTGAATCAATGAATTGATCAGGCAGTTGGACTAGATGATCGTTGTAGGTCTTTTCCAACTGAAACTATTCTAGTCTGTTCTTTTCTAAATAACTGAAATTCTAAATGTTCTGTGTTATTGTAACAGCTATAATAATGATATTTGAAAATTGTGTGTGCTGGTAGTGTGTGTTTAAATAATAATGACATTCCAATTGTCTTTTCCTTTTTATGTAAACATTCACTTCTGTTCATTTACACTTTCCATATTCCCGCTCAGCATTTTGAAATATTCTGTCAACCCAATAAGCAAATTATTAAAAAAAAAAAATCAAACCATCACCCCATTCCTCCTAATGGAAAATATTTTGGTTTTGTGTATGCAGTTCTAGAGGCAGAAAAGTATAGTTATGCACTTAATACAAAAGTCATTATAATGATATTGAGCGTGTGTTGATTTGTTCCACTGGCATTTGGGGAAGATTGTACATTACTAAAGAGAAACAGTTAGTTTCTGCTGTATTGCAAAATAATCAGATGGGGTACAAAGCACTGGGTGCAGTAGAGCAGAAAGACCCTGATGTCAATCCTGATGAAACATGCGCTTACCCAATGTTGATTTTTTTTTTTAATTAATTATGTTATTTTGTATCAGAGGGGACATGGGTTTTAAAGAGAAATATAAGGAGATTTTATTGATTTTAGAGTATCTTGAAAGAAATTTTGTGTTGCTGATGCAGGCAAAGCTTTCAGTCTGATTTTCAGAAACATGTTTAATACTCTCTAAGTTGACAGAAGAGTGGAAAGTTATATGTACTAATATGGTAACAGGAAGTGTGGCTAATCTCCTGCAAAAGTGTGAAATTAAGTAAAATAAAATTTGGTCATGAGAAGAAAGTTAAAATCAATCTCTGTTCCTTTGCTTCAAAGCAAGAATGTAAAAATTGCTTTAAAATCTGAATTCCAGCCTAAGTAATTCTTCTACACTAATGTCTGTGTTAAAAAAAAACAAACCAAAAATTTAAGTGGATGTCATGGGTTGACCCCAGCCAGCAACTAAGCACTCACCTAGCTGTTCACTCACTTCTTCCCCAGAGGGATGGGGGAGAGAATCAGAAAAGCAAAAGTGAGAAAACTTATGGGTTGAGATAAAAACACTTTAAAAAGTGAAGGAAAGGGTGGGGGGAAAACCCACAAGTGGTGCAAACACATTCACTCACCAACTCCCACAAGCAAACAAATGCACAGCCAGTCTCCAAGCAATGGCTACCTTGGAAAAGACCAACTCCCCGGTTGTTATTGCTGAGTGTGATATGACATGGAATATCCCTTTGGTCGATTTGAGTCAGTTGTCCTGGCTTTGTCCCCTCCCAGTCTCTTGCCCACTCCCAGCCTACTCCCTGGGGCAACAAAGTGAAAAAGAGAGGTGGCCTTGATGCTGTGGAAGCACTGTTCAGCAATAGCTAAAACATTGATGTGTTATCAACACTGTTTTGGTCACCAATCTAAAACACAGCACCATACCAGCTGCTATGAAGAAAGTTAACTCCATCCCAAGCAGACCCAGTATACTGGAAAAAGCTCTTTTTATTGTAAACAGTCCATTGCATATTTTCTATATGCTCATGGCAGGAATATAAAAATAATAAAAGATTGAAAAGTAAGGTTGTGCAACAAAACTATTAGTCTATTTTCATGAATACAATGATATATTTATTCATCATCCTACATCTTTTAAACTGTTAAGTGAAGTTATCTAGGGAAGGAAATAGGACTCTGAGGTTGTGTAAGGATTCTGTATAGCCTCTAGAAGGTGCTACTGGTGAAATAAGGAAGAAGTTTTCTGTTTAGTACATGTCTAAGAGCAGAACTGGAGCAGAACTGAATGAGGATGAGGAAAAGATGTAATTTTAAAGGATAAATTACTGCTTCTGAAACTTAATGACATCAGTGTTTTGTGCTAGGACACTAGCTAGGACACTTTGCTCTTTAAATGGTCTCCAGTAACACAAATGAAACATGACTATTTAATAATGCCCCTTTAAATTATTGTCTTTCTAAAAAAGTCAGATATACACTACTGTATATGTTAGTAGTATGCCCACTATGCTCGTGGTGCAGAGGTACAGTAACCAGGTTCACATATTGGAGGCTATAGCTGAGGCTTTCCAAAGGAATGCAACAAGCAATTGTATGAATGGGTCACCAACAAATGTATTCTCTTAAAGCTCCCCTGCTTTCATGAATACCACTATAGCATGTAATGATCCACAGTGCTTCTTTGTACCCTTCTTTTTTTCTGAAATAAAGTCACAAAACAAAACCAATGTTTTTGGTGGGGTGAGAGGGAAAAAGAGGCAAATTAGTGTTTCAGCATCTCTTTAGATTTCCTATTGTGGTGGTTATGGATTTGTTATGAATTCCCCCCCCAGCAAATTGATGATCAGCTTATCCATTCTGCTTTTTGTGTAAAACAACTAAGGGCAGATGAAATGCTCAGATTTTCAAGCCCTTTTTCCTATTGGCAGAAACTAGTCAGGGTTCTGAGAAAATATTTTCAGAGTAGTAATTTCTGAATATGAAAATTTTTCTGAGATATATGGTTCAATACATTTTTCTGAATATGTGTAATATTCTGACATTCAGCATTTCAACATTTACTATCAGCTTAATCTTTCATTAATAAAATCATAGTGAGGAAAATTTGATAATATTTTTGGCTCCCTCCTGGAGTTAACAAATTAATTCTTCTGTATTTTTGCTGTAAAGTAGAACTCAAATCTCTTTGTTTCTGTCATTGTTCATAACAATTTACTTTCGCTATTGCATAGCAAATAATTCAGAGTATCTAGAAGTAGTCTAATTATTCCTTGTGTGGATTTATTTAAAAAAGAGCACCTTGTACAGTAACTATGAAGAAAGGAATACATTCAGAGCTTAATGATATTTAATGATTTGATAAATTGCAAGGATTACATTGCTACCCTTCCTTGGAATGAATCAGGGCAGCCTTAGGTTATTTTGCCAGTAGCTAAGTGACCAAATAGGTCATTCTTGTGTTTGGAAGTAGTCAAATACAAAAAAACTTAATTTCCCGTGGCAGTCTTTTTCCCAGACATCTACCCTGGGGAGAGCCCAAGCTGCCTGGTGCACTGAATTCATGGAATGTGCAACTCCTGGACCCAAACAGGCTATCACATATTGGTATATTATCCCTCTTTTTTTGAAGCGTCTCTTATGAAAGTTAATTAAAACCTCCAGTGCACTGCTGCTTTATACTTGAAAACCACCATTAAGCAATAGCAGAAGAGTTGTGTGTTGTAGTTAACAAGTCCTTACAAGCAATTTTATTGCAGTTTCAGATTATTTGCTAACTGACTGGGATGTATTTCATGTACTGCAGGCTTATTAACTTGATCAGAAGTTTCAGTGTGGATGCAGGAATGCAGGTGGAGAGTTTTTTAATTTGTCAGTTTGGCTTTTTTTTCTTTTATCTCCGAAGAGTGACATTTATCCTCCTACCATTTTGAAACTGATAATTAATAGTTCACTGTCACTTGGGAGATGCATGTTTATCTATCCTTTGTAGACATTGCAGAGTAATTATCAAGAAATATGTTATAGTTTCAGATAAAATTAGTCTTATATTTCTTACACATTTTATCATATTATTTGTCTTTAAATTAACCACAATTGAATAACTGAAAATTTTGAATTGTTGTTGATTCAGCATGTGAAAGCCAAGCAAATTTATATGAAAATCATAATAGTCATGCTGTCCTTTTGTAGAATTTACTTGAAGCTATGAAAATGACCAGGAAGGGGGAATGGAACACTCCTTTATATTTCCTTCCCTCTTTCATATTGATATTGCTCTTTTTTCTGTTGCACTTCTTCCTATCACACACCCCATTTCTTTTCCCAAGTTTTCCTTTCTCTTTTCCTCAGTGGGATTATGGTATCACTGTCATACATTTCTCCCCATCTATAGTTACCTTAACGACTTGGACCGCATAGCAGATTCAGCCTATCTGCCAACTCAGCAAGATGTGCTTAGAGTTCGAGTCCCAACAACAGGGATCATTGAATATCCATTCGACTTACAAAGCGTCATTTTCAGGTAGAAAAAAAAGTTTAACACCCATTTGCTTTGTTTCTTTTGTTTCCTTTTACATTATTAATACCATGTATAGGATATTGGTTAAAAGTACAAATTATTCAATGTTTTTAAAATTTGAGCTTGTTCATTTTATTTTCATGTTTTTGTCCATATATGACTAACAGCTTTTGTTAAAGATGTCAAGAGGATGAGAGACAGACGGACTTGCTTTTTTCTGAAAGTAGTTATTATTGATAGAAAAACTGGAAGCCATTTTTCAATGAAATGACTATAACAGTTTTATTAGGAATAATAAATTATGAAATGTAAAGGTACCATTTCTGTACTTGATTTAGAGAGAAGTGACATTTTGTAAGTTTAATACCACTCCTACAAATAATTTTTCCACAGTTCATTTTGAGTGCAAATACAGTTGCTTAAAGAATAACTATGCAATTACAGTTTCAAGTTATACACCTGAGTGTCTAGTTACATTAAGACCCATAATGAATTGAGAGTACATTCTGCCAGTAAATTTGAGTTTTATTGTACCGGTGCGGATGGAGTCCGAGTAAGGTCAGTGTCAGTGCATATCGCAAGTCTGCGCCAAGATTTAAAGAGAAACCACCCCTGCAGCCCATGCAGCAAAATTGACACTAAAATAATGATTTTAAGAATGCAGCTGT
The DNA here is from genome assembly GCF_964106895.1 of Numenius arquata. NCBI lineage: Eukaryota > Metazoa > Chordata > Aves > Charadriiformes > Scolopacidae > Numenius > Numenius arquata. Next base: position 13,684,454 of record NC_133615.1, read on the forward strand.
CATTCACACTATTCAAAGGGGCTGCATCCTCTGTCTCTGATGATGATGTATTCGCATAAGCAGTAAAGGGTGAAGTAAACATTCCCAAGGTAAAATTCGAAGTATAATTAGCAACAGGATTCAGTACAAAATGCCCGAGGAATCTAGGTAAAGAAACCAGCCATTCAATCACGGTATGGATCAGGATCAAACACAATACCAGAATACCACGTTTGAACCACCGCATACAGACACAAAGAGCAAGTAAATTATACAACACATAAGGCAAATTATACAGTGCCGAATCAAGTAATCTGGACGAAATCCCCATCAAGATATGATACAATATCCTGTCTAAAAACATGATGTGAGCTGTCTGTTTTAATCCCGGAGAAAGCTGGAATTCAAACTATTTAGACAATCTACCAGAGCTCTAGTCGTACCACAGTCGAGCCCCACGTTGGGCGCCAATAAATCTGTCGTGGTTTTGACCAGATTAACCAATCAGAGCGACAGATGGCCCCTCCCCCCCCCTCTAAGGAAAAGAGAGGAGAGGAAGAGATAAAAAAAAAATTATGAGTTTAGAAAAAACTAAACTACTTTAATGAAAATATTAATAAATAATGAAATAATAAATAATAAAAAAAAAAAAAAAAAAAAAAAAGAAAAAAAAAAATATATATATACAGTATATACAAAACCGTATCAAGCTCCCAGGGTGATGATCACGTCACCGGCAGGCACAAGGGAAAAGTCCCAGGCTGGACTCGGTGATGGACAGGAGCTGGATTCCGGATCTGGAGTCAGGATTGCTCGGATCGGGATCAAAGGCAGACGAACAGACAGGGTCCTCCTCAGATGTCGGCCATTGAAGGAAGAGAGATGACCCTTTGATCCCTCAGCTTTTATACCGAGCATGATGCAGATGGGATGGAATACCCTGTTGGTCAGTTTTGGGTCACCTGTCCTGTCCGCTCCTCCCTACAGGTGTGACCCCTCTACGCTTTTCCGCTTCCGACCCTCCAACGGGGCAAATAACAAATTTACCTGACCTTGGTTGTTATAGCAATAAGTATAAGCAAGGGCCTCTCTGCATACCATTCCTTGGTATTATCAGGTCTTATCACTATGAGAGCGAGCAGTTTCTGAACAATATGCCGTTAATTTCAGAGTTTAGTTAGTTAGAAGAGGCCCAGCTAACAAGGGAAAATTACTGAACAGAAAATTAGTTCTGTTTTACCTCAAACCAGGACAGTTTAATACCACTCCTACAAATAATTTTTCCACAGTTCATTTTGAGTGCAAATACAGTTGCTTAAAGAATAACTATGCAATTACAGTTTCAAGTTATACACCTGAGTGTCTAGTTACATTAAGACCCATAATGAATTGAGAGTACATTCTGCCAGTAAATTTGAGTTTTTATTTTGACTATTAACAACTTCAGTATATACAGATTGTATTCTATTTATACTCTTAAAATTAGGCAGCCTTGACAAGTTTGGAATTTTGACTGGTAATTTCTTGGGAGAAAGGCAGGCCACAAATTTCATTCTGTGGATATGTGTTTCTGCTGAATATACAGGGCATACATTCTAGAATCGTGGCTCAGAATCATGAGAGTTTGGAATATCAGAAATTTGAGGGGTTTGAGACCCATAATAATTCAAATTCAGAAAGCACAGCAGACTAAAAAGCAAATACGATAACCTGTTTACTTACAACACATTCCATTAGTCTTCAATATGAATGGTAAAATTTTTAAGAAAAATAAACCAAATTGTGTTTTCAACTAAATTCTTGAATTTAGTGTTCCATATATGATTGTATGTTTATCTGCTAAGGTATTTGTGGAGTTGATGTGATCATTGTTAATTTTGCAGAATGGTGGATGTAGGAGGCCAACGATCGGAAAGAAGAAAATGGATACATTGCTTTGAAAACGTTACATCTATCATGTTCCTAGTAGCTCTTAGTGAATATGATCAAGTGCTTGTGGAGTCAGACAATGAGGTAAGCAAACATCAGCATAGAGTTTTTAAGAAAAAATAATTTCACTAAGATTAATTTTAAATTTTAAATATTATTAAAAAATTGATTAAAGCACAAATTTGTAGAGCGCTTCATTAGAAATGTGTGTGTTTTTCAATAATTATTTAGATATTAAATTTGTTGGACCAGTAAAGTATAATGATAGATTGAATACTTCATGCTAAACAGCAAAACTCAAAGTTGTTAGTTCTTTTAAAACATTTTCAAAGCAGACTGCCTTGTCCAGTCCTGGCTGTTTTCCAAATGTCTACCAGCAGTCGTATGCAACTACATGTAATGAAATGAGAAGTTCTACAGGGATTAAGAGGCTAATCCTCAAATATTATGACACAAACTGCTCTCCTCCATGGAGAGTCAGTGGAACCTATTTTGTGTTAAAAGTGGAATAGTTGACTGTAGAGAAATGTTCTTATTGTAGCTATTTGCATATTTAGAGTTGTGTAGCAGACACATAAAAACAGTAGGAATTAAAACAAAATTCATAGGTTCTTTGCTAGAACAGACCCTAAAGTAGTAAACTTAATTCCATTGACTTGAAGTATAGGATTTATATTGGCTTATATTTTTTACTTATATTGCTATTTCAAAGAATAACAGAAGAAACTCATGGATGGTGATCACAGAATCGTCATGGTTGGAAAGGACCTCTGAGATCACCAAGTCCAACCATACACACACAAAAAACCCCTACAATCTCGGCCACTAGAGCATGCCCTGAAGTGCACATCTACACGTTTCTTAAATACCTCCAGGGATGGCGACTCCACCACCTCCCTGGGCAGGCTGTTCCAGTGCCTGACCACTCTCTCAGTAAAGTAATTCTTCCTAATATCCAATCTAAACCTCCCCTGCCACAACGTCAGACCATTTCCTCTGGTCCTGTCATTATTCACTTGGGAGAAGAGGCCAACACCCACTTCTCTACAACCTCCTTTCAGGTAGTTGTAGAGGGCAATGAGATCTCCCCTCAGCCTCCTCTTCTCCAAACTAAACATGCCCAGTTCCCTCAGCCTCTCCTCATAGGACTTGTTCTCTAGACCCCTCACCAGCTTGGTGGCTCTCCTCTGGACACGCTCCAGCACTTCAATGTCCTTCCTGTAGTGAGGGGCCCAGAACTGAACACAGTACTCGAGGTGAGGCCTCACCAGGGCCGAGTACAGAGGCACAATCACTTCCCTACTCCTGCTGGCCACACTATTCCTGATACAAGCCAGGATGCCATTGGCCTTCTTGGCCACCTGGGCACACTGCTGGCTCATGTTCAGCCGGCTGTCCACCAGCACACCCAGGTCCTTTTCTGCTGGGCAGCTTTCCAGCCACTCTTCCCTGAGCCTGTAGCGTTGCCTGGGGTTGTTGTGACCAAAATGCAGGACCCGGCACTTGGCCTTATTGAACCTCATCCCATTGGCCTTGGCCCATTGATCCAGCCTGTCCAGGTCCCTCTGTAGAGCCTTCCGACCCTCAAGCAGATCAACACTCCCACCTAGTTTGGTGTTGTCTGCAAACTTACTGAGGGTGCGCTCAATCCCCTTATCCAGATCATCAATAAAGATATTAAACAAGACTGGCCCCAAATCTGAGCCCTGAGGGACACCACTTGTGACCGGCCGCCAACTGGATTTCACCCCATTAATCACAACTCTCTGGGCACGGCCATCCAGCCAGTTTTTTACCCAGTGAAGACTACACTTGTCTATGCCATGATTTGCCAGCTTCCCCAGGAGAATGCTGTGGGGGACGGAGTCAAAGGCCTTACCAAAATCCAGGTAGACAATGTGATGTATGAACTAAGCAGACAAAATGCAATAGTACCCAGTGTTTTGCATACAGTTTTACAAAGTAGGGGGGAAATTTAATATTTGGATTTTTTTCTTTCATGAAGACTGTTCCCGTTATTCATCAAACTTACATGAGTTACTCACCAGCACTGTTCTATGCAAGTTTTTAACATTCATTTACAGAAGTTAGATGAAAAAAAGAAAACATTTTTATATTCTTCATGACTGTGTAAATATGTTGATTTCTTTGTTTAAGAGAAGGGTTGCTTATTTAAAACACTAATTTGGGCCCCTGTATCAATTAAAAATTCTAAACTTATCCGTCTTGGACCCATAGGAATATGTATATAAGGTTCCCTGTCAGCGGACCATTGGCAGGAATTCACCCTGTGGGGAGTGGGCAGCTGGAACTCCAAACTGCGGCTTCTATTTTTTTAACTCTTGCAACTCCTCCTGCAGAGGCACGAAAGGGTTAAGTTTCTCTTCCCGGGGGAGTGTGGCTGCTGAAGCTTCCCTTTGATCCTTAGTTTTCCCCTCTAGCAATTGGTGATCAGTGATCGGTGGGTTGTCAGTGCAACATTGTTTGGGATACCCCCTAGTTCTAATGCTTTTCGACAAAGGTCATTTCTTTCTAAATCATAAGTCCGATCCCATCTACACCAGAAAGGCTCAGATTACCTGCAAAGATGCTGGTTGTTGTGGGGTTTGCAACTGGCCTGTCAGACCCTCCTATTCCCATCTGTGCCACTCCCCGGATCAGTTCATCTCATCTCGCGCCCATAAATCACTATATTGTGTACCGTCTCCGACCAAGTCAAAACAGGGGAATTTCTGAGGGTCTTGCTGATTGAGCTCAATGGGTCTCTGAATCCTTTCTCTCAGGGACTGAACATGTATTTTCAAAGCGTCTGGCAATCCCCTAATAAGAGATTTAAGGTGGCTAGGGTCCACTAGTGCAGCCATCGATATCCCTTGCTGCTCTCTTTCATAAATTACCTCAATACAAGCAGCTTTTTGCACTCCTTCCACTAGCTCCGACAACCCCTTTATTTTAATAGTAATAGGTTCCCCCTGCTCTTTGGGGTCCACACCCCCAGCTCAATAAGCCACTCAGGATGCTATTGACTGGTTGTCCTCTGGTCTGTCACTCAGAAACACTCCCAGATCCCAGAACCCTCTTGCTTCATCATTGCTCAACAGTATCCAATCACCCCCGTTAGAGAGACTCTCCACAAATACTCTGTTTACATTTGGCCCAGCTTGCACGAAAGCTTAGTTTGCAATTCACTGAGCTTGGGTCCAGGGAATCATGCGGACTGTGGTTCAGAGGTTTCCGTCTTATGGACCCGTGCACCTCTCTGTTTTAATAAGAGGTTGCATGTCCCTTTCCTCCAGCTCCTATGATTCTTTGGAGCTATTTTCATCAGAGTCTCCCTAGATGTCCTCATACCAATCCTCAGGATCTGTGCCCACAATCAACTTTTGGATTTGGACAATTATGGGGGTTTTTTTTGCTTGTGCTAGCATTATTTCAACTTTTTATTCCAACAGACGTGTCCACTCTCTTTCTCTTCTCAATTCTCCTTTTAAACAATCTATTTCTAGTTGTTTAAGTTGTCCTTGGCCAATCTGTTGCAATCATTATTTTGTTCCTGTGCTTGAATTGAGCAGGGGCCGAGGATGGCACACATAGTTCCTTTATTTTTGCCATCTCAACTATTTCCATGGCATTTTTCTATTCTCCATGACCGCTACCAGGTCGGACCACTTCTCCTTTGCCCAATTTGTACCTGGAGGAGGACTACAGCCATGCCTCCATAATAATTCAGCTATAGACATCCTGCTGACTACGCCAATTTAAATGTTGCAGAACCTCACAAAACCAAGCCAGATCAACTAACAAACTGAAAACAGGACTTATTTTTACAAAATGGTAACAAAATCAAACTAAGTTTTACTCTAACCAAAACCTCTTTGACAAACATTAACAATCCACAGGTTCAGAATGTTGCTCGGGAGTAAATACTACACCAGAGACTTAAGAATTCTTAAGGTTTATGGCTGATGACCCAAAATGCATAATCACTCACCTAATATATACGGTCATATATGCTCATGTAGGCCCCTCATTGGCTGAATATCCCAACTTCCTCACCTTTTGACTGAAATGCGTACATGCTGACCACCACCATGTGGGCGTGACAAGAGCTGTGGCTGGAAGTTTTTGCAGGTTTTTGTTGGGTCTTTGTCAGGGTGGGTGCATCTGCTGCAGTGGACTGTCCCTAAGAACAGTATCCACAGCATATTCAAAAAAGAGGCTCGTTCAGAATAACTGACAGTAGTACAAGTAAAACAACTACAATAAACAGCAATATAGCAGGAGGATTTTTCCAGATTGTTGAGATTGTTGTGGTTGAGATAAAGACAGTTTAATAGATAAAGCAATAGCTGTGCATGCAAGCAAAGCAAAATAAGGAATCCGTTCACTACTTCCCATTGATGGGCAAATGTTTAGCCATTTCCAGGAAAGCAGGGCTTCATCATGTGTTAACAGTTACTTGGGAAAACAAATGTCTCCCTCCTCTCCTCCTTCCTGTAGCTTCTTGTGCACCTCAGCCTACTCACTGGTGGGGCAGCATGAGAAACAGAATAAGCCTTGATGCTGTACAACCACTGTTCAGCAATAACTAAAATGCTGTTTTGGTCACAAATCCAAAACACAGAACCATATGAGGTGCTATTGTTATAGTTGAATTTTAAGACAAATCGAGTCCGAAATAGATTTATTAAATATTTATTAAGGTAGGAAAGCAAAAGCAGCGCTGGGCGGCCGGGGAGTCGCAGCTCCACCAAAGACTCGCAAATTCAGGCAAGCTAAACGACTCCTTTTATCTTCACAGAGGTCGATTGCAACATCTTCGGTACGCCCCTCTTCGGCTTCTTCCGAGGGGCTTCTTGCTTGGGGCAATTTCGATAAGATATCGTCACAGAATCAGCTTATACAATCTATTCTTTTCAGGGTTGATTGGTACAATGGCACACGTTAGCACGACATTAACGGTTTAACATTCGCTCAAGGTAACACATTCTGATGACATTGTGGTTAAGCCTTTCTTGTCAAACAGGGTGTTCCCATGTTTGGTGTTGCCAGATAACATTGTGGACGTGTATCTTCTGGTTAAATAGGAAGTTCTCAAGACTGCTACAATGGGTTCGTTCCTCTTGCTTAACCTGTTTGATCAGCAAATTACCCTTAGTTACTTATTACAATCCCCCCTTTTTTTATTTATAAGTGATTTGCTGATCAAACCTAGACAATACCTCACAAGCGGCATCTAATTCAGGATTTTCGTTTGGTATAATTTTCATTTCCAGTTCCGATTGCTTCATCAGCATTAGCTGCACTTTTTCTAACCTGCCTTTAAAAAAGGTTACAAGTTTATTAATGACACAGGGTCCAAAAGTCAGAGCCAATAGTAACATTATGAGGGGTCCCGCCAAAGTAGAAATTAAGGTAGTCAGCCATGGTGACGGATTAAACCAAGATTCATACCAGGAGGACTGAGCCTCTTGTTCCCGTTTTCTTTTCTCTAATCCTTCTCTCAGCTTAGCTAATGAATCTCTTACTACCCCTGTATGGTCAGCATAAAAGCAACATTCTTCACCTAGGGCAGCACATAATCCTCCGTTTTGCATGAACAAAAGGTCCAATCCTCTTCGATTCTGTAAAACTACTTCTGACAATGAGGTCAATGATTTCTCTAAATAGGAAACAGATTTTTCTATTCGGGCCAAATCTTCGTCTACTGCAGCTCTTAGAGATGTTAGACTCTGTTGTTGTTGTACCAAGGAGGTTATGCCAGTGGCGGTCCCGGCGACCCCTAAACCAAGTAGAGTAGCTATAGTAATTGCAGATATTGGCTCTCTTTTGTTGATTTTATGTCCTGAATTGCTCCAATGTAAATACATAGTTTCTTCCCCATGTAAGAGGATTCTAGGTACCACAGTAACTTGTACACAAAATTCTGAGGCATTTTTCTTGAGAACAGCAGTGGACAAACAAGGTGTTAATCCGGTTATGGAACAAACCCACCATGCCCCAGGACTAGGCAGAATCCATTTAATATCAGATGTCAAGTTTTGAGTTTGGTTAGTACATAGAGCTCTTTCCCCATTCGTCACCTTTCCTATACACCAACCGCTCCCTCTGACCTGTTGGAGAGTAATCCCTGCTTTCCGTTCTTTCCAATTACATCTGGGGGGATTCTCCTCGGCAGAGGTATTAAAGGGAGATGGCACAGCTATCCCTTCATAAAAAGGGGGTTTTACATCATAACATAACCAACAGGAAGTGGTAAAATTTGGATTTGTTGCATTTAGAGCTTGATAGGCTGCCTTCATTACAGCCCATAGGGGTTCATCATCTTTGGGTATTTTCTCCACTTTATTTGTAGAGGTTAGGTATGTCCCTGGGGTGACTGAGGCTGTGGAGTTTCCTCCCTTTGGCTTTGTGATGACTCGATTGGGCCCTACTGCTTGTGGTATTTTAACTTCCCGTTTTTGAATGAATATTAGTCCTCCTCTATCAGTTCCAGATTCCCAATATCGCATTCCCCAGGTTCGTCCAAATAACCATCCATGGTCATTAGGCTGCAGGATTTCTAATATAACATGCTTACAGTTGCCAAGATGAGAGCCCTCTATGTGTCCATCCCAGCTAGAAGCTGGCGGGTTGCATCCTCTGGGCCCCCATATTATATTTAAAAATCTATCTTTACTGGCTACATCCCAGTTTGAAGCTATGGTTTCACATCCCCAATATGCACAGTAATAGTGATTAGGGAAATTGCAATAGCTTTTCCCTGGATTCAAACTGGGGCAGAGATAAAAAGGTTTTATTGCTCTTTCTTGTTGACCGGGTGGGTCTAGTTCATAAAAGACTAATTCTTCCAATTTAACTTGGAATTCTGGGGGTCCGGCTGTCACATTATACCGAACTTCTATTGAATCTTCCCATCGACCTAAGGTCCAATTGAAGGGTTGATGTTCATTTTCTAAAGTCGTGGTAATTAATACCATTAATAGGATACCAGCTTTCATTTCCCCCACTGTTCAGTACCTCTCTGCCTTCCTCGTCTACTCTTTTGCGGAGAGCAACGGGATATTAATATCTTCTCGGCAGCAGCAGGTAGTCTTCAGGGGGATTTTGCTGTTATCCTGTCAATAATTTCCAAGGTCTAAAGAGTTAGTTACCTCTCAAATATATTTCCACCTGTTTGGTTGTTGTGCCCGTTTCCAGGCAAATCTTATAACACACTGTCTTAAAACTCTATACCAGTCTGTTTCATATATTTCCCAAAGCTCGGGTATTGACAATTCCCACCCACAAAATAATTTACGAATCTCTGCTTGAGCCCGTTGTTCCCTGGTATGTGTCAAATTATTGCGACATTTCATACAATAAGGTTGTCTCTTAAATGAAACACAGGACCATTCTTTATCGCAATTTAAACATCGGCAAACAACCCAACATAAATGTCCGGAAGTGGGGTGTTTCACGCAGGGTATTCTACGGAGATCTCCTATACTGGGCGATTCAGGTATTTCTGTCTCTGTTTCACAGCAAAAAGGAAAAACCTGAGGAGTTCCTGTCAGTTTGTATAATCCAGCCCCTCTCTTCCCAAATTTTTCCAAAGGTATGCACCACCCCAAAGGCATACTTTGAATCTGTATAAATGGTTCCAATTTTATTTTCTAAAAGTTTTAATGCTCTCATCATAGCATATAACTCACATGCTTGTGCGGACCAAGCTTTATTTAATGGTCCTGACTCTTTTATCTGAAAGGTATACCCGTCCACAATAGCATATCCCCATTTCCGTTGTCCTTCAACCACTCGTGAGGAACCATCCACAAATAATTTCTCCCCTTCGCCTAATTCATCTTCCTCTAAATCCTCCCTTATCTTAGTTTGCAAATTTATTAGTTGGAGACAGTCATGTGTCAAATCTTCCCTAGGTTCCCCATATAAAAATTGGGCAGGATTCTGAACAGAGGTGGTTTCCATTTCTAACCATGGGGAGTTAATCAAAATTCCCTCATATTTTAGTAATCGACTGTCTGTAAGCCACTTATCAGCTCGTTGTTGCAATACTCCTCGAATGTTATGGGGGGTGTATACCTTTAGTTCACCTCCTAAGGTGACCTTTCCAACTTCTTCTACCAATAATGCAGTGGCCACTATTGCTTGTAAACAAGTGGGCCACCCGCGGCTTACAGGATCTAGTATTTTAGAATAATATCCTACAGGCTTTCTCTGCCCTGCCCACCCTTGGGTCAGAACCCCATAAGCTGTCTCGTTATCCACATTGATAAAAAGTTGAAAGGGTTTACGGATATCGGGTAAACTGAGGACAGGTGCTTCCACCAGGTTTCTTTTCACGTTCTCCCAGCGCTTCTCATCTTCAGGGGTCCATTTTACTAACCCATTTTTAGTTAGCTTTTCGTGCAAGAATTTTACTTTACTGCTGTAATTTTCTATCCACTGTCGACAATACCCTAACAATCCCAACAGCTGTCTTATCTGTCTTCTATTAGTGGGCGCTGTTAGGGATAAAATTCCTTTCACTCTTTCGGGATCTAATTTCTTGTGTCCCTTTGTGAGCCAATGTCCCAAATATTTTACCTCTTCTTCAGTGAACTGCAATTTGGACTTAGAAACCTTTAACCCCTTGAGGCCCAAAAAGTTTAATAATTTGATGCTCTCATTTCTGACTTCTTCTTGAGTTTTTCCTGCAATCAATAAATCGTCTACGTATTGAATCAGGATTAATCCCTGACTTAATTCGTAGGATTCCAATAATTGTTCCAGAGCTTGTCCAAACAAATTTGGGGATTCTGTGAATCCCTGGGGCAAAACAGTCCACCGTAATTGTTGTTTTCTATGGGTTCTGGGATCCTCCCACTCGAAAGCAAAATAGTCTCTACATTCTTCTTCTAAGGGACAGGCCCAAAAAGCATCTTTTAAATCTATAACACTATACCATTTATATTCTGGACTTAACCGATTAAGTATAGTGTGTGGGTTAGCCACCACAGGGAACCGGGTAATGGTTCATTCGTTTATGGCTCTCAGATCTTGTACTAAGCGATAGGACCCATCCGGCTTCTTTACGGGCAATATGGGAGTGTTGTGAGGAGACATACAAGGTTCTAAAAGTCCTTGGACCAAAAGTCTCTCAATTACTGGCTGCAACCCTTCTCTCCCTTCTCTGGAGATGGGATACTGTTTTATCCTAATTGGCTGGTCTGGGTCTTTTATAGAGACTGTGATTGGTTTGATATTTAATTTTCCCACCGATCCAGGGCTATACCAAGTTTCTGGATTAATCTTGGCTTCATCTTCAGCGGTTAATAAGCATAACTTTACTTTTAACATCTCTTGGTCTACTTCCAAATTAATTCCTAATTCCACCATCAGGTCTCGTCCCAAAAGGTTATATTCAGCTTCTGGGACCAATAAAAATGTTCCCACCCCATCTTTATTTGGGGCTTCTATTGCTACATTCCTTATCAGGGGCACCTTGAAAGGTTCCCCCTTTGCACCAATTACTTGGAGTTTATCCTTTGATTCAACACATCCAGATGGTAACTTTTGGACGGTTGATCTTTCGGCACCCGAGTCCACGAGGAACTCGAACACTTCATGCTGAGGACCCAATTTCAATTTTATCAAGGGCTCGGTAACCTTAGGGGTCCCCAGCAAATAGAGCCCCTGACCCCCCTAATCTTCCTTAAAAATCTCCTCATCCTGCATTCTTTTCCGACAATTTCTCTGCAGATGTCCCTTCCTGCGACAATAAAAACATTCTATGTCCTGCGAACCAAATCTCCTTCTTCTCGGTTCTACTGGGCCCTTCCAGGGACTTTCTCTTCTCTTTCCCTGACTTTGCCCTTCCCTTACAGCAGCCATCAGGATTCTGGCTTGTTTCTTCTGACTTTCTTCTTCCCTTCTCACATAGACCTTCTGAGCTTCTCGTAGTAACTCATCTAACCCCCTCTCCTGCCAGTCTTCTACTTTCTCTAACTTTCTTCTTATATCTGTCCAAGATTTAGCTACAAATTGAGTTTTCAGCAGGGCTTGACCCACTTGGCTATCGGGGTCTAACCCAGAATATAGCTGTAAACTCTTTCTCAATCTTTCCAGCCATTCGGTGGGGGTTTCATCTTTCTTCTGTTGTTCATTAAAGGCCTTATTGATATTTTGCCCTCTAGGTACAGAATCCCTAATCCCCTGAATTATCATATCACGGAGATCAACTATGTTATTTCTATGTGCGGGGTCTTGATTGTCCCAATTGGGCCTCTGTAAGGGCCATTTTACATCCCCGGCGGGACCATGCTGATGCCTCTGATCCCAGTGTCTCATGCCTGCCATTCTGATCATTCCTCGTTCTTCGTTTGTGAACAAGATCTTTAAAATAGACTCCATCTCGTCCCAAGTATAAATGTTAGGCCCGAGGAATTGATCAAAACGTTCTGCTACCCCTAATGGGTCCTCTAACAAGTGTCCCATTTCTTTCTTAAATTCCCTCACATCCCCGGAGCTGAGGGGTACAGATACAAATCCAACTCCAGGTTGTGGTCCCCCCATAGCAGTCTCCCTTAAGGGATACAATAAATTTTCCTCCCTTCTTTCTCTGATTTGACTTCTAGTTATTCTTCGATTAGAAGGAGGAGTCTCTTCCTCAGGTTCTGTAGGTGCTGTTGGAGGGAGATCTTGCTCAGGACCTTGTGGTGGCGGAGGAGGGGGGACATAGGGTGGGGGGGACACTGGAGGTTCGTCTATGTCCCACCTTTTCTTTTTATCATTTTTCTTTTCCTTTAATGGAAACAAATTAGCGGCCTGAGCCGTGCTCAGGATCCATAAAAAGGCATATTCACTCTCCTCCTTACTAAACAGTCGTTTGTTGTTAACGTATATGTTTAATTGTTGGCATATCCAATCCTCTAAGGATCCATGAATTGGCCAATATAAATCTTTTCTTATCTGTTTTCCTCCCCATATTTCCATACAATAATAGACCAATTTCTCCTTGGATTTCCCTTTTAGGGAAGGGGAACTATCCCAATATCGAATCATTAGGCCTAATGGGCTATCTTGGGGTATATCAGGGAGCCCACCCCCACCCCGTATCTTCTGTATGGAACCAGAAGCCTTACTTTTCTTCTGTCCCATCTTCCGGGAGTGCCTTCTCTCACTCAAGTTTCACTCGCTTCCCTCCGTTCGTGGCCCACGCCCTCGCGGACAATGGGAACCGCACTATTAGGAGGTCCACACTCACTTCGTCCGGTGGGCTACTAAGCCCAGTGGACGTCTCAGTCACTCGCACCCCGGGTACCCAATCCCCGACCGAACGGAACTGCAATATACTTACTCACTCCCAAGTCTTCGTCCGGCTCTTTGTGCACAAAAATTACGGGGAACTGCAGTTTTCCTTTCTCTTTCTTTTTGCTTTCCTATCTCAGTTCAGAAAATCCAGGTGAGCTAAGTCGGAATCTCCTCCAGGACCATCCGAAGATGGGGGCGCCCTCCCAGAGTTGAATTCTGAGTTGGCTGTCTGGATCCGAGTCACGGCACCAAATTTGTTATAGTTGAATTTTAAGACAAATCGAGTCCGAAATAGATTTATTAAATATTTATTAAGGTAGGAAAGCAAAAGCAGCGCTGGGCGGCCGGGGAGTCGCAGCTCCACCAAAGACTCGCAAATTCAGGCAAGCTAAACGACTCCTTTTATCTTCACAGAGGTCGATTGCAACATCTTCGGTACGCCCCTCTTCGGCTTCTTCCGAGGGGCTTCTTGCTTGGGGCAATTTCGATAAGATATCGTCACAGAATCAGCTTATACAATCTATTCTTTTCAGGGTTGATTGGTACAATGGCACACGTTAGCACGACATTAACGGTTTAACATTCGCTCAAGGTAACACATTCTGATGACATTGTGGTTAAGCCTTTCTTGTCAAACAGGGTGTTCCCATGTTTGGTGTTGCCAGATAACATTGTGGACGTGTATCTTCTGGTTAAATAGGAAGTTCTCAAGACTGCTACAATGGGTTCGTTCCTCTTGCTTAACCTGTTTGATCAGCAAATTACCCTTAGTTACTTATTACAATCCCCCCTTTTTTTATTTATAAGTGATTTGCTGATCAAACCTAGACAATACCTCACAAGCGGCATCTAATTCAGGATTTTCGTTTGGTATAATTTTCATTTCCAGTTCCGATTGCTTCATCAGCATTAGCTGCACTTTTTCTAACCTGCCTTTAAAAAAGGTTACAAGTTTATTAATGACACAGGGTCCAAAAGTCAGAGCCAATAGTAACATTATGAGGGGTCCCGCCAAAGTAGAAATTAAGGTAGTCAGCCATGGTGACGGATTAAACCAAGATTCATACCAGGAGGACTGAGCCTCTTGTTCCCGTTTTCTTTTCTCTAATCCTTCTCTCAGCTTAGCTAATGAATCTCTTACTACCCCTGTATGGTCAGCATAAAAGCAACATTCTTCACCTAGGGCAGCACATAATCCTCCGTTTTGCATGAACAAAAGGTCCAATCCTCTTCGATTCTGTAAAACTACTTCTGACAATGAGGTCAATGATTTCTCTAAATAGGAAACAGATTTTTCTATTCGGGCCAAATCTTCGTCTACTGCAGCTCTTAGAGATGTTAGACTCTGTTGTTGTTGTACCAAGGAGGTTATGCCAGTGGCGGTCCCGGCGACCCCTAAACCAAGTAGAGTAGCTATAGTAATTGCAGATATTGGCTCTCTTTTGTTGATTTTATGTCCTGAATTGCTCCAATGTAAATACATAGTTTCTTCCCCATGTAAGAGGATTCTAGGTACCACAGTAACTTGTACACAAAATTCTGAGGCATTTTTCTTGAGAACAGCAGTGGACAAACAAGGTGTTAATCCGGTTATGGAACAAACCCACCATGCCCCAGGACTAGGCAGAATCCATTTAATATCAGATGTCAAGTTTTGAGTTTGGTTAGTACATAGAGCTCTTTCCCCATTCGTCACCTTTCCTATACACCAACCGCTCCCTCTGACCTGTTGGAGAGTAATCCCTGCTTTCCGTTCTTTCCAATTACATCTGGGGGGATTCTCCTCGGCAGAGGTATTAAAGGGAGATGGCACAGCTATCCCTTCATAAAAAGGGGGTTTTACATCATAACATAACCAACAGGAAGTGGTAAAATTTGGATTTGTTGCATTTAGAGCTTGATAGGCTGCCTTCATTACAGCCCATAGGGGTTCATCATCTTTGGGTATTTTCTCCACTTTATTTGTAGAGGTTAGGTATGTCCCTGGGGTGACTGAGGCTGTGGAGTTTCCTCCCTTTGGCTTTGTGATGACTCGATTGGGCCCTACTGCTTGTGGTATTTTAACTTCCCGTTTTTGAATGAATATTAGTCCTCCTCTATCAGTTCCAGATTCCCAATATCGCATTCCCCAGGTTCGTCCAAATAACCATCCATGGTCATTAGGCTGCAGGATTTCTAATATAACATGCTTACAGTTGCCAAGATGAGAGCCCTCTATGTGTCCATCCCAGCTAGAAGCTGGCGGGTTGCATCCTCTGGGCCCCCATATTATATTTAAAAATCTATCTTTACTGGCTACATCCCAGTTTGAAGCTATGGTTTCACATCCCCAATATGCACAGTAATAGTGATTAGGGAAATTGCAATAGCTTTTCCCTGGATTCAAACTGGGGCAGAGATAAAAAGGTTTTATTGCTCTTTCTTGTTGACCGGGTGGGTCTAGTTCATAAAAGACTAATTCTTCCAATTTAACTTGGAATTCTGGGGGTCCGGCTGTCACATTATACCGAACTTCTATTGAATCTTCCCATCGACCTAAGGTCCAATTGAAGGGTTGATGTTCATTTTCTAAAGTCGTGGTAATTAATACCATTAATAGGATACCAGCTTTCATTTCCCCCACTGTTCAGTACCTCTCTGCCTTCCTCGTCTACTCTTTTGCGGAGAGCAACGGGATATTAATATCTTCTCGGCAGCAGCAGGTAGTCTTCAGGGGGATTTTGCTGTTATCCTGTCAATAATTTCCAAGGTCTAAAGAGTTAGTTACCTCTCAAATATATTTCCACCTGTTTGGTTGTTGTGCCCGTTTCCAGGCAAATCTTATAACACACTGTCTT
Organism: Numenius arquata; assembly: GCF_964106895.1. NCBI lineage: Eukaryota > Metazoa > Chordata > Aves > Charadriiformes > Scolopacidae > Numenius > Numenius arquata. The sequence continues at coordinate 13,700,491 of NC_133615.1, forward strand.
AAAACTCTATACCAGTCTGTTTCATATATTTCCCAAAGCTCGGGTATTGACAATTCCCACCCACAAAATAATTTACGAATCTCTGCTTGAGCCCGTTGTTCCCTGGTATGTGTCAAATTATTGCGACATTTCATACAATAAGGTTGTCTCTTAAATGAAACACAGGACCATTCTTTATCGCAATTTAAACATCGGCAAACAACCCAACATAAATGTCCGGAAGTGGGGTGTTTCACGCAGGGTATTCTACGGAGATCTCCTATACTGGGCGATTCAGGTATTTCTGTCTCTGTTTCACAGCAAAAAGGAAAAACCTGAGGAGTTCCTGTCAGTTTGTATAATCCAGCCCCTCTCTTCCCAAATTTTTCCAAAGGTATGCACCACCCCAAAGGCATACTTTGAATCTGTATAAATGGTTCCAATTTTATTTTCTAAAAGTTTTAATGCTCTCATCATAGCATATAACTCACATGCTTGTGCGGACCAAGCTTTATTTAATGGTCCTGACTCTTTTATCTGAAAGGTATACCCGTCCACAATAGCATATCCCCATTTCCGTTGTCCTTCAACCACTCGTGAGGAACCATCCACAAATAATTTCTCCCCTTCGCCTAATTCATCTTCCTCTAAATCCTCCCTTATCTTAGTTTGCAAATTTATTAGTTGGAGACAGTCATGTGTCAAATCTTCCCTAGGTTCCCCATATAAAAATTGGGCAGGATTCTGAACAGAGGTGGTTTCCATTTCTAACCATGGGGAGTTAATCAAAATTCCCTCATATTTTAGTAATCGACTGTCTGTAAGCCACTTATCAGCTCGTTGTTGCAATACTCCTCGAATGTTATGGGGGGTGTATACCTTTAGTTCACCTCCTAAGGTGACCTTTCCAACTTCTTCTACCAATAATGCAGTGGCCACTATTGCTTGTAAACAAGTGGGCCACCCGCGGCTTACAGGATCTAGTATTTTAGAATAATATCCTACAGGCTTTCTCTGCCCTGCCCACCCTTGGGTCAGAACCCCATAAGCTGTCTCGTTATCCACATTGATAAAAAGTTGAAAGGGTTTACGGATATCGGGTAAACTGAGGACAGGTGCTTCCACCAGGTTTCTTTTCACGTTCTCCCAGCGCTTCTCATCTTCAGGGGTCCATTTTACTAACCCATTTTTAGTTAGCTTTTCGTGCAAGAATTTTACTTTACTGCTGTAATTTTCTATCCACTGTCGACAATACCCTAACAATCCCAACAGCTGTCTTATCTGTCTTCTATTAGTGGGCGCTGTTAGGGATAAAATTCCTTTCACTCTTTCGGGATCTAATTTCTTGTGTCCCTTTGTGAGCCAATGTCCCAAATATTTTACCTCTTCTTCAGTGAACTGCAATTTGGACTTAGAAACCTTTAACCCCTTGAGGCCCAAAAAGTTTAATAATTTGATGCTCTCATTTCTGACTTCTTCTTGAGTTTTTCCTGCAATCAATAAATCGTCTACGTATTGAATCAGGATTAATCCCTGACTTAATTCGTAGGATTCCAATAATTGTTCCAGAGCTTGTCCAAACAAATTTGGGGATTCTGTGAATCCCTGGGGCAAAACAGTCCACCGTAATTGTTGTTTTCTATGGGTTCTGGGATCCTCCCACTCGAAAGCAAAATAGTCTCTACATTCTTCTTCTAAGGGACAGGCCCAAAAAGCATCTTTTAAATCTATAACACTATACCATTTATATTCTGGACTTAACCGATTAAGTATAGTGTGTGGGTTAGCCACCACAGGGAACCGGGTAATGGTTCATTCGTTTATGGCTCTCAGATCTTGTACTAAGCGATAGGACCCATCCGGCTTCTTTACGGGCAATATGGGAGTGTTGTGAGGAGACATACAAGGTTCTAAAAGTCCTTGGACCAAAAGTCTCTCAATTACTGGCTGCAACCCTTCTCTCCCTTCTCTGGAGATGGGATACTGTTTTATCCTAATTGGCTGGTCTGGGTCTTTTATAGAGACTGTGATTGGTTTGATATTTAATTTTCCCACCGATCCAGGGCTATACCAAGTTTCTGGATTAATCTTGGCTTCATCTTCAGCGGTTAATAAGCATAACTTTACTTTTAACATCTCTTGGTCTACTTCCAAATTAATTCCTAATTCCACCATCAGGTCTCGTCCCAAAAGGTTATATTCAGCTTCTGGGACCAATAAAAATGTTCCCACCCCATCTTTATTTGGGGCTTCTATTGCTACATTCCTTATCAGGGGCACCTTGAAAGGTTCCCCCTTTGCACCAATTACTTGGAGTTTATCCTTTGATTCAACACATCCAGATGGTAACTTTTGGACGGTTGATCTTTCGGCACCCGAGTCCACGAGGAACTCGAACACTTCATGCTGAGGACCCAATTTCAATTTTATCAAGGGCTCGGTAACCTTAGGGGTCCCCAGCAAATAGAGCCCCTGACCCCCCTAATCTTCCTTAAAAATCTCCTCATCCTGCATTCTTTTCCGACAATTTCTCTGCAGATGTCCCTTCCTGCGACAATAAAAACATTCTATGTCCTGCGAACCAAATCTCCTTCTTCTCGGTTCTACTGGGCCCTTCCAGGGACTTTCTCTTCTCTTTCCCTGACTTTGCCCTTCCCTTACAGCAGCCATCAGGATTCTGGCTTGTTTCTTCTGACTTTCTTCTTCCCTTCTCACATAGACCTTCTGAGCTTCTCGTAGTAACTCATCTAACCCCCTCTCCTGCCAGTCTTCTACTTTCTCTAACTTTCTTCTTATATCTGTCCAAGATTTAGCTACAAATTGAGTTTTCAGCAGGGCTTGACCCACTTGGCTATCGGGGTCTAACCCAGAATATAGCTGTAAACTCTTTCTCAATCTTTCCAGCCATTCGGTGGGGGTTTCATCTTTCTTCTGTTGTTCATTAAAGGCCTTATTGATATTTTGCCCTCTAGGTACAGAATCCCTAATCCCCTGAATTATCATATCACGGAGATCAACTATGTTATTTCTATGTGCGGGGTCTTGATTGTCCCAATTGGGCCTCTGTAAGGGCCATTTTACATCCCCGGCGGGACCATGCTGATGCCTCTGATCCCAGTGTCTCATGCCTGCCATTCTGATCATTCCTCGTTCTTCGTTTGTGAACAAGATCTTTAAAATAGACTCCATCTCGTCCCAAGTATAAATGTTAGGCCCGAGGAATTGATCAAAACGTTCTGCTACCCCTAATGGGTCCTCTAACAAGTGTCCCATTTCTTTCTTAAATTCCCTCACATCCCCGGAGCTGAGGGGTACAGATACAAATCCAACTCCAGGTTGTGGTCCCCCCATAGCAGTCTCCCTTAAGGGATACAATAAATTTTCCTCCCTTCTTTCTCTGATTTGACTTCTAGTTATTCTTCGATTAGAAGGAGGAGTCTCTTCCTCAGGTTCTGTAGGTGCTGTTGGAGGGAGATCTTGCTCAGGACCTTGTGGTGGCGGAGGAGGGGGGACATAGGGTGGGGGGGACACTGGAGGTTCGTCTATGTCCCACCTTTTCTTTTTATCATTTTTCTTTTCCTTTAATGGAAACAAATTAGCGGCCTGAGCCGTGCTCAGGATCCATAAAAAGGCATATTCACTCTCCTCCTTACTAAACAGTCGTTTGTTGTTAACGTATATGTTTAATTGTTGGCATATCCAATCCTCTAAGGATCCATGAATTGGCCAATATAAATCTTTTCTTATCTGTTTTCCTCCCCATATTTCCATACAATAATAGACCAATTTCTCCTTGGATTTCCCTTTTAGGGAAGGGGAACTATCCCAATATCGAATCATTAGGCCTAATGGGCTATCTTGGGGTATATCAGGGAGCCCACCCCCACCCCGTATCTTCTGTATGGAACCAGAAGCCTTACTTTTCTTCTGTCCCATCTTCCGGGAGTGCCTTCTCTCACTCAAGTTTCACTCGCTTCCCTCCGTTCGTGGCCCACGCCCTCGCGGACAATGGGAACCGCACTATTAGGAGGTCCACACTCACTTCGTCCGGTGGGCTACTAAGCCCAGTGGACGTCTCAGTCACTCGCACCCCGGGTACCCAATCCCCGACCGAACGGAACTGCAATATACTTACTCACTCCCAAGTCTTCGTCCGGCTCTTTGTGCACAAAAATTACGGGGAACTGCAGTTTTCCTTTCTCTTTCTTTTTGCTTTCCTATCTCAGTTCAGAAAATCCAGGTGAGCTAAGTCGGAATCTCCTCCAGGACCATCCGAAGATGGGGGCGCCCTCCCAGAGTTGAATTCTGAGTTGGCTGTCTGGATCCGAGTCACGGCACCAAATTTGTTATAGTTGAATTTTAAGACAAATCGAGTCCGAAATAGATTTATTAAATATTTATTAAGGTAGGAAAGCAAAAGCAGCGCTGGGCGGCCGGGGAGTCGCAGCTCCACCAAAGACTCGCAAATTCAGGCAAGCTAAACGACTCCTTTTATCTTCACAGAGGTCGATTGCAACATCTTCGGTACGCCCCTCTTCGGCTTCTTCCGAGGGGCTTCTTGCTTGGGGCAATTTCGATAAGATATCGTCACAGAATCAGCTTATACAATCTATTCTTTTCAGGGTTGATTGGTACAATGGCACACGTTAGCACGACATTAACGGTTTAACATTCGCTCAAGGTAACACATTCTGATGACATTGTGGTTAAGCCTTTCTTGTCAAACAGGGTGTTCCCATGTTTGGTGTTGCCAGATAACATTGTGGACGTGTATCTTCTGGTTAAATAGGAAGTTCTCAAGACTGCTACAATGGGTTCGTTCCTCTTGCTTAACCTGTTTGATCAGCAAATTACCCTTAGTTACTTATTACACTATGAAGAAAATTAACTTTATCCCAGCCAAAACCAGTACACAGATCAGTCTGTTCATCCAGGTTGGTCCAGAAGTTAGGTTGAGTCAGTGGCTCCAGGCTCATCATGGACTTTATCACTTCCTGAAATAAAAAAAATCACTTCTAGGACAGCCCAAAGGGGCAGACTGTGGATCCAACGACAAGATTTGGGCCCTGCTGTCCACAACAAAGGTGACCGAGTGCTGGTCATTCACAACAACTTCTAATCAGGGCTAGGACATAGAGGACGCAAAAAGGTTTGCCAGAAAATAGACCTAGGAGGCAATCTCCGTCTGGTGGTAGACACCCGCCCACCAGTTCTTAGGCTGAAGGTGAGGCACTGCAAGGCTCACGGGGAAGGGAGGGGAGCAGGGCCAGGTCATTTGGCAGCAACAGCCAATCATGCAAATGCATTTTGAATGCAGGTAAGAGTTGCACCACCCCTTAGCTCTACCAATGGTAGTGTGATATTAGAGAATCATACCTTACATGAATAATGTGGGCAGCACCCTGCCTATGCTGCCGATGTCAGTCGGGGGCAGGGTGTTGGCAGTCGGTCTACACTGCTAATATTGGTCAAGGGGCAGGGTGTCAGGAGGTGGGGTGTCAGATGTGATGTTAATCTAACAAAATCACACTACCAGTATTGTGTTTTTAACTAGAGCCCAAGTATGGAACATGGAGTGGAACATGAATGATACAAGGAAAAGCAGTAGTGCAAATAGCTTGCAGCACAAAGTGCATCCTGCTTAATGGGGTAGAAAGAGATGAATTTAAGACTATAATGTGTGCTATAACTAGGCTCCTAGTCATAGAATCATAGAATGGTTAGAGTTGGAAGGGACCTTAAAGATCACTGAGTTCCAACCCCTCTGCCATGGGCAGGGACACCTCCCATTAGACCTGTCTTTGTGAACATTTTGGTTTCACTGAATTTCACTGAATTTCAATGAATTTTTTTAGAGTTGGAAGGGACCATATAGATCATCTAGTCCAACTCCCCTGCTGAAGCAGGATTGCTTAGAGAATGCTACTCAGGACTGCATCCAGGCGGGTCTTGAAAATCTCCAAAGAAGGGGACTCCACAACCTCCTTGGGCAGCCTGTTCCAGGGCTCTGTCACCCTCACCGTGAAGAAATTCTTTCTCATATTCGAGTGGAACCTCTTATGTTCCAACTTGTGCCCGTTGCCCCTCGTCCTGTCACTGGGAACCACTGAAAAGAGTCTGGCTCCCTCCTCCTTCAACCCACCCTTGAGATACTTATAAGCATTGATAAGGTCTCCCCTCAGCCTTCTCTTCTCCAGACTAAAGAGTCCCAGCTCTCTCAGCCTTTCCTCATAAGGGAGATGCTCCAATCCCCTAATCATCTTTGTTGCCCTTCGCTGGACTCTTTCCAGTAGTTCCCTATCCCTCTTGAATTGGGGAGCCCAGAACTGGATGCAATACTCCAGTTGTGGCCTCACCAGTGCAGAGTAGAGGGGGAGAATGACTTCCCTCGACCTACTAGCCACACTCTTCCCTATGCAGCCCAGGATTCCATTGGCCTTCCTGGCCACAAGAGCACATTGCTTGCTCATTGTCATTTTGCTGTCTACCAGGACCCCCAGATCTTTCTCTTCGGAGCTTGACTCCAGCAGGTCCACACCTAACCTGTATTGGTGCCTGACATTCTGCTTGCCCAGGTGTAGCACCTTACACTTTTCCCTGTTGAACCTCATGAGGTTCTTCCTTGCCCAGCTCTCCAGCCTGTCCAGGTCTCGCTGGATGGCAGCACGGCCCTCCGGGGTGTCAGCCAGCCCTCCCAGTTTGGTATCATCAGCAAACTTACTGAGGATACACTCGGTCCCCTCGTCCAGGTCGCTGATGAATATGTTGAACAGGACTTGACCAAGTATTGACCCCTGGGGGACACCACTGGTTACAGGCCTCCAGCTTGAACCTGCTCCATTAATCATTACCCTTTGGGTCCTGTCACACAGCCAGTTCTCAATCCACCTCACTGTCCCCTCATCCAGCCCACACTTCCTTAGTTTCCCAATGAGGATGTTATGGGAGACTGTGTCAAAAGCCTTGCTGAAGTCAAGGTAGATGACATCTGCTGCCCTCCCCTCATCCAGCCAACCAGTTATGGCATCATAGAAAGCTATCAGATTGGTCAAGCATGATTTACCCTTGGTAAACCCATGTTGCCCACTTCCAATAACCCCCTGCTCTTCAACTAGTTTGGAGATGACGTCTAGAATCAGTCTCTCCATTACCTTTCCAGGGACGGAGGTGAGACTAACTGGTCTGTAGTTCCCAGGGTCCTCCTTCTTGCCCTTCTTGCCATCACTGGTGTGATGTTGGCCTTCCTCCAGTCTTCTGGCACCTCTCCTGTTCTCCATGACTTTTCAAATATGATAGAGAGTGGCCCAGCGATAACTTCTGCTAGCTCTCTCAGCGCTCGCGGGTGTATCCCATCTGGGCCCATGGACTTATGAATGTCCAGTTTGGCCAAGTGGTCCCGAACCTGGTCCTCTTCTACTGAAGAAAAACCTTCCTCTCTCCATACCCTCCCCCTGGCCTCCAAGGCCAGAGGTTCATGAGGGACAGCCTTAGCAGTGAAGACTGAAGAAAAGAAGGCATTCAGCAACTCTGCCTTCTCCGTGTCTTCCACCACTAGGGTGCCTATCTCATTCCTCAGTGGGCCCACATTATCCCTAATCTTCCTTTTTCTGTTTACATACTGGAAAAAACCCTTTTTGTTGTTCTTAACTGTAGTGGCCAAGATGAGTTCAGCTTGAGCCTTGGCCCTTCTAATTTTCCCCCTGCATATCTTCACTGCTTCCTGGTATTTCTCCTTGCCTACCAGGCCCTCAGGCCCTTTTCCAAAGATCATAAACCTTCTTTTTGTTCCTGAGCTCCAGCCAAAGCTCTCTATTTAGCCAGGCTGGTCTTCTTCCCTTCCTGCTTGATTTTTGGGACTTGGGTATGGCTCTTTCCTGCGCTTTTAAGAGTGCCTCCTTGAAGTGCGACCAGCCTTCCTGGGCACCTTTGCCCTTCAGGACTGTCTCCCAAGGGACGCTTTCAACCATGCTCCTGAAGAGGCCAAAGTCTGCCCTTCGGAAGTCCAACATGGCAGTTTTGCTGGCCCCTCGCCTTGCTTCAGCAAGAATTGAAAATTTTATCATTTCAAGATCACTCTGTCCAAGACGACCTCCTCTGGTAAATGTAAATAAAATACATTGAAATAGTCTTTTTAGGAGAAGGAGTTTAAAAAAAACAAAAAACCCTCACTTTCACAATTTTGCATGTATGTTAGTGTGTTAAATTATTTGTAACTTGTCCATCTTCTTTAGAAGATGGAAGAATATCTTCCTGGGCTTTCAGAGTATGCAATCTTGTCCTTTGTTGTTATCAGCTAAAAGTGTTCACATGTTATGAACTGAATGGAACATATGTACTGAACATTTCCCTTCTGTCTTGGGCTTTCCTACCACTTTGAAATGACTGAAGTGATACTATTCCATGACTTTTTCAACTCTTTTTTCATAAGAACTTACTCATAAAGCTGTCTTGATTTTTCAAGTTTTCACTTTCAAAACAAAATGTTTTGGAAGTAAATGTGGAGGTAAAAGTTCTAAAACTCCTCTGTGTCTTGAAGATGGTTCTTCCACCTCACTGCTGAACTATTTATGTTCCTTATTAACATCAGTGAAAAACTTTTTGGTTTTCAGTTTGAAATACATTCATAACTGTAATTCAAAGCATTTTGTCAAGTCATACATAAAGAAACTTGTGGTGCATTCCAGCAGCCTTAGGCTTGTGTTCCTCTAGCTGTCTTGGAGCTAAGCACCAATCTGGGCAGCTTAGTTTTGACTTTCAGTAAGCTATATCCTGTCTATTTGACCATTGTGACACAGGTTAGTTTTACACTACTGATGTTGTGTTGTTGCAATAGTAATCCTGTTCAGTATGAGAGGAACCACAGATTCAGACCCCTGGTGCATGTGTTTGGCTGAGGAGCCACTGGCACAAGACTATCATCTGCATGCGAGCTTATGACTAAATGCATCTAAATCAGAATCACGCCTAGGCATAGCGATACTGCAGCACCACTGGCACCTCGGTGGGTTCGTGGCAATTGGCTGCCTGCCCCACACAGGGTGGGCCCAGTGCAAAGCACTGCTTGTGGTTGGGGTGGAGAGATGCGGCGCTACCTCTTCCCTGTCACATATCACATGATTTGTGGGGCTCCCGGTGCTAAATCATTCATTGACAGTCTGATTCTGAGTCAGGGTTTCGTATGTAGCAGAGCTGCTTCCTCACTGCAATCTACTGGGAATCAGACCTTGACACCAGCTTTTGTAAAGAATAAAAAAGTAAAAATTAAAAAATAAAAGATTGCACTCATTTTTAAAAAGGGTATAAAGGAGGACCCTGGAAACTACCAACCTGTCAGCCTTACCTCTGTGCCTGGGAAGATCATGGAACAGATCCTCCTAGAAGCTATGCTAAGGCACATGGAGGACAGGGAGGTTATTTGAGATAGCCAGCATGGCTTCACCAAGGGCAAGTCCTGCCTGACCAACCTAGTGGTCTTCTACAATGGAGTGACTACATCAGTGGACAAGGGAAGAGCTATGGATGTCATGTAACTGTAAGGCCTTTGACATTGTCCCCCACAACATCCTTCTCTCTGAATTGGAGAGCTATGGATTCGATGGGTGGACCATTCACTGGATAAGGAATTGGCTAGATGGTTGCATCCAGAGAGTAGTGATCAATGGCTCAATGTCCAGATGGAGATCAGTAACAAGTGGTGTCAGGGAGGAATTACCCCATACACAGGTACAGGTTAGGGACTTACCTGCTGGAAAGCAGCTCTGCAGAGAGAGACCTGGGAGTCCTGGTGGACAACAAGTTGACCACGAAGAAGTAATGTGCCCTTGTGGCCAAGAAGGCCAATGGTCTCCTGGGGTGCATTAAAAAGAGCATGGCCAGCAGGTCGAGGGAGGTCATCCTCCCCCTCTAGTCTGCCCTGGTGAGGCTGCATGTGGAGTACTGTGTCCAGTTCTGGGCCCCCCCAGTTCAATAAGGACAGGGAACTACTGGAAAGAGTCCAGCAGAGGGCTACAAAGATGATCAAGGGAGGAATGGAGCACCTCTCTGATGAGGAAAGGCTGAGAGATCTGGGTCCGTTCAGCCTGGAGAAGAGAAGACCGAGAGGGGATCTCATCAATGGTTATAAATATCTAAAGGGCGGGTGTCAAGAGGATGGGGTCAGGCTCTTCTCAGTGGTGCCTGGTGACAGGACAAGGGGCAACAGACACAAGCTGGAACACAGGACATTCCATCTCAACATAAGGAAAAACTTCTTTCCTTTGAGGGTGACAGAGCCCTGGAACAGGCTGCCCAGAGAGGTTGTGGAGTCTCCTTCTCTGGAGCTATTCAAAACCTGCCTGGATGTGTTCCTGTGTAACCTGCCAACCTGCTCTAGGTGCACCTGCTTTGGCAGGGGGGTTGGACCAGATAATCTCCAAAGGTCCCTTCCAACCCCTACAATTCTGTGATTACAAGTCCCTCAGGGATCCATATTGGGACCAGTACTGTTTAATATCTTCAATGACATAGTGGGATCGAGTGCACCCTCAGCAAATATCCAGATAACACCAAGCTGAGTGTTGTGGTTGACACGTCTGAAGTATGGGATGCCATCCAGAGGGATACGGACAAGCTTGAGAAGTGGGCCCATGTGAACCTCATGAGGTTCAACAAGACCAAGTGCAAGGTCCTGCACCTGGGTCGGAGCAATCCTTGGTAACAATACAGGCTGGGGGATGAAGGGACTGAGAGCAGCCCTGCTGAGAGGGACATGGAGGGTACTGGTGGATGAAAAGGTGGACATGAGCCAGCAATGTGCACTCGCAGCCCAGAAGGCCAACCACATCCAGCAGTGGCCAGCAGGTTGAGGGAGGTAATTCTGCCCCTCTACTCTGCTCTTGTGAGACCCCACCTGGAGTCCTCAGTACAAGAAAGTCATGGATCTGTTAAAGCAGGTCCAGAGGAGTGCCACAGAAGTGATCAGAGGGATGGAGCACCTCTCCTCTGAAGACAGGCTGAAAGAATTAGGGTTGCTCAGCCTGGAGAAGGGAAGGCTCCAGGGAGACCTTATTGTGGCCTTTCAGTACTTAAAGGGGGCTTATAGGAAAGATGGGGACAGACTTTTTAGTAGGGCCTGTTGTGATAGGAAAAGGGGTAACGGCTTTAAACTAAAGGAGGGAAGATTCAGACTAGATATAAGGAAGAATTTTTTTACGATGAGGGTGGTAAATCACTGGCACAGGTTGCCCAGAGAGGGGGTAGATGCCCCATCCCTGGAAACATTCAAGGTCAGGTTGGACGGGGTTCTGAGCAACCTGATCTAGTTGAAGATGTCCCTGCTCATTGCAGGGGAGGTTAGACTATATGACCTTTAAAGGTCCTTTCCAACCCAAACCATTCTATGACTCTATGATTCTATATAGATTTTTTTAGCATACCAGAATATTGCTTTATTCCCATCTTTTTTCTTCTTTTCCAGTCCCAGAAAAGAAGAATGTATTTATTTATTCCACTTAAAGTGTATTTTTGTCCGAATCTGGGTGTGACAGAAATATGAAAAGGTTTTTAATGCGTTAGTTCTCACCGTAAATTAAGAAATTTAGAAGAATTATTATTCATATTCCTCACTGTGATGTGACAGGAGCCAGACTCTTTTCAGTGGTTGCCAGTGACAGGACGAGGGGCAACGGGCACAAGTTGGAACATAGGAGGTTCCACTCAAATATGAGAAAAAACTTCTTCACAGTGAGGGTGACAGAGCACTGGAACAGGCTGCCCAGGGAGGTTGTGGAGTCCCCTTCTTTGGAGATTTTCAAGACCCACCTGGATGCAATCCTGAGTAACATGCTCTAACATGCTCTGGGTAATCCTGCTTCAGCAGGGGAGTTGGACTAGATGATCTTTATGGTCCCTTCCAACTCTAAAAATTCAGTGAAAATTCAGTGAAAAACTTGGGTACTTTGGTAATCAGTCAATGGATATTTTTTCACAGTGCATTGCAACATTCAAATAACCTTTAAATTGTGAAACTACTAAAATTTCTGCATGAGGGAGTGTGTGTAAATGCCCTTCTTTTTTCTTACGTATAGCATCAGTGATGATCTGATAGAATCTATTCCTTCTTTGATACTTGTGTCTGTCATCTGTGTAAGAGATCTGACTCAAAAACTTGCAGTTTTCTGCTGCTCCTCTTGCATTGCTTTCATGGCCTGATTAAATAGTATGATTTTTGCAAGATGGCCTACTTTCTTTTTCGAATTAGTCCGCTGCATGATGTTGCCTGAAGTCTTTTTCCTTGTAGTATGCTTTACCAAAGAAAACTATACATTTTAAGTTATCTGTGTGATTCTTTTCAGTTAATACATTGTTTCATTAATCTCATTTTCATGTATAAATATAAATCTGTAGGAATTATTATTTGCCATTCAGTGCATCTGTGTTTGCTTATATGACCCTTCATCTTTCTGAAACTTTTAGACTTCTTAAAGCTCAGGTTTGTATTTTCAAGATGTAGTACATGATAGACTTTCTGCTGTAAACCTGTTTGTTTCTTTGTTTAGATTATTCAAGAGAAATACATTTCAATTATAAATCAGATGAGGCTACAGTAAGTTGAGAGGTTTTGCTAGTGTATCGCAAGTGCTTTAACTTACTGGGTATGTGTGGGACTGAGTAACACACCGTTTCTGACTTCATATCCTTAGAGGAGTTAAGTCTTCAACTACTCTGTAAGGGGACATCATGCATAGAAATGAGACAAGTGTTCAGACTGCCTGTCTTTTAGAACCCTGTGTAGGATGATGGTTAAATGATATATCCATGAGATTCGATGGCAAGGTACACTCTATTATTTACTGCATAGAGGACAGGGTCAGACAGAGCTGTCAGGGAGACCCTCCCGTTGAGTCAAGAGGTTCAGAAAGGACCCCCTTGCTTTCTAAACTCCTCAGAGAGGAGTCTGGGTGCTGCTGGATCCAATCCTAGTCCCAGACTTGGTCAACGGTTTATGTCTAAAGGATTATATATGCGCAATCAACCCTTTATATTACTTAGCTAAGATTTCAAAGTTTAGCATGCTATTAGTCACTTACCGAGAATCTGTTGCGGCAAGGAATCTCTCAACCTCGAGGAGTAGAACCTTAAGCGAGCGTCCTCACAAAAGGGGAGATCCTGGCATGCAGCCTGCTGCCGTGCAGGAGAGATCAAAGGGCTCTTGGGCTGTCCACTATTTATAGAGTAAGATAATTGACCTATGGTCATATTCTCATGGGAACAAAATATCTAGGTCCTCACTCCAGACAGTGTTTTGGCTGTGTTGCCAGCCTTCCCCCAAAGTCCAGGTGCAATTTATCGCCACTGATGTTGTGATGGCCATGATGGCCAAGGCCTGAGCAGGAGCTGGGCAGGGGGGGTGGTGAGAAACAGGGAGAGCACACCGCCACAGCCCGGCAAGATCATGGAGCAGATCCTCCTGGAATCTCTGCTAAGGCACGTGGAAAATAAGGAGGTGATTGGTGACAGCCAACACGGCTTCACCAAGGGCAAATCATGCCTGACAAATTTGGTGGCTTTTTATGATATTGCCACAGCCTTGGTGGACAAGGGCAGAGCAACAGATGTCATCTACCTGGACTTATGCAAAGCGTTTGACACTGTCCCACATGACATCCTGGTCTCAAAATTGGAAAGTCCTGGATTTGATGGATGGACCACTCGGTAGATAAGGAACTGGCTGGATGGCCACACTCAAAGGGTTGTGGTCAACATCTCAATGTCCAAGTGGCGGTCAGTGATGAGTGGTGTTCCTCAGGGGTCAGTACTGGGACCAGTGCTGTTTAACATCTTTGTCAGAGACATGGACAGTGGGATCAAGCGCACCCTCAGCAAGTTTGCCAATGACACCAAGCTGTGTGGCGCGGTCGACACGCTGGAGGGAAGGGATACCATCCAGAGGGACCTGGACAGGCTTGAGAGGTGGGCACTTGTGAACCTCATGAAGTTCAACCAAGCCAAGTGCAGGGTCCTGCACCTGGGACATGGCAATCCCAGGCACAAATACAGGTTGGGCAGAGAATGTCTGGAGAGCAGCCCTGAGGAGAAGGACTTGGGAGTGTTGGTGGATGAGAAGCTCTACATGAGCCGGCAATGAGCGTCAGCAGCCCAGAAAGCCAACTGCATCCTGGGCTGCATCAAAAGAAGCATGGCCAGCAGGTCCAGGGAGGTGATTCTGCCCCTCTACTCTGCTCTGGTGAGACCCTACCTGGATTATTGTGTCCAGCTTTGGAGTCCTCAACACAAGATGGACATGGACCTGTTGGAACGAGTCCAGCAGAGGGCCACAAAAATGATCACAGGGCTGGAGCACCTCTCCTATGAAGACAGGCTGAGAGAGTTGGGGTGGTTCAGCCTGAAGAAGAAAAGGCTCTGGGGAGACCTTATAATGGCCTTCCAGTACCTGAAGGGGGCCTACAGGAGAGATGGGGAGGGACTCTTTATCAGGGAGTGTAGCGATAGGACGAGGGGTAGTGGTTTTAAACTGAAAGAGGGGAGATTTAGATTAGATACTAGAAAGGAATTCTTTCCTGTGAGGGTGGTGAGACTGACGCGCGGAAACAAACCTTACAACTCGCAGAGAGTTATAAAGCAGGTATGTTTATTGCAGCGCCGGGTGCAAGGGGGATCGCTCCTCCAAACTTGCACCCCGGTTTGTAAAACAAGCGTCTATTTATGATGAAAAGCATACATATTCATTAATGTGGGCTGGGTTATTATAATTGATTCTAAGAAAAGGTGTTACTATTCTAATTATTTCTAGGAACTCATTATCATAAGTCTCCTCCCCTTGCCGCATGCGTACTGTCGCCTGGTGGTCGTGGGCCGGGGTCTTCTGGAGGAAGGCTCGCAGTCTTCTTCACCATGTACTTTTACCTTTGGCTTAGAATGCTGGGCTGGCTGGACCCCAAACCGCAAAACTGGTCCCGACCAGATGGACACTTTACCCAGACAATTGGGTTCCTCCTTAGCATGCAGGCTGTTCCCGCTATCTTATACACAAGGCCATTTCTTTATCTTGGAATGCTGGGCTCCTGGGCTCCGAGCTCTGTTCTTTGCCAGGCTGTACTAAATCCACACTAACAACCTTTAACCATTCATTCTCTGAATCAAGTCCCCCCTTTTCTTCCACCTTTGTAAATTCTTTTACAATTGCCTATAACACACTTTCCTTCTCCATCTGATTTCTAAAATACTTCCCTGACTCCATTCGTTCAGGGAGCTGATGCTTCTTCCATTGAATGTATTCGTCTTTGGCCCCCCTGGTACAACACATAAGACATCTAGTTAATGCACACACTAAAATTCCTAACACAAGTATTGCTACTAGAAAGATAAACAGTTGTTTAAGCCAAGCCAAGTTAGGTAACCACGAGGTTCCCAGGTACAATTGTTACTGCTAATTAATACAACAAGCTCTTCTTTCAACACTTGTAAATCAAATCTGGGTCCTAAGGGGTAGATATTATCATCGTACTCACAATACCCGTTCAACTCATTTCCCCCTCTTGCCCAAAATTTGGGCCAGGTCCCGTTGGCACTGTTCCAATTGCTTGCTGCCACCCCATATAGAGGCAATTTCATTTCTCCTTTGGGTAGGGTAGTACATATCCAACAATCTGACAGATTAGTAGCCCTTACTAATGTTTCCAGATTTCGTGAATATGTATTCATATCCCATGTCCCTCCCCCTGAAACACAAAGTCCTGGCACGTTGACGACTATTAATGTCATTAATGTCCATCTTTTCGTTGGAGGCGAAGTTTCAGGGGTCCGGCCTGCGTTGATGTCCATTGGGGTTCTGGAGCTCTCTTGACTTGAGTCCAATGGATCCAAGCAGCTTGTTCCTTAATCTTTATGGCTGTGTGAGTGGTCAGCAGTACCTGGAAGGGACCTTCCCACTTTGGCTTCAGTGGTGAATCTGTAAAAGACTTGACATATACATAATCCCCAGGTTCGATCTCGTGCACTGGTCCATCCAGCCCACGAGCTCTTGTTCCCAGAACCAGTTTTTCTACCCCTCGGAGCTGTTTTTGTAAATTTATCATGTAATCTGTCAATATTTCATTCCCCAACTCTGTGGATGTCCCGTCTTGTACACTATATGGTCTCCCATAGAGTATTTCAAAGGGGCTCAAACCTTCTTTGGTTCTGGGTTTTGTTCTTATCCTGAGAAGGGCTAATGGTAATGACTGAGGCCAGGCCAAGTTAGCTTCCTGGCCTAGCTTCACAATGATTCATCTTTTCTACCTGACCACTCGATCGTGGGTTGTATGGGATGTGAAGTTGCCAATCTATACCCAATAATCTGCTTACTTTTGAAACAACCTTTGCAGTGAAATGAGATCCTCGGTCCGAGGAAATCACTGCGGGAACCCCAAATCTTGGTATAATTTCTTGCAACAATGCTTTAACCACTTCTCTTGTTTTATTGGTTCGGCAGGGAAACGCCTCTGGCCATCCTGAAAAGGTATCAGTTAATACCAATAGGTATCGAAACCCCCCTTTTCTTGGAAGTTCTGAAAAATCAATTTGCCATTGTTGTCCCGGATAGTTTCCCTTCCCTATTTGGCCAAACTGGACTCTGGGACCTGTCCTAGGGTTGTTCTGTAAATATACCTCACACTGCTGAGTGACTTGCTTGACTGTGGCATATAGATTCCGAGCACGTATTATCCTACTCAGGTATCTGTAAAGTGCCTCTGTTCCCCAATGGGATTTCTTATGTTCTGCCATGACTACAACCCATAGTAACGAGAAAGGCACTATTATTTTTCCCTGTGGGGTTCTGACCCATTTCCCTTCAATTTTCTCATTTAAGTCTTTGATCAATTTGTGATCGTCCTTAGAATATTTAGGTTCATTGTCAATTTGTATCTTACCATCTAGGACCAAGGATTGTACCTCTGCATTGCCCATCTCTGCTGCCCTTTTGGCTTCTCGGTCCGCCAGTGCATTGCCCAGTTCCATAGCGGTGTTCCCTTTTTGGTGAGCTTTGCAGTGCATGATAGCCACTTTGGTAGGCAGTAATACTGCATTTAAGAGCTTGAGAACTTCTTCAGCATGTTTTTTGTGTTTCCCTTGTGTAGATAAGAGTCCTCTTTCTCTCTAGACCACCCCGTGAGCATGCACCACCCCAAAAACATATTTAGAGTCTGTCCAGATATTTATTCGTTTCCCTCTGGCTAGTTCCAGCGCTCGGGTTAGTGCTATTATCTCAGCCTTTTGGGCTGATGTATTTGGGGCCAGGGCTTTGGATTCTATTACCTTCTCTGTGGTGGTTACCGCATAGCCAGCTTTGCATATCCCCTGTTGAATGAAACTGCTCCCGTCGGTGAACCAGGAATCCTCTGCATCTTCCAATGGTTCCTCTTTCAGATCTGGTCGACTGGAGTACACAGCCTCAATTGTTTCCAAGCAGTCATGGGTCACTGATTCTCCTGCTGTTCCGCTGAGGAAAGAGGCTGGATTGACAATATTAGTTACTGTTATTTCTACATCATCTTGCTCTCTCAGGATAGCCTGGTACTTGAGAAACCTCTGAGGCGAAAGCCAATGCCCTCCTTTTACTTCCAGTACTGCTGAGACGGTGTGTGATACCATAACTGTGATTTTCTGGCCTAGGGTGAACTTACGGGCCTCTTGGATGTTTATTACCACTGCTGCCACTGCTCGGAGGCAGCTAGGCCACCCTTTACTTACTCCGTCGAGCTGTTTAGAGAAGTATGCCACTGCCCTCCGATAGGGTCCCAGATTCTGAGCTAGGACTCCTAAGGCCATTCCTTGCTTTTCATAGGAAAACAACCAGAAAGGTTTAGTAGTATTGGGTAATCCCAGGGCAGGTGCTTCCATTAACCTCTTTTTTAACTAATGGAAGGCTCTGTCTGCTTCCTTATTCCACACAATATTCTTTGAGTTAGATTTTAATAACTCGTATAGCGGCTTTACCAAGAGTCCATAGTTATATATCCAGAGACGACACCATCCTGTCATTCCTAGAAAGGTCCGAAGTTCCTTAGGCATCTGTGGTCGAGGTGTCTGGCAGATGGCTTCTTTCCTCTCCTTCCCTAGTGTCCGTTGGCCTGCGGTTATTTCATATCCCAGGTAGGTCACTTGCTGCTGGGCTATCTGTGCCTTCTGTGGAGAAACTTTATAGCCATTAAGTCCAAGAAAATTTAGCAGGCTCACAGTCCATTCTAGGCATGTTTCTCTAGTGTCAGTGGTGAGTAATATATCGTCCACATACTGCAATACCACTCCTGTCCCAGGCGGGCGTTTCCACTGTTCTACATCTTTGGCTAGCTGATTTCCAAAAAGTGTTGGACTATTTTTAAAGCCCTGTGGTAGCACAGTCCATGTAAGCTGTGTCTTCCTTCCAGATTCTGGGTTTTCCCATTCGAATGCAAATAAAAGTTGGCTCTCTGGGCTCAGAGGCAAGCAGAAAAAAACATCCTTTAGGTCCAAGACGGTAAACCATGCCAATTCAGGTACCAATTTAGTTAGGATTCCCCAGGTCCCCGTCAATCTCCTTTAAAATGGGCCTGAATTTTTTTCTTTTCGTCTCTTTGGACACTCATTCTTCCAGTGTCCTTTCTGCTTACACCATGCACATTGATCTCTTTCTAATGGTTTCCTAAAGTTCTCATTTCTTATTCCACCCCCCCTTGTAGTGCTGCTACCAGTGCCCGTTTGTCCTTTCTCCTATCCTCTTCTTCTCGGTTGTTAAATACTCTCCATGCCTCATCTAGCAGAGTCTCTAGATTTCTGCTTTCAGTTGTTCTTAGCTTTTGCAGCTTCCTCCGGATATCACTAGCGGACTGCCCTATAAAGAGAGACACTAACTGCTGTATTCCTATCTCTGATCCAGGGTCCAAGGGGGTGTAGCGTCTCATTGCATCTCGTAATTTATCCAAGAACTCCGAGGGAGTCTCCTTCGGCCCTTGTCTTACAGCATATAGCATTGACCAGTTAATGGCTTTCGGGATAGCTTTCTCCATCCCTCTTATAACCCAATCTCTATAACCGTGTAATGCTTCCAAGTGACTGCTCCTATTTGGGTCCCAATGAGGGTCCTGCAAGGGGAAATAGTCTTTAATGTCTCTTCCTGAATCTCTCAGGTGGTCCGTGGCTATATCTTGAGCAGCTTTCAAAACCAGTTGTTTCTCAGTTTCTGTCAGGTGATCTAATAATAACTGGATATCACCCCAGTCAGGATTGTGCTGCTTTACCAGAAACTGAAAATGTTTAGTGACCCCTACGGGATCATTCCGATAATTCTTCGCCACGTTTTTCCAGGTTTCTATATCAAATGAGGAAAAAGGGACTCTTATCAATATAGGTATAGGTCCTTCCGGACTCATGGCTTCCCTTAAGGGTGCCTGAATCAATGCTCGCCCTGTTCCCTTTCGGGTATGGGATGATACCGGGCTATCAGGTGGGGTTCCGGAATCAGTTTCTCTATCTCCTTGGGAAACCTTTACCTCCCAATGGTCTCCCATTACCTTAACCGGTCGTAAGTAAGTTTCAAGTAAATCCTCTTCTTCTTTAAAACCCCGAATCTTTCCAGGTTTTGTGCATCTCTGCCCTATGCTACAGGCCGAACAACATCTTTTTATATTTGCCTTCATTTCTTTCTTTTTTCTTTCTCTAAGGCTAATACCATCGGGTCTTGTGGAAGTAATAGCCCGCAGTCCTGTTGGTACTCTGGGTGGTTTCGAAGGGTGAAAAACATGTATGCATATGTGACTTTCCTTCCCTTCTAAGGAATAGCATTAATTGTAATACAGTATTGTAATTAAGGGTCCCGTTAAAGGGCCATTTCTCCTGATCATCTAACTTGTAAAGGGGCCACCATTGATTACAATATTTAATTAAGGTTTTCTTGTCCACGCTGCCACCTGGTGAGCCCCCGATCTCCTTCCAGTGTGCTAAAATACACCCTAGGGGACTCTTTTTCAGTATCTCGCCCCCTTGATTATTGCCCATTTTATGTCCTCCTTACCCCCTTGGTTAAGAGGTGACCCTGATCTCCGTGTGTCACCTGGGTGTTATTCCTGTTTCCCTCCCGGGAAACGGTACAGCTATATCCCTGTCGCTACCTTTATCTCCAGGGTAGGCTATGTCTTCACAGATTACTTGTTTCAACTCTCCCGCCCGCTCGATTTTTCCACTCAGTCCAGCTACCACACTGTGGACACCAAAAATCATCCTCCTGATCTACCCAAACCTCCGTATTACAAGCAAAGCACTTTAAGATAAAAATAGGATCAGAAACGTTATCCAAATGTCCAAGACACTGCCACTTAATATTCTCAATATTAGGTTCACACAATGTTTCTTTACAGTCTGTCATACGCTTCGTTCGTCTCCGGCCGCTCTCCTCACGGAGAACATGGAACCGCTGATTGGAACTCCACACGCTCCGCAGCAGTGCCGCGTCTCAATCACTCATTTCACTCATACAATAATTTCCACCTTATATTAGACAATAACACGGTAGTGGTACCTTATGACAAATACAACAAGTAACAAACAGTATTACAATTCCACACATTGACACAAAAACCAAAACCGAGGGATCCCACACAAACATAACCCGACCATTAGCCCAAGCTTGAGCATACCCTGGGGCGAGTACGCCGACTCTTTACCACACGTAGGACGTCTCCTCACGACTTACAGGTCCCCCCCTTAAGAAACCCTAAACATACCTGGTCCGCAACAGATGGTCCTTGTCTGTCCCCGCGGTGATCTGGATGAGTGGGGGAGTCCTCCCGAGAAATCTCGGGGGCGCCCAGAGGAGTCCCGTCCTCAGCAGGTCCCGCAGCCGGACAGAGGGGGTCCCATCTGGGTCGCCAAATTGACGCGCGGAAACAAACCTTACAACTCGCAGAGAGTTATAAAGCAGGTATGTTTATTGTGGCGCCGGGTGCAAGGGGGATCGCTCCTCCAAACTTGCACCCCGGTTTGTAAAACAAGCGTCTATTTATGATGAAAAGCATATATATTCATTAATGTGGGCTGGGTTATTATAATTGATTCTAAGAAAAGGCGTTACTGTTCTAATTATTTCTAGGAACTCATTATCATAAGTCTCCTCCCCTTGCCGCATGCGTACTGTCGCCTGGTGGTCGTGGGCCGGGGTCTTCTGGAGGAAGGCTCGCAGTCTTCTTCACCATGTACTTTTACCTTTGGCTTAGAATGCTGGGCTGGCTGGACCCCAAACCGCAAAACTGGTCCCGACCAGATGGACACTTTACCCAGACAATTGGGTTCCTCCTTAGCATGCAGGCTGTTCCCGCTATCTTATACACAAGGCCATTTCTTTATCTTGGAATGCTGGGCTCCTGGGCTCCGAGCTCTGTTCTTTGCCAGGCTGTACTAAATCCACACTAACAACCTTTAACCATTCATTCTCTGAATCAAGACACTGGAACAGGTTGCCCAGAGAACCTGTGGCTGCCCCATCCCTGGAAGTGTTCAAGGCCAGGCTGGATGGGGCTTTGAACAACCTGGTCTAGTGGGAGGTGTTCCCGCCCATGGCAGGGGGGTTGGAACTAGATGATCTTTAAGGTCCCTTCCAACTCTAACCATTCTGTGATTCTATGATTCTATAACTAACCATCTGATTTTGGTGCATAAATACAAAATGTGAAAAATTGCCAAGGGTAGTGATATTAAAATGCCTCTCAAAATTTTCAGATGGTGTATAGATTTGAAATGCCTCTCTCCTTAAATGAGTATAAAAGGGCAGATACTTTCACTGAATTTCACTGAATTTTTAGAGTTGGAAGGGACCATAAAGATCATCTAGTCCAACTCCCCTGCCGAAGCAGGATTGCCCAGAGCATGTCAGAGCATGTTACTCAGGACTGTATCCAGGCGGGTCTTGAAAATCTCCAAAGAAGGGGACTCCACAACCTCCCTGGGCAGCCTGTTCCAGGGCTCTGTCACCCTCACCGTAAAGAAGTTTCTTCTCATATTTGAGTGGAACCTCCTATGTTCCATCTTGTGCCCGTTGCCCCTCGTCCTGTCACTGGGAACCACTGAAAAGAGTCTGGCTCCCTCCTCCATCAACCCACCCTTCAGATACTTATAAGCATTGATAAGGTCTCCCCTCAGCCTTCTCTTCTCCAGACTAAAGAGTCCCAGCTCTCTCAGCCTTTCTTCATAAGGGAGATGCTCCAATCCTTGAATCATCCTCGTTGCCCTTCGCTGGACTCTTTCCAGTAGTTCCCTATCCCTCTTGAATTGGGGAGCCCAGAACTGGATGCAGTATTCCAGTTGTGGCCTCACCAGTGCAGAGTAGAGGGGGAGAATGACTTCCCTCGACCTACTAGCCACACTCTTCCCTATGCAGCCCAGGATTCCATTGGCCTTCCTGGCCACAAGAGCACATTGCTTGCTCATTGTCATTTTGCTGTCTACCAGGACCCCCAGATCTTTCTCTTCGGAGCTTGACTCCAGCAGGTCCACGCCTAACCTGTATTGGTGCCTGACATTCTGCTTGCCCAGGTGTAGCACCTTACACTTTTCCCTGTTGAACCTCATGAGGTTCTTCCTTGCCCAGCTCTCCAGCCTGTCCAGGTCTCGCTGGATGGCAGCACGGCCCTCCGGGGTGTCAGCCAGCCCTCCCAGTTTGGTATCATCAGCAAACTTACTGAGGATACACTCGGTCCCCTCGTCCAGGTCGCTGATGAATATGTTGAACAGGACTTGACCAAGTATTGACCCCTGGGGGACACCACTGGTTACAGGCCTCCAGCTTGAACCTGCTCCATTAATCATTACCCTTTGGGTCCTGTCACACAGCCAGTTCTCAATCCACCTCACTGTCCCCTCATCCAGCCCACACTTCCTTAGTTTCCCAATGAGGATGCTATGGGAGACTGTGTCAAAAGCCTTGCTGAAGTCAAGGTAGATGACATCTGCTGCCCTCCCCTCATCCAACCAACCAGTTATAGCATCGTGGAAAGCTATCAGATTGGTCAAGCATGATTTACCCTTGGTAAACCCATGTTGCCCACTTCCAATAACCCCCTGCTCTTCAACTTGTTTGGAGATGACATCTAGAATGAGTCTCTCCATTACCTTCCCTTACTTAGGTGCTCCAAATTCTGCCCTTAATAATACAGTAAGTCTATCTAGATTCATTTGTGGAAATGAGGACTAAATTTGATCCAGGTGACATAATATATTCATTACATTATTAGTACTGTAAATTAAGTAAATCTTCCCTCAATCTGATATGATGTGATGAAGGGAAACATAAGTTAAATTATCAGATGTGTTTGACCTTTTCACTTTTCCAGAAAAGTCTGACAAAATTAGTAGTGAGAGGAAAAATGAAGGGATCAGCTCTCTTCTAAATTTATGATGTCTTATAGGTCAAATTTTCCCTTAGTTATACCAGTGGATCTATAGAAACTTGCAGGTTTATCAAAAAGCAGAATTTAGAACTTATTTTTAAATAAGTTAAATTTTAAATAAGTTAAACTTATTTTAAAACAAAATTATTTAAATCAACATATTTCCTTAAATAAAGGATTTTTCCTACATAAAGTATATTATTATTCCATATTCCAGGATAAGCTGTCTTCTACCAGCATTTCTTTTTATCAGGCTGGTATGCAGAAAGATTAAAACAAGTGAAGAAAATAAAGGAATAATTCCTGAGCTCTGCATGTGTTTGAAGTAGTGTCTTATCGCATTTGAGTTATTCATCACAATACAATGGTTTGTACAACCATTACAATTCTCTCTCAGATAGCTAGTTATAGCTACATGATTAAATTTCATACTGATGGCAAAAAAAATAAAGTATTTCCAGTTTTGAAACTGTATTTACTTTTTTACATAGTTGAGGACTTGGCACTTACCTGATTTCTTCTTATTTCTGAACCTTACATGTAGCAGCCCTATTATGTTTCCAGCCAAGGAATATGCTACAGGGTCTTTCTGTGCAGCCAGGCAGTGCTGCTACTTAAATAATTGCCATCTTATTTGGAGAATGGAGATATTCCTATTTAATATAGACTTTCCAACAGAAAAAAAGACACAAATGCACAAACTTTTGTCAGGTCACATAATGGAGTCCATCACTGTGATGTTAAATAACTTCAGAAATATTAACTCCTGCTTTGTGATCTTTGGAGGTGAGGGGGCTGAAGCTCTCTTGTGTCAGTATCCCCTCTTTATCTGCAGTTATCTCTGAATCCTCTCTCACTCAGATAACCAGCTCTTACCAGCATAAACAGTGTACTGAGTGTATGTGGCAATGTTTTGGTAGTGGGGAGAGGAAGGCTGCCTCTGTGGGAAGAGGTCAGAGGTTACCCTGTGTCAAACACAGCTTGTTCCAGTTGGCTTCCCAACGGTTCCACTGCAGGCCAAAGCTGAGCCAATCGGCAAAGTTTGTGGTGCCTCTGTGATAACATATTTAAGAAAGGGTGGAAAAAAAATGCTGGATTGAGGAGAAGGGAACAAAAAGCGAGAAACAGCAGAAGGAACACCAAGGTTGGAGCAGGAGCTCAATGGTAGAGCAGATATTCACTGCAGCCTTTGGAGAACTCAAACCAGAGAAGATGGATATTCTTGAAGGTTTTGCAGTCCCTGGAAAACCTACACTGGAGGAGCAGAGGAAATGTGTGAGAAGGAAGGAGCAACAGAGGGAAAATGCTATGTACTGACCATAACCTTCACTCCCATCTCCATTGTGCTGCTTGGGGGTCGGGGGCAGAGTTGAGGAGTCTGAAGAGGAGGGAAGAAGAGTGTAGGAAAGTGGGGGAGGAATGCTGTCGTTTTAATGTTTGTCTTTTCTTTCCCACTACCTGAATCAGTAATTAAATATTTAATTGGCAATAAATTAAGTTAAATTTCCCCAAGTCCAGTCTGTTTTGCCTGTGACAATAATTGGTAACTGACCTCATCGTCTTTATCTCAACCCACAAGCTTTCTTGGTCCTGTTTTTCCTGTTTTCTACCCCCATCCCGCTGGGGGCAGGGGAGTGAGAGAGCAGCTGGGTGGCAGTTTGGTTGCTAGCCAAGGCTAACCCAACACACGTAGATGTATACACAGCATAAGTTCATGATTAAAAAATGCATCTTTGTTTACCTCACCACCTTATCTCTCATCATTTCAATTAAATTCAGTCCCTCAAAATCTGTGAAATCCTAATTTTGTTAACACAACATATTTAAATTATTAATATTTTTTAAGGAAAAACAATAACTACGTTATTTGGGTTATATGTAACAATATGTCAACTAGATGCCACTCTAGTCAATCATAAAGACATTTAGTTATGGGTGAAATAATCCACTACTGCTTCTGTATTGTTCCAGATTAATATTGTATCCAGTCTTTTAGAGCATTATTTTTGTTAGCTGAGAAATGCTGCTTTTCCCTTCACTGGATACCAGTTGATACAGCCTTAAAATGATTTTTTAACCCTTTTCAGCTATTTCTCAGAATTTGACTTGTTAGAGCCAAACTATTATAAATTATGCCAATTATATTATTGCTGTATTTGCAAAAGTAATTGAAGTAACTGCAGATTTTTCCAGAGCAATGGAGATCTTGGGAGATGGTAAAAATACTGGTTCTGCTGATGTGCGGAAAACAGACTCCACAACCTGTGAGGTTGTAAAGTAGGTATGTTTATTCAGCGCCGGGCAGCACGGGGGGGTCACCCCACCACAATCGTGCGCACCCACCGTGGCAGTTAGCTTAGGATTTATACAACCAAGCCTTACATATTCAAGGGGTGCCTATACATATCCATGACCTTTCCCCAAAAAGGCGGTCTTTATTACAATGAGTTACAAGAAATCATTTCCATAGTCTCCGCCTTTAACTCCTCCCAGCTGCACATGCGCAGTGCCTCCTGGTGGTTGTGGGCTGGGGTCTCGGGGATGAAGGCCGTATGTCTTCCTCGCTGTGCACTTTTCACCTTTAATGTTAATGTGCTGCTCCAGGCCACAGAACTGGTTTCAGCCAGATGATCGCTCTCTCAAGACAGCTGGGTTCCTTCTTTGAATACAAATTGTTCCCTTATCTCCCAGCGAGGCCGATGTGACCACTTTATCGATGTGACCACTTTATTGTTTCAACACATCCTTTCCTTGCCTAAACACCCTATGCAATGGCTTAAGGTTATAGATATACAGCTTAAGCCAAGCGATGGCTCTACTATTAACCCTTGAGTGTTAGTTCCCCTTATCACTGCTGCTCATTTTCCTTACGCCAGGTGCCTAGAGAGCTAGGGACACCACAATAAGCTATTGCTGCTGTCAAAGGGAGGTTGTTGTGAAGTTTGTCATGACTGCTGTGAAAGGCTGTCAGCCACTGAGAAGCCTTGAGCCAGCTCCAGCTGCACATTTCTGTACATTAGTTATTCACAAGTTTTTGTCTGCAGTCTTTTCCATTGCAGCCAAAATAGGCTTTTGCTGGAAGCAATTTGGTGAGGTAGAGCTGGCTCATAAAATCAGAGCTAGTACTTGAAAGAACTATTAAATACTGCCTGCTCCCCACTACTCCTGACCTCTCTTCAAAGAGCCATACTGTCTTGCTTGGTTTGGCAAGGCTTCCTTCACATTGCATCTGATATAAGGTCAGATCCCCAATGCAGGCCTTGTCCTATATTCCTTGTTATTCCTGTTTCCAGAACTAGTTCATATTTCTTTAGCTGTACTGACGTGCGGAAAGCAGACTCCACAACCTGTGAGGTTGTAAAGTAGGTATGTTTATTCGGCACCGGGCAGCACGGGGGGTCGCCCCACCAAAACCGTGCGCACCCACCGTGGCAGTTAGCTTAGGATTTATACAATCACACTTTACATATTCAAGGGGCGCCTATACATATTCATGACCTTTCCCCAAAAAGGCGGTCTTTATTACAATGAGTTACGAGAAATCATTCCCATAGTCTCTGCCTTTAACTTTTCCCAGCTGCACATGCGCAGTGTCTCCTGGTGGTCGTGGGCCGGGGTCTCGGGGATGAAGGCCATGTGTCTTCCTTGCTGTGTACCTCTCGCTTTTAATGTTAATGTGTTGCTCCAGGCCACGGGGTTGGGAAACCAGATGATCACTCTGTCAGGACAACTGAGAATACCAATTGTTCCCTTATCTCCCATCGAGGCAACCTGACCACTTTATGGTTTCAACACATCCTTTCTTTGCCTAAACACCTTGGCAATGGCTTTAGGCTATAGATACACAGCTTAAGCCAAGCAATGGCCCTGCTATTAACCCTTGAGTGTTAGTTCCCCTTATCAGTACAAACAGCTAGTTTAGTTAATGTGTTTGTAGGAAAGTTTTCCCTTGGAGGTTAGTTCAGCACTGGAAAAGGGAAGCCTGGTGGTGAAATCTCCATCCTTGGAGGACTTGCCTAGAGAAAGCCATGACTGATTTGGTATCCTGTTGCCAATAACCCTACTCCAGTGAAAGGCTGGATTAGATGGGTTCCAGAGGTTCCTTTCAGCTAACACTTCTGGGATAATACTCTGCTGTCATTTCAGTGGTATTTCAGTGGGAGATGTGTGACAGTGTGAGTACTTACAGCTGTTTACATTTAAATGGCCTAAATATGTGGCTGTTACTTGTTTTATGGTGCTTAATGATCTCAGCAATGCAGCAGCATCCCTGCTGCTGTACACACAGAGTCATGCTCTCTATGTTCTCTTAGGTTATAAAAGTAACTGCTCTCATCTAACTGCAGCATTTTACCACTGATAGACCTAACCCTTACTCTGAAGCCACCCATGTAGTCAAACTCTGAATGTGTATTGGATAGGAGTAGTAGTATTGTATAAGTCTGATTCTGGAAATAAACTGTAAATTATTGTTCCTAATTTTATAATGAATAATTTCTGGTGAAATAAAGAGGAAATTCTCCAAATGTAACTCTCCCAGTATCTTAGTGCAAAGAATGTAGGAGGTTTCCTCTTGGGAAGAGCTACTCAGCAACAGAAGAGCATATGATGACATTTTCCTACTTAATTCGTAACAGAGCAGCTGTTAGGAACAGCAACAGTTTCTCCCTTGACTTATGCCTAATGATAAGCAAAGAAGTAGTTTTGCAGAAGTACATGCATATTTATAGTTAGAATTAGGTTTAAGTACTTTGCTGAATCCAGATAGTTTACATATTACAGAATCACAGAATGCTTGAAGTTGGAAGGGGTCTCTTGAGATCATCTAGTCCAACCTCCCTGTTCAAGCAAGGTCAGCTAGAGCAGGTTGCCCAGGAATAATAATAAAAAATTAATAACAGTAAGAAATAAATTTTCCTAATATTTATCCTTGAGGCTTAAGTTGGATATTTTTCAGATACCCCAAAATAAATTTACTGCACTTGCTCCCCATTGTAAATACGAGTGACAAGTTTAATAAAAGCAGTCCTTAAACTCAAAAATTGAAATTGTAATATTTCCTTAAAAGTCCATTACTTTCTATTAGTATTCTATTACTATTTAAGCTATAACATTTAATCTCTTTGCTTCTTTTGTTATGCCTTTGCTTTCTTTTAAACTTTCTGATTCTATCAAACAGAAGCTACAAAAAGCAAAGGGTAAAGGCCCTATGTGGGCCTTTCAATAGAAGCCAGAGGCTAATAGTTTTTCATAATGATACATTTTAAATTCAGATTTACAGTGATGACTTTGGGGCAGATTTTTAAAACTGCTGAGAGTTTAATATCTGTTTAATGAAATCATGTCTACCTTCCTTATAACAACAGGGAAAGGGAAAAAGCCTGGTAAACATTTTTATTTAATTCCTAAGGAGGGGCTCAGTTTTGGAAAGACCATCCACCTGAAGGTAGCAATTACAGGGACGGAATGGAAGAGTTAGATACAGGATTATTGCTAAGAGTATATACATCAGGAAAAGATACAGGTATGCTCTTGTCTTTAGAGCATGTTAGGTATTTTATTTTCTCAGACCTTAATAGTTAGAGGTATTACTGTCCATAGTGTGAGTGTAGTTTGTGCTAGTAAACAAAAAAAAAACCCACAGAAGAGAAAAATTATTTTAAAAAAACCTGTGTGAATTTAGGACAGGTATTCCCTCATTTTTTCATCTCTGACTCCCCTCAAGTTTTAACTAAGATATTGTTATTAGGTCTATATATTATAAAGTTATAAAAAGAATGGTCATGATTGTACTTTAACAACTAACCTAAGGACTTAAGTTTTATGCTCAGCTCTGTTGATATTTCAGTTTTTCTCCTTTTTGAATGAAATTCTTGCACCATTGAAGTCAATGCAATTGATTGCAAAAAAGCGAAGATTTTACTTCTCTGCCTTAGTTTCTCCATCTCTAAATTTCTCTATTTACTTTGACTCACCACTCCAACATGCTATGAAGTTGAATAAATTGCTTGAAGATTCTGTAGTGATACAAAATAACTAAACTATCAACTTCTACAAAACTGAATTTTTTAGGTGGTGGGGTTTTTTGAGAGTACCTATTTCCCATTCTTATGCAGGTCATTTTAAAATGTTAATTAATACAAGTGAAAATACACTTATAGCAAAACAGTCTAAATTTTCTAACAAAATGTTTCATATATTAACAACAAAAGAGGACTAAGGAGAATCTCCATCCTTTATTGCATGCGGGGGGGAAACATAGCAACAAAGGATGAGGAAAAAGCTGAGGTACTTAATGCCGCCTTTGCCTCAGTCTTTAATAGTAAGACTAGTTGTTCTCTGGGTACCCAGACCCCTCAGCTGGAAGACAGGGATGGGGACCAGAATGAAGCCCCCATAATCCCAGGGGAAACGGTTAGACACCACTTAGACACACACAAGTCTATGGGGCGGGATGGGATCCACCCGAGGGTACTGAGGGAGCTGGTGGAAGTGTTCACTGAGCCACTTTCCATCATTTACCAGCAGTCCTGGCAATCTGGGGAGGTCCCAGTTGACTGGAGGTTAGCAAATGTGATGCCCATTTACAGGAAGGGCTGGAAGGAGGATCCGGGGAACTACATGCCTGTCATTGTGACCTCGGTGCTGGGGAAGGTTATGGAGTAGATCATCTTGAGCGCCCTCACATGGCATGTACAGGAAAACCAGGCATTCAGTCCCAGTCAGCATGGGTTTATGAAAGGCAGGTCCTGCTTGACTAACCTGATCTGCTTCTATGACAAGGTGACCTGCTTGGTGGATGAGGGAAAGGCTGTGAATGTTGTTTACCTGGACTTTAGTAAAGCCTTTGACATCGTTTCCCACAGCATTCTCCTGGAGAATCTGGCTGCTCATGGTCTGGACAGGTGTACTGTTTGCTGAGTTAAAAACTAGCTGGATGGCTGAGCCCAAAGAGTGCTGGTGAAAGGAGTTAAATCCAGTTGGCAGCCGGTCACAAGTGGTGTTCCCCAGGGCTCAGTATTGTGTCTGGTTTTCTTTAATATCTTTATCAATGATCTGGACAAGGGGATCAAGTACACCCTCGGTAAGTTTGAAGATGACAGACACCAAGTTGGGCAGGAGTGTTGATCTGCTTGAGGGTAGAAAGGCTCTACAGAGGGGTGTGGATAGGCTGGATCAATGGGCCAAGGACAATGGGATGAGGTTCAACAAGGCCAAGTGCCAGGTCCTGCACTTGGGTCACAACAACCCCATGCAGCGCTGCAGGCTTGGGGAAGAGTGGCTGGAGATCTGCCTGGCAGAAAAGGACCTGGGGGTGTTGGTCAACAGCTCGCTGAATATGAGCCAGCAGTGTGCCCAGGTGGCCAAGAAGGCCAACAGCATCCTGGCCAGTATCAGGAACAGCATGGTGAGTAGGACTCGGGAGGTGATCATCCCCCGTACTCAGCATTGGTGAGGCCCTACCTCGAGTTCTGTGTCCAGTTTTGGGCCCCTCACTACAAGAAAGACATTGAGGTGCTGGAGCATGTCCAAAGAAGGGCAACAAAGATGGTGAAGGGTCTGGAGAACAAGTCTTATGAGTAGCGGCTGAGGGAGCTGGGGTTGTTTAGCCTGGAGAAAAGGAGGCTGAGGGGAGACCTTATCGCTCTCTACAACTACCTGAAAAGAAGTTGTAGAGAAGTGGGGGTTGGTCTCTTCTCCCAAGTAACAAGTGATAGGACAAGAGGAAATGGCCTCAAGTTACGCCAGGGGAGGTTTAGATTGGATATTAGAAAAAAATTCTTCACCGAAGGGGTTGTCAAGCATTGGAATGGGCTGCCCAGGGAAGTGGTTGAGTCACCCTCCCTGGAGGTGCTTAAAAGACTTGTAGCTGTGGGGCTTAGGGACATGGTTTAGTGTTGGACTCGATAATCTTAAGGGTCGTTTACAACCTAAATGATTCTGTGCTTCTATGATTCTATGGCTCAGCAACAGCAAAATCTGCAAGATTCACTTCCTTGATTTTGTTCTCTGGAGGCCTGTTTGGTGGTGAAACTGTTCTTTTCAGGAGGCAACTCCTAAAGATAACTTCCATAGGTAGCTAGTCAGTCCTGCCTTAGAGTTTTCCAAATAAAGAAAGAAGTAGAGTTAATTCCTGGTACCAAACTCAGTTTGTTCTGCCTCTATATTAACTGCATTGTGTCAGCCTAACAGTTCTTCAGAATTGTATCAAAGCACAACAGAATTATACAGTGTCAGAAAGCCCTTACAAACAGAACTATATGCTTCACTTACATTTCCACTATAATACAAAATGCTTTTCAGGAGCAATTAAGCAAGGCTTAAGTAAAGGCTAATCAAATGATGTTAGAAACAAATTTACCATTTGTAAGATTTTATATCATAAGCTTTTGATTTGGGGAAATATTCACAGGTTATCAATGAGCAAATTTCAAATTTACCAGAAACTATTTTAAAGCTGATCTCTTTCAAGAAATTAAGGATAACTTGCATTGAAAGTACAGGAAAGTCATATAAAATAAATAAGGTTCTTAAAACTTCATTACTATGTCTTGTTGTACACTTCCCTGTGCCTTGAAGCACATGCATTTCAGTACCCACAAATTTGTTGGCTGATCATAACCGTTCATAGTCAATATATACAACTGTACCTGTTATAGCTATCATGTCCGTGACCTGTGTTTTAAAGAATAATTATGCTTGTGTCATTGAGTTTGCAAAAGGAAACTGCCTGCATATTTAATTTACCACTTACCTATGAATTGTAAATGAATCAGTTAAATCTTACATTTCGGTAAGAAGGTGGAAAACATGAAATGGATCTGTTTATCAAATAAAATGGAATTGCATGGACTGATTTAAAAAAAAAATTAAAAATTTATTTTCACAACTGCATAAATTAATCTCTCTTTTTTTATTCCAGAATCGAATGGAAGAAAGCAAAGCACTCTTTAGGACAATTATCACATATCCATGGTTCCAGAACTCTTCAGTCATTCTGTTCTTAAATAAAAAAGATCTCTTAGAGGAGAAAATTATGTACTCCCATTTAGTAGATTATTTCCCAGAGTATGATGGTAAGTATATTGCCACCGGAGCTCATGCCCCATTTACAGTGTGGTAATGACAAAATGTAATTGCTTCGAGGTTCTTACAACAAAGATTATCATCCATTCTTCATTACACCCATTTTCTTCTTTACAGATTTTACTTAGTACACCAAATGGTTAGTTTGTAGTTGAATGACTTGCTGGTCATGCTTTTTAAAAAAGTATATGAAAAGGAAAAATTTATTAAAAATAGCAATTTTTAATACTCCAAATTTTTAAAGTCACTGAAGTATTGTAGGATTTTGTAGATTGCTAGGATTTCATTTTATACCTTCATTAATTGTGGATAGGATGGCAGTACCTTTCCTGTGAAATTATTGATTCTAGATGAGTAACATCATATTAGAAATGGACCTTATTCTGTCCTTGTTCATACATTGGGGTGAGGGTTTGAACTGAAGTATAAAGCTAAAATAACATAAAAAATGCATTTCTAATTTTTAGTGAGAAATGCACACACTCTTTTTGATTTTTTGTTTTGTTTTTGTTTGTTTGTTTTTTGTTGGCTTTTTTTGTTTAAGGCTAGATATCTGAACAGAAGCATCATAAATTCTCTGTGGCTGTCAGAGAAACCAGTATCGCTCCTCCCACCATTTCATTTCTTTCTTGTTTCCTTTATTTTACTTTTATGTTACTTATGTGAAATTTAATGTGCTTGTCCCAGAAAACATTATGTGGAACACGCAGCTGTTTCTAAGGAAGTTGTACTTTCAGAAAGATCTCCTGAGGTGAAAAATTAGGTATTCTAAGGTAACTGAGTGGAGGCTTCAATAACAGGAAGAAGGTAGATTCCTTTCAAACTGGAAGAAGAGGGTAGATTACGAATAGATATTAGGAAGAAATTCTTTCCTGTGAGGGTGGTGAGGCACTGGAACAGGTTGCCCAGGGAAGTTGTGGAGGCCCCATCCCTGAAACGGTTCAAGGCCAGGCTAGATGGGGCTTTGAGCAACCTGGTCTAGTGGGAGATGTCCCCGCCCATGGCAGGGGGGTTGGCACTAGATGATCTTTAAGGTCCCTTCCAACCTAAACCATTCTATGATTCTAACAGAAAAAAAAAATCAAATTCATACAATAACATCCCTTTTGTCTCACCAGAGAGTGAAAAGCAGATTCAAAAGCTACACAAAAAATTAAATCTCTCATTTTCAAAACTAGAGAGTGATAAAAGGAAAAAGTTACAGTTTTTTCCTGTTCGAGAGGAAAGGATGTGTTCACAGTGAACAGCCGGCAGGATCAGGGATCAGACCGTACTTAATTATGAGCTAGTGTAAGTTTAGTTTGATAGTAGTATACAGAAGAGAACTGACAGTTGAACAGAAAATATTCTTGTCCTTTCAAGTTACAGGTGTGACAGGTGCCATAGATGACATCCTGCAGGTGAGAAGGCTCTATGGTCCCTTCTGCTATCATCACTCAAGTGGAGATACACCTGTGTTAAATGCTTGCCCAGAAAAAAACAGACAAAATTCACACAGAATACTTGAGGCTGGAAGGGACCTCCGGAAATTATCTGGTCCAACCTCCCTGCTCAAACAAGGTCACCTAGTGCCTGTTGCCCAGGAACATGTCCAGATGGCTTTTGAATATCTCCAAGGAGAGAGACTCCACAACCTCTCTGGGCAATCTGTTCCAGTGTTCAGTCACCCTCACAGTAAAAAAGGGTTTCCTGATGTTCAGATGGAAACTTCTGTGTTTCAACTTGTTACCATTGCCTTTTGTCCTGTCACTGGGCACCATCGACCAGAGCCTGGCCCGTCTTCTTTATACCCTTCCTTCAGGTATTTGTACACATTGCTGAGATCCCAGCCTGAGCCTTCTCTTCTCTAGGGTAAACAGTCCCAGGTTTCTCATCCTGTCCTTCAATCCCTTAATCATCTTTGTGGCCCTTTGCTGGACTCTGCAGTATGTCCATGTCTCTCTTGTACTGGGGAACCCAGAGATGGACTCCAGGTGTGGCCTCACCAGTGCTGAGTAGAGGGGAAGGATCGCTTCCCTTGACCTGCTGGCAACATTCCTCCTAATACAGCCCAGGATACCATTACCCTTCTTTGCCTCAAGGGCACATTGCTGGCTCATGTTCAACTTGGTGTCCACCAGGACCCCCAGGTCCTCTTCTGCCAAACTGCTTTCCAGCTGTGTGGCCCCCAGCATATATTGGTGCTTGGGATTGTTCCTCCCCAAGTGTGGGACTAGGCACTTCCCCTTGTTGAACTGCATGAGGTTCCTGTCAGCCTATTTCTCCAGCCTGTCGAGGTTCCTCTGGATGGCAGCCACTCCTCTCTGTTTTGTGTCATCAGCAAACTTGCTGATGATACACTCTGCTTCCTCATCCAGATCATTAAAGAAGTTAAACAGGACTGAACCTGATATTGATCCCTGGGGTACCTCACTAGTTACTGGCCTCCAACTAGACTTCATGACAACAATCACCACCCTCTGATCTCAGCCATTCAGACAGTTTTCAATCCCCCTCACTACCTGTTCATGCAGTGCATACTTCATCAGCTTCCCTATGAAGATCTTACGGGAGACAATGTGAAAAGCCTTACTGAAGTCTAGGTAGAAATATCCACTGCTCTCCCCTTGTCTACCAAGCCAGTCATTTCATCATAGAAGGTTATCACAGAATCATAGAATATCAGGTTGGAAGGGACCTCAAGGATCATCTGGTCCATTTCTTGGCAAAAGCACGGTCTAGACAAGGTGACCCAGCACTCTGTCCAGTCGAACCTTAAAAGTGTCCAGTGTTTGGGGAATCCACCACTTCCCTGGGGAGATTATTCCAATGGCTGATTGTTCTCATTGTGAAAAATTTTCCTCTAATGTCCAATCTGAATCTCCCCAGCAGTAACTTGTACCCATTAGCCCTCATCTTTTCCATGTGACTCCTTGTAAAAAGGGAATCTCCATCTTCTTTGTAGCCACCCTTTAAATACTGGAACATGGTGATAAGGTCTCCCCTAAGCCTTCTTTTCTCAAGGCTGAACAAACCCAATTCTCCCAGCCTTTCCTCACATGGCAGGCTTCCCAGTCCTTTGATCATCTTGATGGCCCTTCTCTGTCCACATCTTTTCTGTATAGCAGGGACCAAAATTGAACACAGTGTTCCAGGTGTGGCCTGAGAAGCACCGAGTAGAGTGGGATAATGACTTCTTTGTCTCTGCTGGTGATGCCCTTGTTGATGCAACCCAGCATCCCACTGGCTTTCTTTACTGCAGCAGCACAGTGTTCACTCATATTGAGCTTGTTGTCCACCAGAACACCCAGGTCCCTTTCCACAGAGCTGCTCCCCAGCCAGGTAGATCCCAGCCTGCGCTGCACTCCTGGATGCTGTTTTCCCAGGTGCAAGACCTTACACTTGTCCTTGTTGAACTTCATCAGGTTCTTGTTAGCCCACTCTTCCAGCTTATCCAGGTCTTCCTGCAGGGTGGCTCTCCCTTCTGAAGTGTCTGCTTCCCCACTCAGTTTGGTGTCATCAGCAAATTTCATCAGGGTACACTTGATCCCATCATCCAGATCACTTATGAAGATATTAAACAGTATCAATCCCTGGAGGACCCCACTTGTGACAGGTTGCCAGTTTGAAAACGAGCTATTTACCACCACCCTCCGGGTGTGGCCTGTCAGCCAGATCCCCACCCACCGCACAGACCACTTGTCTAGACCATAACACATCAGTTTCTCTAGGAGGAGGCTGTGGGGAACCGTGTCAAAAGTCTTGGAGAAATCCAGGTGGACAATGTCCACCGCTCACCCCACATTAACTGAGCAGGTTACTTTGTCGTAGAAGGCGATCAGATTTTTTGCCCTTGGTGAATCCATGCTGGCTTTTCCAAATCATGTGCTTCATTTGACTGGTGATAGCCCCCAGGAGGATTTGTTCCATGACTTTCCCAGAGACTGAAGTCAGACTGATGGGCCTATGATTTCCTGGATCCTCCTTTAAGCCCTTGTAGATGGGGGTGAAATTAGCCTTCTTCCAGTCTTCTGGGACGTCCCATGATCTCCATGACTTCTCAAAGATTATGGAGAGTGGTCTCGCAATGACGTCAGCCAGCTCTCTTAACACCCTTGGGTGGATATTGTCAGGGCCGATTGATTTGTAGGTGTCAAGCTCCTGTAATAGTTTGCATACCAACTCTTCCTTCACTAGCGGCTGGTCTGTGTTTGCATCAACCTGGACTGTTGTTCCCAAGGCCTGAGGCCCAACAGTGCTGGTAAAGAAAGAAATGAAGAAAGTGTTCAGAACTTCTGCCTTTTCAGCATTGTTGGTGACTAATCACCTCTCCTGTTTAACAGTGGGCCAATATTTTCCTTCTGTTTCTGCTTGTTTATGTACCTGAAGAACCCTTTCTTGTAGTTTTTGACATCTCTGGCCAATTTCAATTTGAGCTGAGCTTTTGCTTTTCTAACTGCATTCTGCACACCCTGGCAATGCCCTTGTAGTTCTCAATGGGTATTCATCTACTTTTGCATCTCTGGTACGCTTCTCTTTTGGTTTGGAGCAGACTCAGAAGCTTGCAGTTAAACCAAGGGGGTTTCTTGCTCCGCCTACTTCCCTTACCTTTAAAGGGGATGAACTGTTTTTGTGCTTCCAGGAGAGTGTTCCTGGAAAAACTCCCAGCACTCGCTATCTCCTTTATCCTCCATGGAAGCTTCCAACAGAATCCCTCCCAGCTGAGATCTGAGCAAGCTCTTTGCTCTTTACTCTTCTAAAATCTAAAACCCTTGTCTTAGCACTAACCTTCAGCATGCTCAGCAGGATCCCAAACTCCACAATATTGTGATCACTGCAGCCAAGGCCATTGCTAACTGAGATATTATAAAGCAGGTTTTCTTGGTTTGTGAGTAGCAAGTCCAGCAGTGTCTCATTCCTGGTTGGCACATCTAACATTTGTATGAAGAAGTAGTCCTCTATGCATCCCAGGAACTTGATAGATGACATGTGAGCTGCTGTATTGTTCTTCCAACAAATGTCTGGGTAGTTGAAGTCACCCATAAGAACCAGGTTCTGTTGACCCAAAGCTTGCTTAGGTGACCCAAATATTGCTTCATTGGCCTTTTTGTCTTGGTTTGGAGGTCAGTAGCAGATGCCTACTGTAAGATTCCCCTTGGAGTTGACATTTGTTGCTGCTCTGGTTGGCCTGGCTCATTCCCCAGTTGGTTGCAATGGCGTGAGCATTGCCACTTTGGACCCCCCACCCTGAGTCCTTCAGTTTAAAGCCTGCCTCACCAAGTTGGCCATCCTGCTGCCAAAGATCCCCTTGCCTCTTCTAGATGGGTGGATCCCATCCCTCTATAGCAGCCTATAGTCATCAAAGAATGTCCTATTGTCATAAAATCCACGAAGCCAGCAGTTGATATGCATTATGCGTCTATTTCTGGCTGCACCCTTTCATCTAACTGATAAAATGGAAGAAAAGATAACTTGGGCACCAATACTTTTCACTTGCACCCCCAGGGCTTTATAGTCTTCCTTGATTCTACCCACGTTCCAGCTTGCAGTGTCATTCGCATTCATTGTTATGAGGTTTTCAATCAGCTCAGAGAAACCCTCTTCCTCTTCTCCTTTGACATGGGTAAGGGAAACAAAAGAAAGTTATGGACCACTAGGGCCATAACCAGTAGGCCAGACCTGAAAGTCTTTAAGCATCTGACTCTAATTCTGCAGATCTTGCTGGACTTAACCCCTTAGACAGGGTTATGGTTTGATTTGATTTCTTCTGGTGGAAAGATGGGGTGGGTTGCACAGTCTGTGGCTTGCATGGGTCACTGTGTGGTCCTCTCTGCTGTTCCAGCACCCTGTTTGTAGATGCTGAAGATGGACAGATTTGGAGAACTCATCAGAATTAGGTATTTTTCAGCTGGATCACTTCTCCTGTGAAGTTTCCTGTGTGGTAGCACAATGGAGAAAGTAGCATAGGGATGAGAAATGCTAACCAAGATGGCAAACTGGACTGATTAAACAGCTGTACTGCACAGTATGTCATAGCAATATTGGATGAGAGACTGAGAAGTGCTCAATGGTCAGAGTATCACATGAGGGTGTGCTTTCACAGCTAATGCTGACTCACTGGAATGAAGTGCTGGGAGAGGGGAAAAAGACACTAAGGGGCCATGCTTAGGAAGGAAAAAAGAGAAAAATTTCTGTCCACAGGAGCACACTCCCCTCCAGAATCTTCAAAGAAAAGAAATGATTACGCTCACCAAGCTAATGTAGCCAAGCCAAATTGTAATACTTTATATATAGGACTTGATTATCATATAGAAAGACACTTTGAAGACTGCTAATTAGGGAGCAATGGACAAGAAACCTACTGATTTGTATTATACTTTTTTTCCAAGATTATTTAGATCATAACCACTTAGCAGTGTAAAACTAACATTGGCTCATTCCCTTTTTTCTAAATTCCTGAGGTAGCAAACTTTCTTTTTAACCTCAGATTCCATACTTGAACTTGGTCTTAGTTTAGGCCAAATTGGCCAATTATGGGCAACAGATGCTCTCCCCCCACCTCTCGCTCCGGGGAGAGGAGGAGGAAGGATAACAAGATTTACGAGTTTAGAAGGAACTAAACTACTTTA
The DNA here is from genome assembly GCF_964106895.1 of Numenius arquata. Taxonomy (NCBI): domain Eukaryota; kingdom Metazoa; phylum Chordata; class Aves; order Charadriiformes; family Scolopacidae; genus Numenius; species Numenius arquata. Next base: position 13,739,561 of record NC_133615.1, read on the forward strand.
ATGAAATTTTAATAATAATATAAAAAGGAAATAATGAAATAGATACAGTATATACAAAACCGTATCAAGCTCCCAGGATGACAATCACCAGCAGGCACTGGGGAAGTCCCAGACTGGACTCAGCGATGGATGGGAACTGGGTTCCAGCTCTGGAGTCAGGAACACACGCATCAGGATCAAAGGCAGATGAACAGACAGAGTCGTCTTCGGACGTCGGCCATCGAAGAAAGAGAGTTGACCCCTTGATCCCTCAGCTTTTATACTGAGCATGGGACAGATGGGATGGAATACCCTGTTGGTCGGTTTTGGGTCACCTGTCTTGTCCACTCCTCCCTGCAGGTGGGACCCCTCTATGTTTTTCCACTTCCAACCCTCCAACGGGGCAAATAATGAAATTGGCTGACCTTGGTTGTTATAGCAATAAGTATAAGCAAGGGCCTCTCTGCATACCATTCCTTGACATTAACTATAAACATTGGTCTTATCACTCTGAGAGTGAACAGTTTTCTCCACAATATGCCATTAATTTCAGAGAGTTAGAAGAGGCCTTGCTAAGAAGTAAAATTACTGAACAGAAAGTTGGTTCTATTTTACCTCAAACCAGGACAAACTCCAGTCCAAAAAAAAAATTAAATTACATGATAATCAGCAGACATGTTATTAGGTAATTGCCATTTGTTATTAGGTAATTTGCCACTGATGCGTGTGTTCCTGACTCCAGAGCTGGAATCCAGTTCCCATCCATCGCTGAGTCCAGTCTGGGACTTCCCCAGTGCCTGCCAGTGACGTGATTTTCATCCTGGGAGCTTGATATGGTTTTGTATATATTTTATCTATTTCATTCTTTTCTTCTTTTTAATTTTAATATTAATTCTTCATTAAAGTAGTTTAGTTCATTCTAAACTTCTGAATCTCCTTATCTCTTCCTCTCCTCTCTTTTGCAGGGGGGAAGGGCCATCTGTCAGTCTGGTTTTGGTAAATTCGGCCAAAATCACAACACAGGCTTTGAATAATGCAGTAGGTTTTGAGAGAGGGACAACCCTACCTGTGTCTACCCACTGTAAAACGGTTTAACAAAATTCTAGGAAGTTGATTAAAACAATAAATAGCTGATTTCGAAGTAATCAGTCTTCAAAAGTCTAGGAGTCTCCTTTACAAATATTTAAACTTATTAAGAGTAAAAAAAAAATAGTGAAATTTATTGTTGCTGTTTCTATAGAATATGTGCTGAAGCTAAAGGCTAGAAACTGTTGTGTTTAGAAATTTTAAAAATTTTGAACAGTCTTCTCTATCCTACCTCAGAGAACTTATTATCTGTTTACATGTTCTTCTCTATATCTCAGCAAATGTGTATGTGTCTGTATATATAATATATATTCATAGAATTATAGAATCATTTGGGTTGGAAGGGACCTTTAAAGATCATCTAGTCCAACCCCCCTGCAATGAGCAGGGACATCTTCAACTACTTCAGGTTGCAACGACCCAGGTGCAGGATTCTGCATTTGGCTTTGTTGAACCTCATGAGGTTCACATGAGCCCACTTCTCAAGCTTGTCCGTGTCCCTCTGGATGGCATCCCATCCCTCAGTTGTGTCAACTGCACCACTCAGCTTGGTGTCATCCACAAGCTTGCTGAGGGTTCACTTGATCCCACTGTCGATGTAATTGATAAAGATTTGGACATTGAGCCATTGACTGCAACTCTTCGGATGCAGCCATCCAGCCAATTCCTTATCCATCTAACAGTTCAGCGATCAAACCCATTTCTCTCCAATTTAGAGACAAGGTTGTTGTGGGGGACCATGTCTGAAGGCCTTACAGAAGTCAAGGTAGATAACATCCATAGCTCTTCCCTTGTCCACTGATGTAGTCACTCTGTCGTAGAAGGCCACTAGGTTGGTCAGGCAGGACTTGCCCTTGGTGAAGCCATGCTGCTTGTCTCGAAACACCTCCCTGTCCTCCATGTGCCTTCACATAGCTTCTAGGAGAGCTTATGTGTGTACACCAAGATATTGCAGAATCATGTTCTCCTTCCACAAGGCTTTGCAACCAATAGATATCAGAAAGCATATGATTTCTCTTCCGTTTTTTTTTTTTTAAATTATTTTATTGTGCTGTTATTGAAAGTTATGTGGGCACACGCTAACCCCCTAAGTACAGATTTCATAACAATCACTGAAGGACAGAACTATATAACAGCTGAGCACTGATATTTATACTGTCATGTAACAAGACCAGAACTAATGAGGAGATAGGAGGAGGAGGCACACAAAAACATACATGGTCTGTAGAAACCGGACGGCAAGTGAATAATGGCCTATGAAAGTTGTACTGGAACAGAATTGCAGTACAGGAAAACAATAGCTTGTTCCTGCTTTTCTGCTGTTTTTTTGGCTGTGAACATGAACAAGTCGTCACTGTTCTAGACTGGAAGTCATTATTTTGCCTTCTGTCTTGTGTAAAGCAGACCATGCTGTTTGTTTACATAGACATTGTATTCTTCTGAGAATTACAGGCTTAATTTAGATTGAATAGTATTGTTATATATAATTTAGATAATTGATTTGTTAAACATTAACTTTTTGCAATTAAACAGCTTCAACTAGCAAGCATATATATTTTATTATGACTAAAGTAAATGAAATTATATTGGATACAGACTGGTTTAGAATGTGACTTGATTATGCTATGTTTTAAAAGAACATACTTTAATATAGTTTGAATATAGTATAGACTGAAAATGGGCCAATTCAATTATTTTTTAAAAATATTTATTAGTATAAAGCAACTATTTCTTCTGTTGTTAATTTTGTGTGGTTATAGACCATCAATTTCATCTCTCCATTTTAAATATCTTATGGAAAAAGAGGATAGACAGCAGGAAAAGAACAACTCTTGCATCATCAACTTCTGGAATTTCCTTCCATTTTTATTTTTTAATGGTTCCTACTGGAAAAAAAAATAGTATATGGCAGTATTTATCAGTAAAAATTTTCCCTTTTTCTTTTATACAAGGATCACAGACTGAGTCTTTCTTCTGTTTTCTGCTCCTAAGGTTCCCCTCCTAAAGAAGCTCAAACATTGAATTGACTTTAGGAAAAACTGACTTTCTCTTCTTAATTATCAGGACCACAACGGGATGCACAAGCAGCACGAGAGTTCATCTTGAAGATGTTTGTAGACCTGAATCCAGACAGTGACAAAATTATCTACTCCCACTTCACATGTGCTACAGACACAGAGAATATACGCTTCGTCTTTGCTGCTGTCAAGGACACAATCCTACAATTAAACCTGAAGGAGTACAACCTGGTCTAACTGTGCCTAGGAGGCTCTCCAAGACCACCTTTGCGTGATTGAAGATACACAAGAGGGACTGTATTATCTGTGAAAACAAATTACATAATACTAATTTATTGCCGGCCTGGACTCTGTGAATGTCCACAGAGTTTTTAGTTAATATTATGATTTTATTTAAACTATATGGAGGAAAAACAAAAGATGCTGAAGTACATTCACAGTACAGTTTCTTATTTTTTAGGCAAAAACTTGTGACTCAATGGATTTTAAATTCTCAGTTGTACACTCACAAAGGATAATAGTTTTTTTTGCTACTGAAGCAAAATCCAGCTGGTTTCCTTATTCCCTGACCCTTTCTCTTTCCCTCCTTCCGTCCCCCTTTAAAAAAAGGTACAGTGGACATTTTCCCAGTTGCATTCCTTGGTAAAAATATTTTCTGTTGAGTGATTTGGTCAGGAAAAATGCTATTATCAGAACTGAAGTTATCAGTCATTCAAATTTTACAGAATGTACTTTCTCTGAAGGATCAAATGTATTGATAGTGTGATTTTTAAATTCTTGACATGGGTATTTTCGTTCTGTCTTCACTTCTGAGGCTAGAATATTGGGATTGCAAAACAGAAATAGTTGTGTATGGATTTAGAATTTAACCATACTTTCACAGATCAGAAAGATGCATAGAAGACAGTAATGAAATAAAGACACAAACCTGGGGTGCTCATGGAATATCATAGAATCTCTTTTTAATTGTCATGTGACATTATTTTTTCTTTTCTTTATTCACAAATGCCAAACAGAAATGTCATGGACACTACATTTTCCTCAGTGGCTACAGCCTGAAACAGTGGTATTTTAATTTTTTTCAGTTGTGTGCATTTTTTCATAAGTTAGAGATTTTTTAAAGTGTGTTTTTCCACAATAGAAAAAATATTTTTTTTGTATAAAATCTTGCCATATCTAGCTTTTTATAAAACCAATACTTTTGAAACATAAGATACTAATTGAAATGCCAAACTGGTGGATTAGGAACTGACCTGATTGAGTCAACTGCCAAATGATAAATAAACATAGTTTAAGCTCATATGTTCCCTTTTTTAGAAAGTGGTCCATTTTTTAATGCTAAGAACAAGAGTGTGAGTGAATATGCTACTAAGTATCCATGTACAGAAGACAGTTTAACTCATGAAACAGGGTGAAATTATTGATGAGTGATCACATTCAGGAACTTTTCTTGATAAGGTTGCCTCTTAACCAGTTCACAGATATTTGATAGGCTTTATGCAAAATAGCCTCTCTTGATGTTCTTTAGAAAGATTTATAAATGTAAATGAAACAGTGAGAAAATCACGCTTGATATTTAAATGTGCAAATTTTTAACAACAAAAATGTAGCACACATTGATGAGCAGCTTAGGTTGAAAGATTTTTTTTTTTACTAGGTGCATGATTGCTAACAAACTACAGAGAACTCAGAGGACAGACATAATTGGATTGATTATCTACAATGCCAGGTAGCACTAGAGTGCGCTTAGCACAGAAATTGCTGCTTCTCCCAGCAGTGGAGGAGAGTTGGAAAAACAGTGACTCATTAGTTAACAAAGTTAACATTAAATACTAATGAGATGTTTTTCATCCTTAACCCTCCCAACTCCAAAACAACAATAATAAGAACAGTTGCTATTTTTTACTTCCTCGTAAAACACCTTATAATTGAAAACTGATTGTAGGTATAGTGCAATTATGAATGCTATAATCATTGTACATACATCTATATATATGGCAGCATCCATATTGGCTTTGTAATCATTAATTTTTGGCAAATTGAATGTGCTGTGTTGATATGTATCTATGTAATTGTATCATATGTCTTACAGCTAATTCACATTTTAAATAATGTTATTTTCTTTACTTTTTTAAGAGAAGAATGTAAATTTTGTCAGTTTATTTCTGACTAGGGAGTTGTTGTTTTTATTTAAAAAGAAAAAAGCTTATTATAGTACAGAGTGGTACTAGCACCGTGCTGTATAAAATCATTCGTACGTTCCTGAGTAAAAGTAAATTGGAGACATGCAGAGGACATTCTCAATCAAAACAATGCTTAAATCTTGTCACGGCTTTATACAGATGTAGAAATTGTTTTTGTCGGAAGAATTTATGCCATTATATTTAGGATTGGAACATAAGCTCTTAAATATGAATTTGGTTTTAGCAGATTCAACTTTGATTAGTTTTACCTTTCTAATAGCCTTTATTAGAAAAGTGAATTTAGAGACATTTCAAATTATTGAACATATTAAGTACTAATGGGTATATGCTATTTCCCTAAAAATATCATGAAAAAATGCAAAACATCAGATCAGTTAAACATTATTTCAGAAATTACAGAAACCTTAGATCTAACTGCAGCAAAGTCATTAGTGTTAACAATTTTAAGGAGTTAAAGATTTTTATTTAATAAAGCTAAAGCAGGTAGTTGTAGTTTATAAAAAGTGACACTGACTTTCTAAATATGTGATCAGAACAGTTATTCTTGTTATATATGTCATTATAAAATTGGTCCTGATCTTGCTTATAAACATAACAAATCTTCTGTTTCCACTGTTGACTCTGGGGTGTATGGTAATATCCCTTCTTTTGACCTGGGAATACATTGGCCACCTTGGATTTAGTGATATAAATAGAACTGTAGCCAAAAAAAAAAAAAAAAAGCAAAAGCCAGTGATACCTAATGAAGGTTTGGGATTTGTCTTTTGTTTTGTTTTGTTATTGGGGGGGGGAATGGCGTTTTAAGTTTTGTATAAAAACAAAACAAATGTTTACTCATGTTTTTAGATATACTGTGATTACAAAATTCAAGAGTGTGCACCACTGGGCTACTTCTGGTATATTTTAATTGAGTTGAACCTGTGACAACATTTAGATCATTTGAGCATATTCTGAAAAAATTGGGATTCAGCATACTAATGCAAGCCTTACATGAATCACCTAACACAGCATTGCAGCGTGACAGTGTTTACAAAAACATTTCCTTTTTAAATTACATATCTGTTCCCACTTTCAATATATTCCGTTGCTGTTACTGTTTTAATTGGTGATTTCCACTATGCATTATAGTGCTTGAGTCCAGAAGTATATGCCTCTAACATGAAGCTGAAGGCAAAAACAAGACAGAAACCCTTTTAACTTTGCCAAAATTATGTGATTTCATTGAATGTCATAAATGAGAGAGGAGGGAAGGAAAACATCTTGGGAACCTGTGTATTCTAGGTGTTCACTAGTACAAGAAAGCTGTAATATGTGTTTTACAGAAACCTTAAATTTGCTTTCTTCACTAAGTAGCTGGCACTGTCCTTACATATATAGGATGATGAAGCTATAAAAGCAGTTTACTTTTTATAATTCAGACTCTTGATTTTCAAGGTGTATGAACTGTAAGTACTAATTATACTGCCACATCATTGTGAAACACTTTTTTAAGTTTGAAAGTGGAGAAGAGACTTTATGCTGGCTATCAGTCAGAACTGACCGCATGATTTGCAAAAACTTTAAAAGGGCATAAAAGGGCTGCATATGAAGACATTGCTAGATTCTGGGCTTTTGGTTATAAGATGCAAAAGACTTTCAGATTATTCAACCTAATGCCCCTTCCCTTGTTATGCATTCTTCACAAAATAATGAACTAATAGGAGAAAACAAAGACATGTTAACCCACATGAAAAAAAAAAGCCCAAATAATTTATTATATGTGCTGCTGTTCTTAGAGCTCTGTGCATGGTTATCCTGCATTACATTAGTAAACTAATGAAGTGTGCACGGTATATTAAAAAGGCCTACAAATTACCTACCTCTAGTTAAGAAACCAATAAAGTAAATATGTTTTGGAGAGATTGTCACAAGTTAGGAAATTAAAATGACCCGTTGTAGATTTTTAATGACTACTTTAGACAGTCACACTTTTGTAGCTACAATCCCTCTTCAGACATAAACAACTAAGATCATGTGTCTCTGTCCAATTTGTTAGTTTAGTAGAGATCTTGAAAAACAATGTGTTTTGGTTTGATAACAACCACTGATATCTCCTCCTTTTTTTTTTTGGGGGGGGGGGGGGGGCGGCTTTTATTTACCCATAGTATTTTGAGTTGTATCAATCAAAACAAACATTTCCATGTAATCAGTAATCCACTGAGGGTCATTATTTATCTAGTTAAGAGAATTCAACCAGACCAATCTTATTCTAAAGCTGTTTTTGTGGTGTGGTGGGTTTTTTTCTCTCAAAAGATGGTCTAAGATGAAGTCTACTGCTGAATTCCTTATTTATCATGCTGCAGGAAATCCTTATTTGACCGATATATTGGGAGGTATAGATACTTTTTTTTTTTAATTTGCAGTGTTTAAAAAAATAAAGATCATATTTGCTATTCTTAAAGTGTCATTTAAATGCATATATTGTCTATTGTTCAGGGGACAAAAATAGGGTGTGGTTTTTGTTGTTTTTTTTTTTTTTAAAACTAATACATACTGTTCCTCAAAAATCTTGCTGGCTAAAAATACAGTATTTTTGGCCATAACTTTGTACTATAATATCTTCGTTTCATGACATTTAGCTTTTCTGAAATATATTAGGGCTTTTTGTTCTCCCAAAATGTTTCTTATGATAAATATTGTATAGATGTATTATTCCAGTGATTACTTTTTAAATTATACATGCTCTTTCCTCATTGTCCATATTTCCTGAATATCATTATTACAGCCAGAAAGTTCAAAACATTTAAGGTTCAGTACAGTGAATACAGTTATTTGCCATTATTGCTAAAGATCTTTTGGCTTGTGTACAACAGAAACTCAGAAGCATGGGGGAAAAGAAATAATAATCTATGTCTTTATTAATAGAAAACTTTCAGAATTTGTAGGCTGTTAAGTGTTTTGCATGTCTGCAGTAGTACTGCAAGAGCAGACTGTTTCTTTGATCTTTCTGTTTGCCGAAGTGATGATAGGAGTAACAGAAAGATGCCTACGTGTTGCTTTTCAGGATTCTGGCTCATACTTGAACAACAATCATTGGATCTCACATCTTTACCACTGAAGAATTTCAGGCCACTTGCAAAAATGTCTCTGTTCTCTATTATGTCATTACAACAGTTTAAATAAGATTTTTGAAATGCAAATAATTTTCCTAAGTAAGAACTTCAGTGAATTGCTATTTATTTTTCTTTCCTGTTGCGGAATGTAAAGAAGAGTGAGAAAGGATTTATTTTACCTTTATGTCTCAGTGAGAATAAAATCAACAAAAATACAAGTGCAAGTTGGGATATTTAGATATGTGAAATAGAAGCTTTATTTATGTGATAAATCGAGCATAGTTGTGACATAAACTTACATCACATACTATAATCATATGGCCTGATTGCCAAACGATTTTGTACTATATTGTCCCAAACACCTAGGAGTTTCAGAGTATTTGTAAACAGAGAAAGCTTCATCTGCCACAAAATATGCAGTTGCCTGCTCCTCATGAACACTTCTGGTATCAGTGAGTGAAGTTTCACAAAGCAGCTGACCCAATTTTATAACTCATTGCTGCCAAAATGAACCACCCTCTAATTCCTCCTCAGTTCCTGGGTCTCAGCTATGTGGTGCTTTCCCTCTCCTTTGTGTCGGCCCTTGGTACTTGGTAAGACAGTAAACTGAGTGAAAACAACCCCACTCATTTCTGTTCTTCTTGCTTGGCTAGTTTAGTACTCTAATTTTCCATTTTTTGAGCCATTTTGGCTAATCAATAGCTCAGACAAGTGCCAAGCTGACTGAAGGGAAGAGGTGGGAGTGTGTGGCCAAAAGAAAGGCTTACGAGTTAGAAAACAAGGAGTACAACTACCTTCCTCTTAAAACCTAATCCTGAAATTTCCGTGAACAGTGAGTAGTATCTAAACCCCTCATTTTTAGCACTTCATGGGGTACTAAGTATTTTGACTTGGGAGGATTGCCCTTTTCACTTTGAAAGGTCTTGATTTAATTTTTATTCAGAAAAAAAAAGCCTTTAAAGAAAATGGTAGGACAAGAAAAATTCTTTTCTGCTCCCCTGTAAGAATGACAAGTTTGTGTAAATATGGACTAAACCCAACTGTATTCAGACTGAAGCCAACAAGTCATGCTTGGTTTTAGGAATGGAAAAGTATAAGAATTGGGCTTTCATTTGTTTCAAAGAAAAAATAATAAAAAGGAGTTCCTGTTTATTTCCAGTAAAATTTTAAAAAGAAAAAAAAAAGTCTTCCTTCTGAAGATATTAAAAATGCTATGTCACCACACATGACATTTAAGGTTTACTGTCTCCTTGGCCAAAACACTCCTTCCTTCTCCCTTCACACTTGTCTATCACACTGATTAATTGCTTCCTGCCATGTAAGGAAAATATTTTTACAGTACTGCTCTATGTATGCGCTTTCTGGAATACTTTCTGATCCTTCTGAATTAAGTGTAAATTGGTCCTCTAAAACTGAACAATTGATGAAGTGTAGTACAGCTGAAGAACACCAGAGCTTCTTGCTTAGTCTTCTGTCATCTTCCTTCTACCATTTTCCTCTGATTATTTTTCTTTATCTTTCCTTTATGCTGTTTGTCATAAAGAGAAAGTTGCTTGACATATCAGATTCAGTTCTGGTAATAATTACAGAACTGTTTATAATGGATAAATTAAAGATAAATTGTGACTAAGAATAGGATTAGAAAGTTCTGGTAATTAGGGGCAGTCCCCACGTGGACACACATTTTAGAAAACAAAACTACTATAAGAAAATAGTTATCATACAGTCTACTGAAGCATATAGTGGGGTAACATGGGCCAAACTGGGTCAAAATTTCTCATTTTAATTTATCATTTCTCACTGTCAATACAGAATTGTATCTGCCAAAAGGTTACTGAAAAAATGCCTTTTTTTCCATAGTCCTGTATGAGATGGTTATTTCAATGATCAAAGACTGCTACTCAACTGAAGAAATGCATTGATTCAATACGTTCAATTGTATTCTTGCAGAGATATGTTATTATATAAAATTACTTTATATGAGGCTAGCAAAAAAAAAGATGACTTGCATGCAGTAAATACTTAAGATATTGCACTTCTATACATTTATTATAAAGAAAAGTCACTCTCTCCCTATAAATAAAATTCCATTTATCTCCAGATGACGTATTTGGAGTCTCTTAACAGTTGTCAGTTAAATTATTGTATATTAGAGGTTATTAATTGGTTATCACATGCTGTAGAATATTTATTTTGTTCTAAATGCTGGTTTTAGAAAGCTGGAATAACATTGTGTATCAATATCTTGATTGCTGATTTTCTCAGTGTCTTAGGAGAATATGGAAGGCAAACCTTCACAGTTATTGATAAGACCTGATTTACTTTAGGTTAAAACAATGACTGAAGTGTAAAATCTATGATTAAGGTTTTTATTCAAATACTTTGGAATTTCACTGTTTTATCTGAACTTGCTTAAGTTAAGCAACCTGAGTATTATTGTGGGGCAAAAGGCCAGCTGTATACTTAATCAAATTGGATACTTCCCTTGCCTAATAATCTCTTGTTTTAACACATAAATCAATAATATGTTTATAATTTAGCTGATGGAGCTACTCTTCTTGAATTGCAACAGACTATTGTGGTAATAAGACAAAAAGTCACTTTTCCTCATCTTAGGTATGTAGTCATGTAATTCAAATTCTTTACCAGCTGTCAAAAGTGTTCAAATAATGTTAGGATTAATATTTGCAAAAAAAAGACATCTTAATTGTTTTTCAGTATGGTTTGGACCTTGTTATGGCTTCCAAACCTTACTATGGTTTGGAAATTAGTTGCATTATACCTGTTGTAGGAAGGTGTAGAAATGGTGACACAAGTGGAAGCTTTCTGTGCTTATGGATAAAATGGATATCTTTTTATATATATTCATATTCATACATGTTGATTTCATTTCTGCTAAGATGAAACAAAAGCAACTCCACTGAAGATAGCAAGATGTAATTTCATTTAAAACCAGAACAGAAAAATATTATATAGCTCCAGAAGAGGAATACAGAAGTCATCCTAGATGATGGTGTTAAGTGTAAATGAGCTCAGCAAACTTCAAAAGGAGAGAAAAGCTTAAGTAAACAGAAACAATTTTTGAATGGTTTACGTGTTTACCTGTTCGAGGTTAATGGAAAAACAAAAATTGGACATGACATACTTTGTTAACATATCTCTTAGAGCATATGTCATAGGCATGTCCTATGAGGAGTAGCTGAGGGACTCTGGGTTTGTCTAGTTTGGAGAAAAGGAGGCTGAGAGGCGATCTCATTGCTCTTTACAGCTTCCTGAGAAGGGGAAATAGAGAGGAAGTTGCTGATCTCTTCTCCCTGGTATCCAGTGACAAGACGTGTGGTAATGGCTCAAACCTGCATCAGGGGAGGTTCAGACTTGACATTAGGAAGTATTTCTTTACCGAGAGGGTGGTCAAACACTGGAACAGGCTTCCTAGAGGGGTGGTTGATCATAGAATCATATAATTGTCTAGGTTGGAAGGGACCTTTAAGATCATCTAGTCCAACCATCAGCCTAACACTGACAAAAACTGTCAGTAACCCATATCTCTAAGCACCATGTCTACCCGTCTTTTAAACACCTCCAGGGATGGTGATTTTATTGCACAGCAAGTTAAAACACAGGTCTTTCTCATCAGAAATTTAATGAAATGGCATGCATATCAGCTGTTCCAGACTTCATTTTCTGCAATCTATTAACATGCTTTTGGTCTTTGCTTTCAACATCTTAATGGAATAGTGTAAGGTCCTGCACCTGGGATGAAATAACCAGAGCTCCCAATACAGGCTAGGAAGCAGTCTTACTGAAAGTGATCTGGGGGTCCTGGTAGACAACAAACTGAATGTGAGCCAGCAGCGTGTTGCTGCAGCCACAAAACCCTGGGCTGCATCTGCAGGGGCATTCAGATGGGGTTCACCTTTCTGAAAGGGGGAAGAGGGTCTTTGCTCACAAGCTAGCAGAGCTCATTGACAGAGTCTTAAACTAGGCTTGATGGGAGAGGGGGAGAATATCAGGCTTGCCCATAACAAGTGGTGGGAAGATATGCCAAGGTTAGAGGGACAGGGTGCTAGTGAGGGCCCTCAGCCTGTTGCTCTGAGATGTGCTGGCTAAACTGCACTACACTCTACATCAAAAAATGAATAGAGTGTGAAGAGCTGGCTCTGAAGAATAGCCACAACCAGGTGGAAAGCTTATGGGTAAGAATTAGAGACCGAGGACACAAAGGGAACCTCATGGTTGGTGTCTACTACAGGTTGCCAGATCAAGGGGAGCCTATTGACGAAGTCTTCTTATGCCAGCTACAGGAGGCATCGTGCTCACAGACTCTCGTCCTGTTGGGGAATTTCAACCACCCTGATAGTCTGCTGGAAAAGTAGCAAGGCGAGCTGTAGGCAATCCAGGAGACTCCTGGAGTGCATGGAAGATAACTTCTTAAGCCAGGTAATAGACAGCCTCACCAGAGGGGATGCAATACTGGACCTGATGGTCACCAACACAAGTGAGCTCACGGGTGACATCAAGACTGGAGGCAGCCTGGTGTCCCAGTTTGAATTAAAACAGAACCAACTTTCTGTTTAGTAATTTTACATTTTAGCTAGGCCTCTTCTAACTCTCTGAAATTAATGGCATATTGTGGAGAAAACTGCTCGTTCTCAGAGTGATAAGACCAATGTTTGTGCTACATGCCAAGGAATGGTATGCAGAGAGGCCCTTGCTTATACTTATTGCTATAACAACCAAGCTCAGCCAATTTCGTTATTTGCCCCCTTAGAGGGTCGGAAACGGAAAAAACGTAGAGGGGTCACATCAGTGGGGAGGAGCGGACAGGACAGGTGACCCAAACCTGACCAGCAGGGGTATTCCATCCCATCTGCCCCATGCTCAGTATGAAAGCTGAGGGATCAAATGGTCAACTCTCTTTCTTCGATGTCCGATGTCCGAAGAGGACTCTGTTCATCTGCCTTTGATCCCGATCTGTGTGTTCCTGACTCCAGAGCTGGAACCCGGTTCCCATCCATCGCTGAGTCCAGTCTGGGACTTCCCCAGTGCCTGCCAGTGACATGATTGTCATCCTGGGAGTTTGATACGGTTTGTATATATTGTATCTATTTCATTATTTTCTTCTTTTAAATTTTAATATGAATTCTTCATTAAAGTAGTTTAGTTCATTCTAAACTCGTAAATCTCCTTATCTCTTCCTGTCCTCTTTTTTTATTGGGGGGGGGGGGACATCATTCCATCTGGTTTTGGTAAATGTGGCTGAAACCACGACACCTGGGATTAACTAGATCTGCTGAAGCCTGTTGGCCACAATAGAGTTCATAGAATCATAGAATGGTTAGAGTTGGAAGGGACCTTAAAGATCATCGAGTCCCAACCCCTCCTGCCATGGGCAGGGACACTTCCCACTAGACCAGGTTGCTCAAAGCCCCATCCAGCCTAGCCTTGAACACTTCCAGGGATGGGGCAGCCACAGCTTCTCTGGGCAACCTGTTCCAGTGCCTCACCACCCTCACAGTAAAGAATTCCTTTCTAGTATCTAATCTAAATCTCCTCTCTTTCAGTTTAAAACCATTACCCCTCGTCCTATCGCTCCACTCCCTGATAGAGTCCCTCTCCAGCTCTCCTGTAGGCTCCCTTCAGATACTGGAGCCTTCTCTTCTCCAGGCTGAACAACCCCAACTCTCTCAGCCTGTCTTCACAGGAGAGGTGCTCCAGCCCTCTGAACATTTTCATGGCCCTCTGCTGGACCCGTTCCAACAGGTCTATGTCCTTCCTGTGTTGAGGACTCCAGAGCTGGACACAGTACTCCAGGTGGGGTCACACGAGAGCAGAGGGGCAGAATAACCTCCCTTGCCCTGCTTGCCACACTTCTTTTGATGCAGCCCAGGATGCAGTTGGCTTTCTGGGCTGCCAGTGCACACTGCCGGCTCATGTTGAGCTTCTCATTCACAAGCACTCCCAAGTCCTTCTCCTCAGGGCTGCTCTCCAGACATTCTCCGCCAACCTGTATTTGTGCCTGGGATTGCCATGTGCCAGGTGCAGGACCCTGCACATGGCCTGGTTGAACTTCATGAGGTTTGCATGGGCCCACCTCTCCAGCCTGTCCAGGTCCCTCTGGACGGCACTGGTCCCAGTACTGACCCCTGAGGAACACCACTGACCGCCACTTGGACATTGAGATGTTGACCACAACCCTTTGAGTGTGGCCATCCAGCCAGTTCCTTATCTACCGAGTGGTCCATCCATCAAATCCAGGACTTTCCAATTTTGAGACCAGGATGTCATGTGGGACAGTGTCAAACGCTTTGCATAAGTCCAGGTAGATGACATCTGTTGCTCTGCCCTTGTCCACCAAGGCTGTGGCAATATCATAAAAAGCCACCAAATTTGTCAGGCATGATTTGCCCTTGGTGAAGCCGTGTTGGCTGTCACCAATCACCTCCTTATTTTCCACGTGCCTTAGCAGAGATTCCAGGAGGATCTGCTCCATGATCTTGCCAGGCACAGAGGTTGAGACAGATCAGCTGGTAGTTCCCTGGGTCTTCCTTTTTTCCCTTTTTGAGTATCGGGGTTATGTTTCCCCTTTTCCAGTCAGCAGGAACTTCTCCAGACTGCCATGACTTCTCAAATATAATGGAAAGCAGCTTAGCAACTTCATTCGCCAGCTCCCTCAGGACCCGTGGATGGATTATGTCAGGTCCCATGGACTTATGCACCTTCAGGTTCCTTAGATGGTCTCGAACCTGATCTTCTCCTACAGTGGGCAGTTCTTTATTCTCATAGCCCCAGTTTTTGCCCTCCGTGACTTGGGCAGTGTGGTTAGAGCCCTTGCCAGTGAAGATCGAGGAGAAAAAGTCATTCAGTAACTCAGCCTTCTCCATATCCAGGGTGACTTTTCCTTCGGGAGAGGGCTCAAAACTTCCCTAATCTTGCCTTTATCCCTGACATATCTATAGAAGTTTTTCCTTGTTGTCCTTGATGTCCCTGCCCAGATTTAATTCTGTCTGGGCTTTAGATGGCCTAATCTGGTCATCACCCAGTCTACCCCTCCTTCCCTCCACCCTCTATAGGCCGCCTTTTTGTTTCTGAGCTTATCCAGGAGCTCCTTGTTTATCCATGCAGGCCTCCTGGCCTTTTTGAATGAATTCTTTTTTGGGATGCACCTCTCCTGAGCTTGGAGGAGGTGATCCTTGAGTACTAACCAGCTTCCTTGGGCCCCTCTCCCCTCCAGTGCTTTTTCCCATGCTACCCTGCCAAGCAGGTCCCTCAAGAGGCAAAAGTCTGCTCTCCTGAAGTCCAGGGGAGTGAGCTTGCTGCGTACCCTCCTTGCTGCCCTAAGGATCTTGAATGCTACCATTTCATGACCACTGCAGCCAAGGCTACCCTTGAGTTTGACATTCCCCACCAGCCCTTCCTTGTTGGTAAGGACAAGGTCCAGCACAGCCCCTTTCCTTGTTGGCTCCTCTACCAACTGAAGAAGAAAGTTGTCATCAACACGTTCTAAGAACTTCCTGGATTTCTTGTGCCCTGCTCTGTTGTCCTCCCAACACATATCTGGGTGTTTGAAGTCCCCCATGAGGACCAGGGCCTGTGAACATGATGCTGCTCCTGTCTGTCTATAGAGGGCCCCACCCTCCTTGTCACCCTGATCAGGTGGTCTGTAGCAGACCCCTACTCTAACATCACCTGCCCCTGTGCTTCCTTTAATCCTGACCCATAAGCTCTCTCTTGGTTCTTCATCCATCCCCAGGTGGAGCTCCATGCACTCCAGCTGGTCATTGACATAGAGGGCAACACCCCCTCCTCGTTTTCTCTGCTTGTTCTTCCTGAAGAGCCTGTATCCCTCCGTTCCAACACTCCAGTCATAAGAGCCATCCCACCACATCTCTGTGATGTCAATAAGATCAGAGCCCTGGAGGCGTGTGCACATCTAACTCCTCTTGCTTGTTCCCCAGGCTAAGTGCGTTTGTGTAAAGGCACTTCAGGTGAGCGCCTGATGGAGCTGACTTACTGGCTGGAGTGGCTGCATTTCCTTCATGCTGCTCCTCAGGTGGCCTTCCTTTGAAGTGTTTTATTTGTGACTCCCTGATTCCTTTTGCCTCAGGAGCCCCTGGCTCGTCCCCATAAGACTTCGAGTGTGCTGCAGTGTACCCAGCACATCTCAGAGCAACCGGTTGAGGGCCTTTGCTAGTGACCCTTCCCTCAGATCTTGGAGCATCATCCCTTGGCTTGTCAAGGGCTAGCCAGGTAATATCCCCCTCCCCCAGCAACCCTCATGAGATACCACACTGCTTGTCACAGACAAGCCTGATATTATTACCCCCCTCCCCCTTCACATCTAGTTTAAAGCCCTGTCAGTTAACCCCGCAATCTCTTGGGCAAGAACACTCTTCCCCCATTGAGAGAGGTGTCTCCTGTTTGATGTCAACAAGCCCGGTGCTGTATAGGGCAATCCATTGTCAAAGAAACCAAAGTTATGGCAGTGACACCATCCACAGAGCCATGTATTAAGCGACTGGATCTGTCTGTTCCTCCCAGCGTCATTGCCCGTAACTGGAAGGAGTGATGAAAAAATAACCTGTGCCCCAGATTTCCTTACCATCCTTCCCAACTCCCTGAAGTCTTTTTTTATTGCTCGTGAACTGCGAGTTGCAGCTTCCTCCCCACCTACATGGAAAATCAATAATGGATAGTAGTCTGAGGACTGTACTAAACCAGGAAGTTTCCTGGTGACGTCCTTAACCCGGGCTCCAGGAAGACAGCAGACTTCTCTCTGAGGAGGGTCCACCCGGCATATTGGGCCCTCTGTCCCCCTCAGGAAGGGGAGTCCCTCAGGAGTTATTTCTCTTAGTAATTTTCCTAGAAGATGGTACAGTGCTGTGTTTAGTCTTTTAGGATGGGAAGATGTTGATATCACACTGATGTTTTGGTAGTGTTTTTCCCAAGTCTGGGACTCTTCAGTTCTCCATATTCTCCCAGCGAGTGCAGGTGTACAAGGAGTGTAAACCAGAAGATAAGGAGCCTCCAACTCTTGGCTGAAACTGCAAATCAACAAGATCAGAGCCTGCCTGCACACATAAAAAGAATCCAATAAGCTGTTAGAAGATCCCAGACCAAAAATCACCATTGGACTAAAAGATGCGTGGACAGTGCGTGAAGGGTGCGTGAGGGGTGGGTGTATAACAGCCCGGGCTGTTCTTGCTGCTGTACCTTTCAATTAAATTAATTATTTTATAAAATCCGATGCCTGGGACTGCTGTGGGAAACCTAGTGTCAAGCCTGAAGAAGGCACGCCTGAGAGTAAGTGTATATGTGTGTGACACCGTCAGTGGTGTGTGAATGCTCAGGCAGCAGCTTCTCCTTTAACAGTTTGGGACCCTAGGCCACCACCTTCGGATCCTCTCGACTCCAAACATCCAACTGCCGGCAATAGGTGAGTTCACCTGGGACCTTTGGAGCGGAAGGCGCTGAAGGGTGAGTGTTAAAATTCCCTGAGCAGACCTTGGGGAGATAGAGAGAGAAGGTTTAATTTTTGCTGCAGCTGTTGAGAGTGCATGGCCTGAGCAGCATAAATCGCACAGGGAGCGTGTGGCCTGGTTAGTGTAAAGTGCACAGAGATCGAGAAAAGGGTGGGAAATTTACCCGGCTCAGAGAAGGGGACACCCTTAGCCGAGGTCATACAAAACTGGAATAGGATTCTTGGTACAGCAACTTTATCAAAAAAGCACACTGACATTTTATGTCGATTAGAGAGATTAGACATTCCACCCCCTCGCTCAAGAGATCGCTTCTGCTGGGATTGATAAAGCTGGAGATGTTCAATTAGGCTTGCGGGATGTAGTACAGACTAATTTACAGAGGCAATAAACATATATAGAAAAAGGAATAAACATATAGCCGTTACCTACTCAGAAAAGACAGCAATGAGACATTAATATCAAAGTCACTTAGCACAGTATAATTCTATAATACAGCTGCTGGTGTTGATGCGCCACTGAAACAAGTTGTCTAAAGATCTGCAGCTGTTAATCTTCCCTTAATATAAAAGGCAGATGAGTTAGTTGCAGTAGAGGCTAACCAAATCTAAGTGTTTATGTAATGATTTCGCAGAGATGTATCCAGGGCATGTGCCTGTAGTACTAGGCTAAAAAGCACGACGAGCCAACCTGTGATAGAGAAGGAAAACAGCAGTGACATCTCCGTCCAGTGATACATACATGCTGCTACAGCTCCTTCGGCTAATATTACTCCAGGTTTGATAACCTGATGTGGGGTAATTTCCGACATGGATTGTAGAGCTATGGCTTGTGCTTTTTCAGGTTGAACTTCAATTCGATGTTGGGTTTGCAACACCAATAACAGCATTCCAATGCTATCTCCTCTAGATAAGGCACAGGTATTCACCAAAGACACCTGAAATACAAAAGCTCGAGAATCTGATATTAACAAAGGATGTAAAATAAGAGGAGAAGTTGGGTTATGATTTATAGAAGAACCTTGTAATGCCTTGGACCAAAACCCTACAGGTTCTTTCTGATTTTTCATCCCAGTCATCTGCCACAATCCTGAGACTGTATCATCTGGAATTGTTACTAATTCAAATGAATATCCTTGCTTAGGAGTGTATAATTGGGCATGCTCAATCAAAGCATTTTTGCAAGCATCAAAGGCTTCTTGTTGTTGCTTGATCCCCTGCCAGACAACTTTCTTCCTAGTTAATTTCTGCCAAAGGCACATTAATATGACCAAATGTGGCATAAAAGTTCTCCAATACCCTAAAAGCCCTCCAAAGGTCTGTAACTGTTTTACTGTGATTGGTACAGGAAATGGCTGCCTCGTTTGCTGTACCTGATTTGGTATTTTTCTGATCTGTCCATGCCAAACTATTCCCAAAAAAATTGTACAGTAGTACAATTTTTGTAGGGCCCTGTATTTTCTTTGGATTAATTGCCCAACCTCGGTCCTGCACATGAACTTTTAGCAATTCAGCAGCTGCTTCACTTTCTTGTTGTGACTCTGCCATAACCAATAGATCAACAAATGGCAAATGGAGGTACTGAGTTTGTATGCCTGAGGCAATACTTGTAAAGTATATTGCTTTTGTTGCCTGGTAACATCTTGCACTGAGGTGTCAGGTGGGGTGGAGGGGGGGACGCGGAGTTGGTGGTGGGGTTGGGGGCGGTCGGCTTTTTTGCTTAAAGGCTAACTTTTGTCGTTGGGGAAACATTTCTGATGTTGCAATCCCATCTATCCATTACAGGCTGGGTCGATGGGCCAAGGCCAATGGGATGAGGTTTAATAAGGCCAAGTGCCAGGTCCTGCATTTCGGTCACAACAACCCCAGGCAACGCTACAGGCTCAGGGAAGAGTGGCTGGAAAGCTGCCCAGCAGAAAAGGACCTGGGCGTGCTGGTGGACAGCCGGCTGAACATGAGCCAGCAGTGTGCCCAGGTGGCCAAGAAGGCCAATGGCATCCTGGCTTGTATCAGGAATAGTGTGGCCAGCAGGACAAGGGAAGTGATTGTGCCTCTGTACTCGGCCCTGGTGAGGCCTCACCTCGAGTACTGTGTTCAGTTCTGGGCCCCTCGCTACAAGAAGGACATTGAAGTGCTGGAGCGTGTCCAGAGGGGAGCTACCAAGCTGGTGAGGGGTCTAGAGAACAAGTCATATGAGGAGAGGCTGAGGGAACTGGGCATGTTTAGTTTGGAGAAGAGGAGGCTGAGGGGAGACCTCATTGCCCTCTACAACTACCTGAAAGGAGGTTGTAGAGAAGTGGGTGTTGGCCTCTTCTCCCAAGTGAATAATGACAGGACCAGAGGAAATGGTCTGAAGTTGTGGCAGGGGAGGTTTAGATTGGATATTAGGAAGAATTACTTTACTGAGAGAGTGGTCAGGCACTGGAACAGCCTGCCCAGGGAGGTGGTGGAGTCGCCATCCCTGGAGGTATTTAAGAAACGTGTAGACATGGCACTTCAGGGCATGCTCTAGTGGCCGAGACTGTAGGGGTTTTTTTTGTGTGTGTATGGTTGGACTTGGTGATCTCAGAGGTCCTTTCCAACCATGACGATTCTGTGTGATTCTATTTCTGGTCGTGGGATACCAGCTTGTACAAAATCATTCCATATTTGTTTCCTTGTCACCCGTGCTGTAACTCCTTTCCATTTTGCCACCTCTCCTTTATTCACCACCCGCACAGAGGGTCCTGAAATCACAGCCCCAGTTTC